>NC_136059.1:1955476153-1956676153 GCF_964261635.1 Lissotriton helveticus | reverse complement strand
ATGAAAGAAAATAGTTGTGTCTGAACAAAATGTCTCAACAAGTGGGCTATAGATTGAATCAATAGGTTACAATGCCTCTAATTACCATGCTTGTTCCGATTAGCACAATAAACAATATTATATGCAGAAAAGACCTCACAGCAAAAAGCACGCACTTAGATTATTTAGCGCCGTCCATAACCCCACTGAGAAATTCAATACATGAAACATTAAGGAACATATCCCAGCGTGCAAAGTTGTGTTGCGTTGGCCACGATGGAGAAAAATGAACCATCAATGGCCTTCACCGAAGTGTATGAGTCGTGGTGCTCCAGATCCGGGAAATGTATTGGTGTAATAGTTTGTTTTTCCAATCAACGTATTGATTTCATGTACTTTAGGTCTTTTAAAATGGTGGTGTCAGGTGCACTCCTAAAGTGGTTTGCTTAAAAATCTTACTTGAATAAGAGTGAGATAGCAAAGTGAATCTGCCCTACATCGCATTTAACCACAGCAACACACTACTTATAAATGTTTATTTTCAAATTAATGAGTGACATTTGCATTTTCTATATGTAAACAGATTAGCCACCATTCTGAGTGGTGGTGATGCCCTAAACATTCACAAATACACTATTTGACTATCTAAAATGACGGGTGCTTGACCTCGCCGTCAGGACATTTGGAATTAGACAGCCACAGTGGAAGTTGAACGGGTAGTGGGTGGGAAACACCACGACACAGGGCCAGCTCTAGGGCGGTGCAATCAGTGCCACCACACCGGGCGCTGACTTGGAGTAGGGGTATCCTGTTTGCCAGTATATTTTTGTTTTAAAAGCATCTGCTGCCACTTTCTTGGCTTTCAGCAATTTTCAGCCAACAATAAAAACATTAAGATCACTCCAGTGATTAATGATTCTACTGGAGAGAGTGTGGAGGTTTTGTCTAGTGGAAGTTTTAGCTCATGGTAAAGTAGTGGAGTGGTTAATATGCCTGTGCAAAGAATGTGTGCCATGCAGATCACAAAGTGCATAAAATGTAAATAGGTCAGTTGGTTACTGCGATCCTTTAGTTACTTGCAGTTTATAATTTAAAATCCTAATATAGTATAGTGAGCTATTAACTGTCTACAATGTGCTGCATGCAAACTCCAAAATATATATTAGAGCTATATGTCTTTTCGCCCTGTCCTTCATTACCCTAAACTTGCATAAAGGGTTCATTTGGGTAGAAATCAATTCTTATTATTAAATAGAACCCCTAACAATGATAAGTTCTTTATTCTGAATTTGTGCTTTTCCAAACCAAGGACTCAAACTATAATGCCTACCAGTATAAATTACATGTGGATCCAGCAACGTGTAGCCCTCTGTGTTATGTAACATTCCTATACACTAATTTACACATGTATGATTATCTCTTTGCCAATGTGTGTGATTTAAAGTGCTCTGACATCATACACTGATATAAGTGGCACTTTAAAACTAAATCAGTCTGAGAGAGAGTGGTTATAGAGACTTGAGGAGCAGTGGTAGATGTGGTCATTGGGGGGACGCCATTAAACATTGTCGCACTGGGCGCCACCAGTGCTAAAGCCGGCCCTGCCGCGATGGACACTGCTGTAGGCTCATGTGTGTGAGAGCAATGTACTTGAGCCAATGGCTGTGTCCATCTCCATTGACTATCGCATACATCGTGTACATGCACTCAGCATTTTGTTTTTAAAAACTCACTTGCTTCCTAACACTGTAGCCAACAAGACCTCCTTTACTTTTGCTGCTGTTTCAAACCTCTGGGAGCCAGGAAAAACAGGAGACATGGCCCCAGCCTTCTCACCAGAGGAGCTGGAGTTGCTGGCATCAGAGGTCCTGTCCCTCTGCAGCCAGCTCTATGGCTCACCAGAGGAACAGGTACATGTTTAAAATGTATTAGTAAATCTGTCTAACTTTTTTTTAGTACACAAACAGTTTAAAAGTCACAGGCTCTCAGTCGCCCATACAAACATATAAACTTCGTATGCACACATGTTCATACAACCCCAACACACATGGCAGCACTTTCACAGTGCCCCAAGTCATGGTATTTAGTTCAAACCATAGTATATGGCTCTATGGGCATTAGGCATCACCTCAATGTAGCTGGCTGCTGGGTCTCTGTTTACAATGTGCATGTTGTGTAGCTTTCAGTATTTCACAATGATATTCACGGATGAGACATAGCTCTCATTGCATAAATATTTGGAGCCCCCTGGCCTAGATGATGTCACTGCCCTGCAATATTCAATTTAGGAAATGACAAGGGATAAGGGTAGTCAACAGGTTACAACAAAAGTATAATTTATTGTGCTATTTTGGCAGAATAAAAACAAAAGTATATTGTGTAGTAACTCTTGAGTGATGCTTATCATTGAATTAGTAAAAATGTGTTACATCAGCACAAACAAATAGTCACAAAACAATAACTTTTTTCTTTCATTTCTTGTACCATACAGGTCAATGTCCATCAGAAAAAAGAAATGTGGAAGACCATCACCAAGAAGGTGCAGACCCTGGGAGTCTACAAGCGGTGCAACATTTACTGTTGGAAGAGGTTGGAGGACCTACGACGCGCGACCAAGAAATCATCAGAAGCCCAGCTCAGCAAGTCTTCCCAAAGAGTAAAGCGTGTGTGCCACCCCCAGACCCCATTAATGGCCTGCATACTTGTGGTGGACTATCTGGAGATTGATGGGCAGTTGAGAGTCCAACAGCAGCATCAAGGGGGTAAGTTCTAGTATGAGTTGAAGATGTTAAAAAACACATTTTTGTTACAGCACCTAATTTTGACATCCACATTAAGTTTGAAATATGTTCAACGCAGAAGAAGAGTTCTTGAAGGTGTAAGTTCAGCACAAGGTATATGATGATGTGTTTTGTACATACATGTTTAAAAAAGGATACCACCTGATATCTGTTGACTACCAAAGGACTGGTTTCAGCAGATACCTAAATCAATCAATCAAATATCTGAAAGCAAAGCCAAAACCACGACAAGTTACGCTATACCGCTCCAATATTGAGAATTTGAGATCTCTTAGAAAAGGATAGATTAAACAACAAGGTCCTCATGTCAGCCAGAGACAAGAAGTATTGGTTGCTAAAGAGAGACTTTCCCTGTCTAGTAAGGATGATTCTCTATTAAGAAATACGTTGTATGGAAAAATCAAGATTCTTTAGTTGCAACTAGTGTGACCTGCTTCTCTTGACATTGAGGCTCGAGAAGCAATACATAATGACTCATTTTCACAACTCTGCCTCTCTTTACTAGACATTCAACGAATATCTAATTGAAGAGAATGGGAAAATAATGAAGGGCTTCATGGAACCACAAGGAAGAATACAGGGCATTGCACTCACACAAGCATGCACGCACACACTCACTCGCACACACACACACACACCCACCCACACACACACGCATACACACACACTTGGGGCCAGTACCTCCATCTGCCTTTGCAGGAGAGTAAGAGAAAGAGACTTGGATAGGGAAAATTACTAAGTGAAAACATCAGCTCATCGCAAACTGAGGTGGGGTTTGCATTCACTGGACCCCATAGATGTTAATTCATCAAAATGTCTGGGGCAGTAGAAGTGACATCACACACTGTTTGGCCCCAGTTACATCACAGGAAGTGACATTATTGGCCTTTGACTCTGGATCCCAGGAAGTGATGTCTCATTTCCTTAATTCTGATGACAGCTCAACAATTGATGTCACTGAAACCTAGTGTGTAGTTCAAAGCTAAAATGTACTGATAAATTACAGGGAGATTCACAGATAAGAGATTTAAAAAATAATTGAGTTAATGACCATCGTATCAATCGATATGGACTATATTTGGAATATAATTATGTCACTGACTTAATTTATTCCTTATCATTCTTAATACGTTTTGATTTATGATCACTTGCAAGGAACTATCAGACATGCAAAACATACAGGTGACTGTTACTTTCAAACACGTCACTAGATATGGCCTGGAGACAGTTTTAGCAGATTTGCCACAATCACATAATGAAAATAAATCATCTTATATAAAAAAAACACAAACATGTACATACGTGGAGGGGCTTTTGGCCAGCTCTTTTCATCATTTTGTTCAATAGTCATTTACATTTTGCTTCTGTCCAACAACTACTTCCATTGGCTGCCTAGTGCTGTCCTTGTAGCACTTTACCTATTCTAACATATTTTTGCATCTGGCAAAAATAAGTGCACTTCAGTGCCAGAGATGGTGGGCCAATACTTGGTCAAAACAAGGTCAAAACCATCTAAACCTCGTATTGTGGCTGGTACCGAACTGTCTAGGAGGGTGCTGAGGATGTATGTAAGAGGACCTCCTTGATATCTCCAAGTCAAAAAGGTAGTGCTAAAGCTGCCCTTTGTTCTGCCAACGGTTTCTCTCCACTACCAGATAGCTAATCCATACTAATCCCATTGGCCTTTCCTGGGCCCATATTCAACGTATTGTCCTCTGAGCCAGACAGAGTTGATACCTCTCCCAGCCAAAGATGTGGATTCCAGCTCTAGAAGTGTATTAGGTTGTAGAATTGGTTTTCTCTCCTACTGTGACTGGGGATGGGCTCTCTGGGAATTAAAAAAATAAGCCTATGTGCTGCCAGGAGATATCTGCCAGCCTGGATCTGAATTCCTCGAGGGGGGCTATCATATCTGCATTTGTATGTATTGCCCAGAAGTGTCAACACTATTATCGGTCCCAGTGACAAAATCTAGCTCAATGAGCCAAAATGGTTTGATCGAGACTGCTCTAAGTCACTTTGTCTTTTGAAGGTTGCCCCAAAGCAAGTGACAAGAGACAGGGAGAATGTTTCCCACAGTTGTAAGGAATATAAGAAGGCCTTAACTATCGCAAGCTTCCATTACGTAAGTCTACATGGGAGGACTTAGCCCAAGATAGTGAAGCCACAGATAATGCCCTCTCCTGGAGGATAAAATAAGCCTTGAATTGCTGAACTGTCAGGACCAGCTCTATCTCACCACATCTCGAAGCAGCAATGGGTAGACCACTTCAAAGGCATGTATAATTTTGGACTTCCTGATGGTGTGGAGGGTCAGGGTGTTTAGCGTTGGGTAGAGCAAATGTTGTTTTTACCCTAGAGGAAGTTTCTCAGGGCATCCAGGCGTATCTTATAATAAGGCCCAGGACTCAACAGTATACCTCCTTATTTGTTTCAAGATAACATTGAGGTCTGAGGGCCAGTCCTGATGATAATTGTAAATGCTGTAGTGAGGGAGGAGGCCCTATTTTTGTGGTTCACTGCTGTAGTAGTTCTGATATTCAAGTAGGGGAACAAAGACACTCCCCAGTGTTAATGACCAATTTCACTCATTGATGCAGTGGTAAAAATCCTTGGGACGGTAATTTTAAATAGGCTGATGCTGTGGGCGATGCAAAGAATACATTTTCAGATGTTTAATATGGTTTTAGGCCCGGCAAGTCGACAACTGATCAATGCCTAATCCTTATTTAATTATAAATCAGAATACTGTTGCCCTGCCCGGATCACTCAGCCTGGTGTTTATGGACCTCACGTCCGCATTCGACATGGTCAACCATAAGAAGCTGTGGGATCTGCTCCTTGTGATGGGTGTGGATCCAGAAATAGTATTCCTCTTATCAAACCTACATGTTCACACCTCGGCTGCAGTGAGTTATTCACAGAGGGCATCTCACTGATCATTTTAGCACCACAAGGGGATTGCTTCAGATTTGTATACTTCCCCCTTTTTTGTTCACCCGTTATATCAATGGGTTGGAAAAGACCCTCCTTTCAGTGCAGGCTAATTGCCCTACGGTGAGAATTAGATAATTACCGGTCTTGTTCTACATCAATGACTGGGTGCTCATGGTGTGCATTGCTGTGGGACTGCAGTCACTACTGGATAAGTTTGTCTCCTTTATGGACAGTTGGGACCTTTCGGTTAACTTCACAAAATCATATGTCATTGTAGTTGTCCCTGAGTCCTCCAGCTCCAAAACCTTTAAGGTGGGAGGATATTCTAGCAAAAGTTACCGCTTTCTCCTATCACAGGGTGTTATATGATGCTAACACGAGTTAGAAAACCCTTGTTTGAGGGAAGAAGCTCTGATCTGGCCATGGGCACAGGGGCAGTAGCTATTCTTGCACAAAGGTTGGGCTCATGGTCACCGGACTCCTTAATGAAGCTTTACACGGTTAAGTGTATCTCCAAGGCTCTTTATGGTAGTACGGTATAGGGTAAATTATGGTTGGTAACATCCAGCTTGCAGAAAATACATTTCTCAGACATATTCTGCAGGTTCCGCAAAGTACCCTGGCATTCCTTGTTCATGAGGAGCTTGGTGTAAGATAGATTGGCGACGTCGTTGCTCTCAGTCCCATGCTTTACTGGATTAAGATTTGGACTGGGGAGGGTTCCCAGCTGAACAGACTGATCGTGCCTGACTGTTTGTCCCTTGTTCACATGCAGAAAATCCCTTGGATTGCCTTTGTAAATGCAGTTTTTACCAGTATGGGCAGGGCTGATATATTCCATAACTATCAATCCCTGCACCCCATGGAGCTTGAAAGGATGAGGGATTTGTTTTTTGAACATGTTGTACTGCAACGGAAACATATAGAGCTGGAGAAACCCATGGTATGGAGGCACATGCTATTACAAACTATGCAGTGTATGGAGCCCTATCTATCTCTTTTACTATATGAGAGGGATAGAGTCGTGGTGGTGAAATTCAGGTTTAATTTGCGACACCATCTTTGGGCCTCCCCTAGTGGATGATCTCATCCGGGAAATTTGGGACCCTGTGACTGCGACAATACGTCTCCACAGGACACCTTACATTTTGCGCTGCTCTGTAAATATTTTAGCAGTCCCAGGAAGCGGTTTATTCTCCTGTTATTGAATTTCCTGAATTTCTCGCAAGCTTGCCCGGTGCTTATGTATTTGTAGCTCCTGCCAAATTAACTTGTTTTATTTGATGTTTCATGCTTTTGACGTGCAGCTTGGAGATCAAGGCTATTTTACCCGATTAACAACGTAATTGTACCTGAGGACATCCAATGTAATGCATTGTCTTTTTTATTTTGTTTATTTTTTTATTGACAACTCATGAGGGAATAGGGAAAACAAAAAGACAAAATAGAACAATTCAGTTAAACCATATAGCAATAATAAAAAAAATCAGATCATAGAATTTGCGTAGAACACAGCACAAAATGATATAACAGATACACAGAAATGCAAAAGCTGAAAATTACATAATATTCAAATGAAACTTCCCCATATTCTTTCAAATTTCATTAGTGATCGTAAACCTCTGATTCCATAGTATATATTTTGTTTACTAATGACCACCATTCCGTAACATGTGGGGGTTTGGGGGAAACCCATGCTCTGGCTACGGTTAATTTTGCACAAGATAATAGTATCGTAACCAGAGATTGCTGAGGGGTAGTAACAGAACGTATATCTAACAATACCGTTAGGACAGTAAGGGAGAGTAAATGTATCTGCTTTATTCTCCATACCTTATCGATAGCCAGACAAAACTCCCTCAGAACCGGGCAAGAAAACAACATATGTTCAAGATCTGCTGCAACTAGATCACATTTAGAGCATTTAGTGCGATCGCTAAAAGATATATCAGAGACCCATTTAGAAATTTTTCAGGTGTATGGTATAGCATATAACAAGTTTTATATTGTTGTAATCTTAGACTGGAAGATTGGACAAGTTTGTTGATATTACTAAAGGAAGCGGCTATCTGTTTTGAAGTTATATTCAAATTCAACTTAGTGCTCCATTTCTCCGCTAACTTCTGACAGTCATTCATTTTATAAGTGCTAAGGCACCCGTAACCCTCTCTAATTAAAGATTTGTTCTTAGTAGAATATAAACAATTCCAAATTTCAGAATCGGAAATTTCCCATAATTTAATCTTACGTATCATAAAATCATGTATCTGGATGTACATAAATCTCATTGACTCTGTCAAATTATATAATATTTTGTAGTGTCTCAAAATCTAAAAAGCCTTGGGTGCCGTATAGATCCCCCAGTGTGTTGATACCTTTAGTAAGCCAAATATAAGCCATACCATCATTAAAATTCCAGGGAGGCCAGGGTTTCCCCACAACCGTAATTTAGGGTGAAAAAACGAAATTTTACAAAATGCCATAAGATTAGACCATATCTTAGCAATTTCTCTAGCAGCCTTGAATTTCACCCTTTTAAAGTAATTAGGGTCATTGAGTCTTAACAGAAACATTTTAGAATCAGAGTTTAACATAAATAAATGAAAGTACAGTGGATTGTCCGAATTAAACAGTGATCGTAGACGCCCTAAGAAAGTACCCCAAAAATAGAGTTTAAAATCAGGAAAACTAAGCCCCCCACTTTCTAAAGAGTTTTTAAGTAAAAACATAGACCTACGTGCTTTCTTGTATCCCCAAATAAAGCTACTAAATATCCCATCCAGTTTCTTAAAAACATGTTGCTAAGTGCTAAAGGGATAGATCGAAATAAATAAAGGAATTTGGGGAGAACTTTCATCTTGATCAAGTTAATTCTGCCTATTATATTCAATGGAAGTTTATGCCATTTTTTAAAGATAAAGCGGTTGCTCTTATTAAAACATCATAATTGATAGAGATTATGTTGTGTATGTTAGAAGTGATCTTAACACCTAAATATGTAGCAACTTTACATATCCCAGAGACCGCTGTGGTCGGTTCGTAGTTGGCAACAATTTGTGTTTTATTTATATTTAATTTGTATCCGGATACTAACCCAAATCTGCCAGCTTCAAACATTATCCCTTGTAATGCCGCTTCAACATCGGGCGAATAGATAGCAATATCGTCGGCATAAGCCGTAATTTTTAAAGATTGAGATCCAAAATTAAAGGGAATAATTCGGGGTTGAGTCTGTAAAGCATATAAAAAGGGTTCCATCGAAAGAGCAAATAATAAGGGTGATAGAGGGCACCCCTGGCGGGTCCCTCTGGAAATAGTAAACATGGAGGAAGTCAGCCCCGCATAGCTAAAACTGGCTGTGGGGTTATCATACAAAACCCGGATCCATGTGAGAAATTGTCCATTAAACCCCAAATTTGTCATAACGGACCAAAGATAGCTCCACCCCACCCGGTCTAACGCCTTCTCAGCATCTAATAAAATCATGCCAAGTGGGGTGGATGTTGTCTGTGCTATATCGAACGCTGTTATGGCCATATTGATATGGGCTGTGGTGTCTCTACCCGTCACAAACCCATGTTGCTGCGGGTTAACAGTTTGGGGCATAAGTGGGGCCAATCGGGTCGCTAGAATTTTTGCAAATACTTTCGCATCAGTATTAATAAGAGAAATGGGTCTATATGAACCACGATCTTCGGTAGGTTTGCCCTTTTTAAGAAAAAAAATAATTTTGGCCATATTCCAAGAGTTAGGCGCTTTCCCATTTCTCCCAATTAACTCAATAACCTGAAGCAATAAAGGTGATAATTGCTCCAAGCAAATCTTATAAACCTCAACTGGGATGGAATCTTTTCCAGCTGCTTTACCAGATGATAAGGAAGTAATAGCATGTCTAACCTCCAGTAAGGTAATATTCTCTGAAAGTTGATCTATTTCCGAAGTATTTCTGGTATTTGTAGTATTCTTTTCAATGTAGTCTTGTATCAAAGTAAGACAAGGACAAGTATCCAGAGTATATAGAGTACAATAATAATCTACAAATTGTTCTGATATTTCTGCTGGTTGGTGATTTAGAATATTATCGGAGCCGCGGATATTCTTAATCAGAGTGTTAGCTCTATCTTCGGCGACTTTGTAAGCTAAACTTTTTCCGATCTTATCTACACTCTCGTACTGATTGATTTTAAATTTGTGTAGTTTAGCGTTGCTTTTTTGAAGCAATACTGTTTTTAAAGTTGCCTTTCATTGTCCCAGTTTCAAAACTATCTCGACAGTATCCTGGGAATTTAAGCGCAGTGCATCAGCCAACAATACTTCTTGTAATGTGATTTTGGAGGTCAGTAGTTTATTTTTTTCACGATATTCTGAGTTTTGTCTGTATATGAATGCCTGAGTGAACCCCCTAATACTGGCCTTACAAGCGTCCCACACCATTATACAAGAATTAGAGTCGAAATTGAAACTAATAATTCTGCTAGATGAGCTTTGAGTTGTGCTACAAACGAAGAAGCAGACAATAGATATCTAGGGAAGGAAAATAATCTTGGACCGGGATGAGTTTGTAGGGTGGTAAAAGTGAGTAAAATGGGATTGTGATCGGAGGAAACTCGGGGGCATACCTCAATAGAGCTAGTTTTTAGTACATTATCAGAAGCCATAGCCATATCAATGCGGGAACATAATTTGTGGGGCGCAGAATAATATGTATAACCCACAGTATAAGGATAAATACTGCGCCAAATGTCCCTAATATTATGGATACGGCAGATTTCTAATATTGAAGCCCTAGATTTATGCATACGTTGAAAAGCCCCTTGTTTTGTGATATCCTTTTGATAATCCAAAATACAGTTAAAATCACCCATTAAGATAAGATCCCCCTCCCAGTTCAGAAGCTCTACATTTAAAAAATCAAAAACAGAAGGTTCGTCCAAATTCGGTCCATATATCACACAAAACACATATTTATATTCTTCAATACTTAATTGCACAATAGCCCATCTGGCATCTTTATCATGAGCACTTTTGAGAACTTCTGCTCTACATCGTCTATCCTTGAGAATCGCAACCCCTCTGATTGAAGCACTCAGGGCAGAACTAACTAGAACATCATAGCCAAGCTGGGCTAATAACTTTTTGTCTTTCTGAGCAATATGAGTTTCAGATAAGAACACAAAATGTCGGTTATACAGTTTTATCTCTTCTGAGACTAGACGTCTATTATTCTTGCTATTTAAACCGGCAACGTTCCATGCCAGAATTCTTAACTTATACATTCAAAAAGAAAAAAGAAAAAATAATATAATGCTTCTGCGCAAATACAAATACATATATCTGGTTCTTTTTCCCCAACATTTCCAGCATGTTTCCCTCCGAGTTGTCTTTTTTCAACACCTTTTTACCCCAATCCCACCAGCTCCTGACAGGGAGCTGTAAGAGCCCTCCCCCCTCCCCCCCATACCCCTAACCTCCATGGGGACACCCCTCCAACTTCTGCTGCCCCTGGATGGGCAGCGGCAAGGAATGGTAGCCGAGGAGAAGAAAAGAAGAAACTCATTCCCCTATTTTATTTTATTTTTTTATATTTTTATTAGTCCGCAATATTCATCTCGGCATGTACAACAGGTAGTTCCTCATTAAGTGTGGGAGAGGTGTGGCGCCGTGGCCAGGGCGACTGACGCTGGAATCTGGGGACCACGGTTCGATCCCCGGCTCCGGCGGCAGGTTAGCCCAGCACCATGTGACTCTGGGCAATAGCTCGCTTAATCTTCCCGACGGCCCCCAGCGCCTAGAGACCCTTACGGGTGATTGTGCGCTTTACAAATGTGGACTTTATTAATAGTATTGCATCAGTGACATACATATCATGTAATATGATTAGCATTGCAGGTTTTGTAATCTTAAACTGGCTCCCAAAACAACTCTTAAACCCCCCACCCATAGTTTCCCTAGCAGTTTTACATATCAGTCATATGTTTCTAGTTGCACTGAATCAATTCACGTCTTTGCCGTAATACCCTCTGTTCCTCCCATTTCCGACACTCCTGTCACAGTTGTAATGCCCATTTAGGTTTCGTACACTGCACCTTAGCGTGTGGTTACCTGCTGTTTCTCTCACTTCCAACGCTCTTGTACCCAGTCAATGATCTGTTGGTAAGCGGCTAGTGTGCCACACTGCAAGCAACCCCTCTGATCATGTGGGGGGAGGGGGGGTTAGGGAGTGGGGGGGAGAAGGGAGGGGGGAGGGAGGGGGGAGGAGGGCAGGGGGGAGGGTGAAATGCGAATGGGTGTGGTCCTACAGTTACAGCAGTAACGTCATCACATAGTGCGTTAACAACATTCGTTTACACCGGTTCAGCTACATCGCATGTTTCAAAGGCTATGAGTATGGCGTTCCAGTCCATCGATATGTGCGTTTTACGGAGGCCTCTGCGCTCTTCTCTCTGCAACTCTGTTCTCTCTGCCTTCCCCCATCGCAGTACCTCTCTATGCCAGTTGCCAGGGTCGGGCGGTCTGGCCTATTTCCACCTCATCGTTATTGTTCATTTAGCTAATAGAATGGCCAGATCTGTGAAACGTGTGGTGGTGCTTTTCTTTTTTACGGCGGGTCCAAGGCCTAGAACACTATATAATAGGGAGGGGTGGGGCCTTCCTGGGGCTATCACCGCTAAAACCTTGTGTATCGTCTCCCAGTAGTAGCCTAGTTTAGGGCATTCCCACAACATGTGCAGAAGGCCGTCATCCGCAGCCAGGCATCGGGGGCATGCATCTGACACCTCCGGAAAAATTGCATGCAGCCGATGAGGGGTGAGATAAGCTCTATGCACTATCATTAATTGGATAAATTTAAATTTAGGGTTTCTAGATACCTTGGCGGGGAACTTCAGCACCTTCTCCCATTCCTTGTCACGGAGCGCTCGTCCTACGTCTTACTCCCAGCGCTCCCGGGTGGATTGTAGTGAGATCGCCCTGCCAGCTCGCATACCATGCGTGAGCCATCTCGTTAAGTGACTGCCGTTACCCATTAAGTATTGCATAGTGAGTAGTGGGTTCGTGTGTGGCTCTACGCCGGTCTGTGCCCAGGTCCTAGTAATATAGCGAGTCACTTGTGTATGTAGTAAAAACAGCGTTGCAGGGGTCTGGTGTGTTCATGCGAAATCTGTGTGTGTCATGATAGTTTCATCCACAAAAAAGTCCCCTATTTGAAAAACACCAGCGTAATGCGAAGCCCGGAGTCCGCGCTACGATAGTGCGCCTGTCCCAAGGGGAAGTCCCAGTAGGGGTATGGTGGGTGCATAGGAGGTCGACGCAACTGTATATTTGACTGCTTTTTTCAAGCATCTGACTGCTAGGCGCAGCAGGTGTGGCGTCGATCTGGGTACCTGGACATTTGGCAGTAATAATCGGTGTAGGATGCCGCTGTCCTTGTCGGCTGTAGTCATAGCCACCTGATGGAGGTTACGGCCCACCAGCCAGTAGGTCAGCCATTGAAGCTGGCATGCGTAGCTATACGCTGTTATGTCTGGGACCCCCATACCTCCCCGTGTGTTGGGCAATTGTAATTTGGCGAGGCTTACTCGTCGCCTACCGGATCCCCATACCAATTCGGTCAATAAGGTATTCAGTAGCTTAAACGTGCTCGTCGGCACGAGGAGCGGTAGGTTTGTGAAAAAATACACCATCCGAGGGAGGACCACCATTTTCGAAATTGTCACTCTTCCCGCCACTGACAGTGGCAGGGTGTTCCAAAACTGTATTTGTGATTTGAGGGTACCGAGTGCTTTGCCCAGATTACCATCTAAGAGATCTTGCTCAGTGCGGTATATTTGTATTCCCAAATGTTTAAATGTCGTAGGCGCTATCGGGAATCTGTGCGGATGAAAGTTTAGCTGCTCGTTCCCCGGGGTGGCGGCAAAATAAGAAACCCATTCCCGTAAGCGGGAGAAAAAGAAGGAAGCGAACATTTTTGGAATCCATCCCCCTTGATCCCTCAAATAATTTTAACAAAGCTTATCAAGCTTATCAAGCTTTGTCCCCCCACTCATAGAAAAGTAAGCATTTTTAAACAAATGTAGCCAATGCTAGCTCAGATTCTTTTTCAACGGTGAAGAAGTATGTGTGGCCACCTTTAATATCCTTGAGGCGAGCAGGTTCTTGCAAGAACACTTGCCCCCTCTTTGATTTAAATGGATCAATATATTCACGCAATTTCCACCGTCTATCCATTGTGGCCTTACTAAGGTCAGAGCGAACAAAAAAAGAACGATTCTCAAAATTAACCAGGTAGTTAGGACGTGCTTTCAATGATACTGCTTGCCTCAGTAAGAAATTACCAAAGCAAATAAGAAAAGGGCGTGGAAATTTACTTTCCCTGTTCCTCTGCACTAGTGGTAAACGGTAAGCTCTTTGGAGTTGGGAATCCCAGTCCCAATCGGAGAGGTCTGGGAAAGCCTTAGAAAACAATTTAACCAGATAGGACCTAGGATCTGACCCTTCAGAGCCTTCCGGGACCCCAAAAAGTCACAAATTTAGCCTTCTTTGTCGATTTTCTAAATCCTCAACCTTCAGTTGTAAGGACATAATCTGAGCATCGTGTTGGCTCACAACAGATTCAGTGCGAGTTGATCCTTCTTCTATGTTAACCACACGCTGTTGTAGTTCCTCTATATCATGTGAGACCCCCCTAATTTTAGTGTCATTTCTTGCAGAGAGTTCTGTAGTTTACTGTTGTCCTCCCGTAACTGTAAAAAATGTTCTTGAGCTTCTGCACGATGATTTATTAAAGTTTGCAGAATGATATCCACCGGGGAGATGTTAACTTCTTGTGCCTTTATCCCAGCTATAATTGCGTCAGGTAAGTCAGATGGTATAGGGATCAACGCCGGTAGTTGTTCAGTCGGATTTATGACAGAAGGAATAGGGGTTTTCAATATATAAATATTACAAGCGTGACTCGGTGCAGCTTCACCTGTTTCGGTACCGGCACTAGGAGAGGACACGAGGGGTGAAGGCAGCAGACTAGCCGTGTTAGTGGAAGGCAACGGTGCGATATCAAGAGTAAGGTTGATAGAGGGATCCTCCATTAAGTCGGGACAGTTGTTCATACATTCGGAGTCAGTGGTGCTTGTGCCTGATAAACGTAAAGTCATATTCTTCACTAATCCCTTCGCCTGGATCCACTTCCTAAGAGGACTCTTTTCAATACGTGTCTTCCTTACAGCAGACGTAGAGGGATTAATTATTGCAGATGTAGTAATAATGGAAAGTGCAGTAGCTTTCTCTCTTTTATTTTTACCTTTAGACTTAGGCTTAGATTTGGCCTTATTCCTCCTGCCAGTCAAGAATTTAGCCGTGCCTGAGGTAGAATTAGTGAGTTCTTCCTCGACATCAATGTCCTCCTCGTATTCTCCATTAGAGCCCTCTTCCTCCTCTTCCCCCCTAATCTCCTCTGTGCCTTCCTCTACCATAATAGGTGCATCACCCACAGCACTTTTAGACAAATCAGCCCCTGGGGGCAGATTCTGTTACTGAAGGGGCAGATTCTGTTGCTGGTACCGACACCAATCCTCCTTCAACAACAGTGTTAACAATCTTATGCAGTTTCAACTCTTCCTTTCTGCCCCCAGAAATAGCCATGCTGTCCTTTGAATTGATTAAGCCACCAATACCGTTTAACTTTGGGTTAGTTTGATAATTTGCAATAAGTAGGGTCGGTGGGCGAAGCACAGGCTTACCCATGGGCAGTGAATCAGCTCCTCCGGATAAGGCGACTGGTGAAGCAAGAATCGGCATACCTGCCGCGTTGCTGGATTCACGCACAGTCACTGCCGGCATGGAAAGAGCCGGAGCCGATGCAGACACTGTCACCACTAAAGCTACAACAGGTGCCGGGTAGAGGTAGCCCCCAACGTGCCCTTCGTAACCCGAGCACTCCGCAGCACGACCTTCGGCGCCATCCCTCGGATGCCAAACTGCGAGCCAGCCTGCGCGCCTGTGGAAGAGATCGAAATGGCCAGGAATCGCCGCCACAGCCCCGACCAGCTGAACGCCGATCCAACGACCCGTCCCGAAGCCAAGCGGCGAGCAGTCCAGAAGGCACTCAGAAACAGCCACAGCATCTGCCGCAATGACCAGCGCTCGCCTCCACCTCGAAAAACGGCAGCAGCAGCCCGACTTGGGAGTTTCTTCCGTTGATTATTCTATTTGTTCTATTTAATTGTCTCTCTTTTCATCATCAAATCCGTCAGAAAGGTGTGGAGCCTCTGACTTAGTTACCACCCACCAGCGTCCTCACTCCATCATCTTGACCCCATAGCACACACCGAATTGCATTGCTGCGTCATCAGAATGACATGTTTCAAGGAAGACCTGGTTTGCTTTGCATGCTCCAATGCAATGCATTGTCAATACAATTTTATCTTTTTAACTTTTTATGGTGTTATACAATTTTATGAAGAGTATGTTTGATGATTTTATGTTCGTTATGGTTATACCTATAACCAAATAAAGATGCATATGATGCTAAATAGAATAAGCCATCTCCAAGTCAAAAGAAGTGATCCTAAATATGCCCTTTGTTCTTCCAACTGTTCCTGTCCAATTCCAGATAGCTAATCCCAGCTAAATTGGCAGCAGTTAACACCGATTGGCCTTTCCTAGTCCCAGAGGCAAGGCATTGTCTTCCAAACCAGGGTCATTAAGTCCCCCAACCAAGGATATGTATTCCAGCTCTGGAGGAAGGATGATTGCAGAACTGGTTTTGGAACCATTTCTGCCTCAGGCAGTTCAAAGTACATTTTTACAAAGTTACTCTTCTGGTTAAGTTATCAACAAATTGATCTAATTTCTAAGTCAGATTTTAAAAACTAAGTAGGGAATAACTTTGAACCATTTTTATAGCCCTGTACTAAGCGGAGGTGGAAAATAAAGAATTGAATCCCATGTAGGCCTATTAGGGTAAGTCCAGGTCTGACCTAAAAAGTAAAATAGCTTTTCGGTTTTATTTCACTTTCAGGGCACACTAGCCCAAGTATGTAGTGTGCCTTAGTTTTATATATTAGCAACCGGTCTAACACTTTTAGGGGTCACTTTGGAATATACTCCTAAGAGGCTCCACCGCATGTTCCCGGACTCCCCTCATTGTTGCCCCCGCTGCAGGGGCGAGGAGGCAGATTTCCTACATATGTTATGGTCTTGCCCCTGTCTACGAGCCTACTGGGTGGGAGTGTGCCACACACTGAATACAATTGGGGGTGGGGTCGCACACTACTCACACACCAGCGGGATCGCCCCTAAGGACTGTGGTAAGTTTAGTTCGTATTCCGCGATGTACCTTCTTTCGATTCTCTGCTATCTTTGCTATCTTCGCCATCTCTGGACATGTGTTTCGGGGTATTTACCAGTCATCAGCAGGGATTAGGCCATGTTCTGGGGTTGCCGGTGGCTGCCAAATATTGCCAGGTTTAGTACCACTCAGGCGCACAGGTGCGGGGTCCCAGGCTCGTCAGCCAACTGCTCGAGGGAGCTTTAACATTACAATTGGGGATGGGGTTGCACACTACTCACACACCAGCTGATCCCCCTAAGGACTGTGGTAAGTGTAGTTCATGTTCCGCGATGCATCTTCTTTCGATTCCCTGCTATCTTCGCTATCTTCGCCATCCCTGGACACGTGTTTTGGGGTATTTACCCCTCATCAGCAGGGATAAGGCCATGTTCTGGGGTTGCCGGTGGCTGCCAAATATTGCCAGGTTTAGTACCACTCAGGCGCACAGGTGCGGGGTCCCAGGCTCATCAGCCAACTGCTGGAGGGAGCTTTCACATTACAATTGGGGGTGGGGTCGCACACTACTCACACACCAGCGGGATCGCCCCTAAGCACTGTGGTAAGTGTAGATCGTGTTCCGCGATGCATCTTCTTTCGATTCTCTGCTATCTTCGCTATCTTCACCATCCCTGGACACGTGTTTCGGGGTATTTACCCCTCATCAGCAGGGATTAGGCCATGTTCTGGGGTTGCCGGTGGCTGCCAAATATTGCCAGGTTTAGTACCACTCAGGCATGCAGGTGCGGGGTCCCAGGCTCGTCAGCCAACTGCTCGAGGGAGCTTTAACATTACAATTGGGGGTGGGGTCGCACACTACTCACACACCAGCGGGATCGCCCCTAAGGACTGTGGTAAGTGTAGATCGTGTTCCGCGATGCATCTTCTTTCGATTCTCTGCTATCTTCGCTATCTTCGCCATCCCTGGACAACGTGTTTCGGGGTATTTACCCCTCATCAGCAGGGATTAGGCCATGTTCTGGGGTTGCCGGTGGCTGCCAAATATTGCCAGGTTTAGTACCACTCAGGCGCACTGGTGCGGGGTCCCAGCCTCGTCAGCCAACTGCTCGAGGGAGCTTTAACATTACAATTGGGGGTGGGGTCGCACACTACTCACACACCAGCGGGATCGCCCCTAAGGACTGTGGTAAGTGTAGATCGTGTTCCGCGATGCATCTTCTTTCGATTCTCTGCTATCTTCGCTATCTTCGCCATCCCTGGACAACGTGTTTCGGGGTATTTACCCCTCATCAGCAGGGATTAGGCCATGTTCTGGGGTTGCCGGTGGCTGCCAAATATTGCCAGGTTTAGTACCACTCAGGCGCACAGGTGCGGGGTCCCAGGCTCGTCAGCCAACTGCTCGAGGGAGCTTTAACATTACAATTGGGGGTGGGGTCGCACACTACTCACACACCAGCGGGATCGCCCCTAAGGACTGTGGTAAGTGTAGTTTGTGTTCCGCGATGCATCTTCTTTCGATTCTCTGCTATCTTCGCTATCTTCGCCATCTCTGGACATGTGTTTCGGGGTATTTACCCGTCATCAGCAGGGATTAGGCCATGTTCTGGGGTTGCCGGTGGCTGCCAAATATTGCCAGGTTTAGTACCACTCAGGCGCACAGGTGCGCGGGTCCCAGGCTCGTCAGCCAACTGCTCGAGGGAGCTTTAACATTACAATTGGGGATGGGGTTGCACACTACTCACACACCAGCGGATTGCCCCTAAGGACTGTGGTAAGTGTAGTTCATGTTCCGCGATGCATCTTCTTTCAATTCCCTGCTATCTTCGCTATCTTCGCCATCCCTGGACACGTGTTTCGGGGTATTTACCCCTCATCAGCAGGGATAAGGCCATGTTCTGGGGTTGCCGGTGGCTGCCAAATATTGCCAGGTTTAGTACCACTCAGGCGCACAGGTGAGGGGTCCCAGGCTCATCAGCCAACTGCTGGAGGGAGCTTTCACATTACAATTGGGGGTGGGGTCGCACACTACTCACACACCAGCGGGATCGCCCCTAAGGACTGTGGTAAGTGTAGTTCGTGTTCCGCGATGCATCTTCTTTCGATTCTCTGCTATCTTCGCTATCTTCACCATCCCTGGACACGTGTTTCGGGGTATTTACCCCTCATCAGCAGGGATTAGGCCATGTTCTGGGGTTGCCGGTGGCTGCCAAATATTGCCAGGTTTAGTACCACTCAGGCATCCAGGCTCGTCAGCCAACTGCTCGAGGGAGCTTTAACATTACAATTGGGGGTGGGGTCGCACACTACTCACACACCAGCGGGATCGCCCCTAAGGACTGTGGTAAGTGTAGATCGTGTTCCGCGATGCATCTTCTTTCGATTCTCTGCTATCTTCGCTATCTTCGCCATCCCTGGACAACGTGTTTCGGGGTATTTACCCCTCATCAGCAGGGATTAGGCCATGTTCTGGGGTTGCCGGTGGCTGCCAAATATTGCCTGGTTTAGTACCACTCAGGCGCACAGGTGCGGGGTCCCAGGCTCGTCAGCCAACTGCTCGAAGGAGCTTTAATATTACAATTGGGGGTGGGGTCGCACACTACTCACACACCAGCGGGATTGCCCCTAAGGACTGTGGTAAGTGTAGTTCATGTTCCGCGATGCATCTTCTTTCGATTGCCTGCTATCTTCGCTATCTTCGCCATCCCTGGACAACGTGTTTCGGGGTATTTACCCCTCATCAGCAGGGATAAGGCCATGTTCTGGGGTTGCTGGTGGCTGCCAAATATTGCCAGGTTTAGTACCACTCAGGTGCACAGGTGCGGGGTCCCAGGCTCATCAGCCAACTGCTGGAGGGAGCTTTAACATTACAATTGGGGGTGGGGTCGCACACTACTCACACACCAGCGGGATCGCCCCTAAGGACTGTGGTAAGTGTAGTTCGTGTTCCGCGATGCATCTTCTTTCGATTCTCTGCTATCTTCGCTATCTTCGCCATCTCTGGACATGTGTTTCGGGGTATTTACCCGTCATCAGCAGGGATTAGGCCATGTTCTGGGGTTGCCGGTGGCTGCCAAATATTGCCATGTTTAGTACCACTCAGGCACGCAGGTGCGGGGTCCCAGGCTCGTCAGCCAACTGCTCGAGGGAGCTTTAACATTACAATTGGGGGTGGGGTCGCACACTACTCACACACCAGCGGGATCACCCCTAAGGACTGTGGTAAGTGTAGATCATGTTCCGCGATGCATCTTCTTTCGATTCTCTGCTATCTTCGCTATCTTCGCCATCCCTGGACAACGTGTTTCGGGGTATTTGCCCCTCATCAGCAGGGATTAGGCCATGTTCTGGGGTTGCCGGTGGCTGCCAAATATTGCCAGGTTTAGTACCACTCAGGCCCACAGGTGCGGGGTCCCAGGCTCGTCAGCCAAATGCTCGAGGGAGCTTTAACATTACAATTGGGGGTGGGGTCGCACACTACTCACACACCAGCGGGATCGCCCCTAAGGACTGTGGTAAGTGTAGTTTGTGTTCCGCGATGCATCTTCTTTCAATTCTCTGCTATCTTCGCTATCTTCGCCATCCCTGGACACCTGTTTCGGGGTATTTACCCCTCATCAGTAGGGATTAGGCCATGTTCTGGGGTAGCCGGTGGCTGCCAAATATTGCCAGGTTTAGTACCACTCAGGCGCACAGGTGCGGGGTCCCAGGCTCGTCAGCCAACTGCTCGAGGGAGCTTTAATATTACAATTGGGGGTGGGGTCGCACACTCCTCACACGCCAGCGGGATCACCCCTAAGGACTGTGGTAAGTGTAGTTCGTGTTCCGCGATGCATCTTCTTTCAATTCTCTGCTATCTTCGCTATCTTCACCATCCCTGGACACGTGTTTCGGGGTATTTACCCCTCATCAGCAGGGATTAGGCCATGTTCTGGGATTGCCGGTGGCTGCCAAATATTGCCAGGTTTAGTACCACTCAGGCACGCATGTGCGGGGTCCCAGGCTCGTCAGCCAACTGCTCGAGGGAGCTTTAACATTACAATTGGGGGTGGGGCCGCACACTACTCACACACCAGCGGGATCGCCCCTAAGGACTGTGGTAAGTGTAGATCATGTTCCGCGATGCATCTTCTTTCGATTCTCTGCTATCTTCGCTATCTTCGCCATCCCTGGACAACGTGTTTCGGGGTATTTACCCCTCATCAGCAGGAATTAGGCCATGTTCTGGGGTTGCCGGTGGCTGCCAAATATTGCCAGGTTTAGAACCACTCAGGCGCGCAGGTGCGGGGTCCCAGGCTCGTCAGCCAACTGCTCGAGGGAGCTTTAACATTACAATTGGGCGTGGGGTCGCACACTACTCACACACCAGCGGGATCGCCCCTAAGGACTGTGGTAAGTGTAGTTTGTGTTCTGCGATGCATCTTCTTTCGATTCTCGGCTACCTTCGCTATCTTCGCCATCCCTGGACACGTGTTTTGGGGTATTTACCCCTCATCGGCAGGGATTAGGCCATGTTCTGGGGTTGCCGGTGGCTGCCAAATATTGCCAGGTTTAGTACCACTCAGGCGCACAGGTGCGGGGTCCCAGGCTCGTCAGCCAACTGCTCGAGGGAGCTTTAACATTACAATTGGGGGTGGGGTCGCACACTACTCACACACCAGCGGGATCGCCCCTAAGGACTGTGGTAAGTGTAGATCGTGATCCGCGATGCATCTTCTTTCGATTCCCTGCTATCTTCGCTATCTTCGCCGTCCCTGGACACGTGTTTCGGGGTATTTACCCCTCATCAGCAGGGATAAGGCCATGTTCTGGGGTTGCTGGTGGCTGCCAAATATTGCCAGGTTTACTACCACTCAGGCGCACAGGTGCGGGGTCCCAGGCTCGTCAGCCAACTGCTGGAGGGAGCTTTAACATTACAATTGGGGGTGCGGTCGCACACTACTCACACACCAGCGGGATCGCCCCTAAGGACTGTGGTAAGTGTAGTTCGTGTTCTGCGATGCATCTTCTTTCGATTCTCGGCTATCTTCGCTATCTTCGCCATCCCTGGACACGTGTTTTGGGGTATTTACCCCTCATCAGCAGGGATTAGGCCATGTTCTGGGGTTGCCGGTGGCTGCCAAATATTGCCAGGTTTAGTACCACTCAGGCGCACAGGTGCGGGGTCCCATGCTCGTCAGCCAACTGCTCGAGGGAGCTTTAACATTACAATTGGGGTGGGGTCGCACACTACTCACACACCAGCGGGATCGCCCCTAAGGACTGTGGTAAGTGTAGTTCGTGTTCCGCGATGCATCTTCTTTTGATTCTCTTCTATCTTCGCTATCTTTGCCATCTCCGGACATGTGTTTCGGGGTATTTACCCGTCATCAGCAGGGATTAGGCCATGTTCTGGGGTTGCCGGTGGCTGCCAAATATTGCCAGGTTTAGTACCACTCAGGCGCACAGGTGCGGGGTCCCAGGCTCGTCAGCCAACTGCTCGAGGGAGCTTTAACATTACAATTGGGGGTGGGATTGCACACTACTCACACACCAGCGGATCGCCCCTAAGGACTGTGGTGAGTGTAGTTCATGTTCCGCGATGCATCTTCTTTCGATTGCCTGCTATCTTCGCTATCTTTGCCATCTCTGGACATGTGTTTCGGGGTATTTACCCGTCATCAGCAGGAATTAGGCCATGTTCTGGGGTTGCCGGTGGCTGCCAAATATTGCCAGGTTTAGAACCACTCAGGCGCGCAGGTGCGGGGTCCCAGGCTCGTCAGCCAACTGCTCGAGGGAGCTTTAACATTACAATTGGGCGTGGGGTCGCACACTACTCACACACCAGCGGGATCGCCCCTAAGGACTGTGGTAAGTGTAGTTTGTGTTCTGCGATGCATCTTCTTTCGATTCTCGGCTACCTTCGCTATCTTCGCCATCCCTGGACACGTGTTTTGGGGTATTTACCCCTCATCAGCAGGGATTAGGCCATGTTCTGGGGTTGCCGGTGGCTGCCAAATATTGCCAGGTTTAGTACCACTCAGGCGCACAGGTGCGGGGTCCCAGGCTCGTCAGCCAACTGCTCGAGGGAGCTTTAACATTACAATTGGGGGTGGGGTCGCACACTACTCACACACCAGCGGGATCGCCCCTAAGGACTGTGGTAAATGTAGATCGTGATCCGCGATGCATCTTCTTTCGATTCCCTGCTATCTTCGCTATCTTCGCCGTCCCTGGACACGTGTTTCGGGGTATTTACCCCTCATCAGCAGGGATAAGGCCATGTTCTGGGGTTGCTGGTGGCTGCCAAATATTGCCAGGTTTACTACCACTCAGGCGCACAGGTGCGGGGTCCCAGGCTCGTCAGCCAACTGCTGGAGGGAGCTTTAACATTACAATTGGGGGTGCGGTCGCACACTACTCACACACCAGCGGGATCGCCCCTAAGGACTGTGGTAAGTGTAGTTCGTGTTCTGCGATGCATCTTCTTTCGATTCTCGGCTATCTTCGCTATCTTCGCCATCCCTGGACACGTGTTTTGGGGTATTTACCCCTCATCAGCAGGGATTAGGCCATGTTCTGGGGTTGCCGGTGGCTGCCAAATATTGCCAGGTTTAGTACCACTCAGGCGCACAGGTGCGGGGTCCCATGCTCGTCAGCCAACTGCTCGAGGGAGCTTTAACATTACAATTGGGGTGGGGTCGCACACTACTCACACACCAGCGGGATCGCCCCTAAGGACTGTGGTAAGTGTAGTTCGTGTTCCGCGATGCATCTTCTTTTGATTCTCTTCTATCTTCGCTATCTTTGCCATCTCCGGACATGTGTTTCGGGGTATTTACCCGTCATCAGCAGGGATTAGGCCATGTTCTGGGGTTGCCGGTGGCTGCCAAATATTGCCAGGTTTAGTACCACTCAGGCGCACAGGTGCGGGGTCCCAGGCTCGTCAGCCAACTGCTCGAGGGAGCTTTAACATTACAATTGGGGGTGGGATTGCACACTACTCACACACCAGCGGATCGCCCCTAAGGACTGTGGTGAGTGTAGTTCATGTTCCGCGATGCATCTTCTTTCGATTGCCTGCTATCTTCGCTATCTTTGCCATCTCTGGACATGTGTTTCGGGGTATTTACCCGTCATCAGCAGGGATTAGGCCATGTTCTGGGGTTGCCGGTGGCTGCCAAATATTGCCAGGTTTAGTACCACTCAGGCGCACAGGTGCGGGGTCCCAGGCTCGTCAGCCAACTGCTCGAGGGAGCTTTAACATTACAATTGGGGATGGGGTTGCACACTACTCACACACCAGCGGATCGCCCCTAAGGACTGTGGTAAGTGTAGTTCATGTTCCGCGATGCATCTTCTTTCGATTGCCTGCTATCTTCGCTATCTTCGCCATCCCTGGACACGTGTTTCGGGGTATTTACCCCTCATCAGCAGGGATAAGGCCATGTTCTGGGGTTGCTGGTGGCTGCCAAATATTGCCAGGTTTAGTACCACTCAGGTGCACAGGTGCGGGGTCCCAGGCTCATCAGCCAACTGCTGGAGGGAGCTTTCACATTACAATTGGGGGTGGGGTCGCACACTACTCACACACCAGCGGGATCGCCCCTAAGGACTGTGGTAAGTGTAGTTCGTGTTCCGCGATGCATCTTCTTTCGATTCTCTGCTATCTTCGCTATCTTCGCCATCCCTGGACACGTGTTTCGGGGTATTTACCCCTCATCAGCAGGGATTAGGCCATGTTCTGGGGTTGCCGGTGGCTGCCAAATATTGCCAGGTTTAGTACCACTCAGGCACGCAGGTGCGGGGTCCCAGGCTCGTCAGCCAACTGCTCGAGGGAGCTTTAACATTACAATTGGGGGTGGGGTCGCACACTACTCACACACCAGCGGGATCACCCCTAAGGACTGTGGTAAGTGTAGATCATGTTCCGCGATGCATCTTCTTTCGATTCTCTGCTATCTTCGCTATCTTCGCCATCCCTGGACAACGTGTTTCGGGGTATTTGCCCCTCATCAGCAGGGATTAGGCCATGTTCTGGGGTTGCCGGTGGCTGCCAAATATTGCCAGGTTTAGTACCACTCAGGCCCACAGGTGCGGGGTCCCAGGCTCGTCAGCCAAATGCTCGAGGGAGCTTTAACATTACAATTGGGGGTGGGGTCGCACACTACTCACACACCAGCGGGATCGCCCCTAAGGACTGTGGTAAGTGTAGTTTGTGTTCCGCGATGCATCTTCTTTCAATTCTCTGCTATCTTCGCTATCTTCGCCATCCCTGGACACCTGTTTCGGGGTATTTACCCCTCATCAGTAGGGATTAGGCCATGTTCTGGGGTAGCCGGTGGCTGCCAAATATTGCCAGGTTTAGTACCACTCAGGCGCACAGGTGCGGGGTCCCAGGCTCGTCAGCCAACTGCTCGAGGGAGCTTTAATATTACAATTGGGGGTGGGGTCGCACACTCCTCACACGCCAGCGGGATCACCCCTAAGGACTGTGGTAAGTGTAGTTCGTGTTCCGCGATGCATCTTCTTTCAATTCTCTGCTATCTTCGCTATCTTCACCATCCCTGGACACGTGTTTCGGGGTATTTACCCCTCATCAGAAGGTATTAGGCCATGTTCTGGGATTGCCGGTGGCTGCCAAATATTGCCAGGTTTAGTACCACTCAGGCACGCATGTGCGGGGTCCCAGGCTCGTCAGCCAACTGCTCGAGGGAGCTTTAACATTACAATTGGGAGTGGGGTCGCACACTACTCACACACCAGCGGGATCGCCCCTAAGGACTGTGGTAAGTGTAGATCATGTTCCGCGATGCATCTTCTTTCGATTCTCTGCTATCTTCGCTATCTTCGCCATCCCTGGACAACGTGTTTCGGGGTATTTACCCCTCATCAGCAGGAATTAGGCCATGTTCTGGGGTTGCCGGTGGCTGCCAAATATTGCCAGGTTTAGAACCACTCAGGCGCGCAGGTGCGGGGTCCCAGGCTCGTCAGCCAACTGCTCGAGGGAGCTTTAACATTACAATTGGGCGTGGGGTCGCACACTACTCACACACCAGCGGGATCGCCCCTAAGGACTGTGGTAAGTGTAGTTTGTGTTCTGCGATGCATCTTCTTTCGATTCTCGGCTACCTTCGCTATCTTCGCCATCCCTGGACACGTGTTTTGGGGTATTTACCCCTCATCAGCAGGGATTAGGCCATGTTCTGGGGTTGCCGGTGGCTGCCAAATATTGCCAGGTTTAGTACCACTCAGGCGCACAGGTGCGGGGTCCCAGGCTCGTCAGCCAACTGCTCGAGGGAGCTTTAACATTACAATTGGGGGTGGGGTCGCACACTACTCACACACCAGCGGGATCGCCCCTAAGGACTGTGGTAAGTGTAGATCGTGTTCCGCGATGCATCTTCTTTCGATTCCCTGCTATCTTCGCTATCTTCGCCGTCCCTGGACACGTGTTTCGGGGTATTTACCCCTCATCAGCAGGGATAAGGCCATGTTCTGGGGTTGCTGGTGGCTGCCAAATATTGCCAGGTTTACTACCACTCAGGCGCACAGGTGCGGGGTCCCAGGCTCGTCAGCCAACTGCTGGAGGGAGCTTTAACATTACAATTGGGGGTGCGGTCGCACACTACTCACACACCAGCGGGATCGCCCCTAAGGACTGTGGTAAGTGTAGTTCGTGTTCTGCGATGCATCTTCTTTCGATTCTCGGCTATCTTCGCTATCTTCGCCATCCCTGGACACGTGTTTTGGGGTATTTACCCCTCATCAGCAGGGATTAGGCCATGTTCTGGGGTTGCCGGTGGCTGCCAAATATTGCCAGGTTTAGTACCACTCAGGCGCACAGGTGCGGGGTCCCATGCTCGTCAGCCAACTGCTCGAGGGAGCTTTAACATTACAATTGGGGTGGGGTCGCACACTACTCACACACCAGCGGGATCGCCCCTAAGGACTGTGGTAAGTGTAGTTCGTGTTCCGCGATGCATCTTCTTTTGATTCTCTTCTATCTTTGCTATCTTTGCCATCTCCGGACATGTGTTTCGGGGTATTTACCCGTCATCAGCAGGGATTAGGCCATGTTCTGGGGTTGCCGGTGGCTGCCAAATATTGCCAGGTTTAGTACCACTCAGGCGCACAGGTGCGGGGTCCCAGGCTCGTCAGCCAACTGCTCGAGGGAGCTTTAACATTACAATTGGGGGTGGGATTGCACACTACTCACACACCAGCGGATCGCCCCTAAGGACTGTGGTGAGTGTAGTTCATGTTCCGCGATGCATCTTCTTTCGATTGCCTGCTATCTTCGCTATCTTTGCCATCTCTGGACATGTGTTTCGGGGTATTTACCCGTCATCAGCAGGGATTAGGCCATGTTCTGGGGTTGCCGGTGGCTGCCAAATATTGCCAGGTTTAGTACCACTCAGGCGCACAGGTGTGGGGTCCCAGGCTCGTCAGCCAACTGCTCGAGGGAGCTTTAACATTACAATTGGGGATGGGGTTGCACACTACTCACACACCAGCGGATCGCCCCTAAGGACTGTGGTAAGTGTAGTTCATGTTCCGCGATGCATCTTCTTTCGATTGCCTGCTATCTTCGCTATCTTCGCCATCCCTGGACACGTGTTTCGGGGTATTTACCCCTCATCAGCAGGGATAAGGCCATGTTCTGGGGTTGCTGGTGGCTGCCAAATATTGCCAGGTTTAGTACCACTCAGGTGCACAGGTGCGGGGTCCCAGGCTCATCAGCCAACTGCTGGAGGGAGCTTTCACATTACAATTGGGGGTGGGGTCGCACACTACTCACACACCAGCGGGATCGCCCCTAAGGACTGTGGTAAGTGTAGTTCGTGTTCCGCGATGCATCTTCTTTCGATTCTCTGCTATCTTCGCTATCTTCGCCATCCCTGGACACGTGTTTCGGGGTATTTACCCCTCATCAGCAGGGATTAGGCCATGTTCTGGGGTTGCCGGTGGCTGCCAAATATTGCCAGGTTTAGTACCACTCAGGCACGCAGGTGCGGGGTCCCAGGCTCGTCAGCCAACTGCTCGAGGGAGCTTTAACATTACAATTGGGGGTGGGGTCGCACACTACTCACACACCAGCGGGATCACCCCTAAGGACTGTGGTAAGTGTAGATCATGTTCCGCGATGCATCTTCTTTCGATTCTCTGCTATCTTCGCTATCTTCGCCATCCCTGGACAACGTGTTTCGGGGTATTTGCCCCTCATCAGCAGGGATTAGGCCATGTTCTGGGGTTGCCGGTGGCTGCCAAATATTGCCAGGTTTAGTACCACTCAGGCCCACAGGTGCGGGGTCCCAGGCTCGTCAGCCAAATGCTCGAGGGAGCTTTAACATTACAATTGGGGGTGGGGTCGCACACTACTCACACACCAGCGGGATCGCCCCTAAGGACTGTGGTAAGTGTAGTTCGTGTTCCGCGATGCATCTTCTTTCAATTCTCTGCTATCTTCGCTATCTTCACCATCCCTGGACACGTGTTTCGGGGTATTTACCCCTCATCAGCAGGTATTAGGCCATGTTCTGGGATTGCCGGTGGCTGCCAAATATTGCCAGGTTTAGTACCACTCAGGCACGCATGTGCGGGGTCCCAGGCTCGTCAGCCAACCGCTCGAGGGAGCTTTAACATTACAATTGGGGGTGGGGCCGCACACTACTCACACACCAGCGGGATCGCCCCTAAGGACTGTGGTAAGTGTAGATCATGTTCCGCGATGCATCTTCTTTCGATTCTCTGCTATCTTCGCTATCTTCGCCATCCCTGGACAACGTGTTTCGGGGTATTTACCCCTCATCAGCAGGAATTAGGCCATGTTCTGGGGTTGCCGGTGGCTGCCAAATATTGCCAGGTTTAGAACCACTCAGGCGCGCAGGTGCGGGGTCCCAGGCTCGTCAGCCAACTGCTCGAGGGAGCTTTAACATTACAATTGGGCGTGGGGTCGCACACTACTCACACACCAGCGGGATCGCCCCTAAGGACTGTGGTAAGTGTAGTTTGTGTTCTGCGATGCATCTTCTTTCGATTCTCGGCTACCTTCGCTATCTTCGCCATCCCTGGACACGTGTTTTGGGGTATTTACCCCTCATCAGCAGGGATTAGGCCATGTTCTGGGGTTGCCGGTGGCTGCCAAATATTGTCAGGTTTAGTACCACTCAGGCGCACAGGTGCGGGGTCCCAGGCTCGTCAGCCAACTGCTCGAGGGAGCTTTAACATTACAATTGGGGGTGGGGTCGCACACTACTCACACACCAGCGGGATCGCCCCTAAGGACTGTGGTAAGTGTAGATCGTGATCCCTGATGCATCTTCTTTCGATTCCCTGCTATCTTCGCTATCTTCGCCGTCCCTGGACACGTGTTTCGGGGTATTTACCCCTCATCAGCAGGGATTAGGCCATGTTCTGGGGTTGCCGGTGGCTGCCAAATATTGCCAGGTTTAGTACCACTCAGGCGCACAGGTGCGGGGTCCCATGCTCGTCAGCCAACTGCTCGAGGGAGCTTTAACATTACAATTGGGGTGGGGTCGCACACTACTCACACACCAGCGGGATCGCCCCTAAGGACTGTGGTAAGTGTAGTTCGTGTTCCGCGATGCATCTTCTTTTGATTCTCTTCTATCTTCGCTATCTTTGCCATCTCCGGACATGTGTTTCGGGGTATTTACCCGTCATCAGCAGGGATTAGGCCATGTTCTGGGGTTGCCGGTGGCTGCCAAATATTGCCAGGTTTAGTACCACTCAGGCGCACAGGTGCGGGGTCCCAGGCTCGTCAGCCAACTGCTCGAGGGAGCTTTAACATTACAATTGGGGGTGGGATTGCACACTACTCACACACCAGCGGATCGCCCCTAAGGACTGTGGTGAGTGTAGTTCATGTTCCGCGATGCATCTTCTTTCGATTGCCTGCTATCTTCGCTATCTTTGCCATCTCTGGACATGTGTTTCGGGGTATTTACCCGTCATCAGCAGGGATTAGGCCATGTTCTGGGGTTGCCGGTGGCTGCCAAATATTGCCAGGTTTAGTACCACTCAGGCGCACAGGTGCGGGGTCCCAGGCTCGTCAGCCAACTGCTCGAGGGAGCTTTAACATTACAATTGGGGATGGGGTTGCACACTACTCACACACCAGTGGATCGCCCCTAAGGACTGTGGTAAGTGTAGTTCATGTTCCGCGATGCATCTTCTTTCGATTGCCTGCTATCTTCGCTATCTTCGCCATCCCTGGACACGTGTTTCGGGGTATTTACCCCTCATCAGCAGGGATTAGGCCATGTTCTGGGGTTGCCGGTGGCTGCCAAATATTGCCAGGTTTAGTACCACTCAGGCACGCAGGTGCGGGGTCCCAGGCTCGTCAGCCAACTGCTCGAGGGAGCTTTAACATTACAATTGGGGGTGGGGTCGCACACTACTCACACACCAGCGGGATCACCCCTAAGGACTGTGGTAAGTGTAGATCATGTTCCGCGATGCATCTTCTTTCGATTCTCTGCTATCTTCGCTATCTTCGCCATCCCTGGACAACGTGTTTCGGGGTATTTGCCCCTCATCAGCAGGGATTAGGCCATGTTCTGGGGTTGCCGGTGGCTGCCAAATATTGCCAGGTTTAGTACCACTCAGGCCCACAGGTGCGGGGTCCCAGGCTCGTCAGCCAAATGCTCGAGGGAGCTTTAACATTACAATTGGGGGTGGGGTCGCACACTACTCACACACCAGCGGGATCGCCCCTAAGGACTGTGGTAAGTGTAGTTTGTGTTCCGCGATGCATCTTCTTTCAATTCTCTGCTATCTTCGCTATCTTCGCCATCCCTGGACACCTGTTTCGGGGTATTTACCCCTCATCAGTAGGGATTAGGCCATGTTCTGGGGTAGCCGGTGGCTGCCAAATATTGCCAGGTTTAGTACCACTCAGGCGCACAGGTGTGGGGTCCCAGGCTCGTCAGCCAACTGCTCGAGGGAGCTTTAATATTACAATTGGGGGTGGGGTCGCACACTCCTCACACGCCAGCGGGATCACCCCTAAGGACTGTGGTAAGTGTAGTTCGTGTTCCGCGATGCATCTTCTTTCAATTCTCTGCTATCTTCGCTATCTTCACCATCCCTGGACACATGTTTCGGGGTATTTACCCCTCATCAGCAGGTATTAGGCCATGTTCTGGGATTGCCGGTGGCTGCCAAATATTGCCAGGTTTAGTACCACTCAGGCACGCATGTGCGGGGTCCCAGGCTCGTCAGCCAACTGCTCGAGGGAGCTTTAACATTACAATTGGGGGTGGGGTCGCACACTACTCACACACCAGCGGGATCGCCCCTAAGGACTGTGGTAAGTGTAGATCATGTTCCGCGATGCATCTTCTTTCGATTCTCTGCTATCTTCGCTATCTTCGCCATCCCTGGACAACGTGTTTCGGGGTATTTACCCCTCATCAGCAGGAATTAGGCCATGTTCTGGGGTTGCCGGTGGCTGCCAAATATTGCCAGGTTTAGAACCACTCAGGCGCGCAGGTGCGGGGTCCCAGGCTCGTCAGCCAACTGCTCGAGGGAGCTTTAACATTACAATTGGGCGTGGGGTCGCACACTACTCACACACCAGCGGGATCGCCCCTAAGGACTGTGGTAAGTGTAGTTTGTGTTCTGCGATGCATCTTCTTTGGATTCTCGGCTACCTTCGCTATCTTCGCCATCCCTGGACACGTGTTTTGGGGTATTTACCCCTCATCAGCAGGGATTAGGCCATGTTCTGGGGTTGCCGGTGGCTGCCAAATATTGCCAGGTTTAGTACCACTCAGGCGCACAGGTGCGGGGTCCCAGGCTCGTCAGCCAACTGCTCGAGGGAGCTTTAACATTACAATTGGGGGTGGGGTCGCACACTACTCACACACCAGCGGGATCGCCCCTAAGGACTGTGGTAAGTGTAGATCGTGTTCCGCGATGCATCTTCTTTCGATTCCCTGCTATCTTCGCTATCTTTGCCGTCCCTGGACACGTGTTTCGGGGTATTTACCCCTCATCAGCAGGGATAAGGCCATGTTCTGGGGTTGCTGGTGGCTGCCAAATATTGCCAGGTTTACTACCACTCAGGCGCACAGGTGCGGGGTCCCAGGCTCGTCAGCCAACTGCTGGAGGGAGCTTTAACATTACAATTGGGGGTGCGGTCGCACACTACTCACACACCAGCGGGATCGCCCCTAAGGACTGTGGTAAGTGTAGTTCGTGTTCTGCGATGCATCTTCTTTCGATTCTCGGCTATCTTCGCTATCTTCGCCATCCCTGGACACGTGTTTTGGGGTATTTACCCCTCATCAGCAGGGATTAGGCCATGTTCTGGGGTTGCCGGTGGCTGCCAAATATTGCCAGGTTTAGTACCACTCAGGCGCACAGGTGCGGGGTCCCATGCTCGTCAGCCAACTGCTCGAGGGAGCTTTAACATTACAATTGGGGTGGGGTCGCACACTACTCACACACCAGCGGGATCGCCCCTAAGGACTGTGGTAAGTGTAGTTCGTGTTCCGCGATGCATCTTCTTTTGATTCTCTTCTATCTTCGCTATCTTCGCCATCTCCGGACATGTGTTTCGGGGTATTTACCCGTCATCAGCAGGGATTAGGCCATGTTCTGGGGTTGCCGGTGGCTGCCAAATATTGCCAGGTTTAGTACCACTCAGGCGCACAGGTGCGGGGTCCCAGGCTCGTCAGCCAACTGCTCGAGGGAGCTTTAACATTACAATTGGGGGTGGGATTGCACACTACTCACAAACCAGCGGATCGCCCCTAAGGACTGTGGTGAGTGTAGTTCATGTTCCGCGATGCATCTTCTTTCGATTCCCTGCTATCTTCGCTATCTTAGCCATCCCTGGACACGTGTTTCGGGGTATTTACCCCTCATCAGCAGGGATAAGGCCATGTTCTGGGGTTGCTGGTGGCTGCCAAATATTGCCAGGTTTAGTACCACTCAGGCGCACAGGTGCGGGGTCCCAGGCTCGTCAGCCAACTGCTGGAGGGAGCTTTAACATTACAATTGGGGGTGCGGTCACACACTACTCACACACCAGCGGGATCACCCCTAAGGACTGTGGTAAGTGTAGTTCGTGTTCCGCGATGCATCTTCTTTCGATTCTCTGCTATCTTCGCTATCTTCGCCATCCCTGGACACGTGTTTCGGGGTATTTACCCCTCATCAGCAGGGATTAGGCCACGTTCTGGGGTTGCCGGTGGCTGCCAAATATTGCCAGGTTTAGTACCACTCAGGCACGCAGGTGCGGGGTCCCAGGCTCGTCAGCCAACTGCTCGAGGGAGCTTTAACATTACAATTGGGGGTGGGGTCGCACACTACTCACACACCAGCGGGATCGCCCCTAAGGACTGTGGTAAGTGTAGATCGTGTTCCGCGATGCATCTTCTTTCGATTGTCTGCTATATTCGCTATCTTCGCCATCCCTGGACAACGTGTTTCGGGGTATTTACCCCTCATCAGCAGGGATTAGGCCATGTTCTGGGGTTGCCGGTGGCTGCCAAATATTGCCAGGTTTAGTACCACTCAGGCGCACAGATGCGGGGTCCCAGGCTCGTCAGCCAACTGCTCGAGGGAGCTTTAACATTACAATTAGGGGTGGGGTCGCACACTACTCACACACCAGCGGGATCGCCCCTAAGGACTGTGGTAAGTGTAGTTCGTGTTCCGCGACGCATCTTCTTTCGATTCTCTGCTGTCTTCGCCATCTTCGGCATCCCTGGACATGTGTTACAGGGTATTTACCCCTCATCAGCAGGGATTAGGCCATGTCACGGGGTTGCCGGTGGCTGCCAAATATTGCCAGGTTTAGTACCACTCAGGCACGCAGGTGCGGGGTCCCAGGCTCATCAGCCAACTGCTCGAGGGAGCTTTAACATTACAATTGGGGGTGGGGTCGCACACTACTCACACACCAGAGGGATCGCCCCTAAGGACTGTGGTAAGTGTAGTTCGTGTTCCGCGATGCATCTGCTTTTGATTCTCTGCTATCTTCGCCATCCCTGGACACGTGTTTCGGGGTATTTACCCCTCATCAGCAGGGATTAGGCCATGTTCTGGGGTTGCCGGTGGCTGCTAAATATTGCCAGGTTTAGTACTACTCAGGCGCGCAGGTGCGGGGTCCCAGGCTCGTCAGCCAACTGCTCAAGGGAGCTTTAACGTTACAATTGGGGGTGGGGTCGTACACTACTCACACACCAGTGGGATCGCCCCTAAGGACTGTGGTAAGTGTAGATCGTGTTCCGCAATGCATCTTCTTTCGATTCTCTGCTATCTTCTCTATCTTCGCCATCCCTGGACAACGTGTTTCTGGGTATTTACCCCTCATCAGCAGGGATTAGGCCATGTTCTGGGGTTGCCGGTGGCTGCCAAATATTGCCAGGTTTAGTACCACTCCGGCGCACAGGTGCGGGGTCCCAGGCTCGTCAGCCAACTGCTCGAGGGAGCTTTAACATTACAATTGGGGGTGGGATTGCACACTACTCACACACCAGCGGATCGCCCCTAAGGACTGTGGTAAGTGTAGTTCATGATCCGCGACGCATCTTCTTTCGATTCTCGGCTACCTTCGCTATCTTCGCCATCCCTGGACACGTGTTTTGGGGTATTTACCCCTCATCAGCAGGAATTAGGCCATGTTCTGGGGTTACCGGTGGCTGCCAAATATTGCCAGGTTTAGTACCACTCAGGCGCACAGGTGCGGGGTCCCAGGCTCGTCAGCCAACTGCTCAAGGGAGCTTTAACATTACAATTGGGGGTGGGGTCGCACACTACTCACACACCAGCGGGATCGCCCCTAAGGACTGTGGTAAGTGTAGATCGTGTTCCGCGATGCATCTTCTTTCGATTCCCTGCTATCTTCGCGATCTTCGCCGTCCCTGGACACGTGTTTCGGGGTATTTACCCCTCATCAGCAGGGATAAGGCCATGTTCTGGGGTTGCTGGTGGCTGCCAAATATTGCCAGGTTTACTACCACTCAGGCGCACAGGTGCGGGGTCCCAGGCTCGTCAGCCAACTGCTGGAGGGAGCTTTAACATTACAATTGGGGGTGCGGTCGCACACTACTCACACACCAGCGGGATCGCCCCTAAGGATGTGGTAAGTGTAGTTCGTGTTCTGCGATGCATCTTCTTTCGATTCTCGGCTATCTTCGCTATCTTCGCCATCCCTGGACACGTGTTTTGGGGTATTTACCCCTCATCAGCAGGGATTAGGCCATGTTTTGGGGTTGCCGGTGGCTGCCAAATATTGCCAGGTTTAGTACCACTCAGGCGCACAGGTGCGGGGTCCCATGCTCGTCAGCCAACTGCTCGAGGGAGCTTTAACATTACAATTGGGGGTGGGGTCGCACACTACTCACACACCAGCGGGATCGCCCCTAAGGACTGTGGTAAGTGTAGTTCGTGTTCCGCGATGCATCTTCTTTTGATTCTCTTCTATTTTCGCTATCTTCGCCATCTCCGGACATGTGTTTCGGGGTATTTACCCGTCATCAGCAGGGATTAGGCCATGTTCTGGGGTTGCCGGTGGCTGCCAAATATTGCCAGGTTTAGTACCACTCAGGCGCACAGGTGCGGGGTCCCAGGCTCGTCAGCCAACTGCTCGAGGGAGCTTTAACATTACAATTGGGGGTGGGATTGCACACTACTCACACACCAGCGGATCGCCCCTAAGGACTGTGGTGAGTGTAGTTCGTGTTCCGCGATGCATCTTCTTTCGATTCTCTGCTATCTTCGCTATCTTCGCCATCCCTGGACACGTGTTTCGGGGTATTTACCCCTCATCAGCAGGGATTAGGCCACGTTCTGGGGTTGCCGGTGGCTGCCAAATATTGCCAGGTTTAGTACCACTCAGGCACGCAGGTGCGGGGTCCCAGGCTCGTCAGCCAACTGCTCGAGGGAGCTTTAACATTACAATTGGGGGTGGGGTCGCACACTACTCACACACCAGCGGGATCGCCCCTAAGGACTGTGGTAAGTGTAGATCGTGTTCCGCGATGCATCTTCTTTCGATTGTCTGCTATATTCGCTATCTTCGCCATCCCTGGACAACGTGTTTCGGGGTATTTACCCCTCATCAGCAGGGATTAGGCCATGTTCTGGGGTTGCCGGTGGCTGCCAAATATTGCCAGGTTTAGTACCACTCAGGCGCACAGGTGCGGGGTCCCAGGCTCGTCAGCCAACTGCTCGAGGGAGCTTTAACATTACAATTAGGGGTGGGGTCGCACACTACTCACACACCAGCGGGATCGCCCCTAAGGACTGTGGTAAGTGTTGTTCGTGTTCCGCGACGCATCTTCTTTCGATTCTCTGCTGTCTTCGCCATCTTCGGCATCCCTGGACACGTGTTTCAGGGTATTTACCCCTCATCAGCAGGGATTAGGCCATGTTCTGGGGTTGCCGGTGGCTGCCAAATATTGCCAGGTTTCCTACCACTCAGGCACGCAGGTACGGGGTCCCAGGCTCATCAGCCAACTGCTCGAGGGAGCTTTAACATTACAATTGGGGGTGGGGTCGCACACTACTCACACACCAGAGGGATCGCCCTTAAGGACTGTGGTAAGTGTAGTTCGTGTTCCGCGATGCATCTGCTTTCGATTCTCTGCTATCTTCGCCATCCCTGGACACGTGTTTCGGGGTATTTACCCCTCATCAGCAGGGATTAGGCCATGTTCTGGGGTTGCCGGTGGCTGCTAAATATTGCCGGGTTTAGTACTACTCAGGCGCGCAGGTGCGGGGTCCCAGGCTCGTCAGCCAACTGCTCAAGGGAGCTTTAACGTTACAATTGGGGGTGGGGTCGCACACTACTCACACACCAGTGGGATCGCCCCTAAGGACTGTGGTAAGTGTAGATCTTGTTCCGCAATGCATCTTCTTTCGATTCTCTGCTATCTTCTCTATCTTCGCCATCCCTGGACAACGTGTTTCTGGGTATTTACCCCTCATCAGCAGGGATTAGGCCATGTTCTGGGGTTGCCGGTGGCTGCCAAATATTGCCAGGTTTAGTACCACTCTGGCGCACAGGTGCGGGGTCCCAGGCTCGTCAGCCAACTGCTCGAGGGAGCTTTAACATTACAATTGGGGGTGGGATTGCACACTACTCACACACCAGCGGATCGCCCCTAAGGACTGTGGTAAGTGTAGTTCATGATCCGCGATGCATCTTCTTTCGATTCCCTGCTATCTTCGCTATCTTAGCCATCCCTGGACACGTGTTTCGGGGTATTTACCCCTCAACAGCAGGGATAAGGCCATGTTCTGGGGTTGCTGGTGGCTGACAAATATTGCCAGGTTTAGTACCACTCAGGCGCACAGGTGCGGGTCCCAGGCTCGTCAGCCAACTGCTGGAGGGAGCTTTAACATTACAATTGGGGGTGCGGTCGCACACTACTCACACACCAGCGGGATCGCCCCTAAGGACTGTGGTAAGTGTAGTTTGTGTTCGGCAATGCATCTTCTTTCGATTCTCTGCTATCTTCGCTATCTTCGCTATCTTCGCCATCCCTGGACACGTGTTTCGGGGTATTTACCCTCATCAGCAGGGATTAGGCCACGTTCTGGGGTTGCCGGTGGCTGCCAAATATTGCCAGGTTTAGTACCACTCGCACGCAGGTGCGGGGTCCCAGGCTCGTCAACCAACTGCTCGAGGGAGCTTTAACATTACAATTGGGGGTGGGGTCGCACACTACTCACACACCAGCGGGATCGCCCCTAAGGACTGTGGTAAGTGTAGATCGTGTTCCGCGATGCATCTTCTTTCGATTCTCTGCTATCTTCGCTATCTTCGCCATCCCTGGACAACGTGTTTCGGGGTATTTACCCCTCATCAGCAGGGATTAGGCCATGTTCTGGGGTTGCCGGTGGCTGCCAAATATTGCCAGGTTTAGTACCACTCAACGGGGTCCCAGGCTCGTCAGCCAACTGCTCGAGGGAGCTTTAACATTACAATTAGGGGTGGGGTCGCACACTACTCACACACCAGCGGGATCGCCCCTAAGGACTGTGGTAAGTGTAGTTCGTGTTCCGCGACGCATCTTCTTTCGATTCTCTGTTATCTTCGCCATCTTCGGCATCCCTGGACACGTGTTTCAGGGTATTTACCCCTCATCAGCAGGGATTAGGCCATGTTCTGGGGTTGCCGGTGGCTGCCAAATATTGCCAGGTTTAGTACCACTCAGGCACGCAGGTGCGTGGTCCCAGGCTCATCAGCCAACTGCTCGAGGGAGCTTTAACATTACAATTGGGGGTGGGGTCGCACACTACTCACACACCAGAGGGATCGCCCCTAAGGACTGTGGTAAGTGTAGTTCGTGTTCCGCGATGCATCTGCTTTCGATTCTCTGCTATCTTCGCCATCCCTGGACACGTGTTTCGGGGTATTTACCCCTCATCAGCAGGGATTAGGCCATGTTCTGGGGTTGCCGGTGGCTGCTAAATATTGCCATGTTTAGTACTACTCAGGCGCGCAGGTGCTGGGTCCCAGGCTCGTCAGCCAACTGCTCAAGGGAGCTTTAACATTACAATTGGGGGTGGGGTCGCACACTACTCACACACCAGTGGGATCGCCCCTAAGGACTGTGGTAAGTGTTGTTCGTGTTCCGCAATGCATCTTCTTTCGATTCTCTGCCATCTTCGCTATCTTCGCCATCCCTGGGCACCTGTTTCGGGGTATTTACCCCTCATCAGTAGGGATTAGGCCATGTTCTGGGGTAGCCGGTGGCTGCCAAATATTGCCAGGTTTAGTACCACTCAGGCGCACAGGTGCGGGGTCCCAGGCTCGTCAGCCAACTGCTCGAGGGAGCTTTAATATTACAATTGGGGGTGGGGTCGCACACTCCTCACACGCCAGCGGGATCGCCCCTAAGGACTGTGGTAAGTGTAGTTCGTGTTCCGCGACGCATCTTCTTTCGATTCTCTGCTATCTTCGCCATCTACGGCATCCCTGGACACGTGTTTCAGGGTATTTACCCCTCATCAGCAGGGATTAGGCCATGTTCTGGGGTTGCCGGTGGCTGCCAAATATTGCCAGGTTTAGTACCACTCAGGCACGCAGGTGCGGGGTCCCAGGCTCATCAGCGAACTGCTCGAGGGAGCTTTAACATTACAATTGGGGGTGGGGTCGCACACTACTCACACACCAGAGGGATCGCCCCTAAGGACTGTGGTAAGTGTAGTTCGTGTTCCGCGATGCATCTGCTTTCGATTCTCTGCTATCTTCGCCATCCCTGGACACGTGTTTCGGGGTATTTACCCCTCATCAGCAGGGATTAGGCCATGTTCTGGGGTTGCCGGTGGCTGCTAAATATTGCCATGTTTAGTACTACTCAGGCGCGCAGGTGCGGGGTCCCAGGCTCTTCAGCCAACTGCTCAAGGGAGCTTTAACATTACAATTGGGGGTGGGGTCGCACACTACTCACACACCAGTGGGATCGCCCCTAAGGACTGTGGTAAGTGTTGTTCGTGTTCCACAATGCATCTTCTTTCGATTCTCTGCCATCTTCGCTATCTTCGCCATCCCTGGGCACCTGTTTCGGGGTATTTACCCCTCATCAGTAAGGATTAGGCCATGTTCTGGGGTAGCCGGTGTCTGCCAAATATTGCCAGGTTTAGTACCACTCAGGCGCACAGGTGCGGGGTCCCAGGCTCGTCAGCCAACTGCTCGAGGGAGCTTTAATATTACAATTGGGGGTGGGGTCGCACACTCCTCACACGCCAGCGGGATCACCCCTAAGGACTGTGGTAAGTGTAGTTTGTGTTCCGCGATGCATCTTCTTTCAATTCTCTGCTATCTTCGCTATCTTCACCATCCCTGGACACGTGTTTCGGGGTATTTACCCCTCATCAGCAGGGATTAGGCCATGTTCTGGGGTTGCCGGTGGCTGCCAAATATTGCCAGGTTTAGTACCACTCAGGCGCGCAGGTGCGGGGTCCCAGGCTCGTCAGCCAACTGCTCGAGGGAGCTTTAACATTACAATTGGGGGTGGGGTCGCACACTACTCACACACCAGCGGGATCGCCCCTAAGGACTGTGGTAAGTGTAGTTCGTGTTCCGCGATGCATCTTCTTTCGATTCTCGGCTATCTTCGCTATCTTCGCCATCCCTGGACACGTGTTTTGGGGTATTTACCCCTCATCAGCAGGGATAAGGCCATGTTCTGGGGTTGCTGGTGGCTGACAAATATTGCCAGGTTTAGTACCACTCAGGCGCGCAGGTGCGGGTCCCAGGCTCGTCAGCCAACTGCTGGAGGGAGCTTTAACATTACAATTGGGGGTGCGGTCGCACACTACTCACACACCAGCGGGATCGCCCCTAAGGACTGTGGTAAGTGTAGTTCGTGTTCCGCAATGCATCTTCTTTCGATTCTCTGCTATCTTCGCTATCTTCGCCATCCCTGGACACGTGTTTCGGGGTATTTACCCCTCATCAGCAGGGATTAGGCCACGTTCTGGGGTTGCCGGTGGCTGCCAAATATTGCCAGGTTTAGTACCACTCAGGCACGCAGGTGCGGGGTCCCAGGCTCGTCAACCAACTGCTCGAGGGAGCTTTAACATTACAATTGGGGGTGGGGTCGCACACTACTCACACACCAGTGAGATCGCCCCTAAGGACTGTGGTAAGTGTAGATCGTGTTCCGCGATGCATCTTCTTTCGATTCTCTGCTATCTTCGCTATCTTCGCCATCCCTGGACAACGTGTTTCGGGGTATTTACCCCTCATCAGCAGGGATTAGGCCATGTTCTGGGGTTGCCGGTGGCTGCCAAATATTGCCAGGTTTAGTACCACTCAACGGGGTCCCAGGCTCGTCAGCCAACTGCTCGAGGGAGCTTTAACATTACAATTAGGGTTGGGGTCGCACACTACTCACACACCAGCGGGATCGCCCCTAAGGACTGTGGTAAGTGTAGTTCGTGTTCCGCGACGCATCTTCTTTCGAATCTCTGCTATCTTCGCCATCTTCGGCATCCCTGGACACGTGTTTCAGGGTATTTACCCCTCATCAGCAGGGATTAGGCCATGTTCTGGGGTTGCCGGTGGCTGCCAAATATTGCCAGGTTTAGTACCACTCAGGCACGCAGGTGCGAAGTCCCAGGCTCATCAGCCAACTGCTCGAGGGAGCTTTAACATTACAATTGGGGGTGGGGTCGCACACTACTCACACACCAGAGGGATCGCCCCTAAGGACTGTGGTAAGTGTAGTTCGTGTTCCGCGATGCATCTGCTTTCGATTCTCTGCTATCTTCGCCATCCCTGGACACGTGTTTCGGAGTATTTACCCCTCATCAGCAGGGATTAGGCCATGTTCTGGGGTTGCCGGTGGCTGCTAAATATTGCCATGTTTAGTACTACTCAGGCGCGCAGGTGCGTGGTCCCAGGCTCGTCAGCCAACTGCTCAAGGGAGCTTTAACATTACAATTGGGGGTGGGGTCGTTACTACTCACACACCAGTGGGATCGCCCCTAAGGACTGTGGTAAGTGTTGTTCGTGTTCCGCAATGCATCTTCTTTCGATTCTCTGCCATCTTCGCTATCTTCGCCATCCCTGGGCACCTGTTTCGGGGTATTTACCCCTCATCAGTAGGGATTAGGCCATGTTCTGGGGTAGCCGGTGGCTGCCAAATATTGCCAGGTTTAGTACCACTCAGGCGCACAGGTGCGGGGTCCCAGGCTCGTCAGCCAACTGCTCGAGGGAGCTTTAATATTACAATTGGGGGTGGGGTCGCACACTCCTCACACGCCAGCGGGATCACCCCTAAGGACTGTGGTAAGTGTAGTTCGTGTTCCGCAATACATCTTCTTTCAATTCTCTGCTATCTTCGCTATCTTCACCATCCCTGGACACGTGTTTCGGGGTATTTACCCCTCATCAGCAGGGATTAGGCCATGTTCTGGGGTTGCCGGTGGCTGCCAAATATTGGCAGGTTTAGTACCACTCAGGCGCACAGGTGCGGGGTCCCAGGCTCGTCAGCCAACTGCTCGAGGGAGCTTTAACATTACAATTGGGGGTGGGGTCGCACACTACTCACACACCAGCGGGATCGCCCCTAAGGACTGTGGTAAGTGTAGTTCGTGTTCCGCGATGCATCTTCTTTCGATTCTCTTCTATCTTCGCTATCTTCGCCATCCCTGGACACGTGTTTTGGGGTATTTACCCCTCATCAGCAGGGATTAGGCCATGTTCTGGGGTTGCCGGTGGCTGCCAAATATTGGCAGGTTTAGTACCACTCAGGCGCACAGGTGCGGGGTCCCAGGCTCGTCAGCCAACTGCTCGAGGGAGCTTTAACATTACAATTGGGGGTGGGGTCGCACACTACTCACACACCAGCGGGATCGCCCCTAAGGACTGTGGTAAGTGTAGTTCGTGTTCCGCGATGCATCTTCTTTCGATTCTCGGCTATCTTCGCTATCTTCGCCATCCCTGGACACGTGTTTTGGGGTATTTACCCCTCATCAGCAGGGATTAGGCCATGTTCTGGTGTTGCCGGTGGCTGCCAAATATTGCCAGGTTTAGTACCACTCAGGCGCACAGGTGCGGGGTCCCAGGCTCGTCAGCCAACTGCTCGAGGGAGCTTTAACATTACAATTGGGGGTGGGGTCGCACACTACTCACACACCAGCGGGATCACCCCTAAGGACTGTGGTAAATGTAGTTCGTGTTCCGCGATGCATCTTCTTTCGATTCTCGGCTATCTTCGCTATCTTCGCCATCCCTGGACACGTGTTTTGGGGTATTTACCCCTCATCAGCAGGGATTAGGCCATGTTCTGGTGTTGCCGGTGGCTGCCAAATATTGCCAGGTTTAGTACCACTCAGGCGCACAGGTGCGGGGTCCCAGGCTCGTCAGCCAACTGCTCGAGGGAGCTTTAACATTACAATTGGGGGTGGGGTCGCACACTACTCACACACCAGCGGGATCACCCCTAAGGACTGTGGTAAATGTAGTTCGTGTTCCGCGATGCATCTTCTTTCGATTATCTGCTATCTTCGCTATCTTCGCCATCCCTGGACACCTGTTTAGGGGTATTTACCCCTCATCAGTAGGATTAGGCCATGTTCTGGGGTAGCCGGTGGCTGCCAAATATTGCCAGGTTTAGTACCACTCAGGCGCGCAGGTGTGGAGTCCCAGGCTCGTCAGCCAACTGCTCGAGGGAGCTTTAACATTACAATTGGGGGTGGGGTCGCACACTCCTCACACGCCAGCGGGATCACCCCTAAGGACTGTGGTAAGTGTAGTTCGTGTTCCTCGATGCATCTTCTTTCGATTCTCTGCTATCTTCGCTATCTTCACCATCCCTGGACACGTGTTTTGGGGTATTTACCCCTCATCAGCAGGGATTAGGCCATGTTCTGGGGTTGCCGGTGGCTGCCAAATATTGCCAGGTTTAGTACCACTCAGGCACGCAGGTGCGGGGTCCCAGGCTCGTCAGCCAACTGCTCGAGGGAGCTTTAACATTACAATTGGGGGTGGGGTCGCACACTACTCACACACCAGCGGGATCGCCTCTAAGGACTGTGGTAAGTGTAGATCGTGTTCCGCGATGCATCTTCTTTCGATTCTCTGCTATCTTCGCTATCTTCGCCATCCCTGGACAACGTGTTTCGGGGTATTTACCCCTCTTCAGCAGGGATTAGGCCATGTTCTGGAGTTGCCGGTGGCTGCCAAATATTGCCAGGTTTAGTCCCACTCAGGCGCGCAGGTGCGGGGTCCCAAGCTCGTCAGCCAACTGCTCGAGGGAGCTTTAACATTACAATTGGGGGTGGGGTCGCACACTACTCACACACCAGCGGGATCGCCCCTAAGTACTGTGGTAAGTGTAGTTCGTGTTCCGCGATGCATCTTCTTTCGATTCTCGGCTATCTTCGCTATCTTCGCCATCCCTGGACACGTGTTTCGGGGTATTTACCCCTCATCAGCAGGGATTAGGCCATGTTCTGGGGTTGCCGGTGGCTGCCAAATATTGCCAGGTTTAGTACCACTCAGGCACGCAGGTGCGGGGTCCCAGGCTCGTCAGCCAACTGCTCGAGGGAGCTTTAACATTACAATTGGGGGTGGGGTCGCACACTACTCACACACCAGCGGGATCGCCTCTAAGGACTGTGGTAAGTGTAGATCGTGTTCCGCGATGCATCTTCTTTCGATTCTCTGCTATCTTCGCTATCTTCGCCATCCCTGGACAACGTGTTTCGGGGTATTTACCCCTCTTCAGCAGGGATTAGGCCATGTTCTGGAGTTGCCGGTGGCTGCCAAATATTGCCAGGTTTAGTCCCACTCAGGCGCGCAGGTGCGGGGTCCCAAGCTCGTCAGCCAACTGCTCGAGGGAGCTTTAACATTACAATTGGGGGTGGGGTCGCACACTACTCACACACCAGCGGGATCGCCCCTAAGTACTGTGGTAAGTGTAGTTCGTGTTCCGCGATGCATCTTCTTTCGATTCTCGGCTATCTTCGCTATCTTCGCCATCCCTGGACACGTGTTTCGGGGTATTTACCCCTCATCAGCAGGGATTAGGCCATGTTCTGGGGTTGCCGGTGGCTGCCAAATATTGCCAGGTTTAGTACCACTCTGGCAAGCAGGTGCGGGGTCCCAGGCTCATCAGCCAACTGCTCGAGGGAGCTTTAACATTACAATTGGGGGTGGGGTCGCACACTACTCACACACCAGCGGGATCGCCCCTAAGGACTGTGGTAAGTGTAGTTCGTGTTCCGCGATGCATCTGCTTTCGATTCTCTGCTATCTTCGCTATCTTTGCCATCCCTGGACACCTGTTTCGGGGTATTTACCCCTCATCAGTAGGGATTAGGCCATGTTCTGGGGTAGCCGGTGGCTGCCAAATATTGCCAGGTTTAGTACCACTCAGGCGCGCAGGTGCGGGGTCCCAGGCTCGTCAGCCAACTGCTCGAGGGAGCTTTAACATTACAATTGGGGGTGGGGTCGCACACTCCTCCCACGCCAGCGGGATTACCCCTAAGGACTGTGGTAAGTGTAGTTCGTGTTCCGCGATGCATCTTCTTTTGATTCTCTGCTATCTTCGCTATCTTCACCATCCCTGGACACGTGTTTCGGGGTATTTACCCCTCATCAGCCGGGATTAGGCCATGTTCTGGGGTTGCCGGTGGCTGCCAAATATTGCCAGGTCAACCGGCAACCCCAGAACACAGCCTATCCCTGCTGACGAGGGGTGATACCCCGAAACACGTTTCCAGGGATGGGGAAGACAGTGAAGATAGCAGAGAATCGAAAGAAGATGCATCGCGGAATACGTAACTACATTTACCATAGTCCTTAGGGGCGATACCACTGGTGTGTGAGTAGTGTGCGACCCCACCCCCAATTGTAACACACTGAATACAGTCACGCAATTACCGGTCCCAACTGATGCTTTGAACTGCCTTATTGGTCTTCGTAAGCGCTCGGGAGTACCGAAAGTGCGACTAAAATTTCTAGACTTAGCCCTTATATTGGCAGTGCGGACTCTAACCTTGAGGTGGAAATCCCCCAGATGTCCCACGATATCGATTTGGCAGGTTGACCTGCTCCATTGGGGAAGAGCGGAGGGCTCGGCTATTCGTAGAGAAGAAGAGAGGGGTCTGAGAAAACAGCCTATCTCACTGGAATTGGAAGCTATTCTGATTGACTTGGAATCGATAGACTTAGTACCTCCACAGGATGCCCCGACACCATAGCGCTAAATGTCACCTAGTAGCTCCCTAACCTCAGACTCCGAGATCTGGACCCGCACTTTATACCACAAAGAGGCTGCAGCCTTTGGAGTGTGCTGTATGTAATGATTTTCCTTGATTATTTTTGCAATGAGATCAGGACTGGCCAGAAGGAGGAGTGGGTGGGTTAGGGAGGGGGGAGTTGGGGTTACACAGGTCCATGCTGTTTGCTAAAAACGTAGATGGCTTTATGTTTGATGCATCCTATGTCGAGCCCTGTCAGCTTATACTGACAACAGGATTACTTGAGATCGTGATCATTAGTATTGTAACTTACTTAGACCGATATACGCAGAATCTGTATACATCATATGCAATGTAACTACTATATAAGGAAAAAGACTGCCTCTGTATAATTCTATTGCATGGTGTAAGATAATGAAGTCATCCATAAAGTCTGTTTAAAAAAAAAATGACACGGAAGTCAGGCATTATGTGCAGCAAGTCTACCTTTAATAAAACCTGTTTGGTCTGGTTGTATAATAGAATTGAGTAAAGATATTAGTCTGCTGGCTTAATTTTAGCGTAAATATTACAATCCTGGTTAATGAGAGAAATTAGAAGATAATTGGAATCTAAAGTAGGATTCTTGTCTGGTTTCAGAAGGACAATAACAATGCCTTTCTCAATAGAGCCACCCACTGTAGAAGTTATCTATAATTCTCTTAATAGTGAAAGGACAATGAAGAAGAGCTACATTTGAAAACATTTATATAATTCTGCGATATGCCATCTGGGTCTGCTTTTTGTCAGATTCCGTGCTTGATTTCCAAGTGGATTTCTTGGATAATAATTGGATGTTCTAATTTGGTTCTATTTTCAATGGATATTTGAGGTAAATGGCAATCTTTTAGAAAAGTATCAATCATATCACTATCATTTATTTTTTGTAAATGGAAAAGTAAAAAAACAGAAACATTCTTTGACTATTTCTTCTGTTTTAAATAGTAGGGTGCCATCAAGATTCTTAATACCTTGTGTTAGAAATTGGGTTTCTGGTTGGCAGAGGTATGCTACCTGTCCAAGCAGGAACTACAGTCCTAGTCAAGGGAAGTCAGACACACACTAAAGTATAACCTGTGCTCAACCTCTGGTAGCTTGTCACAGACCAATCAGGCTTATATAAAGAGGCAATGTGTAAAGTATTGTGCAACACACACACACAGTAACACAATAAAAACACCACAAAAAGACATCACACAGGTTTTGAAAAATAGACAAGAGTTTTATAAATAAATCAAGACCAAAATGACTAAAATTCAATAACAAGAAGTTGAGATATGATTTTTATTAAGAATACAATTGTTTCTAGCACTTAGAAGCAATAAGCACCTGTTTGACTTGGCATTCTTGGCGTGGTTTCCCCTGAAGTTTTTGCCTCTACCTCCATTAAATTTGACTGTAAGCTGGATTTTTCTTTTGCCAGCTTAGATTCTGCGGGGACTTTGCCACAGCTGATCAGTGTCAAAGTGTAAGTGCTCCCTGGGTAAATTGTGATTATGATTAGCTATCCATGATTGACGTATTTTATTTACTGGTAAGTCCCTAGTAAAGTGCACTGAGTGTGCCAGGGCCAGTAAATCGAATGCTACTAGTTGGCTTGCAATTATAATAATAACAGTGGTTCACGCATAAAATAGCACAAAAAGAAACAACATTTGTTATAAGTACAAATGAAAATAGTATTGGAAACAAAATGAATAAGACAAAGGTAATAAAATATCAAAGGAGAAATTATGGAAGGTTATGAAAAGATATCCATAATGGTTGTATGCTGGAACAAAGAGTTCCACAACCACGACTTCCCTTACAACGAGGTTGCAAGCATGACCTCGTCTAAACCACAACTTTTATTACCACACATTCATTTACCACGATTTTTTGTGTTAATGGAATGCGTGTACAAAAAACGGTTTTCTACTACTACTCCGATCCCCCCAAACCGTCCTGCCCCATAAAAACAAATTTCCCCACACCCTGTTAAGAAACACTTCCACACATTTTCCCAAAAAACAAATCCCAAACCCCTACCCTCTAAAAACGTACTCAACCCCCTAATAACTAATTCCCCCCTTAAAAATAATCACAATCCCCCCACACCATATAAACAAACATAGTCCCATAAAAACTAATCCCAAACTCCCACCCCCGAAAAACTAACTAAATCCCCATAAAACTAATTCCCCATACCCTAAAAATAATCAAGAACACCCCACCTCCTAATAACAAACTCAACCCCTTATAAACTAATACCCCAACATAAAAATGGATACGATCACCAACGCCCCTAAAATCGAACTCAATTCCCTACAAACTAATCCCTCCCACACCTTCTAAACAAACAAACCCCCTAAAAAATAAACCCCAACCCCTAAAAACTAACCCCAAACCCCCTGAAAATGAACCCCTCATACCTGTTCCTCCACGACGCTCCTCTGACCTCCGCCCTGCCCGAACACTAGGCCGAATCAGCCTTAATCACGTGCATGTTTCCGCTTGTGTGGTTCCAGAGTCATTGTTCAGGATGTTTCCCACTCATAATCAATCAAACCATACACGTTGCAAAAGCACCTTTTACTAAAAAAATTATATAAAATTACAATCGAACAATGGACAAAAGGTGCTCATACAGTTACACATCAGACATTCTAAAAGTGGCACAATTAACAGTTTAAACAATGAAACAATGGCAGAGGCAGGGGAATTAACATAGAACTGGTCCGACAAATCACAAGAGCAAAAAGTGGCAATGAATGCTACCTCTTCAATGTATGCCAAAGATAAGCGTCTACAGCGTTTCGACCAGGGTTATTTGCTATGGTCATCATCAAGGCAGATAAAACAAATATCTGAGCATCCAGTAGACAAAATTTGCACATTCAAAGTCAAAAACATTCAAAGTCATGAACGTATTCGGTTATGGCCAAAATGATAAAACCGCATCAATAATGTTGAAGAAAAAATCCGAAATCCAGCCTTAAGCATGTTGAGAGACGGTGTGAACAAATCAAGGCACCCTCATGGGCTCCGGTGCATTCTTAGCGACCGGCCCAAGAAGAATTCAAAATAACCACATGAGTAGCCCAGTAAATGTGTATCAGATCTGCCTCTGTTCAGTTTCTGTGTGCACTGTTTTCAACTGCCATATGGACCTGACAAGTGCACCCATTTGTCAGGCCCTAACCTTCCCTTTCTTACATGTAAGACACCCCTTAGGTAGGCCCAAGGTACCCCCATGGGCAAGGTACAGTGTATGTGAAAGGTAGGTCATGTGCTGGTGTGTTTTGCATGTCCTGACAGTGACAGCTTCCTTGTAACATCTCACAAGTGTAACTTTCTATTAGGACAAGATAGAGATCTGGAGTTTAGGCTCTCTGAACTCAGAATTTAATAACACACCTTTTAGTAAAGGTGTTTTTTTAATTGTGTGTTTAGAAATTTCACTTTTGGAAAGTGGACATTTTCATTTTTAACCATCCTATGTGCCTATGCCTCTTTGTGTAATCTCAGTCTGGTTTTGGAGTCACAGGAGCTGGGGATGTGCTGGGGATGTGCTTTCACTTTAGACAATAACAAGGGGGATTGAGGCATGGCCTGCCTTTCCTGGGTGACTCATAGGCAGGATGAATAGACCTTTCAACATTGAGAGTGGCGGAAGGAGTTTTCACTAGCACCTGAATAGGCTCTGTCTCCTCTGCACAATGCTGTCACCACCTCCTGTAGTGAAGCTGTACCAGGGCAGAGAAAACTGGTTTTACTGAACTCAGAGACTTTAGATCACATCTGGAAACAAGAGGACCCTGCCAAGAAGAAAGGTGTGAGGAGCGCTACCATTTCTGTTCTATGAGTGGTGGGTTGGCCTGCATTTGATGTTTCTGTCTGTGGGTACAGGAAAGGGATTAACTATTTTTACCCTGATGTGGATCCTGCTTGAGAAGATCTCCAAGGGATTGTGTGTGCTAGCCTCCTGTTGTGGAAGACTCTGGGACAACAAATTATTCTCCATGCTCAACTTGAGGAGTTCCCACCAGGACTGCTCTCCCCCCTCCCACCGCAGGACCCGAGGCACCGAGAAAGTGTTTGTCATGTTAGGAGGGGAGCCAATGCATCAGCATGTGTGGTGCTAGAAGTTGAGCCGTGGCACCAGCATATGCCATTTTAAAAGCAACTTGTCGGCGTAGGCTGTGCCCGAGCTATGGAAATTCCAAGAGGGCTTCCCCAGCGTTGCTTGGTGACCACTGCAAGCATGGTCCGTGCCTGGACTGAGAAGAAGGAACCCTAAGGGCGTCCCATTGTTGCCGGATCAATTGCCATGTAGAGCTGAAGAGGGAGCCCAGCACCTGGAAAAACCTCAGGGCATCCCGTTTCTGCAGAAGCAACCATTGTGCAGGCTGAGGAGGCAGCCCAGCCCTGCCCTGCCCTGCCTGCCCCAGAGCTGTGGAGGATGTACAGCATTGTTGATGTTGCCGCTGTGAGAGTCGGCAGCCATGCACCCAGCCAGAGCACCGCCTGAAGCCCCTGGGATCAAAGGCTGTCAAACGCGCAGCCGTTGCCTGGTGTTTGAGTAGAGTGAGAGGCTGGAGACATTCATCTGCTTCCATAGCCCAATCCAGGGCCCGACTCCAGTGAACCAGAGGAGCTCCTGTGGCGCAGCCAGGAGGCGCTGGCATGGGAGTTGTGGGGCCACATGAACCGGCCAAGGGACCGCATAACAGCAATCGGAGTGAGTAGTTTTGTGCTCTCTCTTCCATGAAAGTGTCCCCTCTTTGCACTGACAGTGATATTTATCATTTTTAGTCTTGTCGCAATTTACATAAAATATCACTTATTTTTCTAAACTGGTGTGGTGTCACTTCTGTGGTGTTTTCACTGTGTTACTGTGCATTAGGTGCAAATACTTTACACATTGCCTTTGGAATAAGCCTATCAGCTCATGCCAAGCTCCCAAGGGGGTGAGTAGGGGTAATCTGGAGTGTGTTACTCCCTTATCATGACTAGAAGCAATGGTCCCTACTTGGGCAAGGTGCATACCTTTGCCAACTAGAGCCCCCATTTCTAACAGCACCTATCGGGGTAATCTGGTTGCTCTGGACCAGAACTAAGCTAACAGTTTAAGCCAACCACGATGGAGCATGGGCTAGGGACAAGAGTCATGCAGGCCTGGTGAACAAAGCACCTTATTCCTGGGTTACAACAGCAAGATGCGGGTGTGCAGACAAGTGATGCTTTGATGTTGACTCTGCAGTCAAGGTGATGCATTGATTTTCTTTACACAGTGGTGGTGATGCGTCGGGTTTGTTGAGCAAACTGCAGGTTCTGAGTGCAACAGTTCCAAAGACGATGCACCGGGTTAATCCTTGCTGGAGGGGCGATGCATTGATCTTCTCCACATGGTGACGGCAATGCCTTGGTTCTGAAGCGGTGGTTTCGGATGCAATGCGGCAAGTCTGAGTATGATGTGCCAATTCTACTCCCCAACAGGGTTGATGCGCTGGTGCTTCTACACGCAGACTGGAGAAGCGTAGATTTCCAGTGACAGCTGCCACAACACAAAGGTGTGAGGTGGGGATGGATGGAAGCACTGGTGGGCAGGTCAGCAGGGGCGAGGGATGGGAAAATATTAATTTAAAAAAACATACCTATCACTGCTGTCTCCAACTCTGACAGCCACCTTGGTGCTCTCCCAGCAGTTTCTAGGAAGGCAGAGGCTGCCCAGCCAATCCATACACTGCTCTCATTCTATGAGAGCAGTGCAAGGATTGGTCTGAGCAGCCTGCTCTGCCACTAAGACACTGTCTTGTAGCCTGCAGCATTTCTCCAACCCGGCTGTAAAAACAGCTGGGTTGGAGAAATAGAAGAGCGGATGTTTGTTTGGCCGGACTAGGAATGATGGCCAAACTTACATGCTCACTTCTAAGTGCCCACCACTCCTCCCAGGACTGCCCCACCCTACACACATGCCTATGGCAGTCACAAAAAAATAAAATAATGTTTTATTATCATTTTATTTTTCTGGGACTGACGAGTGGGGCGACGCTCCTCTGCCACTACTGCGGAGCCACCCCTTCTCTGGTGCAAGTATCTGGATCAGCTTCCAGTGAACCAAGCACAAGAGCAGTGGTAGTACTTTGATATCCCCGAGTCTCAAGCAACAGAGGCAAGTCAACAAGCCCTTAAAGATCACTTTGGTTGCAAGGCAGAGTCCAGCTCTCCCTCAGCAGAATCAGAGAGCAGAAGACAGCAGGGCAGCACAGTAGAAAAACAAGCCTTTCAGGACAGTCCTTGAGTTCAGTTGTAGGTCCAGAAGTTTCTGATTAGTGGGTTCGGAGACCCAGTTGTGCCTTTGAAATATAGGTGACTTCAAAGAAGGGTCTTTGAAGTGCACAGAAGCCCTTTCTTCCCAGCCCTGGCTCCAGACTATCAGTAGGGGGTAATCAGCCCTCTGTGTGGGAACATGGTGCTGTCTATCCAGGTGTAGGTGTCAGCCTGTTGCTCCCTTCCTGCCTAGGGAAGAGCCATCAGACTGTTGATGAGTACTCATATACACCTAACCTTCCTGAGTTTGTGGCTGTCTAAAGGAAATGCACAAAGTGAGGCTGTTACGCACCCCAAATGTGTATTGGAGACAGGCAGCAAGCACACAGAACTGTAAGTGCAGAGAAATGTCCACTTTCTAAAAGTGTCATTTCAAAAACAGTAATGTTAAATTCAACTTTACCAGTAAAGAGGATTTATCATTACCATTCCACAGATATAAAACATGATACAACTACTCCTTTGCAATCAGTAATTACAGCTAATAAGTGTATTAAGGAATTACCATTGTTAACCTCTGAAAGGAGTGGCCTCACTGTAGTGAAAAACAAATGTTAGGGGTTTTTCACTACCAGAGCATGTAAAACCTAAAAGTACATATCCTACCTTTTACTTACACAGCACCCTGTCCTATGGGCTACCTAGGCCCGCTATTAGGGGTAATTTATGTGTAATAGAAGAGGAGCTTAAGGTTCGGGAAAGGGTTTTAATTGCCAAGTGACAGTGGCAGTAGAGCTGCCCACACAGGCTCTGCAGTGGCAGGCTTGAGACATGTTTAAAGGGCACTGGTGTGGGTGGCACAATCAGTGCTACAGGCACATGATTAACATTTAATTTAGAGCCCCTGGGTAATTGTATACCCCTTTACAAGGGACTTAGAAGTACATTAAACATGCCAATTGTGTATACACCAATGTTGCCGTGTTTAGGGGAAAAGCACATGCACTTTAGCACGGGTAAGCAGTAGTAAAGTGCTCAGAGTCCTATGGCAAACAAAATGAATCAGCAAAAAGCAGTGACAAGCAGGCAGAAAGTGTGGAGGAAGACCACCCGAAGGCTAGTAGGTCTAACAGCTTGCATTTGATACTTATTTGTTTTAATACATAGGTAATTGGCAAGGAGTCGTCAAGGCGTATTCGAGTTAAAGTGATGGCTTGATTTTTCTTTAGATAGAAGCAAACCCGCCCTTTTAGTTGGTTGAGTATTATATTCGGATCCTAATTTTTTAAGATTAGATTTGAATTTATTATCATGAGAAGAGATATAAGTATTTCCTTATCAGCCAATTGCTTCTCTAATATAGATAGGTTTTCACAAAAGGTTTTATTCTCATGAGCCCTTCGTATATATGTGTTAAAAGCTTCCCAGTGAAAAGTTTTAGATGTATCATTAGGAACAAGGCATAACATAATCATTGATAGCAGTTGAAAGTTTTTCAGAATTACTTGGTTTCAAAACCATGTCAGAGTCTATTTACCATTGATTATTAAAAGAACATTCCTCACTTAGGGTCAAGGAAACTAAAATTAGAGCATGGTCAGAAATTGTAATAGATTCAATAGCAGAATGTGTAATCATATTACATAAATGCCGTAAGGCAAGAAAGTAGTAATTCCTCTGAAAAGTTGAATAAAAGGTAAATTCCTTATCTGTACGATATGCTAACTTCCAAATGTTAAGCAATGTAGCAGCAGAGACGAAAGATTTTATTATTTGATAAGTTTTTGATATGTTAATGATAGTACTGGACGTAACAGGGCTATATACTTGAATAGCACACAAGCATAGTATACATGCAGTACAATATTTCCTCAACACTCGTACTCTGAGACTGTTAAAGCATAATGTTATGTTGATCGAATTTCTGAAATTTTGTCTATACAACAACATCTTTCTGTTCCAAAAACAATACTACAGGCAAAAGAGGGGAACGGCGATGGGAACCTGCTTCGCCCCCAGCTACGGGAACTTGTTCGTCAGCTGGTGGGAGAAGCAGGTGGCCTGGGCCGATGAGAATCAGCAATGGGTCTCGTCAATAATTGGGTGGCACCGGTACTTTGATGACCTTTTTATTTTTTGGAAAGGTCCTAAAACTGAGGCAGAAGCATACATTCAACAGTTGAACAATAACAATGTCAATTTACACTTTAGCGGCACCATCAGTGACACAGAGGTTGATTTTTTGGATCTAAAAGTTTTCATTGAGGATGGCAAAATTTGAACATCTTTATTTCGAAAAGTGACTGCTGGGAACTCTACTTTACAAGCCAGTAGTTGTCATCCAAAACCACTCATTAGCAGTATCCCCTATGGGGAGCTACTGCGGTTGAAGAGGAATTGCTCACTGGAAACTGACTTTGAAAGTGTAGCGCAGGAGTCTATGCAAAGATTCAGATTAAGAGGCTATTCGGATGACACGCTAAAACAAGCTTATGATAGAGTACTTAAAATTCCAAGACGAAGTCTATTCAAAGAACAGAGTAGAGCCAGCAACACAGAGGATCATACTCCTCGTTTTATTACAACTTTTTCGAAAGACTCATCACTTATCCATCGAACTATTGTTCGTAATTGGAATATCCTGAAAAGTGATGGTGTAATAGGAAAGGATCTATCCAGTTACCCAAAAATCACCTATAGGAGAAATAGATCACTTAAAGATCTTCTTGTACACAGTCATTTTGACGCTATACCTAGGACACCACGACTTGGGAATCTGACAGGGTTTTTCCCATGTCAACACTGTAAAGCCTGTAAATCCAGTCCCAAAGTTGTTTCCTATCAAATACCAGGAATATCCAGAGTTAGACGTTTTAATACATTTTTGACCTGTACAAGACCTTTCTGTGTTTATTTCTTAGAGTGTCCGTGCAAACTTCAGTATATTGGAAGTTCAATTCATCCAGTGAAGAAAAGAATACTTGAGCATGCCAGAGCCATCCAACACAATGACCCCAACTACCCTGTTGCAAGACACTTTGCGCAAAAACACCAGAGTGACCGCAACCTTCTAAAGTTCTTTTGTCTAGACCAAGTTCCCATGAAAGACAGGGGTGGAAACAGAGAGATACAATTGCGGAGATTGGAATCTAGATTTATAATAGATCTTCAAACCAAGACTCCACGAGGGCTGAATACTAAAGAGGAATTAGCCATACATCTAGAATTGTAAGAAGACTAAAAGAATCATGTATACAGATAATTTGCTCTGCAATATTTTTCAAATATATTTCAATTATTACAATGAATGTGAACTGATGCAAATCATGAATAACACAATGAAATTTAAAATTGTTAATTGACAACGTATTTATTTTGAACATGCGTGGTCATAAATTGTAACTCAATAATTGCCCATCCAGGGCTTAATAACCTTTTTTTGTATATAACAACGGTCATCACAAAAATGTGGTAGAAATGTATTTAATTTAAACACACTCCAAGATGGCCGCTGAAATCATGGAATGACCTGTAGTCCGTCTTTAGTGTTAATTACTGAGAGGATGTGACATCACTTTGAATTAAGAGGGTAACTTTATTTAAGAATATTTAAACACAGCATGTAGACAACAGTAGAAAAAGGTGTGATGCTGAAATGCATCCTGTTTGTGGTTTAATCACGATAATAAAATCGTAAGAACTTTGTCCGAGCCTTGGAGTGCGTTCCATTCTGTTGCTACTGCGAGAGAAAACCAAGCGTCAAGTTTTATTAGGTCTATATTTGAAATTAGAGAAATGGGCAAACAGTGGATAACGAATCAGGTTAAAGTCTCCCCCCATAATCAAAGGAATATTATCTAGTTTGATAATTTCTATAACAATGCCTTTCCAGGGGGGCGTGGCTTGGCGCCGACAGTGATGGCCGCTTGATCCCGCGGCTCCGCCGACCCTATCCCCTTGCCTGCCTACAGCCGTCCATTATCCGTTAGTCCCACGGATCTCCTGGTGTTTGCGGGCTCCCCTGCCTGCGCGGCGCACAGCGGTCCGGCTTCGGCCCCTCTGCGACCTCCGGTTGCCGAGATACGCTGCCTCCCGGAGCGGGCCGGGAGAGGGCCCTGCAGGTGCGAGTCTCGCGGCCGGCGTGCCGCAAAACTTTAGTCCCCGGCTTGGGGCCTGGACTTGCGCCGATCGCGGCAGTTGTAACCCGGCCTCCGCCCCACGGAGTGTGCTGGGAAAGGGCCGTGCGGGACGGAGACCCTGGCCTGGAGCTGGTGTGAGCGCGCTGTGGACGGAGGCTGCTTCCTGACAGGTTGAGGTGCGCCCATCGCTGAAGACACGGGATCTGGCCTGTGGAGGGTGACATTGGAAGTGGGCTCGCATTGGGGCACCGGCGGGCGTTTGGGCACAGTGGCGCAGGAGCCTGGTTGGGGGCGGTGACCCACTGGAGTGCCTGGAAAGGTGTGGCGTAACATCCGGACCTGGGGCGGTGCTCAGGCCTCGTGGTGCCTAGGTGATTGCCCGGCTACTTCTGCTGCTTGCTCGCCTGAGCCTGCGACCTCGCTCGGCGGGGGGGTGTGGCCCTGGGATCTGGGCTGGGCCGGTCGCCTCACACTGCCCGACCCTGGGGGCACTCTCTCGGGCGCTGCGCCACGCCCTGCATCCTGACGCCTCTTCTGCCTGCGCCAGCCTGGGTGCACACTGACTTGCCCCACAGCTTGCCCCCTCGAATCGAACTTCACCATGAGGCCTAAGCAGGGCCAGGCCTCGCAAGCGAACAGTCTTGACAAGTATACGGTGCAGAGGGGTGCGCCACGCACGGAGCCGCCCGCGAGCGGCCAGCAGGCTCCGCAAGAACCTTCTCTGACTAGCATCATGACGGCGATTCAGGGACTGGGCACCACCCTTGAAACCAAAATCGACAAGATGGCCATAGAGGTTAATCTCCTCCGGGCGGATCTCAACAAAACGTCGGAAAAGGCCAGGGCCAACGAAACCGACATAGTGGACCTGCGGGCATCCACCAAACGTCTTGAGCAAAGAGTGGACGACCTGGTCCATCAACATCGCCAGATGGCGCTACGGCTGGACGACCAGGAAGGGAGAGCCAGACGGAGTAACATACGCCTCGTTGGCGTTCCGGAGGATCTTGAGGGGCCTAGCGTGGAGCTGTTCGTGGAGGAACTCATTCTTCACCACCTCAAACCAAAGCGTCTGTCCACCATCTTTACAGTCGAACGCGCGCACCGGGCGCCCATCCCGAAACCTAAACCGGGGGCGCCACCACGGACAATTATAGCTAAAATATTGAATTACAGAGACAGGGACGCCGTCCTTCAGGCCGCCAGACAATCCGGGGATCTGCTATATGAGAACGCTGTGATACGTTTCTTTCCAGATTTCACCCTCCAGGTTCAGCGTGAAAGGAGGTCATTTTCGGGAGTGAAAGCGGCACTCCGAGAGAGGGGTCTCAGGTACATGATGTTCTTCCCTGCGAAGCTCAAGGTCCTCCGAGGGGGAAAATCCTTCTTTTTCACGTCGCCGGCGGAGGTGCAGGACTGGCTTGACAGGGAGGTGGCCTCGACGGGAGAGGGAGCGGAGGCCCAGAACTGGAGAGACACGCAAAATGCATCTCCGGGCTCTACGACCGGGAGATCTGATCGAGAGGACCAAAGTCAGCGCGCCTGGAGGTCCCGCTCCGCGAGTCCAAGCTGAGGGTCGAGAGAAAGGACATGTGAGGACGGCTTCCGAGAACTCGAGGAACTGATAAGTGTCACTGTATTATATGATTATGTTGCCCTACCTATTAGACTTTGTTCACTTAGAGGGGTTCGTTCCTAATGGGACTTCACTCATGACTGTGGACGCCACACTTCTGGGACACAGGACTTCGGTACTGTTGGCAGGAGGCGGGGGGGAGGGGGCGGGGGGGGGGTGACGGGGCCTGCACACGCTTCCCGTGACAGGTCCTCCTCGAAAGGGGGTGGGTTGTTCACTGTTGTAGTTCCTCTTCGGAGGCGTTTTTGGGGCGAAAGGCACTCTGCTAATTGGGGATGTGGGTAGTTTTGAACCCGCGGAGCAGGGCGGCAGGGTGGGGGGGGTGTCCGGGGGGAGTTGGGGGGATGAGTGGTGAGGGGCAGGGGTGGGCTTGGGACAGTTGGGTGCCAGTGGGATGTACTCATGCCGTACTGATCAGAAATCGTATTGACACTGAATGTTGGGAGGGCGGCGGGGGGGATGGGGATGTTGGGGATGTTTTACAGTCATGTGTAGTCAGCAATGTCAGGTTTGTTCTCAGCGCCAGTATGCAGAATAGCATCTTGTCACACAGCAATGGTTATGGCTAGCAAATGGGAGAAGAGCCTCAGGGTTTTGAGCTGGAACGTGAACGGGTTGGGGGACAAATTGAAGCGCACCATAGTCCTACGATTTATAAAGCGACACCAGCCGGACGCAGTCCTGCTGCAGGAAACACACCTCATGGGGAACACTTGCCAGGCCCTCAATAGGTGGGGATACACCCTTGCAGTCCACTCCGGCTTCACTTCCGGGTCCAGGGGCGTTGGGGTCCTGCTGCGCCGCGCACTACCCTTCCGCATAGATCACACAGAATCGGACCCGCAGGGTCGTTTTGCAGTGGTGTCCGGTAGGTGGGAAGGCTACCGCCTCAACCTACTCTCGATATACATCCCCCCTGGTTTGCAGACTCAAGCGTACGCTGATTTGGGCACACTACTTCTCTCCCTTCCTGAGGGTCAACTGGTACTGGGAGGGGACTACAACGCGGTGGTGTCAGGGATCCTAGACAGACAACCCCCACGGGTCACACCACAGGGGCAAAAGTGGTTGACTGACTTCCTGGACGCCTTTGGGCTCACGGATGTATGGCGACTAATGCACCCCGCTGACGCTCACTTCACCTTCTTTTCTGGCCCGCATAAATCATTCTCCCGCCTTGATTATATCCTCACAGTGCTGCACCATGATATGGTGATACGAGAAGCTGCACACCTTCCTCGCGGCATATCGGACCACTCGCCGGTTAGTACCCACATAACATTCGGGACTAGACGTGAGGGATGCATTGCACCAATCAGCGCCTGGCATCTGAAAAATGAGGAGCTCAGTGCGAAGTTGTCAAAGTCAATAACCAACTACTTTGAGGATAACGTGGGATCGGTCGACTCCCCCATAACCCTGTGGGAGGCCTTCAAAACCGTGATCAGGGGGGAGGCGTTGTCAGCCATAGCCGGTGGAAGAAGGGATAGAGAACGGCAGGTTGCGACAGTGGAGGCGGATCTGGCGGAGTTGGAGAGGGAGGCGCGAGAGGAGGGGGCGATTAATGTACAGCACCGCTTGCAGGTGAAGACTCAGGAATACAGGGATTTAGTCGCGCAGGAGGCCAGGACGGCCGCCATGCACAAGATGGGGAGGGTATATGACCAGGGAGACAAAGCTGGGAAACTTATAGCTTGGCTCGACAAGAAACAACAGGCCAGTAGAGTGGTGCCGGAAATACGAACGGCTGCGGGGATAGTAGTGACTGAGCCCCGGGAGATAGTGGCAGAATTCGCCAGGCACTATAAACAAGTATACAGCCGTGAGTCTGACCGGCCGGAGGAGGACTCGGTGGCCCTCCTGGCGGATATCAGACTGCCTTGTCTGTCGGAGGAAGACCGGGCTGCCCTTGAGGGCCCGCTCGAAGCCTCTGAGCTTCAACGCGCTATAGCTGACCTCCGCCCGGGGAAGGCCATGGGACCTAACGGCCTCCCAATAGAGCTCTACAAGCTTAAACCTGATGCCCTTGGCGCGCACCTTAAACGCATGTTCGATGTTAGTAGGGAGGCAGGGGAGCTGCCCAGAGACCAACGCATAGCAACTATAGTGGCGATACCGAAGGAGGGTAGACCTCAAGACGTCTGTATCTCATACAGGCCAATTTCGTTGCTCAACGCTGAGCCGAAGATTCTGGCTAAAACACTGGCAAATCGACTCCAGCCGGTCCTCTCTGCACTGGTCCACCCAGACCAGTCTGGTTTCATGCCCCGCCGCAACACCGCACTGAACATCAGGCGCCTCAACGGCGTACTCGGGCAGCGACATAGGCTACGGGAGGATGCAGTGGTGCTCTCCCTTGATGCCACTATGGCGTTTGACACCCTTGAGTGGCCATATATGATCGCGGTACTTCGCAAATTGGGCTTTGGGCCTAATTTTATCTCCTGGATTCGTCTCCTCTATGCCGAACCGCTGGCCCAAGTGGTAGTCAACGGTAAGGCATCTGAGGTCTTTACTCTGGGGAGGGGAACACGACAGGGCTGCCCTCTCTCGCCCCTCCTATTCGCGCTTTCCCTGGAGCCGCTAGCGGCCTGGATACGGCACGACGTCTACCTTAAAGGGATAGCGTGGACGGAGGGTTGGGAGGACAAGATCTCCCTATACGCCGACGATATCCTCCTCTACCTCACTCGACCAAGTAGATCTATAGTAGCGGCACTTGACATCTTTGAGAGCTTCGGGCGGAACTCTGGGTTCCGGATAAATTGGAGCAAATCCCACCTCTACGTGCTCCGAGGGGACCCTCCGAGACTCCCCGCCACCTGTCCTATTACAGTGACGGCGGACGGATTTAGATACCTGGGAGTCTTCGTCTCCGCGGACAAGTCTCTGCTATACGAAAAGAACCTTCTCCCGCCTCTGCAGAGATTTCAGCGAGATGTCGGGTCCTGGCGACAACTCCCGCTCTCATTGCTGGGCAGAGCAGCCCTCTTTAAAATGATGGCTCTGCCCAGATTTCTCTATGCAGTACAAAACTACCCGGATCTAATACCGAACTCGTACTTTGCTGCGATCGAAGCGGCGCAACGTGACCTCCTCTGGGCGGGGGTGCCTAGGATAGCACTGCACAAACTCACGTTGGGATGGTACGACGGTGGAATAGCCCTCCCTGACGTCCGCAAATACTACTGGGCTGCCCACCTCTCAGCCATAAACCATGGTACATACGGTGATGGGAATGACCCCGGGTACGGGATGGACAGATGGCTACTTCCTGGGGGAAACTACGAAATCGCTCTCTATTCTAGGCCAGGTAAACATCACCTCACGGGTCCGACCAAACACTCGGTACAAGTATGGCATGCTGCGCAGCGAAAAATGGGGTGGTCCGGTGTCCTGACTATGTTCACCCCACTCTGGGCGTCGGAGAAACTGGGTAACTTGGGACGCACTAAGGGGTTCCGTAACTGGGACCTGATAGGGATCTCGCGGGTTGGGGACATGTGGGGCCCCAAAGGAATCCACACATTCACACACTTGCAAGATACGTATGCCTTGGCCCCCACAGAACACTTTAGATACTTACAAGTGAGACATTCCCTGCAAACCAACATCCAGCCGGACACCACACCGCCTCAGGCCTCACCACTTGAGGACAGATTACTTGATGGGTATATCCCTGATCACGCCATCTCTCTTACCTACAAAAAACTGATCAACAACCCCCCCGACATGCTCCTCTCCCTCAAAGAGAAATGGGTTGCAGACGGGCTTGAGATGGACGAGGAGGAGTGGACCTGGGCTCTTGCCTCCCCTAGGGAAGTGGCGATATCTGCCAGATTGCGTTTGATACAATTAAAAATTGTGCATAGAGTATACATCTCCTGCACTAGGCTGCAAGCTATGGGGAGGGGAGGAGAGGGCCTTTGCAGAAGAGGATGTGGCGGGCAAGGCACCTTCTTCCACATACTGTGGGATTGTCCGAAGGTACAAAGATACTGGAGAAGGGTGGTGCAATGTATGGGGGAGGTATGGGAGACGGAGATCCGTTTGGAGGCCAAGAGATGTCTCCTGAACATTTGGGAACCCACTGACCTGCCTTCTAAAGGGAGGATATGGGTGACCCTTGGGCAGATGGTGGCCAAGAGGAACATCGCCAGGCTTTGGGGGGCCCCTACTCCACCGAAATTTGTGGACTGGCAAAGCGACATGGACTGGTGCATGCTGCAGGAAAAGACTGTGTATATAGCGAGAGGTTGCCCCCGCAAATGGGGTGAGGTCTGGTCCGGCTGGAACGTTTTTAGAGGCAACCTCTGTGAACCACCCCTTGTATCGCGGCCTGGCTCAGAAGACCTGGACTAAACTGTTGGTCTATTGCTGTGAATACGGAACTGTCTTGATTTGTTTCAAATTGTATTTCTGCTGGGGTAACGGACATGAGCTGACTGTAATTGATTGCTATGTTTGATTTCTTTTCCTGACTAATAAAAAGAATTTTCAAAAAAAAACAATGCCTTTCCAGAGGGAATGGTCCTCTAGTGTGGAAGCATGAATGACAACTCAATTAGGAAAATGTTATGGCTAGGAGAAACAAGACTTTGAATGCCTTGTATCCCTCGAGGCTGAAATCAGCTACTTAAACGAATCCATTAGACATTCTGCAGGTTCTTAATACATACCCAAACTGTGCAAAGTACAATACAAATACAACCAAATATTTAGCACTCATGCGCAGAAATGGGTTGAATAGACTAAAGCAGAGAAACTGAGATGCAGAAACAAAGCTGGTAAAGCACTCGCGAGCTATTTAAAGTACTCTAAAAACAGATGTGTTACCACAGCCATTAGAAACAACTACAACACAGCAGTGACCTTTCACAAAGAGATCCTAGAGATATTCCACAATTCCTATTTGGACCTTTACACCCCAGAAAAATACATCAACCCACTCGACTGTACCACATACTTGGACTCCTGCTCTCTCCTCACCATTTCTCTCTCAGACAGAGCCCACTTTAACGCTCCAATTTCTACCAAAGAAATACAGGCAAAAAAAAATCGCTCCCTGCCGGCAAAGCCCCAGGCCCTTATGGGTACATGGTAGCATTCTACAAAACATTTGCCTCAAACCTTACTTCACACTTCCTTCCCAATTCCACTCATTTGCCTCAAAGGGCACTGTATCTGGCTCTGCATACAAAGCCACAATAATGGTAATACCAAAGGAAGGGAAAGACACACGAGACGTTAAGAACCAACTCATACAGGCTTTCTGAAAGGTAGACTGGCCACCGATAATATCTGCATCTTCTGTCACACACTCGAAAAAGCCTAATCGGCGTTGTCACCTGCCATGGCCATGGCACTTGATGTGGAAAAAGCTTTTGACAAGGTCTCTTGGACCTTTCTTCTTGAAACCCTATGCAAATCAATCTAGGCGAGAACTTTATCCTTATGAGAATGGCCCTTTAAGCTTCTCCAGCTACAAGAGTCAGAATAAATGGCTGCTTATCCAATCCATTTTCATTCTCACAAGACAAGAATGCCCACTGTCCACTCTTTTATTCTTACTAGTTATTGAGCCCCTACTGCACCGCCTAAAAGCTAACAATAACAATAAGGGTATTCACTTTCAATCAGGTAGACAACTAGTCACAGCATAAGCTGACGATGTCCTGATCTTTACAGATGATGCAGAAGAAGCCATACCATCAATCATATCAGAAATTAACTACTATTCAAAAGTATCATGATACTCTCTAAAAAGCTCAAAAACAGAAATAGTCCCTATGATTATTCACTGCACTCCCGCCGATTTAGGCACATCACGCCTGAATTGGCAACCAGATGCTCTCAAATACCTTGGCATATGGTCGTGCAAGGACCATCACAAAACCATAACGTTTAATGAAAACAAAACCCAACAAAAATCAATGACCTCTTAGCCTCAGGGTCTCCTAAAAACTTGACCTGGTGGGGCGGAATAGACACGATCAGAATGATGATCACACAACACACCAACTTCATCCCCCCATGCTCCCCATGAACCTATCTTCTAATTTCTTCAAATCAGTGGATAAAGTAATCACTAAATTCAGATGGTTAAGCAAGAAGCCCAGAATAGCTGGCTCCACTCTAAAACTGAATTAAAGAAATGGGGGGCTTAATTTACTCGACTTTCATATATACTAACAATCTTTTATAGAAGTACTCTCTGGACTCCACCACCCGCCTTGCTACAAATAGAAACACACCTTCAACACCCCTTCACACTAAAATCAATCCTAACGGTGCAAAATATAAAAAATCTCCCCATTCCCCATTCCTACTCCACAATAGGCAACACAGAACAGAACAGAAAGGGTTAGAAATAACATTAAGAGCTTGATACAGAGGGGGTCAGGACTTTTGTTATCAGAGGATGATAAAATCAGAGAAGAGGCGAGGTCTTTCATGCAGGATCTTTATCAAGATGATACTACCCATAGACAAGGTGAAGTTAGGGCCTGGCTAGATAGTAGAGATCTACCTCAATTGTCTGAATCGGAGAAGGTTTATCTAGCTTCCGACAAATCGGAAGGGGAGATTAGGAACCAGTTGAGGAAAATGAGTAGGGGCAAAGCCGCTGGCCCAGACAATCTACCAACTGAAGTCTATTCTAGCCTTTTAGAGAGGGTGGTGCCAATATTGAAAAAACTTTTCAATAAATTATTCACACAAGGCGAAAGTATCCCTCCATCTTGGTTGGAAGCGACGTTAACACTAATACATAAACAAAATAAAGACCCTCAAAAAATAGAATCTTATAGGCCAATTTTACTTTTAAATGCGGACTTGAAGATCTTCTCAGGGATATTGGCCACCAGGCTGGCTAAAATCATTAAAACAATCATACACCCCGATCAGAGAGGGTTCATACCAGGGAGGCAGCTCAACGAGCTCACCTTTCAGGCGATCGGCGCAATTGCTTTCGCGGAGGAGAGGAAGTTGCCACTTACCATCATTGCAATCGACGCCGCTAAGGCATTCAATCAGGTTAATTGGGAGTACTTATGGGAAACTATGAATAGGTTTGGCTTCCCATTAAACTTCATAGGAGCCGTTAAATCTTTGTACCTGAATCCCAAGGCGAAAGTTCTAGTTAATGGTGTCCTTACAGGGTATTAGCATATTTAGAGGCACTAGGCAGGGCTGCCCTTTGTCCCCTCTATTGTTCAATGTTTACATTGAACCCTTCGTGTGCTCTCTCAGAATGGATCATAGCATTTCACCTTTTAATTGGGCAGATTTGGAGCTTAAAATATCGCTATATGCAGATGATCTCCTTCTTTATACCTCAATCACATTACGGCAATCTCACGGTTATTTGAACTAGCCGAGGAATTTGGTAAAATATCAGGATACAGGATTAACAAGGAAAAAACTGAGGTTATGGGGTGGAATAATATAAATGTCATACAGGGAGCTAAAGATCAGATGAGGTATTTAGGGATTCATATAACCCAGAAATTGATGGATATACCAAAGATTAGTTGGCAGAAAGTATCGAAGGAAGTCTGTAAACTATTACTAAAGTGGGGGAGCCTGCCATTGAATATTTATGGGAGAGTTAATCTTATAAAAATGACGATACTTCCGAAAATAACCTTTCAGTTTAACACAATACCATTATCCTTTAACGCTAAAGATATTGCCAGTCTTCAAGGGAAGATTGCTTCTTTTATATGGGCAACAAAAACACCCAGGATAGCGTGGGAGAAGTTAAGGAGAGGGCTGAAGATTGGAGGTTTAGCCTTACCTGACCTACTATCCTACTGTTATGCCTTCCATTTTAAGAATTTTAGACTTCTGGCAAATAAACTAGATAAACTAGATTCATCTGCGCGTTATTTAGGGCATTGTTATATGATATACCACAAGCACAGGAATTTATTTTTATAAGTTTGGGGACCCCAAATTTTACAAGAAGGTCCGACTGAAGATATTGTTGACTGCTCTCAAAAACTGGGGACATATTAGGAGAATACTGGGGATTCAATATTACACCTTACAGGCCCCGATTTGGGATTTCCCTGGGACCCCTGATTGTTTGTTAGACGAACTGTCTCAGCCACTCAAACTAGCAGGTATTAGACTGTGGGGATATTTATGTAGAAGTTCACAGCTTATGAGTTGGTGAGTCCCTCTTTAATCTTACTAATGGGACTTTAACGAGGTTTAAGTTTTATCAGTTTTCTGGTTGGTGGGCAACACAATCATGGGGTAACGAAGAAGACACTATGCTTTCTGATTCTATCTCTAGAGTGGGCTCATGGAAACGGGAGGTTTCCTTCTGGTATAAAGCTTTTATAGAAGCAGGGGCCTGTTTGGACTCTGAGCTGGAGAATCTTTGAGGCCCGGTTCTCACAGAAAACGGGGAGGAAATTTGGAAAATCTGGTGCGACTCCTACACTCTGTCTCACACAGTGATTAAGCCAGCAAATCTCAGGAGGAATCATTTGTATACCACCTACAGAGTGTATTGGACACCGGGAAAACTGTCCGAGATGAGTACAAGGTTATACTATTGCCCCAGATGCAAAGATCAGGCTGTGGATGATCAACACATGTTCATGGGGTGTCCAAAGATTGCTCTATACTGGGCCAGGGTATGCTACTACCACTACTCTGGTCTTCTTTGGACTCTCATCGGATCATTGTAAAAGTTCTCCCGCCGCAAAATTGCTATTCTATGTAATAGTTATTGCCGGGCCGGGGAAATCTGCAGGGCATGGAAATCAGAGGCCCCACCCAAATTTATGGACTGTCTCAAAAATATTATTACGACAAGTTAGTCGGATATGGCCTGCGATTAATCTAGCCGCGATAAGGTATGGGCAGCCTTGGAGACTTGGAGGATAAAATAACACCAGTCCTATGATTATGCCAGAGGTTTGTGTCCAGTCCTCCCTAGTAACTTGCCTCTTGTTCAGTCAAGAGAACGGGGGTGGGACCAGGAGACAGCCCTTCCTCTGGGTTGACTCTGTTTGCCAGACACAGATATACCCAGGGCGGCCATCTATTTTGTTTGTGTGGAAGGCACAGAGGGACCCCATCTAGAGTTTATCAAGTCTGATGGCAAAAAATAAAAATAAACTAGAAAAAAATTAAAATAACAATAAAAATAATAGGCAACACAGCAGCAGCTCTTCGCAGCATTGACAAAACACTCCTCACCAGACTCAAGGAATCCACTATAGCCTCTCTGTGGCAAACTCACAAATTGAAATCGGATGGGAAAACCCTGTTCTGGAAACTCTGGCCAGAAAAAGGCATTAACTGCATCAGCGATATTGGATCACCTACTAACCCCACTACTTTTGCCAAGCTTAGCGCATGCCATGATCGACCCGCAATCGAGTTTTATAATTACCTAAAACTCAGAGTTTCGAGCAGATCCCTCAAGAAACTCCACAAACCTGACCTGCCTGACCTATTGAGGAACCCCAAGAGATCAAGTCATGTGGCCCTACGCATCTATAAAATATTAGAACGCCAGAGGAGGTACATCACAAAAAAACAAAAAAACTAATGGTTAACAGAAACCCCGCCATCTCTGTCACCACACCTCTCTGAGCCCATCTGGCGCAGAATCTGGCATTCCCCCTTCACCATCAAAAATACTCCGTCAATTGCCCAGTCAAGGTATTGGACCACCCACAAATCACACTGGACCACCCCTAGCTAACATAAGCTGGGGATATGACAGACTGGCATATGCTGCCATTGCAAAGAGGCCTCTGGAACACACACGCATATGTTCCTCACCTGTAAAATGACCTAAAACATATAGAGCAAGATTTAAAATTCCATTGAAAACATCTTCACACTAACTTCACACCCACGCTTCTCACTGTCACTTTGGGCCTTTACGCTCATCACCCACTCATTGATATATCACAAGAAGTCCACTCCCTTCTTGACCTCATGCTAGCACTCAGCACCAATATTATCCTGTCAGACTGGAAAGCAGCCATCGAATCCTCGTATGAAAAATGGTGGAACACCCTAACTTCAACCAGAGGGCCCGACAATAATATATACAAAAAAAATCACACAACACTAATGCGTAAAGAGGGCTCTGGAACACACTTGACACTTATTTAAGAAAGTCGATCCCCCATAAACACACAATACCCCCTACACACATCTCACACCTTGCAGACCTGCTCCCCCCTACATCACATCAGAGTGTGCAATACCAATACCCCAAGGGTCCCCTCCTCTCCCCCGCCCTGCCAACATATCTTTCTTCTCTTTCCTCTCATTTCTACACTCTTGTACATGCTAATATATCCCACTTCACTATTAGATGGGAGACTTCGACCTCTCGCCTGCAGCCTCATTATAATTGGCTTAGTAACCCTTACCCTTACTAACCCTTAACAAATCTCTGCTCTACTCAAAGTTAATCAAATTATTGTTCACAACCTAGATCTTCTACTTTAATACCACCTACAATGCGACTCATCCGGAACTTCTCTGGTATAACTGAAACCCAACCTTACACCTAGTGCGTATCTCAGTTTATTGATCTGTAATGTACTACTGTTTTTAATACGACATACTATATCTTTTGCCATGTTTGTTATCCTACTTCATTTACAGAATGCTTGTAATTTGCATCCTTGTCCTGTATTGAGCAAGTGCCTTACCTCTTATATCTTTACTTTCTTATGCCTTGACTTCAAAACAATCAAAAACTTTTTAATTTAAAGAGAATATGTTTATCAATTTTAATTTGGGCTTAAACAAACTTACCATCTTAGTCATTATGGTGATTCAACAACTGCGCATGACCTTTAGGTAAAACAAGAATAGAAACTCAGATTTTACATCCCATAGCCGGTGACGAAACCATGGGGCAGAACGTTGTTAAAATTATTGACGTTTTAGCGGCAGGAAACTGCCACTAAAACGGCCATTATGGGCTTGCTAATATGCGTTCTAGAATTCCAAAAGAAGCCCAGGTTAGATGTACAGGACATCTAACCTGGGATTCTATTGGAATTCCATAAAGCATATTAGCAAGCCCATTATCGCCGTTTTAGCGGCAGTTTCCTGTCGCTAAAACAGCAATAATTTTAAAGAGGTTCTTGCTAATATGGCCCACGTCACTTATACATCCTTTAGATACATAATGCAAAAATATTATTATTAATGTGGGTTACCTGGATAAAACAAATTTCAGCATTGAATATTTGTAAGTATTCTGTTATTTTACACCTCTTGACTGGATGTTGTAGACGTTTTACATTAAGAGAAACAATATTTAGTTTATTTTGTTGAGCCATAAAAATAAGTACAATGGCAGAGCAGATAAAAGAGCCCAAAAAGAACAAGACAAACAATGCTAACAAAACAAAAAGTGGTCATACACCAAGACCCTATTTTAAATGGAGATGTAGAAATGAAGGTGCGAAGCAAGGAAAAACACACAGTATGGACCTGCTAATAAGAACAAAATATATATAGTATGCTGTAGGGAACATATATTAAAGGGCTTAGAAATATAATTTTTCTAAATGCTATTTATAGACTGATTGAAAAGTCTATATTTATATTTTTATCCTCCATATTTCAGTCTGAGCCGTAGATCTGAGAATTGAAAACGTTTCTGAGTTTCTTTCGCAGAATCCGGGTGGATAAACACTGTTTCCCTCTAGAAGTTGTGTTGGCATTTCCCTGGCTGGCTGCCTTATAAAGAAGAAACGGTGATGTTGTAAAATGTTAAATATAATTTGCCTGGGTTTGGTTTGTGTGGTTTGCAGATTGGTGATCTTTATCAGTTTCAAATCTTTCTGGAAATTTGATGTTAAGTAGTTAGGTAATGTGGATTCCAAATACAGTTGACAGTTCTGGCCTTCAATATTTTCTGGACAATTAAATATTCTTAGATGTTATTTTTGGTTTCTGCTCTCCAAGTCTAGTAGAGCAGTTTTTATGGGACGATCTGATGAACTAATGAACCAATAGCATAAATTGCTTTGGAATTATCCCATAAAAATTGATCTCATTATCTGACACCTTCATTGAAAGAGAGGCATTGTCTCTGAATGTGCTTTTGGCTGAGCAGATTTTGGTGTCAGTATTTAGGTGAATAGATTTAGGTGAATAGATTGTTCCTCCAATATTTTAGTTCATGATATTTCTTGTGATTCTACCACTTTGGATTTCAGAGGTGGAGAGAAAGCAGTCTGTTTCCGAATATTTGGATGAGCCGTTCGATTTTTCATTTCCAGAACGAGATTTGTATAGTTAATGGTAGTATTGGCAAGAGTAACCAACGAGATTTGTATACTTAATGGTAGTAATGGCCAGAGTAACCTAAACTACAATATTTGTTGTGGTATCTAATGAGAATAAACGGAATGAGAAGAATTAGTTAACAGTAAGTAGTTTACTACCAGTAGTATTCAAACAACTATTTGTCAGGAGTCTACAAGACATCCACACATCAAATAAGCATGTAGTAACACTCAGAGGGAAAACCCATCTGCAGGCACCTTGAGTTCCTTGACATTAAAAATGCCAGTATCCAATTCAATTCAAGCAACCAAGGGTCCATCCTTATACGGCTCAAAGCTACTCAAACAATCCTTTTAAGAGGAGACAAAATAGTACAGAAGCAGGTGTGACTGAGGAAGCTCAAGTTCATAGACCCCCCCCTTCACCAGAGGCAGTACAGCAGAGGGTGCGCATTGGACATAAGGTCTGCGGCTCTGTCCCAAAAAATTAACACCAAAACCTCACCGGTCAGTCCAGGCAACCTCAGCTTTCAACTGATGTTTTGAGGAAACAGGAATCTTGCCCCACATAATTGGGACAACTCATCATCCAACAGGTACATGATGGAGACTACAACACAGCGGTCATCATGGTTTGCTCGCACTACCACCTCCCCAAAGTACAATATAGTATTGAAATCCTCCCTCGTATTGGCTCACCTGTAATGAACTTACCCAAAATATGGAAGACTCTGGAAAAGAGTTCTTCTCTATTATCTTTTGGGCATACTGAGAGAGTAGGTGGTACTAGGGTACCTTTTATGCCTACCCTCATTCTCTTTTAGTCTATGTTACTCTCAGCGGGGACGTGGAAACTGCGGCCCCCAGGTTTCAGTCTGGACTGAAGGCGGTGGCTAGTTGGCTGACAGGCAACTGCCTTCAGCTTAATGCCACAAAGACGGAGGTGATGGTCGTCGGTAAGGGAGTGGAGCTGTGGGGCGACCAATGGTGGCCTTCAGAGCTGGGACCCACTCCGATTCCGGTGTCGGAGGTGAAAAATCTCGGGGTATGGTTGGATGCCGGCCTCTCTTTTGTAGGGCACACACAAAAGACTGCGGCCTGTTGTTTTGGACTTCTAAGAGGCTTGAGACCAGTACTCAAGTTCTTTGATGCCCCAACCAGGCAACTGGTGATCCAGGCTACTGTCATCTCTCGCCTGGATTATGCCAGTTCTCTCCTGGCTGGGGCTAACCAGGCCGAACTAACCCGTTTGCAACGGGTTCAGAATGCCGCGGCGAGAGCGATTGTTGGCCTGCCCAGATTCAGTTCTGTGGCAGGTGTCCTTCGCTCTTTACATTGGCTTCCGGTTAGGAAGCGCATTCTTTTTAAGATCTTATGTCTTGCTTTTAAGATTCTGAGAGGTATCGGCCCGGAAATTCTGTCGAGCTGCCTTTCCTTTTATGTCCCCACCCGCAGTCTCCGTTCCCAGGGTCTGGCTCTTGCAGTGGTCCCCAGATTTAGGCTCAGTCGTATGGGAGGCCGTTCATTTAGGGTCATGGCTGCATCAGCATGGAACTCCCTCCCCGTTGAAATCCGTCTGATGGAGGACCTTTTGACCTTCCGGAGGGCGATAAAAACTTTCCTGTTTTAGCTGTTCTGATTTTATTTTTTGTTGTGTTATGTTCTGCCTTGTCTTTGCGCCGGGACGCTCCTTGGCTGGAGTATCTGTGCGCATAATAAATCACCCTAACATAACATAACATATGTATTTGTTTTCAAGTGTGAAAAATAAGTCTCAACTAGACAAAATTGCTATCCCCTCGTCTTTTGCAGACTTTTATTATACAAGTGTCATGGATACCAGTAATTCTGCAATCTCAACATGTCTATGGGCCAGATGTAGGTAATCCCCGATTACCAATTCTTAAATACCAAATCATACCGATTCGGTATTTAAGAACCGGCAATCGGGATGTAGGTATTTTTACCGATTCAATTACCGAATCGGTAAGATTCCGTAATTACCGAATCGGTATTTACAGAAATTCATTATTTACTACCAAGTATTATTTGGTGTTAAATAACGAATTCCTAAGGGCCTTTGGCACTGTTTTCAGTGCCACCTACATCTGGATTTACAGAATCGGTAAATTTACCGAATCTGTATTTTACCAAATCGGTAAATATACCGAATCTGTAACTTTACCGATTCTGTAAATTTAGGCCCCCTACATCTCAAACTCCAAATACCGGTCGGTAACGGCTGAAATCAGCCGTTACCAACCGGTATTTGGTGACCTACATCTGGCCCTTGATGTCTACATGTGGCATTCCATCACCAAAGATGTTTAAACTTTGTAGAGCTTACTCATTTTAAGAATACTTTTCTTTTCATAGAGGAATTAGATTTCTGTACATTAAGAGTCACTATATTCACTTGTGTGATTAGTCATTCCTGGGGCAACATTTACAAAATTTTCATCATATAGGTGGGCAGCTTTCTCGATGAAGGCCCTATTAATATATTGTAAATTTCTGTGGTAGGATTTATATGTGACCTAGTTTAGTACCTTGCTTCCTACATTCTAGATGTTTTCTCTTGTAGGTGTCATTCAGCATCATTAACATACAGTGTAAAACTATAAAAACAAAATTAAATAACAAAATTGTTGCTAAACATCAACATTTGAAAAGAACATAAAGGCAGCTTCTGCACATAAGCTCCACCCCAAGATACCCTTACTTCCGCCTTCTTCCAGTTTGGGAACTTTATTTTTGCTGGGTCAGTCTCACTCTTAGGTCAAACAACATGTAACGATAAAGCTACATTTGTTGGATGTGGTGTTTTTTTTAAAAAGTCTGATTCCTTAATATCAGCCTTCTACTGACACTGCTTTTTCTAGTCCCTATACTAATTGCCTCTTCAAAATGTTGACTGCTGCTCAGATTTTTCTTAATAGTTGCCCGGTCCACTCTCCTCTAGTATTTTGATCTTGTGCACAATCGGGTATATTTTCGTTGTTGGCCTGGTGTTTCAGATTCAGGCTTTCTCTAGCTTCTTTAGATTGTTTTGTGATGATCTGTTTGTTGGCCACTATGAATATCAGGAGCAGGAGGAAGTCTCATCTGTAGCGATTTTTTCTTGAGGCAGGTTTACTCTCAGGTCTCTGATTTCTCTACATCTGGCTAAAGTGAAGCAGAGTAATGCTGTTTCCTTTAAATTCTGTTATCATTATTCACTGCCCCCAAAAGTACTTACTGCTTTGTTTTTTTTAAATAAGTATATTTTTCCGGTGGAAGTTTATTGGGTTGGTCGTGAAGACTTAATGGGTTAAAGCTAGAACCAGCTCGTTGTTGTGTAGAGCATTCAGAACATGTAAGAATTGGGCTTCCAATCCATTCTCCATTTCCGTTCTACCTTTCTGGTGATAAGAGTGTACAACTCATATTTGGCTTTTTCAAGCTGTTAAAGAAGGCCCTGACATTGGGGTACGCCTTGGATAGTGATGTGAGGTATTTAACTGGTGCTGCTAGAGTTTTCTGTTTCTCCATCTTTTTTGCAATTGAGAATCACTCTTCATGGTACCTTGTACACACACTTTACCTGCAGCCACAGCCTTTGATTTCAGGCAACAGAATTTTTATTCAAAGGCAAGTAGTCGAGTACTATACAGTTTCTGTACCTCAGAGTGCCTATATTTGTTAATGTTCTTCATCCAAGCTTTATTTTTCGGTAGCACGAGGCCCATGTCAAGTTGTAGAATTATGAGTAAGTGGTCAGATAGACCGGCTTCCATTACAGAGCTACACAACAGGTATGGCAGGGTGGAGTTTGAAACTAAGAAATAGTTCATTCTTGAACTAGTTCCCAGGCCATTTGAGAGAAAAGTGCAATCATATGCCCTTGGGTGCATTAGGTGCCAGACGTCCGTCAAAGTGTCTACTGGACATGTTATCCTCCCGAATAATAAATTATTTCACTAGACTCAGCTCACCAACAACAGGTGTCCAAGAATATCATTACTTTTCCAATTTGTTAAAAAAATATAATTATTGGTGAACAGTTTTTCAAATTAGAGACTCTTAATACAAATGCTATATTATGACATTTTATAGTCTGTAGCATTCATAAGCTTTCCATGCCAAAGTTCTTATAAAAGCTACATTTGTCTCTTCAAAAGCTTTAGTGGATACAGGTAATTCAGAAGTGCTCATATACAGTACTCAAAGTTAATCTCAGGGCTCTCGGTCAACGTAACAAAATTCTCTGAGTCAGCACTTCAAAAGCATACCAAAGTTCCACACTTTGTCCAAAGTGCTCAAAGATAATGTTTGTTATTTATTTCTAGACTCCAAGCCAATGATTCAAAGTGCTCAACATCTGTATTCAAAATTAGTGCCAAGGCTTCATACCTAGATGAACTTTGAGTACTGTATGTGAGCAACTGGTAGTCTAAGTGAGGCTAAGAAAACAGATTTACAGCTGGTGGGGGCACAGCTTGATCCCACTTTCAGGGGTGATACTTTGAATTTGAATTTCACAAAGACAAACCACCTGTTAGGGTATGTCCAGGTGTAAATAGGGAAGGTTCTATGGAAGAGAATGGTGACTCCAATTTTCCTGAAACTTTAATCAGCATCAGTTTGGCCTTTTGATCTAACCTTTATAGCCATTGGATTGGTAGTAACACAGTTCTGCAAGGCTGCTACGACAAGGTGTAGAAGGGAAAAGGAAAGGAAGATATTCTGAGAGAATAGGGCTCCTGAAAAGTTAATAGGCAAGATTTTCAATGGCTCAGACATACCTTGACTCCCACTTGCTGCAGACTACTATGGGGATATGGGTGTGTGCAACATACAAAAGTTATTGGTGCCAGGAAATATCTGACATGCACAGCTTTCCTTCACAGTTTCTGCTGACTGAGTGGCCTTATTTGGATGTTCAGCTTGAGGGTTGCTTTAAGACCAATATCTGTTCATATTCATCACTTCCTATTCATGGTGGGCATTCATCTGATTATATTGCTATATCACTGCATGTTGGCTTTGAAGGGTGGTGAGCCGTTGAAGATGAAGTATTAATTAGTTATAGGTTCATGGGCAAAGCAAGAATAGATAGGAATGTAGTCTTCTCCATGTTTGGGATACTTTGTAGGTAAACCCTTTGGTCCTCAGAATCAGGTGGGATAGAGGGCTCCTAGGTTAGGAGGGTACGAAGCAAAGCATCAGCAGATCACAGTATGTGAGGAGAACACCAGTGGGGTAGAATTGTGGCAGAATCCAATCTCTCCCAGAAAACTGAAAGTACTGTGGCGCAGGGCAACCAGGTGCAACTCAGTGAAAGTCCTTGATTCATTTAGACAGTCATTCTGCATACTCAGTGGGCTTAAAGGATGTGATCCAGATGCATCCCTTTATTCTTAGCTGTCAGATAAGATGGCAGATCTCTGTCTGATCTCCACCTTAGTACTTGTTCGCACATTGGTAGTAGGCCCTAAATCACTTTTGGGAGGGAAACAGTTTTGAGCCAGGCTTGATTCAGATATAGATGGAATCTGATTTAAATTCATTGAAGATTCCTCTAACACTACTAAAAACTGTCTAAATTATCCAGCTTATGGAATTCCTAGGAGTAACAGCTCATTATTACCCAAATATTGTGGATTCTAGGAGGTTGAATCTTATGTCTCATACAGCCATCCATTTTTTTTTTACTGTTGCGTCATGGAAGACATCTGCAGAGATGGAGATGTTGCTGCCTATCTATTAAAAATAATTATTCTTTTTCCCAATGAAATTTACTTGCCTTGCATATTGATGTCTAAGAAGTCAAGCAATGACTGGAATATCACTTTTTACTTCACACCGGTGAAGTAACAATGCACCTACCATGCACAGTGTTGTCATCAATGATGTAATTTCAGATGTTGCAGTGATATTATCAATTATATCATACAACATATCATGAGTGATGTGGTCAAAAATGGATCTAAAACAGATTGTTAGTTCCATTTTCAAAATTAAAACTTGTTGATTTCAAGAACCAAGATTTAATATATGGAAACTTGTTATCAGCCAAATTGAAATGGTGATGATGTCAGCTATACAGCAGTGTGCTTTCGGGAGGGCTTTTAGACACTATATAAATTGCACCATAGAATATTGATGAAATATAAATACTTTGCAGAACATTGTCATTCTAAGACTATCCCTTAAAAGTAAAACAACTTCTGTAAATGTAAATAAAATTCAAGAAAAAAATATATTTACTTTATAAAAAAAAGAAAATATTCCAGCCTTCACGTGTGCAATCCAATTTAGTGTTTTAAGTGACAGGGTTGTACATCCTTTCATACAAAAACATTCATGAACAAATTAATATACAGTTTTTCACCCGTTTAATCAAAATGTTCAAAATGAATGGCAATTGTCATAAGGTGGAACCTATTTTACAGCGTGACTATTTTCTGAAACTTCCCTTTGTATGTTTTTATGGTGTTAAATCCATTAATGTAGAAAATGTGTTCTTTCGTATTATAAAAAAGTTTGCATAGATCATATCTCTCTTTACCCCCTTCCTTTCCCATGACTTGTCACTGGTTTACGTGTCACTTTTAAAAAAAAAATACTGTTCGGGGGGATGATAGGGAAATTGTACCACTCACAAAACCCTTTTCTCTCCTGCTGTTGTTTTTTTCTCCCAAGTGCTGTCTCGATGCAACCTTTCTCCTTCCCTTCTCCCCAATCGTTTTATTTTTCAGGTGGGCAGGCATTAACCAAAAAGTTGATGCCGGTCCATCTGAAAAAAATAAAATAAAACAATTAGCTATTTTCCTCCTCGTACACTTGCCTCCATGTTTCAACTTTTTTGTGGTGGTCACTTTCTGCACCTTCATTCCTCCTCTTAAACGTTTTTTTACCCTGTCTACCTCTATCTTTGATTCTCTATCTCTGTGTTCTGCATTAATATAAAGTTATGGTTCCTTTCTTAAATGAATACTTCCAACATTTTTTAACTTTTCCTATATTTTTCAGATTATTTTCAAACAAATATCATTTCTATTAATTTGTCTTTCCTCTAAATGAGCGTTTGAATATTTGCATTATATGAATGTATCTTCTATTATCTTGTCTTTTCAATGAATGTACATACTGTAGTTATAGTCAGATTTTTAATTTCGTACTGCTTTGAAGACTATATCTACTCATGTAAAGTAATTCCCTACTATGATTTTTGCAGAAATGTATTTCAAATATTATGTGCAATGATATAGTTAAATCAACATTTTCATCTGCATAAAGCCGACCATAAAGATAAAACCTTCATCGAATTTTGCATGCATTGCAAGGCCAATAGCCTTGTGAATATAAGCAGCATACACACAGCCCAAACGCCCAGGGGGTTCTGATTGTTAATCACTCTTCCGTCTTTTTAGTTCTGGCTAGAAAGATCTTTAGCTGCCTGCCTGAACTCACGTAAAAGCAAATACAGAAAGATGAGATTTGAGCAAGTATACATGTAGCATTGTGCTTTTGTATTGGTATAAGTTCTGAAAAGTAGTCCCTCTCCATGATCGCACTATAGAGCTTCCCTGACACAAATGTTGTCCCATTACTCCCTGTGACCTTGGTGAGCCTTCACAGCAGGGATTACAGCAGAAACCACAACACCACCACAGTATGAGCATAGCACAGCAGCAGCTGTCACAAATGCACCAATCAAAGATGCTGCAACATTAGAGACCACAGCAGAGACCACAGTAACCAAGAAGACACAGACAACAACTGTACCAACAGTCAATAGTTCAGCAAGGGCAAGACCAACAAACTCTACTGTAAACACATTTGTAACCACAGCATGAACCACAGCTGCTCCCAAGGGAGGGACAACAACAGCCGGGACCGCCATAGGACTAACAGCCATCATGACAGCAGTGATTACAGCTGCCACCTGGCATGAGCAAACAGAGGTACTAGCACAGCACGGGCCACAAATGCAACAACTGTTGTTATCACAGCTGGTACCACTGCAGTCACCACAGCTCCCATTATGACAGGGCCAATGGAACCAACAATAGCTGCCAGCAAGGCAGGAACAAAAGCAGTGAACATGGCTGTAATCATAGCAGGGACAACAGCTGCTTCAGCAGTAAGAACAATTACAGCAAGAGCTTCCACAGCATCAGCTGCAAGTACTAGCAAGGACTACAACAATTAACGTAGATGAAATTATAGCATCAATCAGTTCCAGCATCACAAAGGAAAAATGTCAGCAAATATTGCTTCTACCACAGCAGGGACCACATCAGAAAAAACACACTTGTGACCATAGCCACCACCTCAATCACAGCAACATTATTTACAAGCACGGCTAGCACCACAAAGTGATAACAACTTCCACCACAACTGTTACCAGAGTAAGGACAACATCAGAAACCCCAAATGCCATCATAGCTGGCACAACAATCGCAACCACAGCTGTAAATACAATAAAAACCACAATGTTTACCGCAGCAAGGATATAAACAGCTCTCATCACAGCTGATACCACAACGGCACCTTTGCATGAATCCAGCAGTGACCACAGCTGCTATCATAAGAGGGATAGGAACAACAGCATTGACTAAAATGTTTACTTTGTCTGAAACAGTCACAATAACAGCCATATGTTGCGTGTTGCTGTATGCCGAGGAGAAGAGGAAGAACACTATTAAGTTTGATAAGGAAATCGGTTGGGCCTCATGTCAGCATAACGAAGCAAGCAAAGTAAGTGAAGCCAAAAGTGAGAAAGAAGTATAAGCCAACAACAGCAGGGGGCTGCGAAGCTGGTAGCTCCCCCATATACCCGTGGAAACGACATTTTCTCGCTGCCTCACCATTATTCACATTAGGACCGGAGCTTTTCTTCTCAAATAATATAAAATAGCCAGTTCTACTGCCAGCCGTGATTCATAACGCTGCCCCCCTCCCAGGGGTGTAGGAGACACTAAAATTCTGGGGGGGACAGGGACAACCTTGTGGACTTTCAAGTGACCCTATACAAATCACCGCCCGTTAAGCAAATACAATCGCATATATATGAAGTGAAATATTGAGATAAGCAGGCATGAAGTCCCGTTTGCATGTATGCTTTATTGTTATTTACATTCACATAGTAATCAGACCAAATGTTAAGAAAACATGTATATGAATCTTCCATCTTCATGCACCAAGCAAACAAAGGTTCCGACTTCGGGTGAGGGCGTCATGTTTGCAAGGGCATTATGGTTTGAAAAGTTCCTGCTGCTGCATTTCTGGTCACCAGCATTTTCAGGAAACAATAAAAATGTGAAGATAACTTCGGTGATTAATGTTCCTTATTGAGAGAGATCAGAGGTTTGGCTAGTGGAAGTTTTGACTTATGGTAAGGTAGCCACCGTGTGTTAATAAGCCTGCTGCAAAGAACGTGTACCATGCAGATCACAAAATGCTTATAATGTAAATAGGTCAGTGAGTTACTGCTTTTGTCTGAGAGGTTCTTTTGCTATTTGCAGTTTATCAGTTAAAATCCTAACATTGAACAGTGAGCTATTACGTCACCAAAGAGCAGCATGAAAAATGCAAGGTATAGATTAGAACATTATGCTTTTCCCCCAGTATTTCATTATCCTAATGTTGGAAATTGGGTTCATTAGGATGGAAATCAATTCTGATTATTAGAGAACCCCCAATCATGGTGTTATGTTTTAAATTCTGAGTTTTTGCTTCTCTAGCGTTGCAAAGCCCTCCTGTGTCCTGGGCACTCCCCAATCTTTTATTGACCGGTACTGGTGGTACCTGACTCTGACTGACCCTGGGCTCTGCCTAACCAGGCCCAGGGCCAGGGCCAGTGCTATGCTGACAGAGACACTTACAAATACAGTGAAAACACCTACATACACTAGGTTGCACCATGGGTTAGATTACCCCTATGATTGGCATGACCTCTCCTACAAGGCCCTAGTACATAATAGGGCATGGGGATTGAAACTACCTTTAAGTCCCTAGTATATATTAGGGCTTGGCAATGTAGAGGCCAGCAGCCCTTCCTGCACTTGCATGTGTGCACTGCTGAAGCCTGAGGTCAGTTTAAAAACAGGCCTGTGTTGCAGGAGCGCTTTTAAAATGCAAATTGTGCCCAAACTTGACTTCTGGGTGTGGGGCACTTACAAATTGATAAACTACAATGTTGGGGCATATTAGGTATCCCCAGAGTTCCCCTCAGGAGGGGTGTTGGTCGGGTATCTACAAGGAGGACCCTTATAAAATGAGTTTTATATGACCTGGGTTTAGTGAAATTGCACATTTCACTGCCTACATTGTAGTAAAGTGCTTCCCAAAATTGACTTTTGTGCTAGGAGCACTGTGAAGTGAGGCTCTGCAATATTTTGATATAGCTAGAACCCCTAAAGTCTTTCTTGGGTATTCCAGGGGTGGGGGGTTCTGTAGGTATAAGCAGGGTCCTTATATAGGCCCTGGTATTGGAGAAATTGGCCGGGTCATTTTTCCATTGCAGCTCTCCAGCCCATAGGTTAACATTGCACGAGGTTATTAATTAATAACAGGAGAAAGGAAAGCCATACAACTAGGATTAAAGGACTAAGAAGAATGTTAATTATAAATGCAACAATGTGGTATTGTTGAATTTATTCTTAAAATGTACAGACAGCAAGTTATAAGACTTTCTTGTCTGTAAGCCACAATTCAGCCCTCTAGTGCTATGCCTTGATTGGTCGGAGGTAAGTGGATTAAAATGGCTGTTTGAAAATGACCCCTAGAGTTAGGAAGCCTTTCTGGGAGGAGAGGTTGCTGGGCTTGGGAATGCCAGAGCCAGGGGGAGGGGAAGTAAATAATGCTCTTCAAGGGATGGAGGAGACAAGCTGGAGAAATCACTTTCATTTACACCTCTTCTCCCAGCCCCAGAGCCGGATAGGGGGATTAAGGAGGAATTCCCAGATGTAAGGGGGTGGACCTAGGTAGATGAAGCCATCCTGTAGGCTGGTTTAGTTAGTTCCGCTCCCTCTGCTGGAAAATCAGCCATGATAACATTTTGGAGAAATTGTGCTCTCTGTGAGAAAATAATGCCATACTTTAAAGGATGTGGTCATACCCTGGAGCGTTGCCCTGCTCCTCATTGGACAGGAGTGACCTCCTTCTTGACCCAGAGAACTTGGAATAAGTATCTTAGAGGGACAGAGCCTCTCAGATGATGCTGCTTCAAACTTGGGAGAAGAAGGGTCCCTGCTGAGGAGTTTGATTTGCACCAACCAGGCCCTGGACTCTGAAGATTGTACCTGTTGCACAATCTGGAATTACAGCCCTGTGAACTACGATGCTTTCAAAAGGATTAAAGAGTGGACTCCCTGCAAGTTGAAGGTTAACAGATCTCACCTGAACCACCACCACCAAGAATCCCCAGCATGGAGAACTACAAGTGAATTTGTAAGAGTTTTGTCCAAGTAGATTGTGGGAATGGAAGTCCCTTTCAAGGACCATCTTGGAGATTCTAGACCCTTGGAGTAAGTTTTGGACACTTTGAGACCCTTTGGAAAACTTCAGGAAGAAGTTCCAGAGGTTTGGAGAAGTTTGGAGCAACTTTGGAAAAAAGCTCCATAAGTGGACCGGCTCACCCTGGCCAGCCAAGCCGGCAACCATCAACCATGAGTTGGCCTGCCGTCCAGGTTCCTTCTGCTGAAAAGCTCCAGGGGTCTGACTTCCAGAGTTTGATCAAGCGTAGGCGGAAACCCAAGCTGGCGAACCCTCACCGAAACCAGCCTAGTGAAAAGCATTGAGGGACCCGCAAGAAAAAGCTCTGTAAAAGTTTCTAATTCCGAACGTAGGAAAGGTGACCGGGACCAACCACAAGAGCCAAGCCACCCACCATCAACTGTGTGCCAGCCTGGATCCCTGGCTCATACCGCTGGAAAGCTTCGGAGGTTGGACTTCCATAAGTTTGACCGGGAGCTCGTCACAAGGCAAGCCGGCGAACCCTCACCGAATCAGGGCTGGGTGAGAGCTACGTGGGACCCCGGGAAGAAAAGCTCCAGAAAAGTTTCTAATTCAGAAGGTAAAAACTTTGACCGAGACCTACCGCAAGGAGTAGCCCCGCAGGGCGTCATCGCGGTGAGCCTGAAACTTTGACTTTGAGCAGGTCTAGCGTGACCAGATGTACCAAAAGGGGCTATAAGTTTCTATGTGTTATATAGTGCTAAATCTTTAAAATGTCACATCCCAGGTTCCCTAGATTGGATTTTTTTCCTTTTAAAGAGAAAAATATTTCCTATTTTTATAAATTGGTGTTGGATTTTTATTGTGTGTTGTGTCTTAATTATTTACTGAATGTGTGTTGTTAAATGCTTTACATACCTGTCTTTGAAGTTAAGCCCGCCTACTCACAGCCAAGCAACCACGGGTTGAGCATGGGAATAATTTTCGAAGACAGGTACTGAGCCGAGGTAGTGGCCTTATTTACGGGGACAGATATACATTTGCCCCTACTATTAACCCACTTTCCAACATCCAGACCAAACACTCAAACAATACTGTCTACAAGTATGGATGACATGGGACTCCTACACCCTGTAGATTTATGTAACATTTCCTATACACAGATTTACACACCTATGATTGACTGCCTCTGTGTAATGTGAGTGATGTAAAGTGCTGACACCCTGCACTGGTATGGGTGGCGCTATATAACAAATTAAATGCATCTGAGAGAGTGGTTATGGAGACTTGAGCAGCACTATAAAAGAGTGGTAGCGAGGGAATCTGTGGCGGAGCTGGGTTATTGAGTACCAAGGCTGTCTATTTGATTTCAGCTCCTGCCTCCTTCAGCCACCAACATACTCTCACTCCACATTATATCACTCTTCCAGGTTCTTTCTTATCTTTGCTTTCTCCCTTTTCTCTGTTTTCCATATTTCCCTTCCTCCTTCTGCCCACAACTCTTGATGCCTTTCTTGCTCTTGTTTGATTTTACAGTCTGATGGTTTAAATAATGTACCGGTCTCTAACAAAGAATGCAGTTGGGCCTTACCTGCAGACACCAACTTAAATTACGCTTCATTAGCTTGCAGCCCACAAAGGAAATGCCAGAGTGGCTAGTCTGGTCCTATCTGCATTGTATATCCTTCCTAAAAAGCAGATACAACCTTTTCTCTCCTTTCTACATGACACAAGGACCCAAGCCTTCTTCCTTCCCCATGACGTAACACAGAAACATTACATATGACCAAAATAAGGGCCACATGGTCAACCTCATTTCAAAGTCCCTGCCCTCTTCCTACCCAAAACTTAGGGACTGATTACGATAGCAGTCGGACCTCAGTCCACCCGCCATCGAATTGGGTAATGGGACCGTTCGCCTACAAAACGGAGGCCTCACGAAAGGCATTTCAATGTGACTGCCGCTAGGGCGATCGCAATGCCTATCTTTTACATTGGGGCAGGCGCTGCTGACTGCATCACCTGTCGCAGTGTAAAAAATGGTACATCTTACGTATATCACTGCATTACGTGGCAGTGCCACATGGTGCAGTGATATGTAGGGGGGCACCATAGGTGCCCCTCAGGTCCCATGTGTGGGTGCCGGGGGTAAAGGGGTCTGCTACGGGCCCCCAATGTACTTTTCCACCAGCTTTTCTATGGCGGGCGAACCACCATGGATAGGCTGGTGGGTAAAGGACATCATAATCCCTACTGCGGTGCCTGGTAGGCACTACCAGAATTGTAGGAACTACGAGCCCCTCTGCCACACAGGAGGGCTCAAGTTGCCCGCTCGGTGCGTGGTGATCCGTCGTGCCGACTGCCAGCGAACCACCTGCCATTGTAATATGGCGGGCGGTGATAGAATCACTGATGGCGGTGGGACCGTCACTGGCAGGTGATGTAGCAGTTCCACCTCCATTATAATCACCCCCTAAGTCTGGTGTGCATGCAAATCCTACATTGCCAACCCCTGGTAAGTTGCACTACTAGTGCTGAAAAAGGCCAATGGAGGCACCAATGGGTAAGGTGGACTGGCCTAAAAGGTCTTGTGACTTCAGTGACAGTCATTGTCACTCTAGTGTGTGCTTCTTTGTATGCCTGCCCGCATGACTGGAGGTGAGCTGCATGGATTGTGGTGGACAGGTCTTCAAGGTTAACTCACACTTGCCACCGTTAGGGTCCACCTGCTGGTGCTAAGACACCAGGGCTTCTAAGGTCTATCGGGCCTTCTAAGGTGTAGCATCGTAATGTACTCTGTCAGGACGGTGGTCTGGTGGACTGGTCATGAAGGCTGAACGTGGTTCTCCATTTGGCAGCTCTGGCCAGAGTGCCACATCCTCTCCCACACTGAACACCATACTGCCCAACTGGGAGAAACTCGCACTGTCTTCAGCTACAACCCAATTGTGCTGCGACTCAATTCAATTTATGCATTAGACAAGAGTAAAATGCTGCCTGAAAAAAGTTATAACACCCTGAAAAAAGCAAACACACATAGCGAATGAAAGGATGAGCAAAGCATGTGAAATGTAAGCAGGAACAACATGCTTACCGTAACAGTTTTAAACTCACTATTCAGAAATCAGTAAGTGATTTTGCCTGATAAGTTCTGGACATGACTACAGAACCAGGAACGGACCTGTTTCAATGTCGATTGCTTATATCCTTACAAAATGTAAGCAGTGTGGATTAAAAAAGACCACATTTCTAAACACAGAGCTGCGGTACAGATTTTATATGCTAAAATCATTAAAACAGTTGAAAACGACAATATTAAACGCGTTCCACTCCACCCATCAACAAGGCATTGCAGTCCCTTTAGGAATGGTGCACTTCCCCACCCTGGGAAAACAATGTTAGTCAAAGAAAGAAGATAAAAAGAAAGTAGCGCTTCACTGGCAAACTATTTAACGTGGTGCTAATGTGTGTGGGTGTGAATAACACCAATCTGGTCTGTCTTCGAGCACTCTGTATTGCTTTATTTGGATATTTAATTATTTTTCATATTTTGGTACTATTTTTCTCTCCGTCCCGAGGTTGTACTTTGCAACAGAAAACGGTCAGAAAAAGGGGACATTTCCAGGCAAAGTGTTCTTCTCGTTTTTGGATCCATTTAACAGGGAACAAATAAAGAAAAGGAGAGTCAAGAGAGAGTACGTGACAGCTGTCTCTTGAAATCAGCACTTAAGGAGGAGCTAGACAGAGACAGAAAGAGATGGAGAGAGGGGACGAGACAGCTGCTAGAGGCAGCGCAGAAGCAGACACTGTTCTTGCCTTCTCTGGGCATGAAGGAAAAGAGACAAGAGTTTGTTTTCCTTCTCTGCCCCCCCCCCCCCAGACCGGCCAAGTCTTCCTGCAGCATAACAAAGAACAAAGAGGGCGGGTGGCCTCTTTGACTGCAGGCAGGTCACAAGTCAAGTACAGGGCCATTAGGTAGCGCTTTCGCGCGCTAATGGCCCTGTGATTAACAGAAGGGAGAGGTGAAATTCTTTTGTCACCTCGTCACCCCCATCCTTGTCCCCCGTGTCCCCCCCACTCCAAAATCTGGGGGGATATATCCCCCGCGTCCCCCACACTTCCTACGCCCATGCCCCCTCCAATACTCCTTATAAGTCGAGTTACAACTGTTTCAAGGTCTCAAGGCCCCAAGGTGTGAAACTCAAATTTCCTTGTAATCGCGGGGGAAGTGAGAAAGATTGTCGAAAGCAAGAAAACCAAAATAAAATCAGGTGATTTTCGGACCACTGTTTCGCTAGTACGACATGGCTTATAAAAAATTACGGTGCCGTACAGTATACATGAAATGGGTGGGCGCGGTCCAAGCACCAATAAAGAGTACATGCAAAGTGGTACACTTCGGAGCAGTCGCAGGAAACACAGCAATTACAAATATTTTCACCATTACTCCAAAATGACGGATATAATAGTTCCAACTGAGCAGGGAGTCCCCCAGGTGCCAATCAATGTCGCAGATAAGCCTGTCTTACAGTTAGAGAACTCTAAGGTCGAAATCAATCTACATCCGGTAGCAGATCATGAAAGAATTCAGACCTACGGAGATCCAGGATCAAACCCTTCTAATAGTAAATGAGTCAGTGGAGGTAATTTTAGACACAGATTTTACCCTTCCGGATACAGATCTACCCGTTTTACATCCTGAATCTATAAAAATTCTAGAACAGCCCCTGCACCTATTTATCAGCACACCAAGCAACTTTACCGATGTTGCGCACAACTTTTCACAAACTCCTGAGTTTCCGTTATTTAACACGCTGCAATCCCCTAACAGGCGAGAACCTATATCAAGCAAGCACCCTGTACTTTGTAGAGAATTATGGAATCCATACATTACCTCTTAGAAAATAATAAGTAAAATTAAGATCTGATACTTGAAAGCCAAACAGGAATACTGCAACACCTACATTCTAGTATCAAGCTCAGAGAATGACAAGGGCAGACACAATCAGTGTCCTAATCTCCCTTTAGCATCTGTTACTTGTCCTACCAGAAAAGCACAGAAGGCAACTCAAACAGGGGGCTCCCCTATAAAACTGAAAAATAAATTGTTCTAACAATGAAAAAATCTATTCTCTCCGTAAATTATTTGAGGAAATCTTGCCAGAGAGCACTTCCCATAGTACCATTCCCATGCTTCCCATTTTTTCTCAAAAAAATCAGCAAGGGCTACTTAAACAGCCTTCTAAAAAAGAAGATAAGGTATCCAATGGAACACCAAATACAAGGCAAACAGAGCTTACAACAAAGCAAATCAAATAAAGGAAAAACACCCAGGAGAAAAACAATAAAAATAATAATAATAAGAAAAGAGCCAAGTGTAGAATAACGAGAGGATCTTTACGAAAAGCAAAATTTCTCCAACTTCAGAATCCAGACCAGGTAGACTGCTGTGTGGTGTTTTAAGCTCCAAGTGAATTTTCCCGATTCATGCCTTTATATAGGTACAATTCACATTGCCCTTATATAGGCATAGAAATCAAACCCTTATTTAGGCATAGCCCATGCAACCCAGATACGGGCATGGCTACTTCCACCCGTACCAAACATCACAACGACTTCTTGGAAAACCAGCTTAAGCAGTCAGGGATTTCCCCTTGCTTGAATATTGATTTGTCCAAGAACTCAGTTACTTTACAAAGAACAACTATTCCCTAGGGGTTCTTTCCTGACGTTCATATGCCAGACTTTACGTCAAGCTATGGCATTCCTAAACACCTTCAAGTTATAAATATGCCTTCACTTGCTGCGGCAAACTACGGTGGTTCGGAGCAGTTCGACTATCTACTTGCCCGACGCAGCTCGCTACAGCAAGTGCCGAAGGAAGCCGACTCTCCAGCTGACACACTGATTAAGAGGCTGCCTCTCCTGCCCAGAATCCAGCTCCAGTGTTTCCAAGCTCCCCTTGTGGGGTGTTGGGAAATCGAGTCCAGAGACAGAGATACAAGACCTCCTTCATTCTAACCAAGGTATGGAGCTGATTAGAACCTAGAGCAACCTTTGGTAGATTCTTCCCAAAAACAACTAATCCTATGCTACACAATACTTACTTCTTCCCGCGTGCTAGACTTAGGTTAGGTACATTGGGGTAAACGTATTTTAGACGCACCAGTTGAGTATTTTAGTCTATGTTCTTTATGTATGTACGTTTATATGGCTTACAAACCATACAATGCTATTACTGTATTATTTCATATTACTGTTTACGCTGTACGCATTATACTTTGCAGTCTGCATAACGATTGTAGCAGTTCACCTCTCTTGCACAAGAAAGAAGACTGTTCAATAAACACTTTTATTGAAAACGCCCGTCTCACTATTTCTCTGCAACTCTGTAGAAAAGAAGCATGCACGATTGACTGAGTGAAATACTTATCTATTGTTTCTGCGACTCTGAGAGATACATTTCTTATTCTTGGGAAACAAAGTTGTCATGTTTATGCGGTTGTCAGAAACTAATCCCTTCTTGTGAATTCGAGAAAGTTTCTAGTGACCTCTGAGCTAGCTGGCACTCACAATTAAGTTTAGTATATTCAATAGAGACCTAGTCGACATAAGTCCTACGTCAAATCTATAGGATAATGTGCAGAGCCTATTGGGAATATAGGAACTACACTACAAGACAAGGTAAACAATCCCATCACAAAAGCTCTAGAAGTAACCCAAAACACGATCCAGCTGTCCCCATCACCCAAAATCAAAGAAAATCAGAAGCAATTAAACCCTTAGCACCAAATTTCTCTATAAAAAATGCAAAATACGCTCAGCCCCTGAATAATTCTGATACAGTAAAGCAATTCTTCAACAAGAACTCACATAGTATTGGGGAACAAATTGTATCTTGGAACTAACTGACTTATTCCCCAGTGGTAAAGTCCCATTAAATCACGGGAGAATAGTTGATCTATTGCATAAAACCCATTCACTACAATCACTCACAACTGAAGAAATAAAATGAGTCTCCTTTCCAAACAAGCTCCTTCTTTCGGTGGCTACTGTTGAATTTTGGTCTAATGTAATTCCAACTATCATTTTAAAAGAAAGGCATATTCTCCATAAAACAGATTTGATATATCTGAAATCAAAGAAAATGAAAAGCAGCACAACAACTCAGTAGAGAAGGATGGGTACAAGGTCCCCTATAATAACTGTCAGCAATATACAGGCCCAGAAACTCATAGGAATGCACCAGAAGGATCTCTTATGATTTAGATTAAAGATGGAGACCGCCGAATCTGGAACTGCTTTCCCATAAAAAAGGAGGTACAATCCAATGAAAAATCCTTGGGCGTGGACCTCTGGTTCTTTAAATAGCAACAAATCGGGCAAAGTTCAAAAACTTCATTTTAAGCAATAATTTTGAAATAGTTTCATGGAATATTGCCAGAAAAAATCCAGAAAAGTTATCCCTGATATTGGAAAATTCCCCTTCAATAGTAATGCTGCAAGAAACATGGTCTTTGATCTATTTTATCCAAAACTACTACTTTGTGTTGGTTATTGCTGCAGAGGCCACAAAAAGAGGTCACTCAAAAGGAATCCTCCCAATTCTCCTAAAGGAAGAAATTCATTGAGACATTGAATTAATATGGCATTCTCTCCCGAATGTGCAATGTGTTAAAATCAAGTACGGTAAAGAACGCTCAGAGCCCATTCAAGACTTGCTTCTCTTTAATCTGTACATCTTACCTGGTCCATCACGTGATTTCCTTTTGGAAAAATCCTTTGTGACGCAAAGATAGCGGCCGAGTGCTCGGACGAGTGATCTGGGCTACCTTTCCTCAATGAATCACCTCCTCTGAAGCTTTTCCAAGCGGTCCCGCTCGCTACGGAATCTGGTCAGGTTGAGCGATTGTGCTTTAATGCATCCATGCTGAGACTTTTGCTGTGCTCCCCGAGCACTGTTTGTAACAGCGCGTACAGAGTTAGGCATGTTCCAGTTCTTCACCTACTGACCTCCCCTCGCTGTGCTCATTTCCCCTGCATACACCGTCTTAGGAGTTGTCGCTGCGGTGGTATGGCTCCGAAAATTATAGCTTAGCCCGCTGCTGCGAGAGCGCAATCCGCCGCCGCTGCCACTGCCGCTGCTGCTCGTGCAAATAGCCCAGCGGAATCAACAGATGCTGCCAAAGCCTCGCATTCAGCGCGAGGAGGAGACGCCATTGTCGATGGTGCTTCAAGCAGCAACCGGGCTGCTCCCGCGGTGATGAGTGGCAAAATCAAGCAGACTGTGCCTGCACTTTTCAAAAATGTCTCTTCCAAAAGTAAAACACCGGCCGGTGTTCGGGAAGGTAAGCAGGCACATGCGAGTCTTCTACAAACTCTTAATGGTGAAAAGACAGTCGAGATGTGTTAGTCCTTTTAGACTCCTCTCGGGGGGATGATATTCTTTCCATAAATGGTGGGGCCGCGCTGTTGTTTAATAGAGCAAGCACATTCTGTGCAACATGGGCTCACTACAAAAGCCTCAGCAATGACTACCCAGGAAAACGATGCCTTAGTGAATGCCTCCCACCCTGTGCCCAGCCTCCCGGTGAACGGGATTATGGGAACTGTAGTTCAGCCAACTGAGAACAATCCAATACCGGCGCATTCTATTCCAGTTGTTAATATCCCTGGGCACAAGGCTGTTGATACTGGTGAATCTGATGATGCCATCGATGAGGGTGAATCCTCTAGGGAGAACGAGGAGGAGGATACATTTTTCTCCCTATCAGAACCCACTGGGTCTTCTATGGATGAATAGGGATGACCAGGACAGGGATTGGACTGACGATTGCAGCGACATTGGAGATTGGCGTTTAAATGAAGTCGTTTGCAATGAGGTCTCACCCCGCAGCCCTCTTACAGTTCTCAAGCGAACAATCTGAAAGCTCAGGGTGCATCAAACAAGGCTATTGCTGCTTCTGGCTCACTATCCTGGGATAGCCCGCTCTCTGCGCAACTCTGCTTTGGGGAGAGTGCTTCAACTAAAGGCCTGAATACACCTTTTAACCAGGATGAGCTGCCTCCAGTGAGATAACACTTGCTGTCATCTATCAGACTATCATGGCGCATCGTGAGGAATCTCGCCAGGAGAATGTCCAAACACAGGCGGCCTGCCACCGAGTCCAAAACTCCATCCGCAGTGTGGCCAAAACCTGCACGGACATACCAGCTAGAATCGGTGAGGCCGAGGAGAGGATCTCTAATTTAGAGGATGCCCTTGCCACGCAGAAGATTGCAATGGATACGATTGGCGCACAAAAAAAGGACATTCTATGGAAATTGAAAGACTTAGAAAACAGGGCTAGGAGGAACAATCTTAGAATTTTAGGGGTCCCGGAAGGTGGTGAAGGGGGAGACGTCACGCAATTTGTGATTGAACTTTTTACCTGATGTCAAGCACAGCCGCGGTCGGTAGGGGAGTACCTGCCGGGCGGTGATGTGGGGAGGGGAGGGGCAGGGTGGGGGTTAGTAATGTATGGATAATGGAGGTTTGCAGGTAAGTAAACATTTAAATAAATCAAACGAATTTCGTTGCGCGCACTGCATACCCAAATGCAATGCAGTGCGCGCAACGAAATTCGTTTTATTTATTTAAATGTTTACTTACCTGCAAACCTCCATTATCCATACATTACTAACCCCCACCTTGCCCCTCCCCCTCCCCACGTCACCGCCCCAGCAGGTACTCCCTTACCGACCGCGGCTGGTCAAGCAGTGGGATTGGCGGCTCGAGGTTCAACGGGCACATCGATTCCCATTTAAACAGAGACAGAAATCAGGATCATCAGGGGACAAACCTCGAGCAATCTTGATATGTCTCAATAATTTCTTGGCTAGAGAGAAGATTTATGATTTAGCTAGACCTGACAGAAAAAGAGTTGGGAAAGATTGTGAGTTTTTCGTTCGGCCAGATTTTTGTCCAGCAACGGTTGAGCTGAGTGTCCAGCAACGGTTGAGCTGAGGTGGCAGCTCTGCCAACTGATATCCCCATTCCAGTCAAAAGGGCCCCAAGCCTTCTTACTCTTTCCCTCTAAATTGAAAATTGTCTACCAGGGTCAGACCAGATTTTTTTTTCTGAAATTCTGGCCAAGGAGTTTTTGAGCACTATATAACTAAGTAAGCTGTAGGTGTTTTTTTTTTGTTCCTCTATATGTCTCATCCGTTTATTTTTAATTCTTATTATTAGGGGGGTCTTAGGAGTAGAGTTGTGGTGAGTCGATTGCAGGGCAGGGGAGCACCCCTACCTTATTTATTTTCTTGGCTCTTGGTTATCTTATGAAAGCAATCTTCTTTATCTTCTAGCTATAGCCATGAGAGGGTAAGGGGATCTAGGTGAGAACGCGCCACTGGCTCATCCCATCACAAGGACCTTGGCCCTGTTGCCAGCCAAGTAGGTTGTAGGGGGTGGGAGGGTGGGGAAGGGGGGTTGCTTAGGGGGAAGGGGCGGGTCATGGGGGAGTGAGGGGAGGGTTCGTGTCTACTTTGGTTTTGGTTATTTGTGGCTGTCGCGGCTTGAGACTTAATCAATGCTGTTATAACATGTCTAAAAATTTGGAAAATGCACAGTTAGGCTTAAACGTTTTTTTTGTGTTAATGGGGCAGGGTAAATTTATTCTAAGTTCATGGAACATTTGTGGACTTAACGATCCTAAAAAACGAGCATTATTCTCTAAAATTGTTCACACTTTGCAATTAGACATACTATGTATACAGGAGACTCATATACCTTGGGGGCAACGTGAGTGTTTGAAGCTGCCAGGATACGACATAATTGCCTTCTCTAAACAGACCTCTATGATTAGGGGTGTTGCTATCATATTGAAGCATGGAGTGGGTGTCTGTAGTAAGGTCCTAGAGGACAGGATGGGCAGATGGATTATTGCTGATATATCAGTCGATAACATCGCTAACAATTTGTACAATCTATGGGCCAAACTTAGATGACCCTGAAGTATTTAAATATTTAAATGTGGAATTAGCTACCTGGCCGTCCCCTCTGTTTATCTGCGGGGACGTGAATATTACTTTGCCCAGCAATTTTAATGTGGTATACGATTCTATGTACTCCGGTAGAAAACCTAGAGTGTTCAAGGATTTTCAGATCCTAGTGCAAGAACACGGTGTAACTGACCTATGGCATTGGCACAATAAAGCTGATGATGGGTATAAATATTACTCTGCCCCTCACAATAAAATGGTCAATTTGGATTACTTTTTTATCTCTGATCTAGTGGCCGAAACAGCCTCTATCTTTGCCCCTCCTAGAATTCTGTCGGATCATAATCCATTGGTTGTGGAATGCCCCTGGATTCATTTATCCAGAGTTCCGAGGGCCTGGACTTTTGAAGGAAAACTGTTGTTGAACGAGGCCTATCAGGCCCATATGAGAAAGTGGCTAGTCGAATTTTTAGATGTTAATAGGGGAACAGCATCCGATCATATGGTTTGGGACGCATTAAAAGCCACAGTCCGAGGCGAGACTAAGAGCTTTGCATCCTATCGTCGGAAGGTAGGACTGGAGTTTGTAATGAGCCGAATCGAAGCGCTTAGGCTCGCAGAGTTAGAGTTAACATCTAAAATTAAGAATGGGACTAATATAGAAGAGTGTCAGCAGAATGTTGCCATACTAAAGTCTAAACTCTTGGAGTCTTTTGGAAAAGACTTGGCTAATAAATATCTCCAATATCGCACAACGATGTTTGAATATGGAGAGAATTTGGGTAGAGTATTAGCTAAGAGGCTCGAACAAAAAAATGTGCTGGGACGTATTATTAAAATTCAGGATGAAGCTGGGAGGGTCCAGGATACTCAGCAGGGAGTTGCCGATGTGTTTCAGAAGTTTTATTGAGTACTCTATACCGAAGCCATCAGGAGCACTCAGTGAGAGTCTGATATTGAGGATTTATTGTTGGGGTTGGATACATCTAATATTTCTCACGAGCAGAATGAATGGTTATCGGCCCCTATTTCATGGGAGGAGGTTGAGCTAGCTGTAAAAGCTTTAGCCAATGGCAAGCCCTCTGGACCCGATGCCCTGCCCTTGGGATTTTACAAGAACTTTCTTGGGGAGGTCCGGCTGGATCTTTTAACTGTTCTTAGGGCAGCGCAGAAAGGCACTGTCCCTGATTCATGGCGTCGGACTGCAATTGTTTTGTTTAAAAAAAAAGGGAAAGCCTGAGCTGAGCCCATCATCTTTTCAGCCAATCTCCTTCATAAATAGCGACAGCAAAATATATTTCAAAATGTTAGCATCTAGGTTGGTAGAGGTGATTGTCCCATTGGTTTCCCTGCGACAACATGGGTTTATTCCGGGTAGGGACACTGTGGATCACGTTCGACGTGTCATCGCTCTACTGGACTGGGCCCAGGTCACAACCTCTCCCCTCGGGTTGATCCTGTTGGACACCGAGAAGGCGTTCAACAGGGTCATCTTGGGGGTTCTTGTGGGCCGTGCTCCGGTGGAAGGGCTTCAGCAAGGAGTTTATTCAGGCAGTCCGGGCTTTATATATCTCCCCTGTAGCAGCGCTGCATATTCCTGGTCAGGAGCTAGGGTATTTTAATATTAGGAAAGGCACTAGGCAAGGGTGCCCTTGTTCACCATTGATTTTTGCTCTGTACATTGATCCGTTTTTGAGTAAAATAGAAGGACATGTGGGCATTTCACCCATAAGGATCAAAGGTACAGAGTATTGCGTGTTGGCTTACGCGGACGACATTGTTGTCTTGACGTCAGATGTTTCTTCCGCATTCTTGGCTCTTAAGGCATCCGCCAAACAGTTTGGATCAGTATCAGAGTACAAGTTAAATGTGGCAAAAACCCAGGTAGTACAAACACCTAATATGTCGCACTCAGATGCCCCATTGGTCAGTGAAGGAACTTATCTGGGAGTCAAAATTACGGCCGCAGTAGAAACTATTCCGGACTTGAACATTTTACCGATAGTGGAGGCCGTAAATACTAAGCTAGAACGGCTGGATCACCTACATCTTTCCCTTTTATGGCTGCTGCAATGTTCTTAAAATATTGGTGCTCCCAAAGTTCTTGTACCTTTTTTGGACAATCCCTCTAGAGCTCTCGCAAAAAAGTTTGGCAAAGGCCGATAGTATTTGCTAAAGGTTCCTTTGGGGGTATCGCCGCTCTCATAGAGCGGCTAAGTGGATGTGTCTCCCATGTGATCGGGGGGGGGGGCTGGGCCGTACCTCATTTGGTACTATACTACTGGGCTGTTATGGTTCAGTTCTCGGGGTTGCCATTGTTGGGGCAAAGGGCGGAGGTTCAGCCATGTAACAGACCCACTATCTTTGAGATTGGTCTCTGCACAGCCGCTAAGCGCATCCTGACGCAAGTCTTGGAGCAGAGCTATTTCAAGAAGACCCGGTTCAATGTGGCCATAGCTATGTTTTCAATATGGCAGAAGATTCGGCAGAAACTGTCTATTCCTAATGTTAACATTTATACTTCATTTAAAGCTTCTAGACTCTTACCCCGCATCTTCCAGGATCAGACCACTTTCAGATGGCAGGCATTGGGTATTCATGCCATTGGGGACTTAGTGGGGGCCGGGCAAGTACTATCTTACTCATCTCTGAGGGATAAGTTCCAGCAGAATATGCATGATTTCTTCAAACTCTTACAGCTTAGAAGCTTCGTTTTCAAACACCTCAGCGAATCCCCTTTTATTTTAGATAAGCTAGTGATTTATGAGTTGGTTCAAAAAAAGGCTAGAATAGGGACAGTTTACCAATTCTTATTGTCTAATTTCCCGGATGACCTTGAGGCGCTACATCTTAAGTGGGATGGTAAACTTGGCAAGACTGTTGCCGATTTGAGGCCCGCATTGGAGCTAGCTAGCGATGTCCTGGTTTCTGGTAGTCTCCAAACCCAAAGCTTCATGTCAGTGAATGATCTATGCTATACGCCTGCAAAAATAGCGAAATGGGGCTGTAGAAAGGGCGATCATTGTGCAAGATGTGGGTTGTATGCAGCGGATGCTATGCATATGTTTTATACTTCCCCGCGCCTGCCTGATTTCCTATCCGATGTGGAGCGATTCATTATTCTTACGCTCAATATTCCGTGTTCACTGTCTCCAGAGATGGTGATAATGGGTGTTGAAGGCTCAGCGACAGTTAGAAATTCTTGGTATATTTCTGCATTTTTGTTCATAGCCATGTCCATGATCCGACTCTGTATCACCTCACAATGGCTAAGCCCGAAAGCACCTACATTTATTAACCGGAGAGCTAGGTTGTTAGCAATTTATAATTTGGGGTCCTCAGTATTGACATTAAAGGGAATGTGTAGGCGGAAGCGAGCTTGTAAGATCTGGGCCCCAGTGGAGGGATGGTTAAAATAGTTTCTGTGCCTACTATATATAAGCTGTGTATTTTTAATATGTCATTGTTCTTATTTATTTTTCTCTTTCTTGATATTCTTTTCTTTTTCTCATAAAATAATCTCTATTTTCTCATTTTTCTTTGATTATTTCACTGCCCTATTTCACTGCTAACTCTGTTGCATTTAATTTTTGTAGCCTACTGCTTATGAAAGCTGATGTATGTATTTGTTTTGATTGCCACGACTGCACTGTTTGACTTCTACAAAATAAAAAAGTATAAAAAAAAAAAAGGAAAAATCAAGGGGGTTCCCTCCAACAATAATAGTTCGGGACTTCAATGGAAAAATCTCAAATGCTCTTCTGAACCAAGGGGGGAACATAGCACAAGAGGCAGCTCTCTCCTTTCCAACCCCCACATTTCCAACCAAGTTAAAAGCAGATAAACGAGGGAAATCGCTCCTGTCTCATATTTCAGCAATGAAGCGAGTTATCCTAAACGGAAGGGTAGAAGGTGATATTCCGGCTGCATTTACAAGAATAGGCACTTCTATCATAGACTGCATAATGTGCAGTATTAATCTCTCTCCGAAAGTACAAAAGTTAAATATTCAGTATACACATGAAATCAATCATGCATTCCTGACTAAGGGAATTGATATTTTAACACAATCTACCTTCCCATGGTCTCTAAGTTATTTAAATGGTCTGGCTGATGGACTAAATCAGTCATTTTCGTTTTACAAGGGCCTCCCCCAATACTCCCGGCGGACTGCCCGCTGTTGCTAGCGGAAGACTCCTTTAAATATTTAGGGATACACATTACCAGAACTCAAGCTGATTTTTTTGTTAAAAACCTGCCAACTCCATTAGACAGACTGAAACGAGACGTAGCGCCCTGGGCGTCTCTGCCCCTTACACTGCTTAGGAGGGCAGCATTATATAAAATGAAGGCACTCCCCAGATTTCTCTACACCCTAGAAAACACACCAGATATAGTCTCGCCCCGTTATTTTCAACAGGTGGCAGCACAAGTGACACGCCTCCTATGGGGCGCATGGCCAGCCCATATTGCTCAAGTAAAACTCTATAAAAGCTGGCACGATGGGGGAATCGCACTTCCCGACCTCCGATTGTACTATTGGGTGGCGCAACTTAAAATAATAAACCACTGGATCCACATACCCCAGACTGACCCAGCGTATAGGGCAGATAGGGAACAACTGGGAGCTAATAATATGCTAGCGGTACTGTATAACAAAGGTTCGATCTCACAGCTGATTGGCCCTACTAAACACACAGCCCAAGTTTGGTACACAGCACAAGCAAAATTGGGTTGGAAAGGGGTGATAACCAAAATGACCCCTCTATGGGACACCAAAAGATTAGGGCATTTACGTCGGAGTAAGGGTTTTACGCACTGGGATAGTATAGGTCTCTCCACGGTGGGTGACTTGTGGTACAAGGGAACGGTGGTGCCCTTTGAGCAACTACAACAACAATACCGTCTAGGTGCAAATGAGAAATTTAGATACATGCAAATACGTCACGCCCTATTAAAAGTGATACCACCAGAAACTGAGCTGCCGGAGGCCTCCCCGTTGGAAGACTGGCTACTCACGGTGTTCATGGAGGAAAGGGCCACCTCCTTCATGTATCGGAAATTACTAAATAACTTACCAGACCCCACTGCAGCACTTCGAGCCAAATGGGCGACAGATGTAGGTGAATTCGATGATCATGAATGGCAGGAAGCGATAGCGTCGCCTAAGGAGGTGGGAATCTCAAGTAGATTCAGGCTAGTACAACTGAAAGTCATTCACCGCCTATATTACACGAGAACCACCTTACACAAAATACAGAGAGCGACACACCCATTCTGCCTTAGGGGATGTGGGGAGGAGGGAACCTTTTTCCACACTTTATGGGACTGTCCAGTCTTGACAGGCTATTGGCGACAAGTATTGCGCACCATATCTCAAACTACAAAAGTGTCACTCTTACCGGACCCAAGAAGGTGTTTATTAAATGTATGGGAGCCCAACAATCTGTCCCGACCCCTGCAGACTTGGGTCACGCTGGGATTCATGATTGCTAAACGGGATGTTGCACAGAAATGGGGGGCAGAAGAACCCCCGACATTGTCATCTTGGTGCAGAAACATGGACTTGGCGATGATCACTGAACGAACAGTAGATGCAAACAGGGGCACCCCACGGAAATGGAATAAAATTTGGACTATGTGGAACACTTACCGGGGATACATTTGTGACCCACTGCCAGAGTCAGAGGGGGATAGTTCAGAAAAGGAGGAGGAGGAAGGGTGAAGACGTAGTGGGACCACAGGGAGGGTATATTAAAGGGGTGATACGCTATGGACACAATTACCAGAGACAGCTGTTAATGCTTACTGTGATTATACTATGCTGGAAATTGTCTGATTTATGCCGTGATGTGTACTGTCACTTGCTTATTGTTTCAATAAAAACAGTTTTTAAATAAAAATGGTCTGGCTGATGTAAACCAAAGAACAGGTCGGATTCACTGGGACTCCAAAGTAATCAGTAAAATGAATACTGTAATATTTTCTTCAATTTCAGATTCTATAAACAAAGATTACCCCCATAGCTAGTTTTGAAGACACAGTGCAATCAGTCGTGGCTACCCTCAGGTAAACACATATAGGCAAGACAGGTGTAAAAGCTATCCCAATGGAAAGAGTGCAGACCATTTCTCGTCACAATTAAACAGTTTGATCAGAATGCAATTTCAATCCTGCTCTGGTACAAGACAAAAAGAAATCTGAAAGTAGAAAAAATTCAGTCAATGCAAAAAGAGAAAGAAAATCCAGAGCAAAAAGACAAAAACTGGGCCTATATTCAAACTACACTAAAATGTAAAAATAATAACGCATTCTGGAGTACTGTAGCCAAGCAAATGGGGACAAAGAAATCCATTCAAGCATCGCCAGTCTCTTCCTGTGACTGGGAAAAACACATCCTCAATTTGTGCAAATCGAATTTACAATACCTGGAACCATCGGGCAAGCAGTTGCATAGATAGGGCTAACTTAACCGGGATATATTATCTCCAATATCTACACAGATTGCCCTCTTCATTAAAACTGCCAGATATTCTGCAGCAATGGAACCAGACAACATTCCGATCAAAAGTTCTACAATCAAATCCTGATGAATGGAGCACATTTTTGACCCCTCTATGTCAACATTGTTTTATAACTGGAAACATTTCAAAATCTTGGCAGGAGAGTATTGTGGTTCCCCTTTTATAAAAAAGGTTCTAGATCGAATCCAATTGAATATCGACAGATCGCCCCCCTAGATGCCACTGGAAAGATCTTTGCAGCCTGCATCTAAGACCATCCAAAGGACTGGGCATTCTCAAATAGAGTGATTCCTATGACGCAACCAGGCTTTCGCCCAAAACATTTCGTAACGGACAAAATTGCAGTCCTTCAAACTGTCCTCAATAAGAATGTAGTGATAAAATCACAAGTAATTTACTGTGCTTTGATTAATTTTATGACCGCTTTTGATATCATGGACAGGTCAATGTGATGAAAGAAGTTAGAGTCTAGGGATTCCCATAATCTTCTTACAATAATCATAACCTTGCACACAGTAACATTGTGTAGGGACTAAATGGGGGCGAAAAGGGCTTAACTCGATCAATTCCTACATTCAATGGTTTGAAACAAGTTTGCCTGTTCGCCCCATGCTATTCTCAATATACATATTTGACCTCCCGGGGTATTTCCTTCAAACTAACAATTTCACAGCAAAACTAGCACAAAGAGATATCCATAGCTTAATGTACGCCGAAGATATTGTAATACTGATCGTACCCAAATTTAAGTGAACTAAATCGATATGCATATTTTAAATACCAAAGTTTTACCCTTTAGAAGAAAAAGCTCTTTTAAAAAAAATCTTACACAAAGAATAAGTTTAGAATCAGATATTGAACACTTTAGTAAATTAAATCACTATAAACAATATGTGGAAAGCATAGAATATAAGTCCCCTGAGCACTACCTCCAAATTCAGTTAGAGCATAGAGTAAGACGCTGTATCCTTTTTCCGTGATTAGGAATACTCCAATTAAAAGTGTATAAAATCGTCCTCATGTATTGTTAATCTGCCCAAATCCGACTCTGGTAGAGGCTCAGCGATGGTTAACAAAGCCCATTTGTTTTAGAAAGAATGCTACTTCTACTCAAGATTTAATCATGTTCTGCAAGTCTCCCCCTAATGAATTCACCCTTCATAACCTATTCAAGTTTTTTAAGTTTTCTATTAATGCTGTTTCAAATTGTATAATTATAACTGTTTTACATCTATGTAGTTTGTTTTTCTCAACCTAAGCAGAGGTCTGAATCAAATTAAATACAAATATTGATTGACTAAAATTGTAACTATGTCTGAAACAGGCACAACAACAGCAGCTGCCACAGCAGCAGGAACTACAGCGACAATATGATCTACCACACATGAAAGAACAGCAATCGAAAAAACAACTGCCAGTATAGACAACAACAGCAACCTCAGCTGTAACCACAGCACACACAAATCACAAAAACAATATTGCCATTCTTTCACTCGAGGTCTCTACTCTGCTTGGCTAGAACTCAAAGATTTTTTTCAGGGGATCCTAATGCTGCCTATTGGTGTCATATTGGATCACTGGGTTTCATAGGCCCCATAAATCCCTGTCCTAGCTCTCTCTGCTCTGCTTCCTCCCTGTTTTTCTGAGTGTTTTCTCCTGCTTCTCCCTTGTTTTTACTGCTTTCTCCTTTATTTCCCCCTGTTTTTCTGAGTGCTTTCTCCTGCTCGTGCTTCATTTTTACTGCTCTCTCCTTCCTCGCCCCCTTTTTTCTGAGTGCTTTATCCTCCTTTATACTGCTTCTCCTTGTTTTTTCCTCATTTTCCACTCCTGCCTCCCGCCCGTTTTCCAATCTTCCACCTAGCCCAGCACATGGCTACCCAGACCCTCCCTCCTCTCAGGACCTACTTGATGGAGACCTCAGCACAACCCCATTGCTGCCGCACCGCTCCGCTCCACTTTCGCCCTGTTTCTTTGAACACATTCTCTTGCTTTTCTCTCATTTTTAATGCTTTCTCCTTCCATCTCCTGCTCTTGTCTCGGTTTTTATTGCTATCTCCTTCCTCTGCCTCACTTTTCTGAGGGCTTCCTCCTGCTTTTGCCTCGTTTTTCAATGTCTTCTCCTTCCTTTCCCTCTGCTTTTCTGAGGGCTTTATTTTGCTTTTCCCTCATTCTTCTCTGCTTTTCCTTGATTTTTCCCTCATATGTCATTCCAACCTGCTGCCCGTTTTCCCACCTCCCATCTAGCCTCACCCACCACCTCCCAACACCCACTCCCTCCTCTAAGGACATACTTAATGGAGGCTACTGTGCGACCCCATTGAGCAGGCCCCGGACTCAGCTCTACCAGCTGCTGCACCGCTCTGCTTGCTCCCCGTTTTTATGAGTGCTTTCACCTGCTTTTGCCTCATTTTCCACTGCTTTCTCTTTCTTTTCCCCCATTTTTCTGAGTGCTTTCTCCTGCTTTTCCCCCTTTTTTTTACTACTTTCTCCTTCCTCTGCCCCATTTTTTCTGAGTGCTTTCCCCTGCTTTTGCCTCGTTTTCCACTGCATTCTCTTTCCTTTCCCCTCAATTTTTTGGGTGCTTTCTCCTACTTTTGCCTCTTTTTCACTGCTTTCTCCTTCCGTCCCCCCTGTTTTTCTGAGTGTTTTCTCTTGCCTCATTTTTCACTGTTTTCTCCTTCCTTTCCCCCATTTCCCAAAGTGTTTTCTCCTGCTTTTGCCCAATTTTTCACTGCTTTTTCCTTCCTCTCCCCAATTTTTCTGTGTTTTCTCCTTTTGATTCATTTACACTGCTTTCTCCTTCCTTTCCCTCCTTTTTCTGAGTGTTTTCTCCTACTTTTGCCTCATTTTTCACTATGGAGCAGCTAGGGAACAACAGTTTTATGGTATCTTTCTGTCATTTATGTTGATTATAGTGAGTTGATCAGATTCCACAGGATATTATCATATCACATAGTCTTCTGAGTCACAAGTTGTTTAGGGGGACAATGGTGTTATAGTATTGTCATGTTACTCATGGTATTTGCAGTGAGTTAATCAAATTCAGTGGGATGTCACTGTTCAATTAACTCTGTGTAATTGTCTAGCTATCTGGATGGACACAAATTATTTGAAACTAAATCTGGATAAAAATGAACTCCTGTTTACCAGCAGCATAATGATCGACCAACAAAAATCCTCAGCTGCGGGCAAAGTAGAGCCCATCTCACCAGCTCAATTAGATCAGGACATGGAAGACCTCAATGGGAAGGGGAAAATACAAAGGAAGCAAAAAGATTGCAACAAGATTCGCAGGATTAAGCAAGATCTAAGTTTTCCCCACTGTTCAACACTTATAGACGAGCAGCCTAAACTGGGCATAACGACCCAATAAGAGCAGAAGAGGTAACTAAGGAATCAGAGAACACAATAACCTCATCTGACATCGTCAAACAAAACCAGATTGGCTCTTCATTGCTTGAGAAGGAAAAGGTTGCTGCCTCGGCAGACCAGGTGCACTTGAGAAAAGGGGGGAAAACTGAGCCAACTACTAACATCCAATTGGCACTCCCGGACCCCACGTTTTTGCCAAGGACAGAGGTTCAAAGAAGCACCAGGCCCACAGAGAAGCCTGGCAGTACCAAATCACCCAATCAGGCCCAAGCCAGTAGTTTGCATAAAGGTCATCTGGGCAATTCTACTACACCGGTGCTGGGCAAGGAAGGCGAAGCACTAATCGGCCGTGGCGCAACTCAAAAGAGCCCTAGAGCACCAAACAGGTCAACTCCCATAACCGTGCACAAAGCAACGAAGGAGCAAAACCTTGGACCCCCCGTCAGGAACTGTCTCAATGCACTGTGCGCTAAGACCACTATCAGGGCCTCCTGAGGTCCTTTCTCATGGAGGTACAACTTTCACGCTTTTTTACCCCGAGTATTAGTCCAAAGGCAGCTGTGACATATTAAACCGTGGGAACATCATGACATTGATAGAAGCCATTGGCCTGTCTAATGTTGTAACTTCACAAGACATCACTTCGATAGAATTTATTGCACCAGGCCAGGGTCAAATAAATGAAACCACGAAGGTCACCTGGCGCTCGATAGAGGCAATGAATAAGATCCTAAGACACACAGAAATCTTAAAGCAGTGGGGCATCACCATACTTCCTGGTAGGGAACCAGGCTATCCATGTGTTCTGCAGAAAACCTGAGCCACTGATGACGCCCATGCGCAGGACAAAGAACAGTCTACTCGGTCCTGAGGAGCACCCGTGATAAAACTCCCACCTCCGAAGTGAAAGAAATAAAAGCAAGAGAGGGCCAGCATACACTAAACAGGGGTCTTGAACAGGCCTGCACATGGTCATGGCTGGCGGAATCATTAAACTCAACTCGGCTGCTACGTTGACTAAACAGCAGTCAAAAGGTTATTGAAATGTCCACTAAGGATCTGCTCTTGGAACATAAATGGGCTATCAAATAAATTGGGGGACGCAGCCACGATCTCATACTTACGATCATTTGAGATCATATTGTTACAAGAGACATGGCTCGTGGGGCCGCAGCAATTGGAAGGGTTTAAACTTCACCACATTCCAGCTTTGGAAATGAAAGCCTCGGGACGAGGCAGCGGAGGCCTAGAAATGTACATATCAATAAATAGTGCAATAACCTCGTGGGACCTCGCAAGCCCTTCCCATTCTCTCCAGTCTGTGGGAATCTCTCTCAGCACCGACAAAGGCCAGCCCAGGACCATAATTTTACTGAATGCGTACATTCACCCAAACTCTGCATCCAGGCAAACCCTCTCAGATGAGGTGATAGTGACAGTGCTAAGAACGAGATCCGGATTCTCGAACGCAGACATAATATCATCTAGAGACTTTAACATGTGGCTAATGTCAGACTTACAAAAAAATTAGGTAATTAAATCACAGGAAAGTATTTGGGCTATACCACCGCAGGATCGTCTCGGATGGTGCAAGGAGGACCCGAAGGGCCGCTCCCTACAAGGAAACCTGGAACATCTTGGCCTCATAGCCCTCAATGGGCGCTTCTCCCCTGACAAGCCATCTGGCCTCTCATTTTTATCGGAAAATGGCGCATCCTTAATTGATTATACCTTCATCAGCCTTTCTCTCTTGAATCAAGTACTCAGCTTTGGGTTCGGCAACAGACCAGAAAGCAACCACAGCCATCAAGAAGTATCGCTTAGCACCAGACTGGTGCAACATGTTGAGGCAGGGGCTCAAGCTTTTGAAAGATATACGATCAATCTAAAATGTATTAAGTGCTCGGTCAATAACCTACAGCAGGTAGTAATGTAGGCAAAACACATGATTGAGAATACCAGCCGGATAACTGAAGATCAATTTGCAAACTGGACAAGCTTCGCAAGAAACTGACAGCCAGACATGCAAAACCAATAACGCATGCAAAAGCAATTGGGACTCAACAGTTGACCTCCTGGGAGCCTTTGTTACGATCGGCGAAAAGCACCATGAAACGGCTATGGCGCGAATTAAAAATAAAGCCAATGGACCCATTAACAATAACCAAAGTGAGAGAAGCCTGAAACCATCTAAAGATAGCAAAAAGAGAACATCAAAGGGCTCACTGGAATTCCTTTTGGGCCAAATTATATCAAGACATAAGGTCAAACAACTCCGCGAGGTTCTGGCGAACCATAAATAGTCTTGGGGGCTGTGTCCCAAAAGTTGCATCGTCAAACATACTGGAGTCCAAGTGGTATTCCTTTCTGCACAGTTACTTCAACGATCGACAAGACCACACCATTAATCAGGTTATTGGCATAGAGGGCAGCAATGCTTCGACGGAGGTGAACTCGCCTCCAGAACGACTTCGCAAAACGCCTACTATAAAAGAGCATTTCCACAAAGGTCCAACAACTGAAAAGCAAACAGAGAGACAAAATCATCTCAACAGCATTGAATACAGCACAGTCCCAGAGGACCAAATTGAAAGGCAGATTAAAAAGGGTCGGAAAGATGGGGCCCAGGACCAGGAGGCATTCCTCCAGCCTTGTTTAAGGAGGATCCGGCCTTCTGGGCTTCCAAGTTAGCTCCACTTTTCACTTCCATCTTAGAAAAGAACACCATTCCACCCTCTTGGCAAGAATTGATTCTCGTTCCAATCTTTAAAGGAGGGTACAAAAAATCTCCAGGAAACTATCGGTTAGTCACTCTAATCGACAATGAAGCAAAGTACTTTGCAGGGACACTGCTCAATTCACTTCAGGCATGGGAACGATCAGTAATCCCTCCAAATCAGACTGGATTCACAAGTAACACTGGTACTACAGTTAATCTTATGACTCTCTCTTGTTTGATAGGCCAGGCAGAGACTAGCACCAGACCGTTCTACAAGTGATTTATAGACTATAAATCGGCGTTCGATAAGGTCAATAGGGCCAAGGGATCACTGAAAAAATATCGAGGGACATAATATCGAGTTGAAAAATTATCGTTGACAAAATATCAACTGACAGAATATAGAGTTTGTATCTACAAACAGGTAAGTACAAAAATATCGACTAAAACATATCGTTTACAAAAATATAGTTAATTAAAATATCGACTTTATTAAAAACAGTGTTAAATTCAAATAATATTAAAAATTAATTACTAAAATATACTTAAAAATACTTAAATTACCTTATAATATTTAAATAATTAATAAAAGTTATAAAAAAAATTACAATAATATTTGTTAATACATATATATATATAGTAGCATAATATAATTAAATAATAATCAATATTATTACCGTAGGATAGCGTAAGTGTAACAATTACTATTCCCACTCCAGAGAGTGCAACAGTAGGGAAAGCGTTGGATAGTGTAGGGGTAAAAATTACTATTCCCACTCCAGTGAGTGCAACACTAGGGAAAGCGTTGGATAGCGTAGGGGTAAAAATTACTATTCCTACTCCAAAGAGTGCAACAGTAGGGAAAGCGTTGGATAGCGTAGGGGTAATAATTACTATTCCCACTCCAGTAAGTGCAAAAGTAGGGAAAGCGTTGGATAGCGTAGGGGTAAAAATTACTATTCCCACTCCAGTGGGTGCAACAGTAGGGAAAGCGTTGGATAGGGTAGAGTTAAAATTACTATTCCCACTTCAGTGGGTGCAACAGTAGGGAAAGCGTTGGATAGCGTAGAGGTAAAAATTACTATTCCCACTCCAGTGGGTGCAACATTAGGGAAAGGGTTGGATAGCATAGAGGTAAAAATTACCATTCCCACTCCAATGGGTGCAACAGTAGGGAAAACGTTGGGTAGCGTAGGGGTAAAAATTACTATTCCCACTCCAGTGGGTGCAACAGTAGGGAAAGCATTGGATAGCGTAGAGGTAAAAAATACTATTCCCACTCCAGTGGGTGCAACAGTAGGGAAAGCATTGGATAGCGTAGGGGTTAAAATTACTATTCCTACTCCAGTGAGTGCAACAGTAGGGAAAGTGTTGGATAGCGTAGAGGTAAAAATTACTATTCCCACTCCAGTGGGTGCAACAGTAGGGAAAGCGTTGGATAGCGTAGGGGTAAAAATTACTATTCCCACTCCAGTGAGTGCAACAGTAGGGAAAGCGTTGGATAGTGTAGGGGTAACAATTACTATTCCCACTCCAGTGGGTGCAACAGTAGGGAAAGGGTTGGATAGCGTAGGGGTAAAAATTACTATTCCACTCCAGTGGGTGCAAGAGTAGGGAAAGCGTTGGATAGAGTAGAGATAAAAATTACTATTCCCACTCCAGTGGGTGCAACAGTAGGGAAAGCGTTGGATAGCGTAGAGGTAAAAATTACTATTCCCACTCCAGTAGATGCAACAGTAGGAAAAACATTGGACAGCGTAGGGGTAAAAATTACTATTCCCACTCCAAAGAGTGCAACAGTAGGGAAAGCGTTGGATAGCGTAGGGGTTAAAATTACTATTCCCACTCCAAAGAGTGCAACAGTAGGGAAAGCATTGAATAGCGCAGGGGTAAAAATTACTATTCCCACTCCAAAGAGTGCAACAGTAGGGAAAGCGTTGGATAGCGTAGGGGTAAAAATTACTATTCCCACTCCAGAGTGTGCAACAGTAGGGAAATTAAATACTTCATATATTATTTAAAAAATATATAAATTAATATCTATAACAAATTATTTTAAAGTAATTACCAATGTATTTTAATATAACAATTAATCAATTAAAATTATAAATTAAAATTAATTATTATTATTTCTTACCTAGTAATCCAAATTAATTACAAATTAAAATTTATGTAATTAACAATTAAAACTTATTTAGCTATTTTTTCTAGTTAAATACAATTAAATAAATTGAATTATTTAATTAATTATAAATAAATTACTTCCCACCCTATTTCCCTATAAACCCTAAACCCGCTACTGAAAATAAATAAGTAAAATTAACATAATTAGCAATTAATCAATTAAATAAAAATAATTGCCAATTAAAATGTAATTATTTAACAAATATAAATTAATTAATAATTAATTAAAAAATAATACCAATAAATACATTTACATATTTAATTAATTACAATTAAATTACTTCCCACCCTATTCCCCTATAAACCCACAACCCGCTACAGAATTTAATTACGCAATAAATAAATAAACAAATTTCATTTTTTTGAAATGAATTATAACATAAATACACAATTTTCACACATATAATAACATAAAAAACATTATAAAAATTAGATACTATTATAAATTAGATATTTTTAATTACCTATATTAAATACTTCGATATTTTAAATATCTATATTTTTAACATTCGATATTACATTACTTACCTTTAAAAACGATATTTTTGATGTCTATATTCTGTCCAGTAGATATTTTGTCCAGTCTATATTTTGGACTCGATATTATGTCCAGTTCATATTTTGGAGTCGATATTATGTCTGTTCACCAGGGCCAAGCTATGGCTGAAGCTCTCCACATTGAACATCCCAAATGGATTACTAAGAGCCGTACAGCTACTGCACCAGGACACATCGGTCAAGACTGTCACAACCAATTTTAACACTGAAAGGACTTAAACAAGGATGCGCCTTGGCCCCTACGCTTTTTAATTTATTTTTATCATATCTCCCGGAAGCCCTAAACACAGTCAACTCTCATGCTCCCAAACTAGGCAGTCTACCGCTGTCTAATCTACTATACGCCGACGACGTGGTCCTCCTAAGTAACACAAAGATAGGTTTACAAAGGCTTATGGATGCAACTGCCGCATACTCAAATAAGAACGAGCTCCAGATAAACAATAAGAAAACCAAAATCTTGGCGGTTCGTCTGGGAAGGCCCAAAAAGCAGACATGGGTCTTAAATTCGGAAAGCATTGTAGAATCCAACTGTCACAAATACTTAGGAGTCCTCTTCAACAACAAAGGATGATAAAAAAGCCATTTGGGAGAGTAAAAAAAGAAGGGAGCAGCGCTAGCATTTGCACTCAGCTCTATTCATAAGAAACTATTCGGCCCAACATTTGCTCCAACACTACAGGTAGCACAGGCGAAAGTCATCCCAACTTTAACTTACGGAAGCGATGTGATAAAAGGACGGGATAGTGGCCAATTAGACAAAATCATTGTAAAAATCTTTAGAACAGTGTTCTTGTTACCATCATACACGTCACGGGCACAATTCAGGCTGGAATTGGGCACCTGTAAACAATCACTGGGCAGATTGATGACTTTTTTAATGAGCTGCCACAAGCTGAGGACGTCAAAGGAAGGCAGCCTAGCGCAACATCTATGGTCCAGCCTGAACACAAAACGATGGCGAGCGGGGAATGACTGCCTGTCACGTGGGCTGAAAACCCTAGGCCTGAGCGAAGTTTGGGACCTACATGTTAGCCAAAACGAGTTCAAAAGGCTAGTAAAAATATGTGCAAAAAAGCTCTCCTCTATGGAAGACAAGGCATGTCTTGCAAAAAGAAGCCACAGTTGGATGCCCCTCATATCATATGACCAGCTGACACCTCAGAGTTACTTAACTTTTCCATTTAGTGCACGCACCAAACTCTGCTTTTTAAAACTAAGAATTGGGGTGATCATACTGTCCTGCCACCTTCCCAAATGGAAAAGAGATCATGCCCTGGAACTATGTCGGTTTTGTGGCAACCACAGGGAAGACATAATCCACGTCCTGTGCCTGTGTCCAAGCCTTTTGAAGGAAAGAAGACCCTTCTTCGGAGGAGCTGGAACAACAAGGAGGTCAGATCGTGTAGAGCCGAAGTACTGGCCTGTTTTTATCCACGGAATACAAATTTAAACTGTGCACTGGTGAGGTTCATGGACCGCACAGCAAAAAAACTAGGGGAGGGGACTTGTCAACCGCAACTTCAGCCAGAGGCGTAGTTTCCTGGATCTCCACAATAGCTGGATAATCATCCTTGTGGGCATCCAGACATACGAAAAACGGTCAGAGACACCAAAACAAAACCACTACCAAAAGGGGATTGTTGTACAGGCTGGTGAATGCTGGCACTAAATTCACAACCTTGGCCACGACCACAAATACCCCTAAGGGACAATCACGATAGGCATTTGTGGCAGGGTTCCTACAAGAGAGCTCTGACATGTGGGGGGCCAGGTGCTTTTTATTACTGGAACTGGGGTTCTATTTATTACATTTAATAAGTGTTATTTTTATCTATTGTACTTTGCAAAGGTTTCTTTTTAAATCATGCAATAAAGTCTTTCAATTTCAATTTCAACTCCTGTTTACTGCTAACACAGGCTGCCTCTTTCACAGTTCCTGTGTGGCTTGAGATAATGGGTATTTGTCCGTTCTCCTCTAGTTGAGTTTGCATCCACGGTATTCAGATAGATGCTAATCTGAGTTAACCCCTTTAGTGCAGAGAATGGCTCCAAGCCGTCCTCCACACCTGTACTCATTTGCTGAGGACAGCTCTATGCCATCCTTGCAGCCGTGCAGAAAATCCATCTGGTGCAGGCAGCAGAGGGATTTCCTTTTACTGAAATTAGCCTCGGGAGCTGGGGAAGATGTTCCCCAGCACCTGAAGCTATTCTAGCTTTTTCATGGAAATGACGATCAGTGTGCTTGGCGCTCTGACGTCATTGCAATGAAAGTGAAATGAGCCGATCAGCTCATTTCACTTTCACTGCATTAGTGCTCTGGGGACTATCTCAGCCTCCCCGTGCACCAATTCAGATGAAAGAGGTATCATTGGAAAGGGGAGAAACTCCCTCAAAAGATTCCACAACAGAAATGAGAGCAAAATGTTTGATTTCAGGCTATGTTTGAGGTTTGCAAGTTATTGTGGGTAACAAAACCTCATGGGATCTACACAAGTCGCCCCATCCTGGATTCCCCCAGGTGTGTAGTTTTAAAAATTGGACAGGTTTGCTAGGTTTCCCTAGGTGCTGACTGAGCTAGGGCCCAAAACCCATAGCTGCCCACTTTGCAAAAAATGCTGGGTGTTAGAAAGTTTGTGGATTTCCCCAGATTCCATAACTTTCCAAAAATATGAGGAAAATGTGTTTTTTAGTCAAAGTGTGCGGTTTGCAAGTGATTCTGGGTAAAACAAACTGGTGAGCCATGTGAGTCACCCCATTCTGGATTGTACAGGTTTGATAGGCTTCCCTAGGTGCTGGCCAAGCTAGGACCCACAACCACAGCTACCCACTTTGCAACATACGGGTCAGTTTTGAGTTCAAGTCAAGTCAAGTCAAGAGTTCTTTATTCGATGATTAAAAATCACCATAAAAGCACATATACATACAACTAATTAAAATCCAATTAAATCATTATCAGAACCCTGCTTGTAATACAATCTATTTTTTAAAAGAAAATTAACAATATAAAAGCATTTGAGGTCTTATCGATCAATCCCCCCCTCTAGTTACCCTCAGTCGGACCGCCACTTTGATGAAATTCATAATACAACATAATGTCAATGGATCGATCGCTTTTTGTAAATAGAGTAGAGCGGCTTTAGCATGTTTCAATTCAACTTGTTTTAGAATTCCTACCAAGAATCTTCGCCTAGGCATTGAATAAAAAGAACACAATAATACAAAATGGAGGGTGTCCTGCGGAGACCTATTGTCGCAGCCACAGGCTCCCTTCTGCTCAATTGAAGTTAAAAATCCTGACGGAGACGCTAATAAATATGGTAATAAATTGAGCCTAAAACGACACATTAAAACCCTATCCTGGGCGTTATACATAAGGTATAGGTATGGCTCCATTCCCTCGGTACTTTTGACAAGTCTATGGGCACTCACAGTTTGTTTGGACCCTTCAGCCTCAGCTCTGTGTTTTATTTTCTGGGCTAGAAAGGCTCTCTTTATGATCACTATGTCCTGAGGTACAATTGCTGCCGGATCAACAAAGAGATTCTTATAGCCAAGGTTTTCTAAGCTTGCCTTTACATAATTGAGCCATGGAATGCTCATACTTTTGTCCCTTCCTAGGCAATCACTTAGTATTTCCCTGCTTAAGGACGCCTCCGGGTTTGTCCAGATTTTCAACCAGGCCAGGAGGGGTCTAAGCTTCAACAAATCTTCGAAGTATGGCCTCCCTAGTTCACTATGTGCTATAACAGCTGGGGTACTTTGTGGGATTTTCAGAATTGATTGTAAATGTTTGTTTTCTTCCTGCTGGAGTTGCGTAGTGTTGGCAAGGCCCCTTACCTCTGCCCCGTACATGACTTTGGAACAACACATAGAGCCATAAAGGTTCATCATTGGGGCACCATCTACCAACCCTCCGCCCATAAGTTGCAATAGCACCATTAGTGGCAATCATTTTACAACAACGTTCCTCCACCAGGGAATTAAATTTTAAAGACCCATCAAATAGTAAGCCTAGGTAAGAAAATGATTTAACCCTTTCTATTTTGTGGCTTCCTATCATATAAGTGGATTTGGTGCAAGGTTTGTTGCCTGCCAACAGTACATATGACTTGCCCAGATTGACGGACAGGTCTAAAGATTCCATAAATTTAACAAATCCGTCTATTAAAATCTGTAGACTCTTTGGCGTGCACGCGAGCAGGACCACGTCATCCGCGTATAGTAATACCGGGATGCAGCGTGACCCTACTCTTGGGCAATCTGTCTTTAAATTCAACAAAAACTGCTCTAAATTATTTATATAAAGTGAGAATAAAAAAGGGGCGAGAATACAGCCTAGCCTTACCCCACTCCTACATGGGAACGATTCTGTCAATCCCCCCTCCATGTTATACCGTACTTTCGCTGAAGTGTCACTGTGGAGCTCCCTTAAGATGTTAATTAGGCCAACATCGATCCCCATGTGAGTCATCATAGCCCAGAGCTTATCCCTATTCACATGATCGAAGGCGGCTGCCAAATCCATAAACCCCAGATAAATGGCTTCATTGCTGGCTTTGGTGTATTTAGCAGTCAGCATGTAGAGGTTCAGGCATTGATCGCTAGTAGACCTCCCTATCCTAAAACCATACTGAGTGTCCAAGATAGTGTTGTTTTCCTCGGTCCACTCAGACAGGCGGTTAAGGATTCACCGACCCAATAGCTTAGCAGACACATGTATCAGTGAAATTTGTCGATAGCACTGGGGATTGTCCCTGTTACCCTTTTTAAAAATAGGGACGATTATGGCCGTTGACTACGATCGGGGCAGACCACAGCTAATAGCTGCATTTATGATTCTTGTCATTATTGGGGCCCACAACTCCACACAGCTCGGAAACAGGTCAGGCGGGATCCCATCTGGGCCAGGGGCTTTAATTTTTTGACAAACCCTCAATTCCCGCAGTAATTTCCTTGATGGTAAAAACTACTAACTGACCCTGATGCACCATCCCCACCTCCGCTACGATCGTTCCTGCTTCGTGGTTGTACAGCCCCTTGAAATGAGTGACCCACTGTTCTGGCAAAATATTTGTCCCAATTTCAGGGGAATTACCATCCTGAAAGCATGGTCTGTTGATAATTCTCCAGAATTCAGTGATGTCCCTTTTTTCTGCTGCCTCTCTTAAGTCTGCAATTGCTTCCCCCTTTAGTACTAGTTTCCTCCTCTTGGTCTCGCTCTTATATGTTTGTTTACACAATGCTATTTTTTGGGTATTCCTCGGCCTAGTTTTGAGGCTACATTTAAGCTCCCTTAGAGCGCGGGAGCATTCACTATCAAACCATCTTGGTTGACAGTCTTTCCTCGTTAGCACCCTTGTTTTTAACAGCCCATCTACCAGGCTAGCAATCTGCCCAAATGCGCGGAGTAGCGGAAACCCTTCTACTGTCATATCTAGGCATTCCTCGATAGAGGATTTCCCAGTATCCACCAAGGTTTTGTAGAAGGTTTCCCCATCTATTTTAGACCACCTCAGCTGTCAACCCTGATCCGTTACCTTCTCAAGGGTTGTACTGGGCTGTCTCCACCTGGGCCGAGCCAAGTATAGGAACTCTAGTACTAAGGGATTGTGGTCACTGAATGGGCTCCATTCAATCCCTACGGTGGTAATTCGTTTTTTTAAGACTCTAGATGCTAGAATATAATCAATAAATGAGGAACACTCTCTTCCCTTGAATGTCGGAGGGAGAGTACCGTCCCTCTCCAAATCCATCATGTTAATAGTGTGCTCTAGGTCATGGTTATGCAAGAGTTTACTGAGGGCCAGACCTTCTTGTGTGTGGTCAAAATGCGGCCCGTTCTACACGGGCAATGTGACCATTCCGCATCTATAGGAAATAAAGCAGGGCATAGGTGGCAGTTAAAGTCTCCCATAACAAGAATAGTAGGGGCGTGAGCTATGGTTTCTTGGCTCAATCTATGATCCAGTTCCCGTATAAGTGTGTTGTTTTCTCCACTAGCCCCTTTATTGTAAACATTAAAAAGGGTCAGCCTTAACCCTTTGCCCCTAAACCGCATGGCCTGTAGATCATACGAGCACCTGTCCGTATTGGACCATGTGCCCTGGAGGTTCAAATCTACATATATAGACAGTCCTCCCATGGCTCTACCCGATCGTAATTTCTGCGCCTGGACACAAAAGCATTTGTACCCCGGAATGTGGAAAGGGCTGTTATCAACCACCCATGTCTCCTGGAGGCTGATTATCTGGTACCGGCTAATGTATTGACGCCACTCACAGTTGTTAAACTTGTTTGCCAGACCAACTATATTCCAGGAGATGACTCTTACTCCTTCCGCTGCTTCCCCTGTTTCACTAATGGTCAATTTTACATCAGGAGTTCCGGCATGCCGTGGATCCAACCCTCTTGCGCCTATGGATTGTTCAGTAACTTTGGCCCTTGCCTCCCTTATGTCTGGACCTCTACCCCCATTGAAAGTAGTTAACTGTATTGGGGGACCTAGCGACCCAATCTCCGATGGTGAGCACACTCTATTCACATCAACTGAACAGGCCATTCCCTGATCCCTAGTGTTACCACCCCTGAGTCAATCATTAATATCCAATAAGCTCAGAGCCTCATATCTGTTACTCAATGTAACCAAACCAATATGGGGAACTATCTGAGAGCTGGGCTGTCCCTTACTTATAGCTCCAATGTTATGAGGGGGGGTAGAAAAACCCCAATGGGAGTACATTTACGGAATCGTGGTGAATTCTAGCTGATCCCGCCTGCCTCAGGATGTCGTCAACCAATCTGGGGCAGCCAAAACTCACAACGACACAGTCACCCTCCATAGTTTTCTTGGACTTGCCCACCCATGATACCCTTCTCACCATTTTGAAGTTATTATATAAGTGTTCACCTAACACAGTTTTAGTAGTCAGGAAGTTAAGTGCTTTATTTTTTAATGTGGTCCAGTGTTCCTCTCGACCATCCTGAGTTTTCGGGACATTTGCCAGAATTATTGAGTATGGCATGCCTCCGGGGAAAGGTGCAATAAAGACTCCCTTTTAGAGGACTGTGCTAGAGGACTTAATCTCCCCACTGTACCCCGAGGTCCATGCTTTACCCCCTGCATGGTTCTCTTTTTTTTTTTTTTTTTTTTTTTTTAATTTTTTATTGAGCAATCTTTAGATATACAACAATGAGAAGGAGAGACAAGGCTGAACGTAAAACGTTAAATACAAAAACAATTGTGAATGAACATTACAATTTGGATGTTGTAGATATGTGACAAATACATAAAAGGTAAACCTAAAACAGAATAGCAATACACATCTGATATATAACCTCATTTTCCAACCCTACGCCTCTTAATAGAGGTGAAAGATATTTCTGGCTAGTTTAAATAGCTTTGTAGTCAGACCCTTTGTTGTTCATACCAGTTAGCTACGGAGGCCCAGATCAAGTCCCCTTTAGCTCTTGATTTTTTCCCTCTGGTTTTGTATATCGCCATTTCTTGTTTGTATATAGCCAGGAGTCTATTTATCCATCCCTGAAATGTGGGGGCCTCTGTATCCTTCCAACGGGCTGCTAAGATAATTCTATATATAGCGGTAGATAGAAAGATCGTATAGATTTCTGAGTTGTTAAATTCCAGGGAGCTATCAAAGCCTAGTATAAACAGGGTTGGTGAAGTTTGAATCTCCCGACCAAAAATCTCGGTCCAGTATTTACCTATACTTTCTTTTAGTTGTTTAAGTTTCGGACAGTCGTAGAACATGTGTATTAAATTTGCGGGGCCAAGCGCGCATCTAGGGCATTTATCGTGGCTAGCCTTACCCCATGAGAATAATTTAAATGGTGTGTAATATAAATTGCATACCGTTTTATAGATTTGGGCTTTTAGATTACTGGCCAGAATGACCTTAGAGGATAATTGTAGCACCATATCTATGTCCACGTTAGGATTGTTTAATTTGTTAGCCCAGCTATCTTCTATTCTATCGAGATCGTCCGGATGGTTATTTATAAGGATCCCATATATATCGCTAATTCTAACTGAAAATTTTTGCATCAAATTTAGTAGCGATGGCGACTGTAGCTCGGTATTTGTAATATATTGTCTTAATGATGTATAAATTTGAATAAATTTAAGGTAGTCTGCGGGGCGAATCTGATATTTAAGACGCAATTCGTCAAATGTTGTACTACCATCTGAGTTTAGAAAATCACCAATAGTGACAATACCTAATTTTTCCCATCGCTTAGTAATGTTATCATTGAGATACTGAGGGACTATGAAGCTATGCCATAAGGGTGTATAATTGGTATGTTTGGGTATTGAGAGTATTTTTGTAGCTCTGGTCCAGATTTTATATGCGTCTGTGACTATCTTAAATTTAATCTTTTTATAATATGACGGCTCGATTTGCCTTAACAGTAATCCTCGTGCTGTATTTCCCAATGTGAGTTCGTAGATAGAAGGGATATTATGCAAAGATCTGTTATGGACTGATTTTTTAGATGTGATTAAAAAGGCCATCTGTTGTAAGATGGCAGCCCACATGTAATAAGTTAGATTTGGCACTGCTAATCCGCCACGGGCTGTTGGCAACACCAATTTGGTTATTGCCCTTCTTGTCTTCCCATAGTTCCAAATAAATGATGTTATTGCTTGATCTATCTTCTTCATATAGATATTATCGATTAAAAAAGGGATTGCTCGAAATAGATATAACAGTTTTGGAAAGATTGTCATTTTGATATAGTTGGTTCTACCGATTATGGATAGATGAAGGTTGTTTACTCTAAGGAGATCTTTTTTAATTTTAGCCACTAGGGGGTCATAATTTAGAGTAATGATGTCATTAGTATTAGGTGAGATGGTGACCCCTAAGTACTTCGCATTTGCTACTTTATATTGGCCTGTGTATGGGGTGTTATCAGTACAGACTACCATCGTTTTATCTCGATTTAATGAGTAGCCTGAATACAGACCGAATGTTCGAGTGACTGCTTCTATTTCATCTATAGCCTCGATAGGGTTGGTGGTTAGAATCGCTATGTCATCAGCATAGGCGAGTATTTTGGTATTATATATACTTGTTTTTACTGGAATTATTGCTGGTGATGTTAGAAGTTTGATAATTAATGGGTTGATGTATAATGAAAATAAGAGTGGAGAACACGGACACCCTTGTCTTGTCCCTCTCTGGATAGTTATACTTTCGGACTCGCAGCCTCCGGTCAGGATTTTAGCTTTAGGTTCTGAGTATAGGGCTTTTACTGATTTTATAAACCCTGGGCCTATGTTGTTAAGGGCTAAAAGCTCCCATAAATACTGCCAGGAGACCCGGTCAAATGCCTTTTCGGCGTCTAATAGGACCAGGGACATTTGACCATTCTCTATCTTCATTATGTCAAACAGTGTTAGTACTCGGCGTATGTGATCGGTGGTGCTTTTGCCTGGTATGAACCCATGTTGCCAAGGAGACACTAGTTGTTCTATGTGCTTACTAAGTCGGTTGGCTAAAATCTTCGCGTAGGTTTTAGAATCTGAATTGATCAGAGAGATTGGTCTGTATGACGTTGTTAACTCAGGGGGTTTATCCTTTTTCCTGAAGACTGATATGTTTGTTTGTTTCCATGACTCTGGGGATTTTCCATGCCATTGGATACCTAAGAATAAGTCATGAAGGAATGGGATTATTATATTACCTAGTATCTTATATAGGTCTAGGGGTATCCTATCGGGCCCAGCAGCCTTCCCTGCGGCTAGTTCTGCTATTGCCAACTCCACCTCTGTTCTAGTGATCTCTTTCTCTAATTCATTCCTTACGTTATCGTCAGCGGGTTGTAACATATTAGTTTCGCTATGCCAGTTGACTAGAAACTCATTAATCTCATAGGCCGTGTGTTCATCTTCATTCTGATATAGCTTTTGGTAATATTCCTTGAAGCAATTAGCGATTTCTTTCTGGGTGGTGTAATTATGCCCACAATGTTCAATACTTTGTATTGTATTATAGGATTGAGTCTGTCGTGTTTTTAAAGCTAGGTGTTTCCCGACATTTTCGCCTACCTCGTATGATTTGTTTCGATAAGCTTGGACAGTTTCGGCGGCTTTAACAGCCAACTCATTATTTAATTCTGCCTTAAGCACTAGGATCTTTCTTAGGGTATACTCAGCCTGTTCGCCACGTTGTGTTTGGATTGCATGTTTGTATTCTAGTTGTGTCAAATCGTTTATCAGTTGGTTATGAATTTTCATCCGTTCTTTCTTGCGAGTGGCGACAAATGTGGCAGTTTCCCCCCTTAATGCGGCCTTATAGCTGTCCCAAACGATGAATCGTGAGGCACTATATCGGTTTGCGTCAAAAAATTCTTTCGTCCATTGGGTTATATAAGTTATGTACTCTTGGTTGGCTAGTAGTTTCCTATCGAATGACCACTGTGTGTGGGCTCGATTGTACCCAGATATTTCCACTGTAATGAAAATCGAATTATGGTCAGAAATTGTCTTTGGATCTTTAAAGATCAGGGCATTCAGAGCAATATCAGGTGTTGCAAAGAAATAATCTATGCGAACATACTTCCGGTGTGGATAAGAGAAGAAGGTGTAACCTGGGTCTTTACCCTTTTTTAACAACCATAAATCCTGAAGATTATGGGTCTGAATTAGATTTAGAACTGCTCTGAACACCCTGGGCTTCCGTCCGGAGTATGTATAATGGTTCTGAAGGGCCTGGGTCTGGTTAACCGTTAAATTAAAGTCGCCACACACGATCAAGGTGCTTGGCCATGATGCCAGTTCTGATTCCAATTCAACAAATAATGTGGGGTCATCAAGATTAGGGCCATAAACAGAGCATATTGTAATGCCCACATCTAGTTGGACAATGGCCCATCGTCCATGGTCGTCAGCTTTTTTACGTAGCGGGCTACCAAATCTTGTTCTTGCAAGCAGAGTGACTCCCCTAGTTCTTGAAGTTTGAGTTGTTGTAATTAAAATATGGTAGCCAGGTATTTTTAATTTGTTAATCTCCCCTATTGGTATATGGGTTTCTTGTATGCAAATGATGTCACAAGAGCTATAAGCCATTATTTGAGAAAATTGGGCCCTCTTTCCTCTGTCGTTTAAACCTGCCACATTCCAACATCCTATGTTTAGTCTACCCATTTAATTGTATTATTTTTACATCGAGGTTCATTAGCCAACGTTCTGTCATACGTATCAGTTTGCTCATTTTATATTTTTTTGTTGTCCCCCCCCCCCCTAGCCCAAGTGCACCCGGTGCACCCAGATTCCCACCCTCCACCCTCCCTTCTCCACTCCACCCTCCCCACCCCTTACCTTCCCGAACCTGGCAGTGAGACTCCATCAGAGTCTGCGGTGATGGATTAGCCTGCTCTGTTCAGGACTAGCGTGACATGCATTTACAGTGTACAGGAAATGACAATTACCTAAAACGGGAAGAAAGTTATAAATGGAGAAAACATACTTTGCACAACATAATAAAGATAGAAAAGATAAGGGTCAGATAAGGGTCAGAAAATAGAAGAAAAGTGTAGAAGAGTGAAAAGATCAATAATTGAAAATTCTGGATGACATCTGTTCGATTTCTTAATTCTTAATTCTTGTTTTTCTTACTATCAGCTACGCAGTTTGTATTCTGATGTATCAGGCTACTTGTGAGACCGGTAACTAGTAGCCTAATTCTGTTTCTATCTCGTGCCTACATCAAAATACCTCCCCACCCTACTCACAGGTGCGAACAGTTGTTTTCTCATAGACTGTCTAAGTATTCCTTAGCTCTGACCTCCGATGTAAAAAATGTAGTCTGCCCCATATATATTACTTTTAGTTTTGCTGGATTGTTCAAATATACTACAGCTTTCTTCTCTTGGAAGGGTTTGATGAGTTGCCGGAGTCGCCACCTCCTTTCGACAGTCCAGTGGCAGAAATCGGGACGCACGAAGTACGATATTAAATCCTTTTTACGATGTTTATCAGGAGTGACTTTCTCCGCAATGGCCTGACGAAGCAGGAAGTTTCCAAAGTAGACTAGGACTGCACGTGGGTATTTACCCGTAGGTGCCGTGGATTTTAAAGTTAAAGGTACCCTATGAGCTCTCTGCACCTCATAACCCCAGTCCCAGGTGTTTAGTTCAGGAAGAGTATCACGAAATAGTTGTATTATAAAGGTGCGGCAGTCCTCACCTTCCATTTTTTCTGGAATTCCCAGCACTCGAAGATTGTTCCTGCGCAATCTATTTTCGTAATCTTCTAGCTTCCATCTGATGTCATGAACCTGTGCTTCGGTGGTTTCAAGTCGTTCGTTTGTAGCTGTGGCTTCTGTCTCATTGACCACAATGCGATCCTCAATGTCGTTTAACCTCTCTGTAAATGCGCCCATGGTTTTAGAAAGTTTGCGGACCACTCCTTGAACCTTTTGTAGGCCTGCTCGGGCTTTGCGACTGTCTTTAGAAGTTTCCTCTCGGTGTGATGCTATGGCCTGCAGGACTGTCTCCATTACTTGAGTTAATGTGGTTCCTGAAGCCTCGAGAGTTTCCTTGTTTAGATTTTGCTCCGAGGATGATCTTTGAGGTCTTGAATCAAGAGTATGGCTCTGGTTTAATGCTAGGGCTGTTGGAGTATAGTCCCATGATAAATCATTTGCGCCGTGATGCCCAGTTTTTTTCTTTTTTAATATAGTTCTTTTTTTGTCGCGTTGCTCCTTTGGTAGGTTGAGTTCAGCATCCGAGCTTGAGTTAGAACCTGAATCATTCTCTGGATCTTGCACATCCTCTAGTTCATCCGTATCGCCTGACCAGCTGATGTCCTCGGATAAAGAGTAAAAATCAGTTATGTCCTTATCGGTCTCGAGAGCCTCGGTAGCATCAGCGGGGTGTACATCTATTCTGGAGCTAGATTGTGGTGCTACCATGTCAGGATGTAGTGCCTCTGAGATTTGTAAGTTCTCGCTCCCTGCCCCACTCTCGGGGGGGTTGCTGATCCCAGCTTGTGACTCGTGATTTAAGTCGGCGAATGAGTTTGGTTGAGCATCGACTGTTAAACTCTCAGGCAAGAGGCCTGCTTGCATCCCCGTGGTACTTCGAGGGTCTGCGGCAGGGCCTTGGTTAGTCCGCTCAACCCCGTCGTTCCGATTGCTCTCGGGGTGTAAAGTGGGGAGAATTGTAGCCCCCCGCTGATCACCATGTATGCTAATAGTCTTTAGTGCAGGTTTGATAGTGACATTGCGGATGTTATTACTGCCCCCCTCTTGGTTAGCTAGAATACTTTTATCCACTGAGTCAGTGTTATGCGCGTCCTCATTATCAGTGCCCAGCTGAACGCTAGCGCCGAATTTAGGAGGCGCAGAGATAGAAGGGGTAGAAGGGGTAAGATGGCTTACCTGCCCGCTAACACTACCGGATTTTTCGGGCGCGCTGCTGGGCACAGTCGCAGTCTCAGTCTCTGTCTCAAAAACTTGCACCGATAGCATTACTGAGGCATTCTCTGCCCCCATCCGACCTGGTACTGCACCCCCCTCAGCCTGGCCTGAAGCTGCGAGGCATATAGACACACCACCATCCTCCATAGGGGCAGTCACTAGTTGCTTCTCAGTGATCTGCTGTGCCTCTTTTGCCACTGTTCTTTGACTGGCGGCGCGAAACAATGTAGCAACTGTTGGAGAACTTATTGTAGCACTTTTTGCTGATAGGGACGCTAGTGGTGTTTTAATTGAAAGGCTTCCCCTCCGGGCTGGCGTTTTTCCCACTGTCTTCTCTGCCACCACTGTAGTGTCAGCTGTCTCAGTGCGCATTCCTGTTCCTTGCACTCCTTGCACTCCTTGCACTCCCCCACTTGTAGCACCACGCTGCTGCTGCTTACTTGTCTTGCTTGTCTCCTGATCTCGCATCAGCGCCTGACGTGCAGCCCTTGTCTTAGCCGCCACCGCGGCCGCATTCTTCGGGGCCATTGATGCTGACGGGGTTAGTGAGCTGCTGCCGGTAACAGGTTTCAGGCGTTCCGTATCGGTCGCGGGGCTCGCCAGGTTGAGGGTATCTGCAGAGTCTGCAAAGTCTGACCGGAAGAGCCAGCACAAGGAGCGCAGTGTACACACAGATCGGTGATTACCGATCAGCAGGCGGAGGACGGCAAATCCAATCGCAGAGGAGAGCAGTGAAAGCGTTCTTGTGGAAAGTGAAGCCGTGACAGGTACGACTTCAAGCTCATTTGGCTGCATAGATCGCAAATTGATGTCCATATCTCTCGGGGCTATTGGCACACTCATCGCAGTGTTTTCCATTCATTTCCTCATAATCGGGTATAAGACTCTGGGTTGATTTATGGCATGCTCGGCTGACCCGTTCAGAGCAGCAACCGGCGTCTAGCCTGACGCCGCCATCTTGCCTCACTGCAGTATTTCCCCCTGCATGGTTCTCAAGGTTGAGGATGGTATAGTAGGTGCTACAGCTTGGGCTGTGACTTGGGGTAATGGGATCATCATAGAATCCAACAGATCATTGACTGTATATGTAATTGTACTCAAGGGATGAATTACTGGTGGGTAAATCCCAAGCGTTGGACCTTTATGATCTAAAAAGTATTTTTCAATGACATTTAGTCTGCCATCTATTTGCTGGAGTTTGGCCATTACTGAGGAGATAAGAGACCTAAGCCATGAGCCTCATAAACTCAGACATCCTGCACCCCATATTAATTGCTACATCTTGCACAGTATGCTCATTTCTTCCTGAAACCCTGCCCTCAGTAACCATAGATAAAACATTTTCTTCCTGACAACCCAACCCAGACGAGGAGTTTGTATTCCTAGGCTGTTTAGCTTGTTGACGGCTTCCTTTGGGGGCATTACTAGCCTTTCTTTTCCCCGATGTAGCTTTAACATTACTAGCCGGCACAGCCCGAAGCTGCCTAGTGCATGTAACCGGGGGTGAAGGAGGTAGACTGAGTGCAGGAGAAGTACCAGAGCTGATAGATAAACTACCATCTAAAACTGACCCATTAGGAACCTGAGGGAGGTGTATAGAATCAGATAAAAACAACAGGACAAGCCGACGTCTCTGGGATTAATATAGGGAGAGCTAAGGGTCTGGAAAAAAACTACAGTCTTGGATACACTCAAAAAGTAATGTAATATAGTAGTTAATGTGAGGCGAGAGTTGTAAATAAATGGAATATCCTATCGGCGGAATCTCGTCATCTGGGTTTTGTAGAAAACTGGTATCTACTAGGTACCTCTCTGATTGTAAGTAGAGGGATGCTAGTGTCAGATCCACCAGTAAGAGAGAGAGCCAACAGAGTTGAAGGGAAAAAGGAAGTTGCAGTGCACAAAGAATATGAAGAATGTGAAAAGTTAAAATTGCCTAATATGATGCCAGAGAACAACTTTATTAAGGGGGATCATCATAGTGGCAAGATTAAAAGCAGAGTGAGGATAGTGTGTTGAACAAATACCACTATCAAGCTATATGGTCAACATGTTTCAGCCTAACAAGGCTTTCGTCAGGACCTGTTGTAAATACACTACCGCAACATTAGAAAGTGAGGTAACAAAATAAGGTAACAAAATAATGTGACAGATGACCTACCAGTAGTGAATTACTGTATGGTGGTCTCACATCATAATGTAGAAAAACTCTCCTATAACAAAAACAGTAGTGAAGAAAGACAAATGTAGTAAACACAAAACATCATTGTGAGTATGTCTGTGTACAGCTTTTATTTCAAATTAGAACTCAAAACAGAACTCACCCATAATTTTGTAGGGAGATTGCCTCACTTCGCCTGGCGCTCGCTCAGGTCAAAAGAGGCCCGCTCTAAAAGAAAGAGGAGGGAAGATACACACGTTGTTGACTCCAAACGATGATCTTATATCATAGTTCCCTTATGTTTGTTTGCCCAAGACGCTCTGGACAAGTGATCAGAAAGAGAAACCCCTAAAAGCCTAGGAAATGACGAAAACTCTTTTCTCTATAGAGACATGTGAATGACTCTTTGATTTTGTATTTAAATTGGTTGAAAAAGAATCAAGAATAGGGAGCGTAGGAGCGCTCAAAACGAGAGAGGAAAAGAGACCGCTAATCTCTATTAAGTGAAGCGGTGCTGTTAGAATTATCAGAGTAGTAGCACAGCTCAGAAAGTAAATACAGGCGGGAAAAAACGCTCTATTCCCGCCATGAAGCCACGCAGAACTTCGCAAGGACCAAAGAACCCACCTGTCCGTCGGTGCCTCCGGATAAAAACTGAGCCGAGGGGAAGGTGACGGATATTGCGACCTGCTTAGTTTTATGTCCGCTAAGCGGACCAGGGAGGAAACATCGCAAAGTACTTCCTACTGTCATGTGATTGGACATGGGATCATAAAACAGAAGTAAACAAATCGGATACTGTGTGCGCGATGCGAGCAATGGTGCCGCTTTCACATTGGTCAAAGTCATTATCCCGTGTTTATTGCGGACCGGAAAGGGAGCAGCACTCGGAACCTCATTGTCTCACGCAATTGGTTGTTATATTAAAACCGGAAATCAGGTGAAACCAACCGGATGCAGTCTGAGAGGCACATAAAAAAGAGCGGAGGCAATGTTTACTTATTGATTGTAGCAGTCCCACATCTATCTCGATCGATCAGTGTAAAAAAGCCTGAATCAAAAACCAGTTATATAAAGCAGTAATAAATTGTCAGTCTGGTCATGTTTAAGCCGTAGTTGTATTTATAAGGCATAATGATGAAAAAAACATTTTTTGTCACAAAATTTTGGTAATATATCTTTGTTAAGCTGATATATCGGCATATATTTTGGTTCTTAAAACAATATTAAAGCACAGTACTCTGGTCATTGGGTTAGTATAAGAGAATGTAAACGCCTGCTGTGTATTAAAAAGCAGATCTGAAATCACAGAGTACCATGCACTATATATATTGGCAAAAAAAGGGGGGGGACCACGCAATCCCTATACACACAGTGATATTCAGCTCCTTTCAAGATTAGGAACTTGCAGTGTTTATAGGTGAGTGAGGACCTCCAATGGCCGTAAAGCAATGCAGCAAGATTTTTGCAAGATTTTAGAGAGAATATATTGATCCACGAAATTACGTTAGTAAAAGTATCAGTGATGCGTTAAAGTTGAATCCACAGAATTTCATCATTTAGCCCCACAGTGTCACACTTGAGTCTGAAGATCCATTTTTGTTCCTTAATGAACAAATATCGAGAGATGTCACTCACATGTTGGGGAATAAAAGGTTGCTCCAGGACTAACCATTGCATATCCTCAGCAGAGTGCTTCATTGTCAGGAAATGGTAGGACTTTTATGTTCCTGAATTCTGAGTTTCACCTTTCTAGACGTCATACCAATGTAACGTAGTGAGTAGGGGCAAGTGAACAAATATATCACCCTTTCACTGTTACAATTAGTATGTCGTTTTAGCACCCAAGGACGCGAGGTGCCAATATTAACAGTGAGAGTTTTGTTGGTTTGGGGGCACACCGAGCAGTTACCACATGGGTGATGGCCTTGAACTGGTGACAGATTCCAGAGTGTAGTGATGGAATCTTGAGGTGTGATTCGTGGTCTGGTGTGAACTAAGTCATCTTTCAAGTTTGAACTCCTCTTAACCACATCAATGCTGATGGTATTCCCCTCCTGTGCTGAGATTTGTTGATTCCCATTGTTCATGACGAGCTGGGCTCGTCATGAGCGTGCGAGGAGGCTCCCTCATGACGAGCCCAGCTCATCATGAGCGTCGAAGGGGTTAAAAGAAAACAGGGGAGGTGGAATTCTATTCCCAGCATTGTTGAGAACCCGCCAATACCGCCGGATGATTTTCTGAACCTGCGTGGACACCGTGCTAAAGGTGGTCACAAAGGTTAATTTCTCCAGAGGAGGTTTCTCAACGGTCGGGGCGAGCAAGGCTTCTCGAGGATTATTAGAGGCCCTTTTACATGATCTTCTGATCAGAGTACTGGGATACAATCGTTGTTTCAATTTGGAGAATAGGTCTGTGGATTGTTCCTTGAAATCAGATTTTTCTGACCAATTCCTTTGAACCCTTAAAAATTGTCCATAGGGAAAATTCTCTCCTAGAGAACGCGGACGGTAAATGTCGAATCGAAGGAGAGAATTCCTGGACATGGGCTTGCGATACAGTTTACTTGCTAGGTGTCCATTTTTGGGGAAAATCAATAGATCTAAAAAGGATAGTTCTATCTCACTGTATTCCACCGTGAAGTTAAGGAATTGGTTACGAGTGTTCAACCAATTCTGGAAGTCAAGTATGGAAGCAGTGTCCCCACGCCATACTACTAGCACGTCGTCGATATATCTCTTCCACAACACCGTTTGATGGTAATACGGGTTGTTGTGGTTGAGTACGTACTGTGTTTCAAAAAGGTGGACATACAAATTTGCCAAACTAGGGGCAAAAATGCTCCCCATTGAAGTGCCCGATGTTTGAAGGTATAGGGAATCTTCGAATTGAAAAAAAAATTCTGTCATTGCAAGTCTTGCCAGCTCCATAGTGAAATGAATCGGTGTAATACTTTCATGAGTGTTAGATTCCAAAACACCCCTTACAGCCTGCAAAGTTTCATCCTGCGGGATGCAGGTATACAGAGATTCAACTTTGAAACTGACAAGAATGTCAGTCTCAATGTTGAACTCGATATCCGGCAAAAGACGAAGTACGTCTTTGGTGTCCTGAAGGTAGGTGGGCATAGCCCGTACCAACGGTCTTAAGAAAAAGTCAACAAAGGTTGAAAGGGGTTCCAGAAGAGACCCAATAACTGAAATAATGGGTCGTCCTGGGGGTGGCCTTGATGGTTTGTGGATTTTGGGCAAGGCATAGAAATATGGTGTCGCTGGATGTATAGTGGCAAGGAACTGGGCTTCTCGCGATGTAATCCAGCCCTCTGCACTTGCCTCTTCCACAAGATTTTGGATCTCAGTAGTCAGCCTGCTGGTGGGGTCAGTACTTAGCAGAGTGTATGAATTAGTATCATGTAGTTGTCTCAAGCATTCTGCACGATAAGTGGTGGTATCTAGAATGACTATTGCACCACCCTTATCGGCGGGTTTGATCGTTATACTCTTATCCTTAGACAAGGTGTCTATCGCCATTCTCTCGGCTTTTGACAGATTTTGGAAGTTGTCATTTTTTGACAGATTCAGAGAACTGATCTCGTGAACCACCGCTTTCTCAAAAGCACCCACTTTAGGTGGTACCTGCTGAAGAAGGGGGGGGGGTAAATGTAGATCTTTTATGAGACCTGTCTTATTCTCGGTTTCAATCTGGTCTTGATCTTTCTCAGAGAAGAAAAAGTGAAGCCGGACTTTGCGAAAATAATTTTTCAACCTCTCCACGTAGTTGGAAAGCATCACCACTATAAGTTGATACAAACCCTAGTCCCTTGTTCAGGACTTGGTGTTCAGTGGGAGTGAGTGTACGTAAACACAGGTTGACTACCAGATCTTCATTGCTGCCTGGAGTGATAGTTACTGGCCTCGTTTGTTGCTGCGAGTGTTTGGGAGATCCTGTTCGTCTTGCCACTGGACCTGGACCTGAGGTTGGCCCCTCCGTCTGCCCCTGCCTCGGCCACGGCTCTGCCCTAAAAAAGCCTGGCCGTCATAAAATTGGGGCTGCGGTTGGTACTGGGGCATAGGGTGTGGAAACTGTGGGTATCCCCAAGGTGGTGGTGTCCACCATGGGCCCGGTTGGTAAAAGTTCCCTTGTCCAGATTGTCTACGGTTTGCTCGATTGTATTGGCCTCTCCCTCTCCATGTCACAAAATTTTGTGACAAAAAATTGTTTTTTCACCATTATGCCTTATAAATACAACTACGGCTTAAACATGACCAGACTGACAATTTATTACTGCTTTATATAACTGGTTTTTGATTCGGGCTTTTTTACACTGATCGATCGAGATAGATGTGGGACTGCTACGATCAATAAGTAAACATTGCCTCCGCTCTTTTTATGTGCCTCTCAGACTGCATCCAGTTGGTTTCACCTGATTTCCGGTTTTAATATAACAACCAATTGCGTGAGACAATGAGGTTCCGAGTGCTGCTCCCTTTCCGGTCCGCAATAAACATGGGATAATGACTTTGACCAATGTGAAAGCGGCACCATTGCTCGCATCGCGCACACAGTATCCGATTTGTTTACTTCCGTTTTACGATCCGATGTCCATTCACAGGACAGTGGGAAGTAATTTGCGATGTTTCCTCCCTGGTCCTCTTAGCGGACATAAAACTAAGCAGGTCGCAATATCCGTCACCTTCCCCTCGGCTCAGTTTTTAGCCGAAGGCACCGACGGACAGGTGAGTTCTTTGGTCCTTGCGAAGTTCTGCGTGGCTTAATGCCGGGAATAGAGCGGTTTTTCCCGCCTGTATTTACTTTCTGAGCTGTGCTACTACTCTGATAATTCTAACAGCACCGCTTCACTTAATAGAGATTAGCGGTCTCTTTTCCTCTCTCGTTTTGAGCGCTCCTACGCTCCCTATTCTTGATTTTTTTCAACCAATTTAAATACAAAATCAAAGAGTCATTCACATGTCTCTTTAGAGAAAAGAGTTTTCGTCATTTCCTAGGCTTTTAGGGGTTTCTCTTTCTGATCACTTGTCCAGAGCGACTTGGGGAAACAAACATAAGGGAACTATGATATAAGATCATCGTTTGTAGTCAACAGCGTGTGTATCTTCCCTCCTCTTTCTTTTAGAGCGGGGCCTCTTTTGACCTGAGCGAGCGCCAGGCGAGGTGAGGCAATCTCCCTTCCAAATTATGGGTGAGTTCTGTTTTGAGTTCTAATTTGAAATAAAAGCTGTACACAGACATATTCACAATGATGTTTTGTGTTTACTACATTTGTCTTTATTCACTACTGTTTTTGTTATAGGAGAGTTTTTCTACAATATGATGTGAGACCACCATACAGTAATTCACTACTGGTAGGTCATCTGTCACGTTATTTGGGTACCTTATTTTGTTACCTCACTTTCTAATGTTGCAGTAGTGTATTTACAACAGGTCCTGACGAAAGCCTTGTTAGGCTGAAACATGTTGACCATATAGCTTGATAGTGGTATTTGTTCAACACACTATCCTCACTCTGCTTTTAATCTTGCCACTATGATGATCCCCCTTAATAAAGTTGTTCTCTGGCATCATATTAGGCAATTTTAACTTTTCACATTCTTCATATTCTTTGTGCACTGCAACTTCCTTTTTCCCTTCAACTCACCAACTTACCCTGTTGGCTCTCTCTCTTACTGGTGGATCTGACACTAGCATCCCTCTACTTACAATCAGAGAGGTACCTAGTAGATACCAGTTTTCTACAAAACCCAGATGACGAGATTCCGCCGATAGGTGGGCTGATGGGTATCATTTCACATATTCCATTTATTTCCAACTTACTCCTCACATTAACTACTATATAAACATTACTTTTTGAGTGTATACAAGACTGTAGTTCTTTTCCAGACCCTTAACATTCCTTGTGTTTTTGTTGATAGTTAGATTGGGGGATAGGATGCAAACTGGTCTTTAAATTTTCTTTCCCCTTAGACCCTCCTCATGTTTTGTTTTCTTGATTAATATAGGGAGAACAATTTGGCAAGATGGGTCCAAGGACAACCTCCTTTCTATAAGTTCGATTTCCTTGGCCACAGCAGATTCGGCCTGTTTGAGGAAGGCATCTAAAGTCCCAACCCCACCGGCCCCAGGACACACTTTTCGGTTAACTTTGGCCATAATAGTATGATGAACCTAAATGTAAATAGACAGCTTTCTGAACCCAAATATATCAATACGAATGGCCAAGTATAGTAATGTCTCGCACCTTGCTTGTGGATGTCTCTGGTACTATCCAGCCGCGGATGTAAGAGGGGGGCCCAGCCCGGCCTCTCTCGGCCCCGGACGGCCACAGACGGTACCGCCCTTGTCCCAGGCTTCTCCGGGCGCGTCCCGCGTGCGTCCTCGTGGGATGAGGGACCTGACGCTTCTTTATGCGCCTCCTGGCGCGGTCACTGGTGTCGTCAGCGTGCCCCAAGGGATCCTGGGGCTTGTAGGCAGGAGGTGGACCGGCGGAGCAAAGCCCAGCCGGTCGTTCGTTGCACAGGGGGGGCGGAGCCAAGCCCGGCCACAGGGAAAGGAACAGCGGGCACAACGAGGAACAAAGAGCAAGGAGCAGCCCCAAAAACAAAGTCTGGCAAGCACCAGGGGATTCGGCCCTTGGTGCGTCTTTATGCGCCTCCTAGCGCAGTCACTGGTGTCGTCAGCGTGCCCCAAGGGATCCTGGGGCTTGTAGGCAGGAGGTGGACCGGAGGAGCAAAGCCCGGCCGGTCGTTCATTGCACGGGGGGCGGAGCCAAGCCCGCCCGCAGGGAAAGGAACAGCGGGCACAACGAGGAACAAAGAGCAAGGAGCAGCCCCAAAAACAACGTCTGGCAAGCACCAGTTTTGAGTTAAAAAATTTGATGTATCCATGTTGTGTTTTGGGCCGTTTCCTTTTGAGTGCACTAAGCCTACCCACCAAACTAAGGTACCATTTTTATCAGACGATTAGGGGAATGCTGGTTGGAAGAAAGTTTGTGGCTCCTCAAAAACTGCAGAACTTTCCATCACAGAAATGTGAGGAAAATGTGTATTTTTAGTCAATGTTTGAGGTTTTCAAGGGATTCTGGAAAAAATAACCTGGTGAGAGCCATGCAAGTCACCCCATCCTGGATTTCCCTTGGTGTCTTGTTTTAAAAAATGTACAGGTTTGCTAGGTTTCCCTAGGTCCCAGCTGAGCTGAGACCTAAAATCCACAGCCACCTATGTTGCAACAAATGGGTCAGTTTTGAATGGCAACATATAATGTATCCATGTTGCATTTTGGGCAATTTCAAATATTTTTATCAGAAGGCTTAGGGGAATGCTGGGTGGAAGGACATTTGTGGTTCCCCATAGATTCCAGAACTTTCATCACAGAAATGTGAAGAAATTCGTTTTTTTAGTCAAACATTGAGGTTTGCAAGGGATCCTAGGTAAAACAACCCAGTGAGAGCTGCACTAATCATCTCATCCTGGATTCCCTTAGGTGTCTAGTTTAAAAAATGTACATGTTTGCTAGGTTTTCCTAGGTTTTGGATGAGCTAGAGCCCAAAATCCACAGCTAGGCGCATTGCAAAAAACGGTTCAGTTTTGAGTGGAAAAATGTGATGTGTCCATGTTGCATTATGGGGCCTTTCCTGTCGTGGGTACTAGCCTTACCCACACAAGTCTGGTACCATTTTTATTGGGAGACTTAGGGGAGCACCGAATAGCACCACAAACCTTTTGTGATATCATTTGCAGGAAACAATCAAACACTTTCTTCTGCAGCATTTTTGTCCTAATTTTCTTAAATATACTAGCCTTTTTGCTATATTTTGGCTTCTTTCTTTGGCCCCTCCAGGGGAATCCACAAACCCTAAGGGGCCTATTTACGTCTTCTGGCGCATCTCTGCAAATCAGCAGGGATGCGCTAGAACCGATGCGTCATGCAATTCCCTCCTTGCGCCACCACAGATGCGCCACATTTACAATGCGGCGCACCATGGTGCAAGGAAGGGCAGATGCGTGACGCATCATGTGGTGTACGGGCGGCGCATTGCTGGAGTCGCGTCGCAAGCGCGACGCAACTCCTGTAATGCACAGGGGCCACCCATACATTACACGGTGCGTCACTCTTTACGCCTTTGCGTCAGTTTTACGGGGCTTTCCTACGAGGGAACGCCCACCCTGCGACAGAACGCCCACATGAAACCTGACGCAGGTTTCATGTGGCGCAGGGCTTTACAACGTGACGCATCTGCCTAGATGTGTCACGTTGTAAATATGTCGCAACATGGCACATTGTTTACGCCGCCGCTGCATCCCAAAAGTGACGCAAAGGTGGCATAAAAGTGTCGCAAGGGACTCGTAAATCTACCCCAAAGTACCTTTAACATCCCCAAGATGTTGGAAAAAATTATGCAAATTTGGCTTGGATAGTTTACGTGGACAAGATGCTGTGGAGGCCTAAGCACAAACTACACCAAATAGCCAAAAAACAGGTTCAGCTCTTGGGGGAAAGGCTTACCAGCGAAAGGGTTAAAAGCCCAGGCCGATAATGTCTCTATACCCTGTTTTTGCTAGCTTAAAGTGTTAAAATCTTTACTGCATTGTATAGAGCACATCATGTGACAGCTGTAAATGTATTGATCCATTTTAGGCAGGATTATGTAAATGACATCTATCTATTCCTGATAGGCTCGATATTTTACCAACTTCACCTGGTTCAAAATTATTCTGTACAGCTAATCACTCATACTTTAAAAAGAGGCTCAAATAACTACTATTTTATGCCATCCAACGTATTCCAATGAAAAAAAGTGTAATTTTTTACATTTATGATGGTTCATTTTTTATTAAAAACATTTTCATTTTATGCCCCTAGTAGACTTTTGCACTCTTGCTTAGTATTGCTCTTAGTATTGCTCTTGCTTAGTATTTCTAGAACTCACATGTAAGTTCTGGAACAGATTGATTTTAATTATTGCTGTAAAATGTTTTAATGTATTGCCTTTATTACCTTTAATCCTTCAATCTAAATTTCATTTTTCCAGGTCAGGAAACATCTAAAAAAATGTTGATCTGTTTCATAATAATGTTTTTATTTAGGAGTCAGTAATTTCCCTAGCACCATGATGCTTCAGAAAACTTGCACTCTAAAAATATTTGTAAACCAATACACAGCAGCACTGATCAAAGTTGTAACCACTAAGAAAAATATAAGAAATAGTGAGTGGAATCCTGGAATTAATCTCAGCCACTGGTAATTATTTTGGGCCATATTCAAGTAAGGGTTAGCTCTGCTCAGTGAAAAATTGGGTTGTTGGTTGACTGGCTTGTGAGCCCTGGTCAAGCATCAACCAAATTCCCTTGCAGGGTGAACAACAAACAGTCACTTAATTAACCTGTGCTTAACCCTGGGTAGCTTTGCACAAAATGCAGTCAGGCTTAACTTCGAGGCAATGTGTAAAGTATGTATGCAGCACACAAACAGTAATAAAGTGAAAACACAACTAAGAAAAAATCCCACACCAATTTACAAAAATAGATTAAAATTTAATAAAGTAAGTGACACCCTAATGACAAAATTCCAAACAGTAGAGCTAGAGTTATGATTTTTTAGAGGTTTTAGTGAAACTAGCACCAAAACGCCCAAAGGTCTAACTATGGAAATTTTGTTGATTGGATCGAATCAAAGTCACAAGTTCAGGCTGACCACGATGGAGCTCAGTTTTGCTACTTTCACCAGTTCAGTCCCACAGAAATATTACCTTCTCAAATAAGTGGCAGATGTTCGGTTCCTGGTACAGGGGGCTGCGAGGAGCAGAGAGAGCCTCACAGGTGGCTGTGGGAGTAGCGCGAAGATCTTTTAATTGTCATGGGCTAGAGTTACTAGAGTTTCGCATTGGTTGTCCACAAAAGCAGTTGATGCAGAAGCATGAAGATGCAGCTGCTGGAGCTTCGCATTGAATGGTGGTGCGGGTGGTGAGGTCTTGGTGCGAACGGACCCGTTCCCTGGTGTGAAGAGCCCAAACATTTCAATACACCTCTCTGAGGCCATACCAAGGGTCCAGGACATGAGGGTTACCACTTGGGGGTTAGGAACTAACTTCAGCTGGGTCCAGATTCTGGTGTAGGATGTTGGGGAGCCTTTTATGCCCTTGAGGCTCAGATCAGGAGGCCAGCAGACTAGCCCTTGAAGTCACTCTAGTAGCCTTGGGTTCAAGATGAAGTTGCACGTCCAGTTCTCCTCTACCAGACAAGAGGAAAGGAGGGCAGCAGGTAGTAGTTCAGCAAAACATCATTCCAGCAGGCCAGCAGTCCAGTCAATCAATCAATCAATCAATGACATTTATATAGCGCACTACTTACCCGGAGGATCTCAAGGCGCTAGGGGGGGGAGTGCTGCTACTGCTCGAACAGCCAGGTCTTGAGCTTCTTCCTGAAGGAGAGGTGGTCTTGGGTCAGGCGCAGGTCGTTCGGAAGGGAGTTCCAGGTCTTGGCGGCCAGGTAGGAGAAGGACCTTCCTCCTGCTGTCGTTCTCCGGATGCGGGGGACGGCGGCGAGGGCGTGGCTGGCTGAATGGAGCTGTCGTTTGGGAACGTGGAAGTTGATGCGGTTGTTGAGGTAGCTGGGGCCTTGGTCGTGTAGGGCTTTGTGTGCGTGGGTGAGGAGGCGGAAGGTGATTCTTTTGTTGACGGGGAGCCAATGCAGGTCTCTCAGATGTCCGGAGATGTGGCTGTGTCGTGGGATGTCGAGGATGAGCCTGGCTGAGGCGTTCTGGATCCGCTGGAGTCTCTTCTGGAGCTTGGCGGTGGTTCCGGCGTAGAGTGCGTTGCCGTAGTCCAGTCGGCTGGTGACGAGGGCCTGGGTGACGTCTTCCTTGTCTCGGTGGGGATCCACCGGAAGATCTTCCGTAGCATGCGCAGGATGTTGAAACATGACGAGGAGACGGCGTTTACTTGTCTGGTCATGGTGAGGGAGGAGTCCAAGATGAAGCCCAGGTTGCGTGCGTGATCTGTCGGTTTGGGTGCGCTGCCCAGGGCGGGGGGCCACCAGGAGTCGTCCCAGGCGGAGGGCGAGGAACCCAGGATGAGGACTTCCGTCTTGTCTGAGTTCAGTTTCAGGCGGCTGGTCGTCATCCACTCGGCTACGTCTTTCATCCCTTCGTGAAGGCTGGCTCTGTCGGTGGTGGGGTCGCTGGTCAGGGAGAGGATCAGTTGGGTGTCGTCGGCGTAGGAGATGATGTTGAGGTTGTGTTGGCGTGCGATGGCTGCGAGGGGGCTCATGTAGACGTTGAAGAGGGTGGGGCTCAGCGAGGATCCTTGAGGGACGCCGCAGATCACTCCGGTGGCCTCTGACTTGTACGGTGGTAGGCGGACTCTCTGTGTTCTTCCGTCGAGGAAGGAGATGATCCATTCCAGTGCCTTCTCCTGGATTCCGACGTCGCTGAGGCGCTGCACTAGGGTGCGGTGGCAGACAGTGTCGAAAGCCGCGGAGAGGTCTAGGAGGATGAGGGCCGCTGTTTCCCCGTTGTCCATCAGGGCTCGGATGTCATCGGTGGCAGCGATGAGGGCGGTCTCCGTGCTGTGGTTGGCTCGGAAGCCAGACTGTGAGGGGTCGAGGGATCCATTTGTCTCGAGGAAGGCGGCCAGCTGCTTGTTGACGGTCTTCTCGATGACTTTGGCTGGGAACGGGAGGAGCGAGATGGGGCGGTAATTCTTGAGTTCGGGGGGGTCCGCTGTAGGTTTCTTTAGTAGGGCGCTGAGTTCGGCGTGCTTCCAGCTCTCCGGGAAGGTGGCGGTGTCGAAGGAGGTGTTGATGATGTCCCGCAGGTGGGGTGCGATGACTGCGTCGGCCTTGTTGAAGACGTGGTGGGGGCAGGGGTCGGTCGGAGAGTATCAGTCCTTTTAGAGCACAACACTACCCTGTCCTGGCTCCAAGCTGGCTGCAGTGACATTTTGAGGTTGTTAAGTCATTTGTGTGGCTATTCAGTTGCAAGTGGGGCTATGATCGGCTCTGCCCCCCAACATCATGCCAGCAGATGGCCTGATCAAGCACATCAAATACCTAAATTGTAAGACTCTCTGGGAGGAATTCACAAAGACTAACTGTCAGTTATACCCAGTCATGAAATCCAAGACAGGCTACAGGCACAAAAGGGAAAAGTGCAGTAAAATGCCAACTTTCTATTTTTTGCATATAGCCAGTGTCTAACCCAGGGTGGTGTGGAGTGCAAAAAAACGATGGATTTAGGCCCAGATCCTTGTACTGGGGTGAAATTTTGACATTGTTCTACATTCTGTCCATCAACTGTGTTTTTTGCAATGTTCACCCCGAGTGGGCTGGGTATGCTCAGACGTGAGTCCCAGGCTCTCCACACCACTGGAGTCAAGCTATCCAGGCTGAATGAAGGCTGATAGCCAGAAACCGGTCGTTGGATGCTTGATTCCGGTCTAGGAAAGACATGGCTTGGTAGTTCGGACTGGACTGTTCCCATGAGGCACAGGGTCAGAGCTGATTGCATATAGCCAGTGTCTAACCCAGGGTGGTGTGGAGTGCAAAAAAACGATGGATTTAGGCCCAGATCCTTGTACTGGGGTGAATGTTTGACATTGTTCTACATTCTGTCCATCAACTGTGTTTTTTGCAATTTTCACCCCGAGTGGGCTGGGTATGCTCAGACGTGAGTCCCAGGCTCTCCACACCACTGGAGTCAAGCTATCCAGGCTGAATGAAGGCTGATAGCCAGAAACCGGTCCTTGGATGCTTGATTCCGGTCTGGGAAAGACATGGCTTGGTAGTTCGGACTGGACTGTTCCCATGAGGCACAGGGTCAGAGCTGATTGCATATAGCCAGTGTCTAACTCAGGGTGGTGTGGAGTGCAAAAAAACGATGGATTTAGGCCCAGATCCTTGTACTGGGGTGAATGTTTGACATTGTTCTACATTCTGTCCATCAACTGTGTTTTTTGCAATTTTCACCCCGAGTGGGCTGGGTATGCTCAGACGTGAGTCCCAGGCTCTCCACACCACAGGAGTCAAGCTATCCAGGCTGAATTAAGGCTGATAGCCAGAAACCGGTCCTTGGATGCTTGATTCCGGTCTGGGAAAGACATGGCTTGGTAGTTCGGACTGGACTGTTCCCATGAGGCACAGGGTCAGAGCTGAATTGCATATAGCCAGTGTCTAACTCAGGGTGGTGTGGAGTGCAAAAAAACGATGGATTTAGGCCCAGATTCTTGTACTGGGGTGAATGTTTGACATTGTTCTACATTCTGTCCATCAACTGTGTTTTTTGCAATCTTTACCCCTAGTGGGCTGGGTATGCTCAGACGTGAGTCCCAGGCTCTCCACACCACAGGAGTCAAGCTATCCAGGCTGAATTAAGGCTGATAGCCAGAAACCGGTCCTTGGATGCTTGATTCCGGTCTGGGAAAGACATGGCTTGGTAGTTCGGACTGGACTGTTCCCATGAGGCACAGGGTCAGAGCTGAATTGCATATAGCCAGTGTCTAACTCAGGGTGGTGTGGAGTGCAAAAAAACGATGGATTTAGGCCCAGATTCTTGTACTGGGGTGAATGTTTGACATTGTTCTACATTCTGTCCATCAACTGTGTTTTTTGCAATGTTCACCCCGAGTGGGCTGGGTATGCTCAGACGTGAGTCCCAGGCTCTCCACACCACTGGAGTCAAGCTATCCAGGCTGAATGAAGGCTGATAGCCAGAAACCGGTCCTTGGATGCTTGATTCCGGTCTGGGAAAGACATGGCTTGGTAGTTCGGACTGGACTGTTCCCATGAGGCACAGGGTCAGAGCTGATTGCATATAGCCAGTGTCTAACCCAGGGTGGTGTGGAGTGCAAAAAAACGATGGATTTAGGCCCAGATCCTTGTACTGGGGTGAATGTTTGACATTGTTCTACATTCTGTCCATCAACCGGGTATGCTCAGAAGTGAGTCCCAGGCTCTCCACACCACTGGAGTCAAGCTATCCAGGCTGAATGAAGGCTGATAGCCAGAAACCGGTCCTTGGATGCTTGATTCCGGTCTCGGAAAGACATTCTGTCCAACAACTGTGTTTTTTGCAACTTTCTAAAAGTGGCATTTTCAAAACTGTAATCAAAAACCCGAATTTACCATTAAACCGGGTTTTTTATTACAATTACAAAGATATTAAACATGACTTAACTACCTGCTCCCAATTGGGAAGTATGTATTGAATCCCTCTATGTTTTCTTATGGGAAGGGTAGGCCCCACAGCAGTGAAAAGACAACTTAGGAGTTTTTACCTACCAGGAAATGTAAATCTTAAAAATACATGCCCAACTTTTAAATTACACAACACCCTGCCCTATGGGCTACCTAGGGCCTATTTTAGGGGTGACATTTATGTGGTAAATGGGGTGTTTAAGGCTTGGTAAGGGGGGTTTCTTGCCAAGTCGACATGGTTGTTTAAAACTGCACCCAGGCTTTAATGTCAGGCCTGGAACATGTTTTAAGGTGCTACTTAAGTGGGTGGCACAATAAGTCCTGCAGGTCCACTGGTAGCTGGTAGCATTTGATTTACAGGCCCTAAGTGTATGGTATGCCACTCTACAAGGGACTTACAGATAAATTAAATATGCCAGTTGGGTATAAGCCAATTTAACCATGTTTTAATGAAGTATGCACAAGCACTGTACCTCCGGTTAACTGTGGTAAAGTGCACAGAGTCCTAAGGCCAACACAAAACATTTCAGCAAAAAGAAGGAGGAGAGACAAAGGTTTGGGGGAAGATCACCCAAAGCCTGGCAGGTCTAACATGCTCTAATAAAAGCAGTCCAGGCTGAGCCGATACACTATGTTCTCTTTGAACATGAGCACAAACAGCCCCATATTTAGGTGTGCATATGTGTTACAGATAGGAAATCAAAATAAATAATCACTGGCAAAGTCAACTGGTCTGGAGATACTATACTAATGCACATTAATACTGGCAAGAACAAATGTTCACAGACCATTTGTGCCTCATTGGTGTGAAACCTGCCACTCTCTGTGCCTCTTATGTCTTAGCTCTGTGTGCTTTATTCCCCAGCTTGTGATGCATGCATCAGTTTTCACAGTGAAAGGCACAAATAATCTGGACAGATTTGTGCATGCCTTAGTCTGCCCACATTAGCAAATTAAAACCAGCCAATTTGCTTTTCCGATAATCTTTTTTAGTATGTAATGGCCTCTTGCATAGCTTCTTGTGGACGTCAGACTGAGGTTGGTAAAGTAAGTAAGTAAAGTCCACATTTGTAAAGCGCACAATCACCTGTAAGGGTCTCTAGGCGCTGGGGGGCGTCGGGAAGATTAAGCGAGCTATTGCCCAGAGTCACATGGTGCTGGGCTTACCTGCCGCCGGAGCCGGGGATCGAACCGTGGTCCCCAGATTCCAGCGTCAGTCGCCCTGGCCGCGGCGCCACACCACACCTCAGAGTAATTCTGAAGCGGTATGATGAGCTGTGATTTGCAACAGAGGTAAACCAGCCTCTAGTATGTATTTGTGTCTCTGCCTTTCCCCATCATGCCACACAGGATCAATAGAGAGAGACTGCTAAATTTAGTTTAGTGCAGAGTAGAGCAACATCAATTTGAGCCAACTTTAAGGCTATGGTGGTGGAGTCAATGATTCCAATACAGGCGAAGGTCTTTCTTTCTTATTCTGTTGTAGGCCTGGCATATAACAGTATTTATTTTAGATGAAGTGTAGCTCGTGATTTATTTCCGTCTTTTAACTATGTCTGTTAGAACTTCCAGATGAGGCACCAGGTGGGTAGTGATAAGAATTATCCTTTGAGTACATGTTTACTGAGCTCTGCAGTCACTGGTGACAGGTAACCTGTTGTGGTGCGAGAATGAACCACTGGAGAACTGCAGCAAGTTTTCAAGTAGATGTGCGGAACTGAGGTGAAACTCGCAAGGTGACATGCATGATACTCCTACAGCTATTAGCACAATGCAGAATGAGAGAACTGGAGGAAGTTGAGCATGTGCAACTTGCAAGGGTTAATATGTGCTCTTGCGTGCCACCCACAGCCACACTGGTATTCAACAATAGCCATGGCAACAGCTTTCAAACCAGTCTTGCTCCCTTCCTCACTCTCTCTCTCTCTCTCTCTCTCTCTCTCTCTCTCTCTCTCTTTCGATCGCTCTCTCTCTTTCAATCTCTATATTTCTCTACCTATACCACCTTTGGTTCTCTCCTCTATCTCTATCTATCTTTATCTATCTCATGAACCAGTTGTGCCTGCTGCAATAAACCCCAGGGCATTTAGGGTTCTATTGCCAAAGGTACATTTACAAGTGAGCAAATCTAGACATGTAAATTTAGTCTTACACTTTGTAATAAATGTGCTACTTTTGGCCATTCACCATTTAAAAGTATACATTTACTACGAGTAGACTTATTTGTCCACACCTTCTGAATTCAGGGGGAGAGCCTAATTTAAAGAATAAAGTTACTACTAGTAAGCTTTTTAAATGCAGGTGGAGCTCTTTGCCACTGGGGTGGAGATCCCCGTATGGTTAAATATCGGGAAAAGTTCAAAAGTTTATTAAACTTTTTTAAGTTTAAATATTTCCATGATTATTGTAAATTAATTTTATATACTAATTTTAAAGGGAGAACAAAATTTAAAATGCTACAACACTATAAACGTATATTTAAAATAAATAAATAATCAATTTAAATATACTACATTAGAATTATGTTTTAAGATTTGTTTTAAAACAAATCCCATGTGAAGTAAAATTTAGATTCATTTCCAATGTATTAGCAATTATTAAAATGTATGTATAGAATTAAGTTAAATTGAATTAATTGTTTTTAACATAAAGTTAGATTTATTTGTTAAACACAAAAGGATAGTATTATATTTTAAAATAAAATGCAAATTATTTTTATAGTAGGTTTGAGAAATACAGGAGAAGGATAATTCTATGGTTTTGCTACATAAATGACTTGTTTTTTTATTTGAAATTGAGCTATTGGAAATCTGCTAACTACAAGACAAAAAAATGATTTCAATTTTAGGTTGTATGCTAATCACAGCAGAACAGAGATAGACATCTTAGACATCAAGGTTCATAAAATAACATGTATTTGTAAAGCGCACGTTCACCCAACGGTATGTTGGCACTGAATAACAGATGACTCAGAAGAGAGGATAGTGATTTTACTTTAAATGAAAGACACAGCAGGGAATGCCATTTTAAAAGCAAACAGTAACCACTGAGTTAATACCAAATTGAACAACATCAATAAAGAAATCACCCAGGATTTATAAAGAGTAGCTAATCATTCATTAGGGTATTCAGGCCCTTGCAGTTCCGGGAAAGCTTAATTGAACAGCCAGGTCTTAAGGGTCCTTTGGAATTCCAGAAGAGAAGCGATGGTCTGGAGCTGTGTGGGGATGTTGTTACAGGTGTTGCTGCCATATAGGAGAAGGAGCGTCCTCCACTTTTGCTTTGGTAGATGCAGGGAGTGTGGGCAAGTGATAGGGAGGTGGAAGGTAATGTTCTCAACAGTTGGTGGAAGTTCAGGAAGTGGCTAATGTAGGCGGATTCTGGTTGTGAAGAGCCTTGTGAGCATGGGTCAGCAGCTTGAATTGGCACCTCTTCTGTACGGGAGGTCAGTGAAGTTGCCTGAAGTTGGGTGTAATGTGGGTTCATCGGAGCAGGTTGAGGATGAATCTGCCTGCGGCGTTCTGTATTGTTTGAAGTCTCTGTAGGAGGTGTGTGTCAATTCCTATGTAGAAAGCATAGACAGCATTGCCATAGTCTAGTAGGCTGTTGATGAGGGCATGTTTCACAGTGCATCTCGTGTACAGAGTTAACCACTTGAAGACCAAAGTGAGGAAGCAGGTGGAGGAGATGACGTTGATCTGGGATTTCATGGTGAGCTTGTTATCAATGATGATTTCTGGTGTGGTTGGATGGCCACCAGGAGTCATTCCATGGGTTACTATTGTTGCCGAAGATCAATACTTCTGTCTTGTCTGTGTTCAGCTTTAGGCAGCTTTTCTTCATCTGGTTAGCGACGCTTGTCATGCATCTGTAGAAGTTGGTCATGGTGGTGGTATGGTAATCGGTGAACAAGAGGATAAAGTGGGTATTGTCAGTGTATGATAATATGTTGAGACTGTGCGATATGACGATGTTGACCAGTGGTGTCATATATGCCATAAAGAGCATGGAACTGAGGGATTGAGCCATGGGGCATATCCTTGGGTTCAAAGGTGAAAGTTGGTAGGCAGGCCCACTGTGTTCTTCTGGTGAGGAAGGAGGTGATAAATCTGGGTGCTTCCTTTTTGGATGTCAATTTGGTAGAGTCTTTTGAACAGCGTGTGGTGGGATCCTGTGTCGAAGGATGCAGAGGGATTGAGGGGATTCAGAGCTGATGATTCTCCTCCATCGAGGAGGTTATGGATGTTGTCAGTAGGTGCAATCAGGGCGGTCTTGGTGCTGTGATTGCTGCAGAAGCCGGGTTGGGAGGCGTTGAGTATCTGGTTCTGTTCCAGGTGTGTTGTGAGTTGTTTGTTGATAATCTTGCCCAGTACATTGGCTGGGTATGGAAACAAGGAGATTGGGCGGTAATTTTGATTTAGTTGGTGTTGGCAGAGGGTTTCTGAGTAGAAGTCTGACTTTGGTGTGTTTTCAGGCATAAAGAAATGTTGCGGTGGTGATTGAGGTGTTCAGCAGAGTGGAAAGTTCCTGGCCAATCCTTTGGTTTTTTCCCCTCTGTGGCCAGGGGTCGCAAAGAAAGTGCCAGGAGTAGCAGGGAGCAAGTTAGAAGTCTCAGCTGCGACCCCTGACTACCCCCAAATAACATCCATGCCTTAGCAGTACATTATAAAAATAATGCCTGTCACCCAGATGTTTGAGGACCATATAGAGGAACAAAACAGAAGTCTGAATTCATTTTTAAGGTTATGGAACTCCTAGGTGACTTGAAATATACTTAGCATGCACATCAGGAGTACTCTATTCCTTAAAATGCGTGGCGATGCCATCACCTTTAACAGAAACCACTTAAATCCTTGGTGCATAGCTCTTTTATATGAAAGAGAGAACATGTTGGTAAACATGAAGAATAAAAATATAATGTCTACTGTAAAAGTAAACCCATCACACAAACTGTTATGTAATTGTTGCCAACAGTACAGTAGCTCAGAATGTGTAGAAGCATGCAGAAGGATTCTAACTTTTCTATAATTACCTAAGGTGTTCAAAAAATAAAAAGTTGCCATAAATATCTCCTTTTTGCTTGTCACTCCGAAGCTAGAAAAACAGAGCAGAAGAAAAAAAGTAACGTTGCGTTTTTGTTTTTTTACAGCTGTTTTAATTCTGATCTGTGGCTTTATCTGCATCCCCTTCAGCTACTGGCTCTGGCAGCAGGCATTGTGACATCAGAACTCAACTGTAATACGTTATTACAGTTGATTGGTTATGTCATTTCTTTATAATAGGCAACTGGGTCCGTCACAAGTCACATATAATAAAGAAATTAGAGACTATTTTTATACAGGGATTGCAGAATCCCATGCATTAGGTAATTGTAAGACCAGCCCACTCGGGCATGATGGAAAAAAGGAGAGAAATTATATTGGTTTGGTACAAAATGCCATTATTTAATTAAACCTGTATAAATTGGTTGATTCTGAATATTTTACAAATGATGAATTGCCTTAAGTATGTTAGAAGCTGTTTTCATTCCATGAAAACATGAGGTTCAGAAGTAAAGAAAGACTTTTGAAATTAATAGCAATAGTCCTTTTTCATTGTTGATCACATATGGATATGAAGTGTGTGCTTAGAAGTGTTGGTGTGATGGTGTCTACTGTAAGCAATGCTGCAATGACAGACAAAACAAGTCAGGTCTGCTGCCACAATGAAATAAAGGACAAATAGCACCAGAACCTAGGAGTGAGCCTCTTCATTCCTGAAAGCTCACAACATTAAAGACATTATTTTTATTTATATATAATTATTAACATTGAAATAAATGTGTATATATAGTTTTAAGAAGTAAAATAAATCAATTCATGTTAACAATATTTCCTATGGGGTGTAATTTTAAGTCTGTGGCCCATTATTTTCATTAAAAGGGTGCTGCATTAACAAGTGGTTGGCCATTTGTGGTATTGGCTCCAGGTCTGAGCTGGGGTACATTTACTATGGTTGTGGGTCCTTTTTGGCTATAGAAGTGCAGTTTATGAATAGGAATCTGCTTGCTCTCTTGTGGTTGGGTACTTGTCACTCACAAACCACCCCCAAACTCTCCTTGCTCCCCTCTCACTTAATAGCAAGCATTCACCAATTTCCAACCACTTTCCCCTGTCCCTCCCACATGTACCACTAAAACATAGAAGTGTTTGAGCAGAGATCTCCCCAGCTGGGCAGAGCTTTCCACACAGAAAAGATAGAAGAGGCTTTGCCCTGATTGGAACGCCATATCGCTCTTCTATGCCGATGCAGCAGCTACTCTATGACAACAGCCTTCATCTGGAGTGGTTCACCAATGACAGACAGCACAGCTCAACGACAAGACCCAGTGCCTGGACCGTACAGGGGTTCGTCAACTAAGCTTCCATTGATGGTACAGATCAGCTCTGACGATTGCCTCCATTCATGGATCGACACCAACACGGCACCACCTTGACTCCTCTTCCTGAGTACTTGATGTCAAAGCTTTGCTCTATCTAATGTACTTCGACAGGAGGACCTGTCTGGTTCCTGTAGCTGGCCTGCTATCAATCAGGGTTGGCCTGATCTTTGGATTCACCCCGGTATAGCACACCATCAAATAACCCTTTAGCTCTATTCTGTTTTGGAAGTTATTCTTAAAAAATTCATATCGTGAGTTCTACTGATTGAATTTTTGTTGTTTAGGTCTTGTTTTACTCAGATAAATGTTCTCTATTTTCTTAAACTTGTGGGGAGTCTTTTTATGGTGTATTCATTGTGTGTTACTGTATGTGTGTGTGTTGCACAAATACTTTACACATTGTCTTTTTGGATAAGCCTGATTTCTCTGTGCCAAGCTACCAGAGGGTGAGCACAGGTTATCTTTTAATGTGAATCTAGCTTATCCTGACTAGAGTGGTGGTTCCTGCCTGGCCTGGGTGCATACCTCTGCCAACCAGTAATCCCATTTCTAACAACATTCTTTTTTTTTTTAGTTCAAATCTTTTTTATTGAAAAAAAACAGAAATGAGAGCGGCAATACATCATCATTATCCATATGAGCATATTGGTACAGTGCCGAGACAAAGATGGGTCAATACATAGGAAATGATACATGAAATAAAAGAAGAAAATGAAAACAATACAGTAAACATCTTTCCGGGTCCATAAAGAGATGATCGCCAGTAACCAAACAATAGCAAATCATCATCACATTATTCCTTCATCTCACATTTCCGTAAAAGCATTTCATCCAGAAATAGCCCATGTAATACCATGTGATACCTTGTCAGTCCTGTACAGTAACTCTATAATTATTTTGCCCATTCATTAAGTGCTGATTTAGTCACATAAGCATCTCATGGTGGATGGAAGGTGAAGGAGGCCTCATCTAAGGACAACCATAGTTTTTTGTTGGTGACCTGCCACGGTGACGAGTGTAGAGCGGGATTGTCAGTGCCCCTAATGCAGGACAGCCATTCCCTCCAAGCATTAAAAGAAACCTCAGTCGCTGTCTTCCAGTTGCATAATACAACCTTACAAGCCAGTGTTAGTAAAAGGTCCAGAAGCTGGCGGTCATGGTCTCCCCTCATTCTTGGGTCTATAGCTCCCAGGATAATATAAATGAATTCTCTTTTGGGTTTTATGACAAATATGTGTTCGATATAATCAAACAATTTTCTCCAGTATGTGTGAAGCATGGGACAATTGAATAACATGTGTGGTAGGTCACCAGTATCTATTGAGCAGTTCCAGCATGTTGGTGTGTCTCGTAGCCCAGCCTTAAATAATCTCTGCGGGGTCCAAAATGTTCTGTTAAGTATCATATACTTAGTCTGTGAGAGTATCGGTGACACCTTATGTGTAAGTGCCGATGCATGTATCCTGATCCAGTCTATGTCTATACCGGTGTTATTCGGTTCTGTCTCCCATTTGATTTCATTACGTCTCATTGTTTTGTTGGGCGTTGGAGCAAGTAGTTTATAAATTTTTGAAACGAAGTGCCCCGAGGATTGGAAGTGCAGTAGCATAGATTTTAGCCAGGGTGTCGCTAATTTGAATGTACGTGTAGATAGAGCTGATTTGAGTTTCAGGAAGGCATAGAAGTCAATCAGTAGTAGGGAGTGCCTAGTCTGTAGAGTCGAGAAGGGTAATGGCATGTTATTCTCACTGAGATCTGAGACCACATTGATACCTCTGTCTGACCAATGGTCCCATACGGGGGGCGAACTGCTAATTTTGATCAATGGATTGCGCCATAAGGATGCAGAGGCAGATTTGTGAATCTGCAGACCAGTCTTATGAACTTGATCTAATCGTAAGAGGGCTCTCTTGGTATTAAGCATGATGTAGTTAGAGTGCGGAAGGTGTGAAAGGTCCATTGTGAGTGCAGCAGAAAGCGGGGCCTTGCCTATGATGAATTTCTCAATATCAATCCACAGAGGCGTATAATTTGGGTCCTCGGCAAACCAGAAAGCCCCTTGCTTGCAGAGAAAGGCGGTCTGGTAGTTTTTAAAGTTTGGCAAACCTATACCTCCTTTAAGCTTGGGGAGTTGTAATTTTTTCATGGCAATTCTGGGTTTTTTCCCTTTCCAGAGGAAGTCCGTAAAAGATTTATCTATTTTATGTAAAAAATCCTCCGTGAAGGTCATGGGGAGCATACTCGCCATATAATTTACTAAGGGGCTGATCATCATCTTTAACGTCTCTGCTCTACCCCACCATGAGAGGAACTTCGGCGACCATCCATCTAGTAGTTTTTGTAATTTTTTATAGAGTATATCCTCATTGATTTTTAGGGTGGTTATCAGATCTTTCTCGAATTCCATACCCGAATACTTAAAACTCTTTGGTTGCCACGTAAGCCCGGAGTCACCCAGAATATTTTTGTCACACAGGTTATTTAGTAATTTCACTTCTGTCTTATCCTTATTCAGGGAGTATCCGGAGACACACGAGAATTCCTCAATTGTGGATAGTAATGCAGGAATAGCTTTATCAGCTTTTTCACTCAAGACCAGCACATCGTCGGCGTAGGCCGTCAGTTTAATTGTGCATCCTGTGAATCGAATTCCAGGAATTTCGGGGTTTTCCCTTATGTAATACAGGAAGGGTTCAATTGCTAGTAGGAACAGGGACGGGGACAGGGGGCAACCCTGTCTTGTACCCTGTTCTAGGTTAAACAGGGAGGAAAAAGCACCGCCAGCTCTCACTCTAGCGGAGGGACAGGCATACAGGGACATGACTAATTTAGTGAATAGAGGACCCAGGTCAAATTTGTGAAGCACCGCATTCAAATACGTCCAATCCACCTTGTCAAATGCTTTTTCTGCGTCTAGTGTTATTGCAACAGCTGGTGTGGATAAAAGCTTTGCTTTTTCAATAACGTGAGCCAGAATTCTAGTATTATCGCTTGACAACCTATTTTTCAGGAATCCCGCCTGTGACGGATGTATTAAGGACGGTAAAACCTTCTGGATGCGTTTTGCAAGAATCGAGGCCAAGAGCTTGCAGTCTAAGTTTATCAGCGATATAGGTCTGTAATTTTTAGGCTGTTTAGAATCTTTGCCTTCTTTGGGTATCACTGCAATTACGGCTTCAGCCATTGTTCCTTTAACCTCTCCTGTGATACTAATTTCTTGGAATACTTCCAAGAGCGGAGTAGCTAGAACATGGGCGAAGGTCTTATAAAATGGTGCCGTGTAGCCATCCGGGCCAGGGGCTTTTCCCTTTTTGAGGGATCTGATTGCGGTAATGACCTCTGATTCAGAGACGGGCTCATTCAAAGACTCCCTTTCTGTGGCAGTGAGTGTTGTGAGTGCACAGTTTGAGAGATATTTCTCAATTTTTTCCCTGTCGTCATGTACGTTCCTAGCATATAGTTTCTAATAGAATTCTCTGAAAATGTTCGCAATTTTATTGGGGTCAGAGCTAGGAGCGCCACTACCGTCTAGCAGAGAGGTTATAGCGGTTTTTTTAATTTTAAATTTGAGATATGCCGCTAGTCCTTTTCCCGCCTTATTAGAGTCACAAATTTTAAAACGCTTCCTTTTATCAAGCCAGATTCCCGCCTTTTCACTAATAAGTTTATTATATGTGTATTTTTGGTTGGACAATTCAATCAGATCTTCAGGGTTTCTATTATTTAGGTATTTGCGCTGGAGTGTAGAGATGTCCTCTTCCAGCGCCTCGGTTCTTGTTAATTGCAGAGGATATTTTTATGATAAGCCCTCTAATGGTGGATTTTAGCACCTTCCATCTCATGGTGTCTGAAGTGTCCCCTTTTTTGTTTGTCGTTAAGAAATCTGTGATGGCGTGGTCAATGGCTTCTTTGTGTTTTGTGTCATTAAGAATAGCGTCATTAAATCTCCACATAGATTGACGAGTGGTTGGCGTGACATTAGAAAGTGTGAGAGAAACGCAAGAGTGATCAGAGACTAATCTGGGGGCAATGTCCGAGTCTTCAACTCTGGCCAGCGCATTTTTAGAAATGAGTATGTAGTCAATTCTCGAGAACGAGTCATATGGTGGGGAGAAAAAGAGTAATCTCTACCATCAGGATGTAGTCAGCGCCACGTATCCACCAAATGGAACCTATTGCATAATCTCATGAACGCCTTGTGAGCTTTACCTGGGCGAAAGGCGCATTTGGAGTCTCTATCTAATACCGGGTCATACGGAAGATTGAAATCACCCGCCAAAATATGAACTGCCGTATCTGGGATGGAGTCGATCTGTTTCGTGAGGCCTAGCCAGAAAGACGGGTCATGGGCATTAATGGCATATATTGACGTAATAAAAAATTCAGTATCATCTTTAAGTAGTTTCGCCGATACCCATCTCCCTTTCGTATCCATGGTAGAGGAGAGTATCTCCACATTCGCAGTCTTCGCCACAAGCATTACCACCCCATTCTTTTTAGAGATTGCCTCAGAGCCTATTACCTCAGTGTAGTACTTGTTTCGCAGTGTGTGAAAATGTTTCGCTTCTAATTTTGTTTCCTTTAACAGGGCTATGTCCCCACGTTGCCTACGTAGATAATCAAGTATCCTCTGGCGTTTAACCGGCTGATTTAGGCCTTTCACATTCAGCGATAGTATTTTAAGATTAGCTATGGTTGTTGTCCCTATTGGAGTATCTATAACAGGAGCCATCAATTATGCAGCGTCTGATATCGTATCATAACACATGTATATGCATGGGATTCAGATCTGAAAGAGAGCACCATACATTTGACACTACAGGCAATGACATAACTCGCATTAATCACAGGGCTAGCAGTATTCTGAAATACGGAACGGAAGCTTCGGAATATAAAATAGTACAGTGTGCGCAGTGTGTGGAATAAAAAAGAAAGGAGAAAAAACAGAAAAAGCAGAAAAAGTGAGAAAATAAACTCCCCCCACAATCCCCCGCACCACCCTCCTCCCTCCGCCCTTCTCCTAGGCCCACCCCTTCCTCCCTCATGGAAGAATAGGAACATGGCGACTCGGGAACGACCACGAGGCCGCCTCCAGGCAGGCTTAGTCAACAAAATTTAACGTCTGAGCTGCTGGAACAAACGCAAACAAGAGAGCTAGACAGCTTCCAATAACCATCAACAGGGTATAACAATAGACAGCTTCACTTATAAACGCAATGTCTTTAAGGACAAAGAACCATTATGACTAGATTTAGAGAAAACTATTCGTATCTTGTTCTTTAAGTATAAGCTAGACAGCTTCCAATAACCATCAACAGGGTATAATAATAGACAGCTTCACTTATAAACGCAATGTCTTTAAGGACAAAGAACCATTATGACTAGATTTAGAAAACTATTCGTATCTTGGTCTTTAAGTATAAGTCGTGTGAGTGAACAACACCATGTCCACCAGCTGGAGACCATTCTAGTAAACAGTTCAATAAAAGACGTCAACTAGATCTCTCAGATATTATTTCAATAAACATTCAATAACCATTTAGAGGAACATGTCATTCCATCCCCATAACACAGTGGAGTAAGCCATCGAGTTCCGCATAGCGTGAACATTATGGGCAACACAAGTGCACTTGCGGGGTGCAGCAAAGAACATTTGAGATCAGATAAGGCACATATTGGAGCAGTATATACTTATGATCCCTATGTAAAAGGGAAAATTTTACAGGTCAACCAGATCCAGAGGCTCCTGCGCCTCCAGCACCTCCCTGATGCGAGAAAGCAACCTCCATATTGGCCTCTTCCTGCGTAGAAAGTAGATGGCGCAGCCTTTGTGGGTCAGAGAATATGTGAGTCACACCTCTTATCGTCACTTTGAACTTTGTCGGACCAATGAATCCATACATGAAACCGAGTGACTTCAATTGAGGTCTCAGTGCAAGAAAACCTTTCCTGACATCCATCGTTTCCTTACTATAATCTTGTGAGATGTAAATCTTATGACCTTTCCATAAGACATGATTGTGTTTGCGAACGAAGGAGAGGATCTGTTCTGTGTGTTGGTATCTCAGTGGTTTGCACACTATCGCTCTCGGCCCCTTCTGATCTTTGGTCATTCGTCCCGGGACTCTATGTGCTCTGTCAAATTCTAATGGTTGAGTGAAGGTTAAGTTTGTTGCTTGTGTAAACCAGTTCTCAAGGAATGGGACGCACGATCCATGGCTTTCTTCTGATTTTTCTGGAATTCCGAAAATTCTCAGGTTCCCTCTCCTATTTCTGTCTTCCAACTCCGCATTCTTCTTTACCAGATGGTCCGAGCATAAGGTGAGATTTTTAATAGCTCCAAAGGTTTTATTCTCCGTATCTTCTAGTTTACTTATTCTACTTTCAGATTCTGTCATTCTTGAATTAATATCCTTTATGTCTTGTCTTATAGCAGCAACCTCCTCTTTGGTAGACCTAGCCAGATCTCTGACTTCATCTAGCCTATTCAGGATAGTGCCATATCTTTCCTCCCTTTAATCGGCGTCGGCGGATCAGTTTTCAGCGTTTAGGGGTTTTGCCATTCTTTTTGTCACTCATTTTTAGTCTACTTCAGTATTTATATTGGAGGTAGATAGAGCAATGGCACCAATAACCCTAGATGCTAGCCTTGTATCACCACTATGTGGTTAATAGTAGTAGTGTGGCAGGACAGTATGGGTGAATGGCATTTCAATAGCAGTTCAATGTATGCACACACTGGTACAGGACCCTTATTTTGTAATCCAGCATAGGAGCTTGCTGTGTGCCAAACCGTCAAACCAGTGAATCTCCAACGCACACAGCATACAATAGCATAGTTGTGGTGCCTGTTGATATTTGCCTTTGTTGCTGTTTGTTTATGCTTGTATTCGTTTGTATTTGTTGTATTTGCTGTTAGACCACTTAGATTTAGGGCAGATGCTTGTGTATCCCAATCACATGGCTTGGTTAAAGTTCAATGCATCAATCACCATTAACATATTTGGCAAGACTGTATGGTTCTGGACATACTATGCATTATAGATGTTAGCACGTGAGATTAAACATCTCTGTATGCCTCCTTTATTATTTGCTGATTTTCACCTTCTTAACACATTGCAGTGACAGTGTATATTCGAAAACATTCGAGATTCAGGTCAGGCGACACTGTGGGTGCAGACCGTGTGGCTAGGAAGATGCATATCGTCAAAGTCCGCCATTTTAGGTGATCGCTACCTTCTCATCCCGTTTTTATATATTTACACTGCAATTTCATTTCATGGAGCTTGTAATGTCGAGCGTTTCGAGTAGGCGTCTCTCGTTTCGCTCTTCCTCACGGTGCGTTGTTTGGCCGTGTGCGCAAAGCCTTCTCGTCAGAGCTCCGTAGGCGGACCAGGGAGCCTTGTGGCTGCAGTAAGTTTAAGGCTCCGTCGTCAAGCGCGTCTGCCGGCGGTGAAAAAAAGAAAGGCGATTTCCGCAGCTCCTTCCGAGCGGAATCGCTTCAAACTCACATCGCTACTTGACTACGGCTTCCGACGCCCAGTCATGCGTTTTGGGCTCAATCAAGCTCGTCCAGCCGCTCTTTTTGTTCAGAATTCGTTTGCTGCCTGGAGGAAGACCGAAGTTACGTCGCCATTTCTCCGGCGTCCAAGCCACGCCCCAACATTCTTTGAGATCAGAGGGGCAAAGGATATAAAGATATATAAATGTCCAGTGGTGAAAGAGGTGATGTACTTTTCAAATTGATGGAAACCGCATTTGATTGGAGAATGTCTCCCACTGATGATTTCACTGTGTCATTTACACTACATGTTTTCAAATCTGATACCTAAAATTCTAATTTATAACATGGGAACTTTTTTTTTTCCTGAATAGTATTATTGGATATCTTGCTACAGAGGAGTACAATAGTGTCTGCAACTAGAGTCCGTAATTGCTGTCCATTGTACACTGGTATTTCCATGGAAAGATATGTCGCCCTGCACCAAATCAGGCCACGTGATGTCACAAGGCCTTGTATCATTCTGCTAAGCATAACTACACACAGTGATAAAAACGCACATTAGAAATTTGAAGAGGGTGATATTTTGCTAAGAGGACGGATGCTCTCTGTTTACTCTATAAGAAATATACCTTCACAGACGTCAGCATCAGCATCAGCGCACAGTGAATACTCTTCACTGGAAAAGGGCAAACATTAGGGCATATTCTTGTTTCTTACACAATAGCCACGGAAGGAGCCCCAAGTTTCTATTGCCAAAGTGTCTGAACTCTGAACTGGGTGACGCACTGCTCTGCAAGAATATTGCCCTTAGCTGAAAAAAGATATCAGAAACAGATACAACAAAGCTTGAAAATTCCATAGAAGAAAACCGAAAAAACCCTACTCTTTACACCTACAGTGTATCAACAACCTAGTTTAACTCTAAAACGAATCTATACATTTCGATCAATATGCAGACATCAGAAAAAAACATATTTACCTAGACAAAATAAGCCTCCCTGTGCTTTTTGATTGCTGGATTTTTTGCTCTTGGCCAAGACGTGAAAACTCAGTAGCCTCGGGCGCCCAGGAGCCGCGGGTCGGGCCTGCTCATGAAAGAATGATGGGAGCTTCTCCAGGGGAGGAGGCAGCCGGCTATGCGCACACAGGGTTTTTAGCACTGTGCCTTCAAAGAAATTGAAACTTAATTCTCCTGTAAGCCTTTAAGTCCTAACCAATTTGTTCTCCTCTCTGGGTGTTATTCAAAATGCTGCAACACATATAATATAAAGTGACATTTGGTAAAAAAACACGAACTGATTTAGTTGGAGGTCTACCTACCTGTTGTTGTTGCGAATTAGCAAACTAAGCTGAGAAATAAAATTGTAAAAAACGATTCAAGCTCAACTGCGTTCATTGTCTGCAGACAATGCCACGTTATGATGAGAGTCTACTGAACCGTTGGTGTTGTGCTGTTGAGACGGTTGGAAGCCAGTATGTTCAATTTAATGCCCACCATCCTCCACCAAGGAAAATACACTGCCATTCTGGTACAAAAGCGGCTACAGATGATTTTCGACAGATTAACTAATATATTTTTTGCTCACAATAACACATGTATTCACTTTTTACTCCTAGGCCGACTCTACCTAATGGCAGACTTCTGTTGGGACGAAGATTTCAGATCCCGACACTCGCCCTGGTCCCCTTGTTTCTAAACATTCATATATTCTATATCCCCGCCCATCTTCTTCAGAGGCACACTCCTTCGCAGACCTCTGCTGTAGCAGGTGAAGCGTCGCAAATCCAAGCTAGGAGGCAGAGTAGTAGGGACGTAGGGCCAGATTTATGAAGGATTTTACCAATCCTTCCGCTAAAATGCATTTTGCCATGAACAAAAGACAAAATGCGACTCACTAACTTGTTACTGAATTACATTTTGGTTTTGCAATTCAGTATTAGGAAGAGGCGTGTTTAGGGTGTCTCTTCCTAATACTAAATAGCACTGGTATGTATGAATTTTTGCAACGCAAAATGTGGTCGCAAAACATTCGGAGTTACCACCAACTTCAAGATGTGGTAACCCATTTCCAAACGGGAAGGGGTCCCCAAGGAACCTTTCACTTTTTGAATCTGTGTGCTAACATTTTTTTTTAAGAGCAGGCAGTGGTCCCACAGACGACTGTCAACTTTAAAAAAATGAACAGATAGCTTTTCATATTTATTTTTTTAATACATCCCGTTTTCCTTTATGGAAAACGGACTGCATTACAAAAAAAATATTGTTATATTCAAAAAGCAAACACAGACATGACAGTCTGCTGACCCCAGCAGGCCAGCATCCCTGCGATTGTAGCCACTCACAATGGGTCACAAATTGAGACCTGCTTCATGAATATTGATGAGATAGGTCCATTTGCATAAGGAGCTGGAAGAATTCGGCTAACTGTCATCCCAGTTCTCAGCAGTGCTTGAAATAAAAATACAGAACTACAGCCACTCCTTGTCCCTGAGGGTAGTGCCAGTAGTCTCCCATTAACCCCTTCCATGCTGGTGACGAACCCCAGCAGTCACGCTCCACGGTGCTCGTGTGCTGATGACGGCTGGGGTTCGTCACGGCCCCGCCCTGTTTGTTCAGCGGCAGCACACGGGGGGAATCGAGGCCGCACGGAAGGGGTTAAAAACACTAGGGAAGTGTGAGAGGTGGAGGTACTGAGTACCTGCCCATTTAAAACACTGGTTATCAGTATGTAATCTAGGGATCACTTCTGCATCTATCCTGTTCATCTCAGCCTTACATATGAAGAAAATGGCTTCAGGCAAGCGGAGACTCAAAAGATCACACTGACGCCACTCTACACTACAAAAGACAATATTTGATGTATTTAGAGCATAAAATCATTTCTTGTTTGTGCTGAGGACACAAACAAATATACAGTCTTTTAAGCATTTAAAGGTCCCACAAAAGTGGACTCATATCGCTCCTTTTCTAAAGGAATTGTACTGATTGGATATTCGAATCTGAGAATCACCCGAAACCCTGCTACTTCATTGTAATTACTTTGGGAATTAGACACTTATTTAATATAGCAATATTTACAATGCTTCAAGGAGAGGCTCTATACCATTGCTAATCTTTAGACATACATGCAAATCATCTTACCATTTTGTATCCTTTAGCTCTGTCTATTCTGATACAGGAACAGCTACTAGATCCGTGGAGTCAGCCTTATGTCAGTAAAATACAGAACACAATCAGGTCCCTTTAGCATTTAATTGTCTAAATCTTCCTATTTTGCCTATGGCCCATGGCACTGAAAAGGGGGGAGGTTACCTTTCTTAGGTCTGACACCCCAAAATAAGGTATGACTGTTATTCAGGTCATATTCATAAATTACCAAATTGTAAAAATGCTTTAAAAGCCACAATCACTTAGATGACGGAAGGACTCATTCCAGAGTCTGCCCACTGTTCTCCAGCTGTTTGTGTTCCTCCATTAGTCATGCCATTTGGTGATTGCCCAATTGTACTTTTGTATAAATAATTTCAAGCAAGATCCTTATTTCGGGTGTGTTTTGGGTCTTTGCTCCTCTCATTGCAGCACGTAACTACTACCACAACATTGCATTGAGTTGATAATAAAGTCCCCCATGATGTATGGGTGGTAGACTATAAAGGTGTAATGTAGCTCAACTCCACTGTGAAGTGAACCAACCTAAGTTATGTCACGTCAGAACCCCTTTCAAAGGACCATGTGGCACACAGGTGCTACTGGACCCAACCTTGGTGGTTGAGGCCTTTTTATCCTGATGTTCCAGAGCCTGTCCTATTATGGATCCTGAGCACCTGGGTCAAGTGCCCCTATGCACTTGTCTCTCCTTGGTAGCTGTGGACGAGTAGTCAAAGTCTCCTTTGGGTGAGAAGTGTAGATACAGTTTAGTGAATGTAGGGCCATATGTATGAAGCTCAAATGGGTTCGCAAACGCCGATATTTGCAGAATTTCGGCGTTTGCGAACTCATTTTCGCTACATGGTATGTATGTAGCAAATTTGAGTGCAAAATAAGGAATTGCAAATTTGCGATTCCTTATATGCAATGTATGAAGCACCCAAGTTGTGCAATTTCTCATTAAGAAATCGCAAATTACCACCAACTTGAAGTTGGTGGTAACTTGCGATTTCATTCATAAAAGCGCTTTTTTACATTTGTGAAGGTGCCATGTGGCGCACATACATGCCCTTAGGGCATGTATGTGCGCCATATGCCCACACATGTGAATTTCAGGGGTGCATCAGGGTGTCCTTATGACACCCTTGCACCCGTGAAATTATTCTCAATTTGCGATTCTCAAATTGCGAATCGCAAATTGAGAATAACTTCACATTCATTCCTATGGGCCTCCTGGCCCATAGAAATGAATGGGAAATTTTTCCTTAATTGCGATTCACAATTTGCTAATCGCAATTAACCACATGAGCGCTAGCGAAATTCTGCCCCTGTGCTCAGATTTTAAAAAACGCACTTTACATGACGAGCTGGGCTCGTCATGAGCGTGCGAGGAGGCTACCTCATGACGAGCCCAGCTCGTCATGAGCGTCGAAGGGGTTAAGGAATTTTAAGAAATCGCCAAAAAAATGCGATTTTCTACATACATACCAATTTGCAGATCTCAAATAGCGATTTCTAAAAAATCGCTATTTGAGATTCGCAAATCTCGATGTTGATACATCTGCCCCTATGACTCATAACTCAAAGTGCACGTAGCAACGTCAATAAATCAATGCCCAGTCAAATATTTGTTTTAATACTAAAAATAAGTATTTAAATGTTGGGGTCTCAACCTCCCCTTCTTATAGATCATTTCCAGACACCAACTGTGATTTAGGGTCTGGGTCTTTTAAGTTTTATTTTGTGGTTTTGATTCTTTTGAAGTGTGCACTTTTTCTTCCTCTTGAAAGGCTGTCTGTCACAGCGGGAGAGACTCTAAAGCTGATTTTCCCACAACACAGGTCATGGGAGTGACTAGAGTTCACAGCGAGACGTCAGCCCCAGTGATATGTGCATCAAAAGGTTAACACCGGGCTACCAACCCTACTCTTTAGGGTCTCCCAAGCAGCTTCATCTCATTCCTGAGATTTGTCCAGGCCCCTTCCTTGTAATCTCTCACTGACCCACAGAGCAACCTTTGGAGCATACAGGGGAAGTCTTTCTCTCCTTTCTCCAGTGTGTCCCACCAAGCTCACACGAATGAAGCATACACAAATCTGTCTGGGGGGATTCCTCTACTCCTCATGTCTTCACCAGACAGACCTCGGCTCCCTAAAATGGAACTCAAAATGGATCCCAGGGTCCTCCATGCAATGTACTATTGCAGGCACACTGGCACAACGTGCATGGACACAGCACACACACTATTTAGTACTGTTACCTTCATGCATTGTGCACTCTCAGACACACATTCATTCAGCACACACATTCGCTCAGAGCATTGTTTAGTACTGGAGCTTTTCTGTGTTGTGCCTTGGTGTGCTACATGCAAATACACATTCTGCTGGTACACCCATCACTCATGTGTGCACAGCACAATACTTAACATTTCATGCACTTTTTGCAAGCACACATACACCCAGAACATGCTTCCTGGGCCGGCTCTAGGGTGGTGCAATCGGTGCCACTGCACCGGGCGCTGACTTGGGGTGGGGGCATCATTTTTGCAAGTATATTATCATTTAATAGCCCCTGCTGCCGAGTTCCTGGACTTCAGCAATTTTCAGGCATCAATTAAAATTGAAAGATAATTTAGGTGAATAATCATCTTTGTGGAAAGAGACCAGACGTTTGTTTAGTGGAAGTTTTGACTAATCCTAAGGTAGTGCAGAGGGTTAAAATGTCTGCTGCTAAGAACATGCTCCTTTTGTTACTTGTCATTTATAAGAAAAAATCCTAATTTAGAACATTGAGCTATTAACTGTCATCAAAGAGCTGCATGTAAACTGCAAGGTATATGTTAAAGTTATATTTCTTTTGACCTGTCTTTCATTATCCTAATCTTGCCAAAAGGATTCATTTGGGTAGAAAACCATTCTTATTATTAAAGAGAACCCTAACTATGGTGTTACGTTTTAAGGACTCATAAACTATATTGTCTACCAGTATCAATGACATGTCACTCCTACACTAGACCGTGTAGTCCTGTCTGATGTAACATTTCCTATACACTGATTTACACACTGATTTACACACATATGATTGTCTTTGCAATGTGTGTATGGTGTAACGTGCTCTGATACCTTACACTGGTATGAGTGGTGCTATAAAACTAAAGGAATCTGAGAGACAGTGGATATGGAGACTTGAAGGGTTCTGATTAAGGGTGCTGGTGCTGATGAGGGAATCTGTGGCAGAGATGGTCATGGAGGGGGGGCGCCAACAAGCACTGTCGTGCAGGGCGGCACCAGTGTTAAAGCCAGCCCTGCCTGCATCAACTGCACAGCACTATACCTGTCATATAATTTATCCATCACAGGTATAAATGCACCGAGCTCTTGAATTCAACATGCAGGTACTGCACAGCACTGCTCTATCCCTATACTGTACCACTTCCAGGCACACACACATCCAGTGTAGAATTACCACTCTTGTGCTGCATAGCACTTTACATCTTTTTTTATTTATTTTCTCCCTTTGGGAAAAATGTCTGGTTTGTGGCTCAGCACCTGCACTTCTTTCACAGGGCCGGGGCTATAATATTAATTGTTCAATTCAAAATAAAAAGAATAACATACATTGCACAGTGGCTGGCTGGTAAATGTTCAATGGCAGGCCGGCATACACCTGTCCAGGCAGGCTTGATTGTGTATCACCACATTAGTGATGATGTCATTACGCTGATCACAAATCCAAGAAGTCTTCAACAAACTATGGCTTGCATTCTATTCCCCATGTCTGCTGCACCCTGCCACTGCCTGAGCCTAAACCTTCCATTGGATAATTGTAGCTGAGGGCTGGCTCATGACGGAGTTGAGGCAAGGAAGCTGCAAGAACGCATTTGGAACTTGGGAGTGAGGGCTCTTGAGGAAGAATAAATGAAAGTAAGTGTGGACTTTCCACTTGTTGCGTAGCCAGATTAGCAAATCCGGCAACCCTGCATTGCTGCTATCCTCAGAGTGCTCGATGCGGCTGTGGCCCGACACAACTTTTGTGTGCCATGGCATTACCAGTAGAATCTGTGCACTGCACCCCAGCGTGGTAATTGCTGAGCGTGAGTGAGTACAGTAGGCACCACAGCCATACTTACCGGCATTGGCAGCATTACTGCTGGGGACAATGCCTGTGCTGTAGCAGGCAGTATCACAGCAAGCAGAGCAGTGGATGCCGATGCCATTGTCATCTCTGGACCTACTAATTACAGGCAGCACTAGCAGTGATATGTCCTGCTGTGCTCAAGCAGCTGCCTGTTCCGCAATTAGCCTAGTCATACCACACTGATTAAGATATGCAAAAAATCATTTTCATTTGGTGTACATTTTGTTTTTGCACTCGGTGTAGGTAAGAAAGTAAAACGTGCCATCTTCCGCCTTTTTAGGAATGACAACAGCAAAACGAATAGTTCAAAATAGCAGGGACATGTACAGGCCGACGACAGGGGTCAACAGGCAGCAGCAGTGTTAGAGGTGAGAGACAGCAAGAGTAAGGAGGAGAAGAAACAAGAGAGGAGAGAGATAAAACGGAGCAAAGTAGGAAAAAAGGAGGAGAGCAACTCAGATACAAAGAGAAAGCAGCCATGAGGTGAAGAAGAGAGCATTAAGGAGAGAGAAGATAGAATGAAAGGAGACAAATGATAAAATGGAGACACAGCTAATCACTGCTAGAGAGTGGTAGTAAAGAGCCAAGATCGAGGGGAGAGAGAGCAGAGCACGGATAAAAGTGAAGAGAAAAAAGGGCAGGGCTAAAATGAATAGAGGGCCAATCAGAAATACAGGGTGTGACAAAAGTGATAGAAAACAATTAGAGAGGTGAGAGGATAGACTCTTACAGCAAAGACTTAGGGGACAGACAACAGATCAAGGTTAGAAGATAGAGACTGAGGCAGTAAGGGTGTTGAAAGTGGGGCTCACCGTAGGAAGACGTGAGCGATGGCCTCCTTGGCAAAATTTTCAGCACCTGCACTTCTTTTTTTACAAATTAAGCACTGTGTGGTATATGTTCTTGTTAATCTTTAGTGGCCTGCATTCTTCATATTGCAAAATGTAAGTGTCATATTATTTCAGAAATATGATATTGGAATCGTTTAATGAGAGGTTGTACAATGATCAGTTCTGTAAGCTGGATGATAAAAAAGCGTATTGTATATATCTCATATGGGAGAGAGAGAACCAATGAAACGATATACATTACATTGTTGTGGTTTGCTGCGCTGCAGTGTCCACATAAGTTTGAAATGTGCTCAGTTCAAAGCATTTTAGTCGAAAACAGTTTGCTCGAATTTCAAATTTTCATGGGGGTTAAATATAGGCTCTAAGCCCCTGTAGCCGAGTTCAGAGCTACAATGATTGATTATGACAAGCAAGAGGACCCAAACTCACAACTTGTCGTTATCACGATGGGCTGGTTCAAGCGGCGCTGCGCCGGGCTCAGAATGCAAATGAGCACCATGTACCAGCGTCAGTTGTTTTGCGAAGCTGCAGAGACCTCTCTACAAACAGTGCCTTGGAGAATGAGTGATCCTGCGCGCGCTGCTCTGGCTTCTGTTGAAATGCGCACAGCAATAGCAGCAAGGCCAGAGCTCCCCACTGTGGCATTCCTGTTAACTGTGCGTCTAATCATGTAAATTATTAATTGCTAAAGGAACCGTCTTTCGTGTAAAAGAACATATCTTGCTTTCAGGACAAGAACACAGTGATGCAAGGTTATCTTTTTCAGATTTATCTCTAATACAACTGAGGCTGCAGAGCCCGTTGTTGATGAGAGAGTGGTCTGGCATGCCAGGCCCTCTCTCATACTTCAGGTGGTGGGCAGAAATAGGAAGCATAAAGCTGCAGTGGGTGCATACATCTTTTCTGAAGCAGAAACAGCAAGCCAGATGATGCTCTGTGTGTTTGTGGCTCTTGAAAATATATTCAACTCCAAGAAGAAGCGTTACTCTTCACTATATTATAGTCTTGCTAAAGCTTGTTAAAGGCAATGCACCAACTGTGGCGAGTGGAGCATTTGAAAAGAGAGCTAAGGCCTCATTACGAACATGGACAGATGGAGGTATTTTGGAACTGTCGTTAAAAACTGGCACTGACAGAAAATGCCCCCATGGATAAAGAAAACAACCACACTGACTGCTCCATGGCAGTTTTCGACTCAGTCATCGGTCCCTGTATATTTCTAGTCAATAGTCTCAGAATTCTTGATTGCAAGAACATGGAGATAACATTAAAGGTGCTTTATGGTAAAAACAACAATCATAGACTGACTTGGAGGAACCAGAGGCAGCTGAAGGGTAGTCATGCGGATAACTGGTGTGGATGACAGAAATGAATGGGCCTTGGGATGTGACGCAAAATCTTAGAGACAGGCACGTGGGGGCGTTGCGTGGTCAGGAAGATTGGGGGTGGGGGTGCTTTGGCTTCAAATATTCTAACAATCATGCTGGCATTTAAGTTACATCACGTGAGAAGAAGTCCATGAGGGGGGCTCAAGAGGCAGTGTAACGTGAGAGGGGTGGGGATTGTTAAAACACAATGGGGCATATTACCAAGCTATAGCGATAATTATCGCTAAGCTTGGTTAGCGGCCAAAATTATACCGCCGAGCTTTGCCTATTTTTATCGCTTAGGAGCCTTGATATTATCAAGGTTTATCTCCTAAGCGATAAAAATCGGCAGAAATGCATGAATATCGCTGAAAAGTCCGCGATATTCATGCATTACCGAGCAAATGCTCTTAGCCATGTTGTCCACCTACCATTGGGTTAACATGGCTAAGAACTGCTCTGGGCAGGCGTTAGCTTTTGGAGATAATCGCGCTTAGCGCGATTATTTCCAAAAGTTGGTAAATGGGGATAGCGATGTTAGCGACTGTTTCCATTCGCTAACATCTTGGCACACCCACTTTGCATGTCATTAGCGATAATTACCGTTGACATGCAAAGTGGGCCCCTAAATGCCCGCTATCGCCTATTAGTTGTCGCTAACTGGTGTTAGCGACAGCTAGGTAATAGGGCGATAAAATTATTGCCACTTTAGCGGGAAAAATTCCCATTAAAGCGGCGATAAGGCCCTTGGTAATATGCCCCAATATTTTTTAAATTGGCCAACATTTTAAGACCTTCAAAGTATATAAAGAGAGAGAGAGAGCCAAAGAGAGTGTGTGATTTGTTGGTGGATAAATATAAGAATCCCTGCTGAAATCCAACAAACATACTCTGAATAAAAGCACCTATACCCAACTATTTACTAAAGAGTACATTTATTAGGGGAGTGAACACCCCAAGTACCCTCCCTGAAGCTGGTGCCCCTGTAGACACGAAAATGTGATGGGATGTAATGGGGAGAAGAGGGTTAGGCAGTGGTGACTGATTTGGAAATATTACAGGAGACAGATACCATTTATCTCTCAAGTGACTCTTCCACTCCATCGGGTAGCAAAGTTCCTTTTAGCGGTGTTATGGGAACATTAGCAGCATGCAGCTGTTGGACCTGGCCCCCTCTGCAAGGTCACCCCCAAACGTTTTGCCATTACCCTCCACCTTTTTGCTGACTTCGTTTTTGCTGCCCTTAGGATTGTAAATTAAATGCTACTAGTAAGCCTGCAGCACTGATTGTGCCACCCACTTATGTAGCCCTTTACGCATGTCTCAAACATGCCATTGCAGTCTGTGTGTGATGTTTAACTACCATGTCGACCTTGAAAAATAAATCTTTTGTTAAGCCAAAATCTTCCTGTTAGAAATGGGGTTTCTGGTTGGCTGGGGTATGCACCTAAGCCAGTCAGAACCCACCTCTCTAGTCTGGGCAAGTAAGTAACACACCAAAGGAAACCTGTGCTTATTCCGGGTAGCTTGGCACTGAGCAGTCAGGCTTATTCCCAGAGGCAATGTGTAAAATGTTTGCGCAACACACTCTTGCCAGCGACACAATAAATACACCACAAAAGAGACGCCACACATATAAAAATAAATAGTATATTGTACATATCACAAGGACATAATACTGCGCAGATTACGCAACTACTATGATAGTACTCGTTAGACTGACCAAACAAGAATCAGAACGACATGAGTAACATCAGGGCATAAAATGTGACAGTTTGGCTATAGCAGAAAACATATGAATCACCATGTATCATGAGTAATGTGCAGGCCATGCAGGTCCTTAAATGGTACTTGTTATCCTGAATAGACAAGAATCGAAACGATATACACCATTTTAAATTTCCCTTCCTACCTGGTGCGAGGTGTGCTCCCCTTGCCCCGTTCCATCGCGGCTGCATTGCCGTTTGTGTGGAGGGCAGGGGGCCATCTTGGGTCAGTCCCAGAGCCCGGCAGGACCAGAGGTTGCAGTCTAGCTGGAGGAGGGGCTAGACTATATCTTGCACATGTTCTACCGAATGCGCAGCAGTCGCGCGCAGCGGGCGCACAGTGGGCGCGCCGCAGGCGTGCCGAAGCCGCGCCAAAGCCGCGCCAAAGGGGAGCCCGTCTGCACCCGTCCGCGCCTGGACCGCGCCAAGGGCCTTAACCCCTGGTCCGCCGAGCCCCCGAACAGGAGATAAGGTAATAACCTATACTAGTGCCCAACTCATGGATATAAGGAACACGACCAGCACCTCTCGCTGCCCTTATTTTAAAACCGATACTCTCATCAATCTAGTATCCACACAATGTCCCAGTTGCTCCTATAACATTAATCTACCTTTCCGTCAACAAAGGGAAAACTTATCTCCGGGAACAAACAATGTTAAATACATCCAATGTTCGCTTATTAACGCTCGTTCACTTGTAAAACATAAGCACGAAATCTGTGAATTGATAACCAGTCAGAACATTGATCTCCTTTTTATAACAGAAACCTGGCAGACCAAGCATCTGGCCCAGATTTCTGCATTGCCACCCCGAAGGCTACCAGGTAGTCAGACAGGACCAACCCTCAGATAAAAAAGGAGGGGGCATAGCAATTATATACAGGAAAAACTTTGTAACTAAGATAGAATCCAGCGATTTCCCCTTGGCAGAAGCATTAACTTTCTCAATCATGCTTTCCCATTCCCAATCCTTTAAAGGTACCCTTCTCTATCGTCCACCCAATCCTCGGACTGAATTCCTTGCAGCTCTTAACAACTTATTAGAACCCATTGCCGCTACACCAGATTATACTATTTTAGGAGATTTTAACTTCCACTTAGAATCCACCACTGACATAGACTCCTTAGCGTTAACCTCGGACCTTCCATCAGCAGGTCTTTGACAGTTAATCACAGTACCCACTCATCAGGCGGGACACACCCTTGATGGCGTATTTACCAATAACTCTCATATTGCTTGTTCAACAGTCTTACCACTAACCTGGACTGATCACTCAGCAGTCATGTTCACCATCATGACATCCAATCACAAAAATTCACATGTCATGTCTCGCTCTTCTGTCCAATTTCGAGACTGGAAGAACATCGATGTCTCGATTCTACAGACAACTCTTTCATCCACTCAGCCGGAGGACACAACAGACCCACATATAGCTTCTAACAATTATTGTCGCTGGCTTCAAAACGCATTTACTGTTTTAACTCCTTCTAAGAACATGTTGCCTAACAGGACGTCACCATCTGCCCCCTGGTTCTCAGAAACCCTTAGACTGGAAAGACAATGTTGTAGAAACTTAGAAAGGCGATGGCGCAATCACTATGATAACAACGATAGAACTGTGTATAAAAAAGCACTTGCCACATATAGAAAGCTCCTAATCACAGAAAAAAGCAATTTCTATCTAATACAAATAGAATCAGCTCAAAACTCTGCAAAACAACTTTATCAAGTAGTAACGAAACTATCCATTCCACTGGCAAGTGCAATCACAAAACCTTCCCAAAATCTCTGTAACTCTCTGGCCGACTTTTTCAAGGAAAAGGTCAATGACATCTATTCTAATTTCACATCCAAGACTGCCACTGATCACCCTAGTCATAACTCAAGGGCCAACTCCTCCCCAGTCTCTTTACGAGAATTTAGTCAAATCTCCTCCACACAGATAGCAGAAGTAATAGCAACCATTAAATCGGGATCTCCTCTCGATCCCTGTCCACCGTCTATCCTTAAGCCTGTTTCTAATCTCATAGGACCCGCTCTTACCAAAATATGCAACGCCATGTTCCTCTCAGGTTCTTATCCATCGATTTGGAAAAAGGCTATTATTAAGCCCTTATTAAAAAAAAAACAATCTCGATCCTACAGAACCAAAAAGTTACAGACCAATTGCCTCTCTTCTCTTCCCATCCAAATTATTTGAAAAAATCATGAATAACCAGCTGTCCCATTACATCGACCAGAACAATCTGCTGGATGACACCCAGTTTGGATTCAGGAAGGGACATGGGACTGAGACAGCACTAATAAAGGCATCAGACGAAATCAGAACGATCATTGATCAAGGCGGCGCGGCAGTCCTGATACTATTGGACTTGTCCACAGCCTTTGACACGGTCGATCACACCACCTTGATCGACCGTGTATCCTCCATTGGCATGCATCACAAGGCAAAATCGCTTCTGACTTCCTTTCTGTCTGAACGTAAACAGTCAGTTAAACTCGGTGGCTACTATTCCCCTGTTTTTTCCCTCCCTTGTGGAGTTCCCCAAGGATCCTCGCTAAGTCCGACATTATTCAACATCTATGTGTCAGACTTGGCGAGGGTCATTAAATCATATGGAATAAAGCTAACATCATACGCCGATGATACCCAGTTGGTTTTGTCTATACATAATGATGGAGGAGCAGTTGCAGCCAATTTTCAAGAAGGTATGATGGCTATTAGTTCTTGGATGGACTGTAATTGCTTAAAACTTAATTCCGACAAAACGGAGGTCGTGATTTTTGGCAGACTCACCCCTTCTTGGTCCCCAGCGTGGTGGCCTACTGAGCTGGGCCCCCCTCCATTACCTGTTACTAAGGTTAGGAACCTAGGGGTAATATTTGATAACAAGTTTTCTTTTGTTAGCCATGCAAATGCGGTTGTCTCCTCTTCGTTTTTTACCCTCAGAATGGTTAGAAAACTTTTACCTTTTCTTCCTCCTAGTGCAGGCAAGACCCTCATGTGTACCTTGGTACTATCCAAGGTTGACCACGGCAATGGACTTCTACTAAATGCACAAGAGAATGTCCTTAATAAAATGCAGTTAATACAGAATGCGGCTGCAAGAATTTTGACCCGCACCCCAAAGTTTTCTTTGATATCCCCTATTATCCGTCAACTCCACTGGCTCCCAGTCAAAAGCCGCACTAAATTTAAAGCCTTGTGCATCGCGTATAAAGCCATGAATAACATTGGGCCGGAGTTTAAAAAAAAAAGCTTTGTGCATATACACTCCCAAAAGATCGCTACGTTCATCCACGACCCTACTTCTCCCAGTCCCGCGTACAAAAAAAGTGACCTGGGGAGACAGACGATTAATAGTGGCCATATCTAAATTGTGGAACACCCTCCCCCTCCACATCAAAAACAGTCCATCCTTAATGGTATTCCGAAAACAAACAAAAAGATGGCTCTTTAATCAGTAATACCATCCAGCGCCTCTTTCAGCCTCGTTCAGCGCCGAGACACCCCAGGGTATTTGCGCGCTATACAAGTCGTATAAATAAATAAATAAATAAATATGCAGCATGTAATTCAACAGTTCAGGGAATAAGGCACGTGAGTCATAATACCATGAACATAGAGGCCACAGTGCCCTTGAGCTTCTTTTCGATCTGTTACGATAATTTCCCTAAATCAAAACCTCCTCCCATGGCCACTGTCGAGGTATCAGGAGACAGAACAATGCCCCACACTACTTTTTGTCCAGAAAGGGGGAAGGCACCAATGTAGATAACGGTGTTACGCCCACTTCCTTGCATACTGAAATATCAGGTGCAGCTACTGAAGACAATGGCAGCCCCCTGGGTTGGGAGGTACAGCGGGACAAAGATCCACCCAGAAAGGGAGCGCGGCACGATGGCGCTACTCCCTAGGTATGTCGCTGGTACACATAGGAGCATCGGTGCACTCTTGGTCATAAAGTCAGACGTGGGAGTGACAATGCGCTCTGATCCCGGGATTTACAGTAATAGAGTTTCCTGCCGGGGTTTGGCAATCGATCCTCTGGTGCACAAGAGTGGAGCACAACATTGTCCCCTCAAGCGATTCACCCACAGGAGGTCTCGCTCAATCCCTTGAGATGTTGAACACACCATTCCTGCTGCCTTCAAAAGCCCAGGTCAAATACACCAGTGTGCCATATCTTCATGCTGCCCGAGCGTTGCAGCATCACAAAAATTACTCCGGTCACCCCAGGGCAGGGGCAGCTGCAAGGTCTAGATGTTGCTGGCCCACCCTCAGGAGGTCAAGCACCACATTGGTCAGCCACGCATTGACTAAGGGACAGGATCTGGGAGCTTCACATGTGTGACTTGGGGGCTGGGGCACAATGATCAAACTCACAATCAGCATGAATTCAGCGCTCGGGCCTTGCCTTGCTGGGTTGCAGCAACTTAATGGCAGACATGGGGGGGACACGCCAGTAAGCCCCCTTTTTAGCACTGGGGGCACACAGGAAGCAGCAGGCAGGCAGGCCAGCATACAAGAATGCAACAGATTTAAATAGTGAAACCACAGTGCCTTGGGAGTCCAAAGTCAGGGAGCAGCTGGCAGCAGGTCAACAAGCAGAAAAGCAATCCAGAGAGTCCTTTAGGCCTTAAGGCCACCCAACCAGTAGCAGGCAGCAAGGCAGCAGCAGAGCAGTCTAGTTGTGTCCTTCGTTCAGCGCAGGCAGTCCTTCTGACCACATGGACTTAGAACTTAGGACTGAATCAACTAGGCACCGCCCCCATGCACACAGCGGGACACACTCTCGACCCTATCTTCACCACAGGAAACAGCATCTCCTACAGCCACACCACGGAAGTCCTCTGGACAGATCACCACTGCATCCACTTCTCCTTCAAAAACCCACTGTAAACAAGCACGCTCACCGCCTCCCCCGCAGAAGTTGGAACAAAGTCACTTAAGACCAGCTCATTTCCACCTTCATCAGCACCCTACCACCGACCATGTCAGAAGCAAATACTGCAGCATAAAACCTCCACCGCTGAATCACAAACTGCGCCGACACACTCGCCTCCCTCAAGAAAGCCACACGAAAACCCATCAAGAAAGTAAGCTGGTTCACCCCTGCACTTCAAGAAACCATACGATCCTGCAGACGACTCGAAAATACATAGGAACAACAAAACCCCGGAAACCCGTGCCGCCTACACAGCAAAGAAACAATAACAGGAGTAAGGACTGTTAACCCAGGTTAAACCGGGCGCAGTTTGCAACAAACAACAATGTCTCAACTGGAAAATATTTACAAACAGAACAAATGAAGGCAATGATATAAATCACAATCGGAAAGGGGAGCAAGGAATGGAAACCACAACGTGATAGCAGGGTGAAAAATCAGATTATAATTTATGTAAGTAGTTAAGGAGCACTACGGTACACATGAATATACAATGACCATGACACAAACGTGAGCACTATGCGTGCTACTGAAAGTGGGCCGCGCAGTGAGACAAGGGTGCGGAAAACAGTGTGAACGGCGATGACAGGTTAAGTGGTCAAAATTGCAAATTATATACAGTGTTTATGTACAAAATGTGGGATAAATAGATGGACCACAACAGCGCCCGAGTTCTAGTCTGGGTAGTCGACGGCGTTCCAACCTGAATTATTGCAGGTCATCATCAGGACAATGGTCATAAGTTTGAGGGTAGTGCTCATTAGGAAAAGGAGAGGGAGAGTGGATAAGCATCTGAGTAGCCCAAGGGGAAGGTGAAAAATAGACAAGGTAAGTAGAAAATACATAACAAGGAGAGTCCAAGGTAAGGATCTGAGTAAATCAACAGTGAACAAATCGATGAGGCATCAGGGATCTGTGTTGGAGCTGTATGGGGAGGTAGACATGGTAAGGGAACATCAGGATAGGCGTAAAGGAGGCAGTAGCAAAACCGCACTATCACAGTGTGTGTAAATATAGTTACCCAATAAAGGTCCTGTCATGTGGCCAGCACTGTATGAGGATCCAGCACTGTATGAGGATCCACAGCGGGCCGTGTAAGTAATTCCAGAAGCCACTGAGTAGATGGGCGTGGTGAAGCATCTGAAGGTAGGGGAGGGAGGAAGGAGTTAAGTAAGTGTAAAAAATGGGGATGGGAAAACGATCAAGTCAAGGGGTGATAACAGGGCAGTGCCAGCACTTACTTGATAATGGAGTTGGCGGTGGCACAATGGCTAGAAAATTCTTATGTTAGAATGGAGGAGTAAAGCCTCGAGGAATGCAGCCGGGTCGGGGTCGAGTAAAGCGTCTGTGATAACAGGGCAGTGCCAGCACTTACTTGATAATGGAGTTGGCGGTGGCACAATGGCTAGAAAATTCTTATGTTAGAAGGGAGGAGTAAAGCCTCGAGGAATGCAGCCAGGTCGGGGACGAGTAAAGCATCTGTGAACACCGACCGACGGAGAATGATAAACCTGGAAGGTGGATCACGTGACGCAAGTCACGAGGGACGGAGTACTAGACAGGGGAAAGGAAAAGATCGTCGTGGGCCCCCGGGGGGACCAAGGGGTGCTAATTGAAGGAAGAAGTGCACCGAGCGTGCTAGGTTCAAGGCTGCACTTGGAATATAAGATACATTTAAATATTCACGCATCATGTTATTTTAACCGTAATTACATAGTGTGACTCATAATTTTTATATTATATGAAACAAGGCGCAATAAGAATAATAGTTACACAATAACTGAGTCAATTCACCGGAAGGGAAATAATTAACTTGAATACAATTATTGGGGGGGGGGAAACAAATTCAGAATAATTATCCAGACATGAAATTGCATGTCTGGCTTAGGGAACCAAGCAAAATTGTTAATAACATCGAAATGGCATAATGCCTACGGATATGTGAATAGTTACAAGGGTTTAAACAGATATACATTTAGACATTTACACATTTATTCACATGATGATGATGTGATCATGGTGGGGGCAAAGGAAGAGGCCAAAGGACCAATCATAGTGATGGGTATAGTTGTACAGATATAATTGACAGCAGGGAACGTGAGGTCGTTTAATATTAGCTTGGGAACAACCTAAATAGATCATCATAATAGGTGTCTACCTGTAGGCTTAGTGTATTGGTGGGGCACTGGACTGTGTGAAGCCGGGCCGAGGACCAGGAGGTGGGTTCATGGGGCTGTATTAACCGTATTCCATTCATCTTCGGTATTCAAACCATTTTCAACGGAGTTGCAGCGTGCAATCCACCTGCATTCACATTTATTCAGTAACAATTGTAAGTTACCACCCCTGAGTGGTAGCGTGGGTTGGTCAATCACCAACCAGGTTAAGTCTGTTTCATAGTGGTTTATATCTCTGTAGTGGCTGACCAAAGTAGCTGTTTTGACATTGCATCTATTGCGGCTCAGGTGCTGGAGTATTCACTGTTTCACCATCTGGGTTGTTTGCCCTTTGTATAAAAGATTACACAGGCATCGTATCGCATAGATGACGTTAACCGTGCAACAGTTGGTGAAGTTTTTGAGTTTGTAAGTCTGTCCTGCGTTTATGAATTCTTTAGTGTTGTAGGTGAAGTTACATGCTGTACAGGATTGACATTTATAGTGACCAAGGGTAGGTGATAGCCCCCAAAGTGAAGTCAATGTTTGGGTTTTTCTTTCAGTTTTTTGGCCAGGTGATAGCATGGACAAGTTTATCTGATAGGTCGCTACCCCTTTTGTAGGAGAACATGGGAGGTTCTTTGAAGGGTGCATGGGTTCGCAGTATGGGCCAGTTTCTTTTTATAACCCTACTGACCAAGTTGCTTGAGGGGCTGTACGTCAAGACAAATGGGATGCGTTGATTGGTGCGTTTGTGTGAGGGAGAAAGTGGGATCTCTCTGTGGCAATACCATGCCTTTTTGGATCCAGCAAGACAATCCATTTTGGGTAGCCTCTGGTGATCAATTTTTGTGTGAGGATGGCTCTGCTTCTACAAAGCAGCCACCACCGCACTCCACCAACTTATCAAATACACAAGGAAGAATTCCCTCCAAGACAGAATCCTCAGCAGTGCACCCAACAGCAAAGAGCTCTTCTCTATCATCAAGGAATTTGCCAAACCTTGCAGCGAAGCAACAGACATCCCACTCTCCCAAGACCTCTGCAACAGACTCAGCACCTTCTTCCTTCTCAAGATTAAGATGATGTATGAAACTTTGAAAACCAAGACCACCTCAGCGCTCCAGATCCCCCTCATGTGATGTCACCCAACAGACCCTGCTCAAATGGATCCTGCTCATGACAGAAGACACCTTGAAAACCATGAAAAGCATCCACTCCAGAGCACCATCTGACCCCTGCCCACACCACATCTTATACAGAGCCACTCTGCCATCGCACCAGAACTACGTCGGATGATCAACAGCTTCTTGAGACCACCATCTTCCCCGACTACTGGAAATATGCTGAAGTCAACCCCCTCCTGAAGAGACCTTCCACTGACCCTACAGACCTCATGAACTTCACGCCCATCTCTCTGCTTCCCTTTGCAGCCAAGGTCATTGAAAGGCCGTCAACAACCATGACATCTCCCAATCTGGATTTTAAAGCAACCACAGCACCAAGACCGCCATTCTCACCACCACCGACAACATGAGCGCCCTCCTCAACAGGGGCAAAATGGCAGCCCTCATACTCCTGGACCTCCCAGGAGCATTCAACACCACCTCCCACCACACCCTAGCCACCAGACTCCACGACTCCGGCATCCACGGCAAGGCCCTTGACCGGATATGTTCCTTCCTAACCGGCCGAACTCAGTGGGTTAGACTCCCTCCCCACCTCTCATAACCGACCGAGACCAACTGCCGAGTGCCCTAGGGCTTCTCCCTCAGCCCAACCCTCTTCAACGTCTACATTGCCCTCCTTGTAACCATCGTCAGGAACCACAGGCTCAACATTGTCTCTTATGCCGTCACCCAGCTGATCATCTCCCTCACAAAGGAGCTCAACATCACCAAACACGACTTCCAAGAAGGGATGAAAGCTGTTGCCACCTGGATGAAGAACAGCTGCCTGGAACTCAACTCATTAAGGTCAGAAGTCCTCATACTTGGCTCCACCCCCTCTGCATAGAACAGCTCCTGGTGGCCCTCCACCCCCAGAAATCCCCCCACCCCGACATCCCACATTCGAAATCTCTGCATCATACTAGACATATTACAACGAACCACCAGATCAACGCTGTATCCTCGACCTGCTTCAACATCCTCCGCATGCCGAAACACTTTCAGATGGATCCCAACCGAATCCATTAAAACTGCCATGCACACACTCAACAGCTGCAGACTGGACTACGGCAACGCTCTCTATGCTGGAATCAAAAAGAAACTCCTTCGCAAACTCAAGACTGTTCAGAATGTCGCAGCCAGACTGATCCCTTACATCCCCCATAGCAGTCACATCACCCAACACCTGCGTGATCTCCACTGGCTTCCTGTCAAAAGAAGAATAATGTTCCAACAACTCACCCACACATACAAAACCTTGCACAACACCGGGCCTGCATACCTGAACGGTAAACTGTCCTTCTATGCACCCAAAAGGCACCTGCAACCAGCCCAGCTCTCTCTGACCACCGTCCCTCGTATCAACAAGACTAGAACGGGAGGAAAGTCCTTTGCCTACCTTAAAGCCTAAGCTTGGTACACCCTACCTGGCTCTTCGGATAACCTCAGTACACTATGAAGCCCCTCCACTCTTCCCCCAGTGCCTTGAGACCCTCACAAGATGAGTACCAACAAAGTAATCACACTTTACCAACTACTGATTGATTGATTGATTGATTGATTGATTGATTGATTGATTGATTGATTGAAAAGTGCTCTGCCATATGGGTTCAGAGCCCCTATACTTATACTCTGGTGCCCTGATTCTAGAAGGTAGGAGAAGTTTCTAGCAAGGCCTGTGAAGTTCCAGAAGTTTCCCTTCTCCCCTGCTCTGGCTCCAGACATCAGTAGGGGGTAAACGAGCCGTTTGTGTGAGGGCAGGACACAGCCTATACAAGTGTAAGTGCGCCGGCCTCCCTCTCACCCAGCCCAGGAAGACTATCTACTGATGCAGATGCACCCAGCCTCTCCTGTGAAATGGATGTCTGGAACATATGCACAAAGTGTAACTGCTACAACGCCCTAGGCACGGATTGGAGTCAGGCTCAAAGCACAAGAGTCATGAGCACAGAAAAATGCTCACTTTCCGAAAGTGGCATTTTTAAAATAGGAATAAAAAACCCACCTACACCAGTAACCCTGATTTTTCACTACCATTCTAAACATACCAAACATGGCAACGCTACTCCTTTCATATCACAAATTACTACTTAAAAACATATAAGGGGATTCCAAATGCTAACTTATGATACAAACAGACCTCACAGTGGTGGAGAAACCAAATAGGCTGATTGTCACAGCCAAAACATGCCACACAATAAAGGGACATGTCATATTCTTTACCTACACAGCACCCTGCCCATAGGCCTACCTAGAGCCTACCTTAGGGATGACCTCTATGTAGTAAAAAGGGAGTTTAAGGCTTGGCAAGTAGTATTAAATGCCAAGTCAAGGTGGCACACAGGCACTGTAGTGGCAGACCTGAGATAGGTTTGAAAGTCTACTTCTGTGGGTGATGCAGTCAGCGCTGCAGGCCCACTAGTAGCATTTAATTTATAGGCCCTGGGTATAGGGGATACCACTTTATAAGGGAATTACATGTAAATTAAGTATGCCAAACATGTGTAAATCAATCATTTAATGTTTTAAAGGTCAGAGCACATGCACTTTAGCACTGATTAGCAGTTGTTAAGTGCCAAGAGTCCTAAGGCCAACAGAAATATGGTCAGAAAAATAGGAGAAAGAAAGCAAAAACGTTTTAGGATAACCCTGCAAAAAGGGCCAGGTTCCAAACTTCCTTTCAATACATATAAGACACTCATTGGCTCGGTCCTGCACACCCAAAAGGGCAGGGTGCAATGTATTAAAAAAGTGGGATATATACTTTTAAGTTTTATATGTTCGGGTAGTGAAAAACTCATAAATTCATTTTTACTACTGCAAGGCCTACCTCTCCCATAGATAACATTAGAAATACCTTATTACATTTTAGAAGTATAATTTCCAAATGGGAATCTGTATTAACTTCATGTTTGATATCTCTGGAATCACAATTTAAAATCCTAACTGTTGAAGTTGGATTTTAAATTGCATTTCTGAAAATGCAACTTTTAGAAAGTAAAAATGTTTTAGGGCGTGGCTAGCGGCCAACGAAGGCGGCAGCATAAAGGAATAGCTCCGTGGTTGAGGCGGCCTCTCCAAAGATCCGATCCACCATCCGCTACAACTTTTTGCCCCTGAAGGAGGGAACCTGAGCCCAGGATCGAGCGGTGCTGGAGGGTGCAGGCGGCGAGACTGTCCGACGTATGAGAGCCGACTTCTGCGCAAGTGACGGAGCGGCTTCCACGACGCGACAACGCCGGGGACTGCATTCGTACTCCAGTCCGACAGGAAGCGCGGCTGCCCCGGGGAGACCCGCACCGGAAGTTCCCGCGGACCATCCGTTCGGCTGGTGAGCGCCGGAAATCAGGGTGAGTGCTGGCAGAACCGGACTCGGCCCACGAGCGATAATACTGGGGTAGAGCCAGGCGGGCGCTTCCTCGCTCCGCTGCGTCCAGAGACTGCCCGGCGGACCGCCGATACGGCTGAGGACTCGGCGGTGTGCCGCCATTTTGTAGGGAGCGCAGGCCAGCGCTACCGGGGGCCCGGCCGGACTCCAGACTTCGAACGCCGCATCACAATTCACATTTCAAACTCGGCTTCACCGACGGAGTGCAAATTGAGGGAAAGCAGTATACGCCTGCCATACTCGCCGGGGGCTTGGTCCAGCGGATTGATGCAATCACCCATACAACGTTGTGGCCCCCACATGAGGCACTGACTGCACGAGCACGCGACACCCAGGACTACAGGGTCCCATTTACTGGAATGTCTGGGGGCAGGACAACCCCATGACACAGCGGGCGGCTGCACATACAGCGTCCAGGGTCACAGAGGCAAGGGGCCCCACACAATAAGGACACATCCGTATCGTGGGCCCAGTCAGTCGTCTCCGGAACACCCACTGAGCGAAGCCAATGGTAGGGGGAGCTTAATACCCTTCCAAGGAGCTGGGTCATGAACACTCTGTCCGTGGGTTGGTAACGGATTGGCGGCAACTAACATAGGCACGAGGTTCGGGACACGTCCGACGTCCTTCTTTCCACAGTCCCGGCTAGGCGTCGTGGGGCAGCGACACGATCTTCCCACCACAGGTGCCCCGGGACGACGACTGTACCCCCGGTCAGCCACGGACGCAGGCTGCAACGTCGGCACACAAAATACGCCGTAGAAGGGGCAGACGCGGTCCTCCGTCGCTGGACTGCCCGGAGACCGCGGGTAACAACGACATGGCGGGAAAAGGCTTGAAGAGTGGTACTACACAGACTCGAATAGACCGATATGCCTGTGACAAGCCTGCTGTGTCCCCGACTGCCAGGAAGGAGACAGCTGGTAAATCCGTGGATATACCGGGGAATAAAAAGGCGACTCTGGATGATGTGATGCAGGCCCTGGCACATCTACAAACGACAGTGGGCACGATTTCGACCGACATTACACTGATCAGAGCTGACCACAAAATGACAGAAAAGGTCAACGCCATGGAAGTGGTAACGAAATCACTAGTGGAGGACGTATCTGAACTTCAACTGGCAGTGGAGAAGCTGGCAACGGACAATAAGGTACTACGTGAGAAGCTCGACGTTCAGGAAGGGCGCTCCAGGCGGAATAACATACGCATAATTGGCGTACCGGAATCGGAAGGAGTGAGAGCCATGGACTTGTACGTGGAGAACCTAATCACAAATAAACTGCGGCCAAAGGGACTGTCCACCTTCTTTTCGGTAGAGAGGGCACACCGCGTGCCGGGAGGCCAGCCGAAACCTGGTGCGGCCCCACGGCCCATTATAGCCCGATTGTTCAACTTCAGGGACAGAGATGTCACTCTGCAAGCAGCCCGGGCATCCCCTCCGGTTAAAATCCAAAACTCCACGGTGGCATTCTTCCCTGATTACACGGCGGAGGTGGCACGCAGGCGATGGACGTTTTTCGAGGTGAAGAAAGAACTCAGAGCGAGAGAGATCCCGTATTCCATGCTCTTCCCTGCAAGGTTGCGAGTAGTTGCCGAAAATAAAACCTGGTTCTTCGACAACCCAGAATCTGCAAGGGACTAGCTGGACGGTTGGAGAGCGAACGCCCACCCTCGGCGGACCCATCGGCAGCAGAAAGAACGTACAACCGGACGTCATCCGGACTCCCAAGCATCGGGAGGAGGTGGTGTGAACGAGGGATCTCCCCACAGAGAGGATGCGGTTGAAGAAGACAACGAAGAACAATGACTTCCAGGTTCGCATACTGTTGGACTTGCTGAGCTGCGCACCTGAGGCTCGCTATTGGACACTGGGCGAGGGGCCTCCGGGGAGAAGATTGAGGGGCTGCTGACCTCGGAGACTCCTTCACCCCGGCGCGCAAGTACACTGGTTGGGGTTGGGGTAATGCACTCTGCTAAGTTGGGGAGGCGGGCAGGTTCAAGTCCGAACAGCAGGGGAGCAGGGTGGGGGATGATTGGGGACGGGGGGATGTTTCTTTATGAGGACTATTTGGTTCTAAAAGTTAATGGTTTGACTCAACACTACACATCGCAACACGACACGAGCACTGCACGGCAAGACAAAACACTATGTGGTACACATGCTGGTGCCTTTGTCGTCACCCAGGGTGTCCCTCCTCTGGCAGGGCACAATGGCACATCTTCGGGACGGTGGGCACATCCCCGAGAGAGTATCCCACGTAGGGACCGGCGTGGCACAAATCCGAAGATCTTGAGTAGGCCCAATCACATGCCACTGCCATGGCCGGACTAGAGGACTTCGTCCCGATGGCCCCGCTGCACATAATGTCATGGAACGTCAGAGGACTAGGCGACAAGATTAAACGAGGCCTGGTTCTTCAGGGAATTAAGAGGGTGGGTCCCGCACTGGTCCTTCTACAGGAAACGCACATGGTGGGCACTACTACACGGGCTCTGGATAGGCGAGGCTACCACATGGTTGCGCATGCGGAATTCACCCCGGGGTCGCGTGGCACAGGCATACTAATGCAAAAATCTTCACGCTACATCGTCACATCCACCAAAATAGATGATCAGGGCCGCTTCGCAGCGGTCTCTGGCCAATGGGAAGGTAGGTCATTATCCGTGGTCTCGGTATACATCCCACCAGCACTACACGCTGTGGCACTGCCAGACCTCGGCAAGTTCCTCTTAGAACTCCCAGAAGGGGATTTGATCATAGGGGGGGATTTTAATGCAGTACTACACGACACACGTGACAGATTCCCCGGGCACCCACACACGGTTGGACCCAACAAACTCAGCGGGTTTCTGGAAGCACAGGGCCTGGTGGATGTCTGGCACACACTGCACCCGGAGCAACTACAATACACCTACTACTCTGCAACACACAATAGTCTGTCCAGAATCGATCACTTCCTCACATTAGGGAACGGTCGCCTCACCATTGACGACACACAAATAAAGCCGCGGGGTGTTTCCAACCACTCGCCAATTACCCTAACACTGTCCAGCCGTACAATAACCCGTAGACGGCTATACCCGATCTACCCGGGTTACCTCAAAGTCCCGGCCATTCGTAAGGACCTACAGAAAACTACCCAACACTATTTCGAAGAAAATCAAACTTCGGTGAGATCGCCTTCAGTACTCTGGGAAGCGTACAAGGCTGTATTCAGGGGGCAAGCGATAGCAGCGATCATGCACTACAAGAAAATGCAGGGGGAGATAGCGTCAGAGCTAGAACTACAACTCGACAAAGCCAACACCGCCCATATGGCGGATCCCTTCTGTGCCAATCTCCACTCCCTACAGTTACGTCAACGCCTTCTTACTGATCATATGAGACGCCTGACAAAGGCAGACATTGCGGCCACCAAGCACAGGGTGTAGACATTGGGGACAAAGCCAGTAAACTCCTGGCTTGGCTAGATAGGAAACAGGGAGGCAACAGGAACATATTACAACTCACCGACGCACTCGGGAGGGTGCACACGCGACCAGAGGACATAGTGAACGTACTGGCCGACCACTTCAGTATGGTGTACACACCGACGGTGGCTGTAACGGAAGAAGAAGCCCGGGCCGCCCTGGGTCATGTGGCACTGCCAACATTGACGGAGGAGGCGGTACGGGAACTTGATTCCGACATAACAACGGACGAAATTCAATTGGCTATTAGCGCTATCCATCCGGGCAAGGCTCTGGGCCCTAATGGGGTGCCCATCGAATGTTTCAAAACAATGTCCGACTCTCTGGGTCCACCCCTCTTACAGATGTATGTAGATAGTAAAGAGAACGGCACGCTGCCTCCGGACCAACGGATGGCGACTATTGTGACCATCTCGAAACCGGGTAAACCGCTTAATGAATGCACGTCCTATAGACCTATCTCGTTGTTAAATCCCGAAGCAAAAATTCTGGCGAAACTGTTGGCAAACAGACTCATGCCCCACTTAGGTCACTTGATCCACCCAGATCAATCTGGCTTCATGCCACATAGAAGTACGGCTCTGAACCTTCGTAGGATACAAGGAGTCATGGCGAGAACCCCGCTATTGGCGGAACCTGCAGCGATACTATCGTTGGATGCCAAAATGGCATTTGACATGGTGGAGTGGAGCTACCTCTTCGCGGTCCTCACCTCCATGGGGTTTGGCCCACACTTTATCACGTGGGTCCGACTACTGTACAAGGATCCAATAGCACGAGTAGTGGCAAATGGTCACGTATCACGAGACATACAACTGGGGCGGGGAACCAGGCAGGGATGCCCTCTCTCGCCCATCCTTTTTGCGTTAGTCTTAGAACCTCTCGCGATCACTATTTGGAATACGCCGCTACTGAAGGGGATTAGGTGGGATCTTAGCTGGGAGGACAGAGTGTCATTGTACGCTGATGACATGTTAATCTATCTCACTGATCTGGAAAGCAGCATCCCTAACCTCCTATCCATCTGCACCTCACATGGGCGAGTGTCAGGTTACACTATCAATTGGTCGAAATCAACAATTTATGTACTCAGGGGTCCTCTTCCGACCCTACCGGACTCATGCACGCTAGAGGTGGCAGCCTCGTCCTTTAAATACCTGGGAATCTACATCACTCGGGATGCGACAGAATTCTTTGTTCGTAATCTACAACCCCCCCTCCTCAGACTGCGTAATGATGTACAACACTGGCAAACTCTTCCACTGACGCTATTAGGCAGAGCAGCGTTGTTCAAAATGATGGCACTGCCGCGCTTTCTGTATGTACTCGAAAACGCACCAACAATTATCCCTCCCAGTTACTTCCAGAAGGTGACTGCGCTGATGTCGGGTTTACTGTGGGGGAATCGACCGGCGAGAATTGCTCACGCGAAACTTAACAGGAGCTGGTACGACGGTGGTATTGCACTACCTAATATGCAATTGTACTACTGGGCGGCACAGCTCAAGATTCTCAATAAATGGATACACGCACTACAGGACGACCCAGCGTTTAAGGCAGACCGGGCTCAACTGGGTACTAACAGCATGTTGACACCTCTGTATCACAAGGGCATTGCGGCGAAGCTGATAGGGCCCACCAAGCACACAGTGCAATTATGGTATAAGGCGCAATCGAAACTACATTGGGAGGGGATCATCACGAAACTAACCCCGCTGTGGGACACTAAGGCCTTAGGCCATTTGAGACGTACTAAGGGCTTCACACAATGGGACGCCATTGGGATTTCTACTGTGGGTGACATGTGGTCCAGGGAGGGAGTGGTCCCGTTCATTTCCCTTCAACAACAATATGATTTAGGCAACACAGAACAGTTCAGGTACATGCAAATCAGACATGCCCTTCTGGCAGCGATCCCACCAGGCACCACACCTCCGGAGTCCTCCCCGATGGAAGACCGCCTGCTCACGGATTATATACTGGAGAGTGCGACTTCCCTAACGTACCGGAAGCTGCTCAATAATCTACCGGAGCCACTGGGTAAACTTAAAGAAAAATGGGTGGAAGACCTTGGGGATTTCGACGAATCTGAATGGAACGCAGCTCTTGCATCCCCACGTGAAGCAGGCATATCGGCTAGGTTCCGCCTGGTACAACTGAAAGTCCTACACAGGATCTATTACACTAGAGTGGCTTTGCATAAACTACAGAGGGCGGATAATCCGTATTGTCTGAGGGGATGCGGCGGGGAGGGCACATTCCTACATACACTCTGGAGCTGCACATGCCTAGTGAGATATTGGCAACGAGTGCTCCGTACCATCGCACAGACACTAAATACCACTATAGCACAGGACCCAAGGGTATGTTTGTTAAATGTCTGGGGGCCTACTGACTTGACACACTATGGTAAACTGTGGGTTACGATGGGTTGCATGGTGGCCAAACGCGACATTGCGCAGAAATGGGGTGCGGCGGAGCTCTCCACACTGGCGCAATGGCTCAGAAACATGGACACGCTCATGATAACGGAGAGGGCAGTGTACAAGATGAGAGACAATCCACGTAAATGGAATGGAGTTTGGCTACAGTGGAACTCATATAGAGGTGACATATGCGATCCGTTGCCAGAAGAGGATAGCGAGAGTTCTGATGATGAGGTTCACATTGACTAATTATTGGGGAGTGTGACATGCCATGCAGGGGGGCGCCACACAGTGTGCGGTATGGTGAATACAGCTGCGGGGGGTTGGACACACGGGGAGGTGGTGTTGCGTGCAGCTCACAGAGGTGACGCCTAACGGCGATTAACTGATACAGTAATCCAAGAGTACAACTATGTCGATTAATGTTGAGCCACATGTTTAGTTCAACGTTTTATTGTTTCTATAAAATACAAAATGCAAGCGAATGTAATGTCCGTAGAATACTGGTTTCTGACAATCCGAAATGCCTCATGTTTTGTAAGGAACCCACAGCCAGAATGAATCGGCGCAACTGATTATTTATCACACACACAATGTTCTCCCAACCGGACTTTTGGCTAGAGACACATGACTGTAATGTACTTGAATAATATCAATAAAGTCTTGCTTCTTAAAAAAAAAAAAGTGTCTCGGCTTGAGGGCACTTTAAGTTTTCCCTATCTCTCTTGCTTTCTTTACCAGTCACTGCTGGGCGGTCAGGTCTGCATGCAAAAAAAAAAAAAAAAAGAAAGAAAGTAAAAATGTTTTGCCTTAGCCCTTTAGCGCCTGTGGCCTGTACCTTAGTCATATAGCTAGGTGTAGCTGACGGTTGAGCTTTGTGCATTCCTTCTAAACAGCCACACACAATAGTAAGCTTAGGTGTGACTGGATGGGCCATCACTGGCAGAATAGGAGGGAGGAGCTGGACATAGCCCTACATGCACCTGAAGAGGCTGTGTCCTGCCTCCACACAAAGGGCTGCATACCCCCTGTAGTTAGTCAAGAGCCATGGTATGGAAGGCAGGATGCCTGGGGACTTCAAAGGGAAACCTCTAGAAGCTTCTTCCCCACTTCAGAGGCACAAATGGGTATAAATACTGGATTTCAGACACCACCTTTTCAGTACACTTCTGGACCTGTGGATAATCTGCCAGGAAGAATGACTGTCGTGCTGATGGACTACTGCCACTCTGCTGGGCATCACGTCTCCACACAGCTCCAGGCTCCTGCAAAGACAAAAGAAAGACGAAAGGTTACCCTGCAATCACATAAGGGGCCGCTCACCTGTCACTCTCATCACTCCCCTGCATCTCATCACTCACCCTGCACTCACAGGGACCACAGTATACATACACTGCTCAACATGCACTTACACCATTTACCCTGCACTCACCCCGTCCACTCTTCTCTTACCCTGCACTCACCCAAGCATGCTGCTCATACTGCATTCAGATGACACTCCATTCATGTCACTATCACTTCTCACCCTGCAGTCACACCACTCAAATCACTCACCATGCATTACTTCTTTCCACTCTGCACTTTCACCTGCACCCAAATACAAATGAGTACATCACTCACATCACTCATCCTACTCACGCGGACAGATTGTTCACCCAGCACTCACATAGAGCACTCCGGTCACTCACACAGCTCTTCCTTCACTCACATGGGCACATTACTTAACCTGCACTCACACCACTCAAACAGGCACATCTCTTACCCTGGACTCATAGCACTCAGTCTGCACTCGCTCCTCTCATTCTGTACTTATAAGGGTACACTGCTCAGCCTGCACTCACACAGGTAGCTCACCCTGCTTTCACACAGGCACAATGGTCCACCAGAACTCACTGGGACACACCTTTCACTGTGCAATAACTTCTCTCACCATTCACTCATCAGTCACTCCCACAGCTTACTCTTCACTCTCGTTGCTCACCCTGCACTTACACAGGCACATTGGTCACTCAGAACTCAACTGGTACACCACTCACCCTGCATTTACACTGCTCACACCACTCACCTTGCAGTCATTTTTCTCACCCTGTACTCCTCACTGGGCATTCACATTGCCTCTCTGTTCAACCTGTGCTAATGCAGCTCGCCCTGCACTCAGATGGCACATCAATCATCCTGCACTCGTACCATTCATGCTGCATTCACTCACACTATTTACTAACACCCGCTACTACATGAGAACACATCTATGCTGAACACATACCAACCATTGGAGAAGCCCCTCGTTGTACACAACACACCACACAAGTGAGAGTCAATGCATAAGCAGTGTATGCACTGTCACAGACTAAACCTACAAATTAACTAGCTCTCATGAATATACACATTTCTACAATGGCACCTACAGAATACCTGCTCTTTCCATAGACTAGATACCTTCTCGGTTCTATTTGCAACTACGTTGGCAGTGCAAGAGGGGTGAGTGGACCGAGGATATGGGATGGCAATAGGAGAGAGATCAAGGCTGAGAATTTGGGAGATGGTGCAGGATTAAGGATCAGTCTGAGGCTGTGGGGATGAGCTGGGAATGAGCGGTTATGTGGTACGGAAGGAGAAAGCTGGCAAATGCTGCATAATGATGAAGCAATATGACAGAGGCTGTGGACTGGTGAGGGAATTGAGTTGGGACTTCAGGGCTAAAGTGTGTTGTGGTTGGGAGAAGTAGCACTGGCTCCTGAGGTATTCTTTAATCGTGGAAGAAAAAAAACATTTACAGATGCCTTTGCAGCATTACAGTGGTTGCCATGGCCAACTCGAAAGAGGGAACATCCTTATTAAGAAGCTTTTATTTGCCAGCAGGATAAAAACATGGTCCACAGTGTAGTTAAAGCACACAGTAGGCATGTCATGATGCGCTATCAACATTATTAGCCAATACTAGAGCATGGTAGATGAGTATTCTCATTGATTATGCCACATCATTACTGTTTTTAGGTGACTATACTCCCTTCAAGAGCCAATAGGAGTACCACAAGCATTGTTTCTCAATGGCAGCACACAACGTCTGCCCAAACAAATACTGTAAGAAAGGTAACCACTATGTGGGCAGAGACAAAGCCCCTCTTTCAGGTGTGCTTCTTCAAGCTATTTTTCGTCTGATCACATAAGGTCAGGTGACATCTGCAAAGTATACCCAGACCCAAAAAAGTAAATCTCTGAATATCTGAAATATATCTACTAACTGTGGTGCTTCAAACAAGGTGCATCACAGCTCTATAAAAATATCTTAACTTTCTGAGACTACCACATGGATTTACGTCATGGGTTGCCATGACATCACTTGTTATCCAGAAACAGTGCAGTGGTTTTATAACACTCTCAGGGTTATTCAAAATCACATTGTTTTCATTTATTTCCTTTCTTGCAGTTACTGAAATCTTAATAAGTGAATTACAGTGACTACATTGGAGCTAGGGAGTGTTAGAATATGTATCCTTTCTATTAGAGAGCATATTAATGCAACATTATATTTTCCTAACTTAGTATGAGCTCTCTTATGGTTTGTTTATTCTGTACATGTTGAGCAGACTCTGTTAAACATATCATTGCTTGGATACTAAACTGATCTATATTTGTGTCTCAATGTATTCATTAATGTACAATCATTAAACTAAATATATATACTTTCCAATAATTTCCAATGTCTATAAGGTGCACACCTACAGGAATAGACACTGCTCCCCCTTTGTGGTGATCAGCATGGAAGTTTAATTTTCTTTTCTTCTGAAGAACAACCCAGGAGTAGATAGCAGGGAAAGATGACTGGAGCCAAGATACATGATGCCTGCCTTGTTTCAGAGGAACCTGCCCAATGTCCTTGAGAGATGACCTACGGCTGAAGAGCAGGCAATACTCAAGAGCCCTGAATATGAGACAGGAGACCTGAACAGTGAGGGCTGACGTTGGGCCCCAAGATCACAAGGACAGACCAGCTAGAAAAGCCACAAGATAAAGGGTCATCTAACCATAGTACCTGAAGTGGCAGTACCTTAGGACATCCTGATGCCTTGGTAGTGCAGTCAAAGGCCTCAAAGGCCCTCGCTGTGTGGCTGCCACACCTGCATTATTTCCAACTCTCCAAATGATTTTAGATCCCCTACTTCCCTCTTCATTGCTGAATCCTTACTCAGTCACAATTCCAGCAGCGCTGCACAGCTCAATAGAAAAAAATCATGAAAATAACCACTCAACTTCAACCTCCTGACCACACATTGGTTCATCAAGGCTGCAAAATATTGTAGACTAGCACAATCACTGGCAGACCTGTGTCCTGCTCATATATGCAAGAATATCCTCATTAATACCTCTGTAACTAATCCAGCCAGAAGTATCAACAACTCTTTTGATAAAGTTCTTTCTCAAAAGAACCCTCTAAAACAAATAGGGGTTCAAACAAGGCTCCTTCCAATTTCCATCCAATACCCAAGTGTTTCTAGGCAAAAATAATGAAAGATTGGCATTAAAACAAAAGCTACATTCATCGAAGAAAGTAACCTCTTTGATTTCCAAAACCGATTCTGGTATGGCTGTGGCACAGAAGCAACACTGAATTTTATATGGGATGATTCAAACACTACAAGTGATTAAAATAGAATTATGACATGCATATTATCTGACCTCTGAATTACCTTAGATTCTATTACTCTCAACAGGGTCTTGGAATTGGATAACTCTTCTTAAAAAGAACTTTGTAACTGTAATTTAGCTAGACCTCTACCATTGAGACTGGCATCTCTGCCCCTCACACTCCTTAGAAAGCAAATGTTTTGTAAGCTCATCATTAACAGCCTTGTCCATTCCTGCATGGATGTGGCTTCATATGCAACATATATTGGAACTGCTCAATGTGGCATGCTAACAATAACTAATGGACTTTAGTGTAGCACAGGTGTGTGTCGCAGTGCATTTACAGGTAGCAATATTACCTACTCATAGATACGCAATTAACTGAGGAAGAAGGAATGGTATTTTGAGAATTAAACCTGTGACTTACCAGTCAAATGCTCTAATTTAACATGTTGTACCCACTAAGAAATCCTTAATTTGTAAAATAATAAATGCAGGGCCTAAAGTTTTTCTCAGGAGCCCATGCCTGGCAATTTTTATGTGTGGGTAGAGCCTATTACAAAGACTACCTAGATGTGATTCTACTGTGTGTCACTTTTATCCACCACTATGCACTTCCTGCCCATTCATCTCACTCTTGCAGGTTCTTTTTCACCTTTGCTTTCTCCCTTTGCCACAATTGTTCCATCTTTAATTGCCTACATTCCCCCTTTTCTGTTTTACTCTTTCTTGTTTTGGAACAATTCATATGGGGAAAAATAAGTGTGGAGCCCCAGAAAGGAGTTCAAGTGGGTTCCACCTGCAACCACCAGTTCAAATTAGGCCCTGCCACTAAGCCTAATATTTTGAGACCTTTACATAAGGGCAGCATCACCCATGAATATTTAGCAACATCTAATTTGGTAAACTAAATTGTACCTTCAGGCATTAGTGGGACAGGAGCATTTTTCTGGACTTGCAAGGATAAATATTTCACAAGCACATTGTCCTGCCATTGATTTTGACACTGCCCCATATTTACAAGGGTGGCATAAATATGGGGCAGTGCCAAAATTAAGACCAGGGAAAGCCTGGTTTTAAACATGTGAAACAAGGAGAAATGCTGTATTTCTCCTTGTTTTTGCTGCTTACTATGTGTGCTGCATTGTTCAAGGACGTCTGCATTGTTCCTGCACAAAAACAATCATTGGAGGCAATTTTCTCTTTCTATGTGTGCTGCTGAATGCAGCACACATAGAAAGAGGAAAAAGCGAGGAGCAATAATGTAATTTCTCCTTGTTGCGCCGGCCCTACGCCTCCCCTGGGGAGGCAAGGGCTTTTGACGCAGTCCCAGGTTTACAGAACTTTGCAAATCTGGGAATGTGTCAAATGCTATGGGTGTTATATGGGAATACCCACCATAACACCCATAGCATGCCTCCCTATTGTAGTATGAGGCAATGCAGCGACTTGCAAGGCGTTGCCTCACTCCATGTCTACAAGGCCATGAAAAACCATTCAGGGTGGCTTTACGTGGCCTTGTAGATATGGCTAAGCCCTGTGTGCCACCGGAATATAACAAAAAGTGACGTTCCGGCGGCTCACAGGGCTTATAAATGAGCCCCATTATGGATTGCAATCAAGTCAAAAATTCTGTGATCTCACTTTCAATTATGCTATCAGGAATAAATAAGCAGTGGCAAAGAAAAGAGGTTTTTTTCTTTTCAACCTTGTAGTTTTTCCAATGGTTTTCGCTGATGCTGTGCAGCATTCACAAAAAGAAATGCTTTTTGGTGGTGCTCTGCAGCATCGCCAAAAGAAAGATGCAAACAGGCATGATGATGGAGCTTGAGGTGAAGGGATGTAATCAAAAATTAAAAGTGAAAAAAGCCAGGGTGGGAAAAACAATGGTCAAGCTGGTGGGTAGAAGCAGGAGGGAGAACACAGATCGTGTTGTGAAGTATTGAGGGGAGGCCGCAAACAAGGGAGAGAGCAATAGAAAATGTGCAATTTCATGGAGTGCTGACAGATAAGGAGAAAAGTAGTTCCCTGAACGTGAGAAGTGGAAGGATACAAGTCATCCCATCAAAACAATGGTAAAAACAGCTATGCTGCAGGGGAGGGACAAATAATAAGAACATTAAATAAGAAGAAAGCAAAAGAGAGTGACAAGAAAGCAAACAAACGGTAAGCAATGAGCAGGCACAAAGCCACTGTGAGTTTTGATATGATCCACAATATGGTGTACAACAACATGGAGCTAAAAGCTGTCAGTAGGCGAGACCTAAGAAGGGCAAGTGACTTTACTACACCTTTCCCCTTGATTTTGTGTGCTGCTACACACTGGCGGCTGGCATGGATCTGGGGAGGCGGGGCGGGAGGTGCAGGAGTGTTAAGAAAATTGAAAAAAAGATTAAAGAAACGTACGTTATCGCCCGTCTCTCCTCCTCGTCCCTCAGCACCACCTGAACAGGAAGCACATTCAGGCTCCCCTAAGCCAGTCACAACGCTGCAATGCAGGTTCGGTGCTCAGCCAGGAAATGGGAGTCTGGGCATGTTTTCCACATAGGTTGTAATGCAACCTGGGTGGGGAACCTGCAAAGTGCACACACATGAACAGTCATTGCGCATTTACCGAGTGCCCAAGACTCCTCCTCCCTGTTCTGAGTGCAGAGCAGCCGCCACACCCCGCAACGACACCACAGCAGGAAAAAATAAAATGATAATAAAGTCGAGTTAGTATCCTTTTATTTTTCCTTTATTTCACAGCTAAAAATCATTGGCGACGCTCCTCCGACTCAGCGGGAGAACCGCCACTGCTGAAACCTCTATCACCGCAAAATCCATTTTCAAACACTTTCCGTGGAAAGTTCAAAACAAAATCTTAATCCATATTCTTTGTGAATGCTTGTATTCAATGTTGTCATGTATTCCTGTTTATATGTGGTTTGGGAGCAGATAAAACAATACATTTTGAGAAAAGCATGACTTTCCTGCTCTCATACCAATATGCAGCTTATAGACTGCTCTGTTTCAGAACTGATAGGTGCGACTCATGGCTCCATTTCTTTTTCACCAATAACCATTTCAATTAAGCTTAACTGTCGCTCATCATGATTGTCTGCCTGGTAAACTATTAGCTTCTTCGTCTTTTAAATGTCCATACTCCAGGTAAAAAGATGACAGGAGCTCTCTCCTACTGTGTGTGGCAGTTTCTTTATGAACTCAGTAGGACGCTGATTCAAAACTCTTAGAAATTGGAAGTTATTTTTCTAAAATGGCTAGGAAAACTTTGAACAGGAAAAATATTCCGTGCCACTTCACGATTCTATGCAGGTGCAATATGCCACTGTGACATCTGTCATATCACTGAGAGAGAACAAAGCCAGGCTCCTTCTACCGAGCCTGTGTGGGCTGCCAATGCAGACAGTGGTAGTTAGCAACCTTGTTGTTATTGCAGGTGAAAATGGACTCTTGGGGTGAGAAGCACAGTGCTTAAGATGTTTTACAGTCGCTGGAGTGAAGATTCAGTCATGGAGAAGTATTCATTGTCTTCGAGAAAAACAGCTTTGTGTTGCCTTAAAATATCGCAGTTCCAAACAATCCATATCTTAGAATCTATATGTGTACACACACACACACACACATATATATTATTTTATTTTTTTTGTTTATTTATTTATTTTAACTTAGTCAGGTCCATACGTCCTCCTGGTGCTACAGAGCATACAGAGCATCCTTAACCATAATCATGATTTTGTTTAGCCGCATTGAGAAAGCAGTACCTATTTTAGAAAGGTGTGTGTGTGTGTGTGTGTGTGTGTGTGTGTGTGTGTGTGTGTGTGGGTGTGTGTGTGTGTGTGTGTGTGAAGAAATTCACGGCTTAGTTTTGCGCCCAGGCATCTGAAAAGCACTTGAATGTTTAGATATGAATTATTCTTGTAACAATTTTTTAAAGTATTTTCAGTGTTTGAAATGTGAGTAGGTAACTATTCGCACTTCAGAAAACACATTCCAGTTTTATAGACTGAAGAAAAACACAGGACATCTGCAGTGGCGTAGCAAGACTGTCAGAGGCCCTGATGACAGCAAGGAAAATGAGCCATCCGTTTCCTAGGATGGCAGTGAAAAAAACAGCAATAGTCGGGGTGCAATGAGGCTTCCTAACGACTGTGCCTCCTGCACTATTGATAGCTGCCCCCGGTACTCTGGTGTGAAAAGCACACTCACATTCTATAAACATTTTCGTATGACAGCGATGACAGAAATCGAAATGTCACCATGGTTACTAAATATAGTTCGTAGGTACTCCATTTTTAACAGTCACCACCCCTTAAAAACATCGTTTTGATTTACTATTCAGAAGAGGTTTCTTAAATAATCAAATATGTTCCAAAGAAATGGAAACAAAGTAATGTAAAAAGATTATTATGTGATTAATTAAAATCTTGAAATTTAAAATCATATTAGGAATTAGTACATCATTGAGGGCACGAGAGAAAATATTTTAAAGCCATGGCCAACGTGATATACAGAAATTAAAAAGCATTTTTAATCAAATCCGGATAGCCAAATTCTGATAGTTGCTTTTAACCACTCAGACGGTTGAAATACAAGCTATAAAGAGGCGCCATTTTATCTGAATTTATAAAAGACCTTCCTGTTATTGACCCTTTCACCTTAATGTGTTTAAGTACGCTCAAGAAAGAATTCTGCAGCGCTACTAAGGACACAAATGTCTTGAATATTTGAAGTGAAGCACATTGTATCACAGCAATACCTAATTCCCACTCTTAGGAAGTGATCCAAAAGCTTTTTTTACTCTCCTCCAATAAGTCCTAGAAACTCGCAGACTTGAGTTAAAAGTGAGATCGTGTCGGCTTAAATCATATATTGTGCCTGAACATAGTGCATTTTCATGATTTTAAGCACATTTGTTTGCCTAGGGTCTTATATGATTGGATGACTCAAAAGGCAATTTTTTCACCAAAAATGCTGTTAAATTAGTGGGCCAAATTTTCATTCTCAATTGTATTCTAATCGGATGTTTAAAAGCAGGGAATGCAGTTTTGCTTTGCAATGTTTATTCAATTTCTAGCCCCTTCAGAGATATTTTCCACCATTGTGATCAGGATTTGTGGTGGTCTTTTTTCCCTTGGAATTTTTTTACATCTGGTCCTTTTCAATGATTCCTGATTAACATGCCGGATTTGGTGGCACAGCTTTTCAAAAAAGGCTATGTATATTAGTTCTTGTCTAATCAGCTCGAACGCAAGCTGAATCTGAGATTGGCTAGCACTCTTTGGAAGACTGGAATTTTCCTTAATACCTAACACTGAAAAATGTCAAGGCTCGACTAATAATAAAATATAATATGCAATTTTACACGTGATCCTACATATATAGACTGAATTAATATAATTGTAATTGAAAACAAATTCATATGATGTATAGAAGTAAAGTTATTACTGTGTTTTAGTTAGGCCTCATGTTTGTATAAATCTCTATTTTGAACAAGATGGGTGTCATCATTGTCACTCACTCGTGTTACCCCCCTCTTCCCCCAAAGACATCCTTTCCTCACAGGCTTCGCGGAGCACGCAATTAAGCTTATTACATAATGGTTTATTTCCACTGCAGTAGTTGCCTTGTTCATCTTGAACACTCCATGGTGCGGAAGTAAGATTGCAACAAGTATCTATCTCATTCGGGTTCTTCCCTGGGTTAATTTACTGGGAGAAACTCTTACTGTCTGAATGTTTCATATTTGTTCGAATATCTCCAGATGACATTAGCATGGAGAGTGTTGAATAAATGTTTTTTAATTAGGAAGGTGCTTATGTGTTAAGGTAATGACACATATTATTCCTGTGCTCCAATTTACTAAATAGATGCTACTTTTGCTCACACTATGATGATTTTGCAGTTTTTCTAATTTACTATGTAAAAATTGCCTGTAAGAACTCCTTGATTTTGGGGGTGAGCCAGAGATAGTCTGGGCTGCTAGGTATGCTGCTAGGTATTCTGCTTAATTGCCTTATGATGTGGCTGCCCATTGAGACTTTACATATTTTCAGATTTTTACATACTGTGCGTTGGACCTGGCCCTTTTTGCAGGGTTATCCCCAAACATTTTGTTTTCTTCCTCCTATTTTTCTGACCCTCTTTTGTTGACTCTAAGACTCTGGGCACTTTACCACTGCCAGTCAGTGCTAAAGTGCATGTGCTCTCTCCTTTAAACGTGGTATGAATGGCTTACACTTGCTCGGCATATTTAATTTACTTGTAAGTCCCTTGTACAGTGGTAAATTAAATGCTATAGTGAGCCTGCAGCGCTGCTTGTGCCACTCACAGAAGCAGCCTTTCAAACCTGTCTCAGGCCTACCACTACAGGGCCTCCATGCACAGTTTACTGCCACATTGGCTTGCCATTTAAAGCTAATTGCAAAGCCTGAAAAACCCCTTTTACTACATATAGGTCACCCCCAAGGTGGGCTCTCGGTAGCCCTAAGGACAGAGTAAAAGGTAGGTCATGTGCCTTTTTTGTGTGGCATGTCCTGGTTAGTGTCAAATAGCCTACTGTGAGGCCTACTCCTCTCAAAGACTAGCATTGGAAATTCCCTTATAGGTGCATAAGTAATAATTCCTGTTCTGAAAGCACTAGCACTGAAATGTTTGGAATACTGGTGATAAATCCTGCTTACTGGTGTAGTTGGATTTTTTATTACTTTTTTAGAAATGCCACTTTTAGAAAGTGGGCATTTCTCTGTGCTTATGCCTTTTGTGCTTTGCAGCCTGTCTCCAATCCATGTCGGGCCTGGTTGACAGCTACACTTTGTGCATACTTTCCAGAGGTTCACTGATAGAATATCGATGACATAAATATTGATGTTAGAATTATTATATATAAAATATAGACTACAAAAATATTGATACCCATACCTAAACAGGTAAGTACAAAAATATTGAATCAAAAATATCGATGTAAAAAATATAGATGTCAAAAATATCTATTAAATATATATATATATATATATAAAATAAAATAATATATATTAAAAATATTAATTTTAATAAAATACATTACATTTAATATACATTTAAAAAAACTTAACAAATACATGTAATTAAAAAAAGATAAACACACAAACAGTAATTTATACATTCATATATTTACTAATTAATATAATTAATTATCTATTATCTTTAATTTATGTTAAAAGTTAAAAATTATATACAAATAAAATATATATAAATATATATATATATATATTTATATATATATATATATATTTAGTTTTTTGCATGTATAGATGAAATGCCTCGATGTAGCACAAAGGAAACTGACATTGAAAAAGCCAGTCGGCGAAACGCATCTGTCAGTGCAGGGGTTGGGGTCTGCACAATAAAGCATTGGTTGCTTTGAAAATCTTCCTGTGCTTTCCATTTATAGACGTCATGGCGTCTTTTGGTTGTTTCAATATATATATATATATATATATATATATATATATATATATATATATATATATATATATATATATTGCTACAAGGGTACTCGGATTTGAGGCCGCACACCACTCGCAGGTTGTTTACAAAACATTTATTTAGACATTGCAGTTTTCCGCCCAGTTTTGAAGTCCTTTGACCTTACGCGTTTCGAGGCAGTTGTTCCTCTCATCAGAGGTCGGTGCAGGGGAACCTTCTTTATCGCCACTACATCCTCATTGCTTGCATTTCACAAAATAATTGGCCTCCGGTGTGCCTGCTTTAAATAGCGTCCATTTGCCATGATGCATTTTGGGTGATGTAGTCATTAAGGCTCAATTTTTAGCCTCCAGTGGGTTGTGGTTCCTGCACATTATTTCAGGACACTTTGAAAGCCTTCCATTAGGCTCCCGGATGGAGCCCTGCAGTGTTAATTTATCGCCTGTTCGTGCCACATCAAAGAGGCACAGTTCCTCTCTGGCGGTCCCGTTGATATTTCCCAGGCAGTGCGATCCCTCCACGGCCGGAGCCGCCGTGATTTGTATTGCTACAAGGGTACTCGGATTTGAGGCCGCACACCACTCGCAGGTTGTTTACAAAACATTTATTTAGACATTGCAGTTTTCCGCACAGTTTTGAAGTCCTTTGACCTTGCGCGTTTCGAGGCAGTTGTTCCTCTCATCAGAGGTCGGTGCAGGGGAACCTTCTTTATCGCCATTACATCCTCATTGCTTGCATTTCACAAAATAATTGGCCTCCGGTGTGCCTGCTTTAAATAGCGTCCATTTGCCATGATGCATTTTGGGTGATATAGTCATTAAGGCTCAATTTTTACCCTCCAGTGGGTTGTGGTTCCTGCACATTATTTCAGGACACTTTGAAAGCCTTCCATTAGGCTCCCAAAATGGAGCCCTGCAGTGTTAATTTATCGCCTGTTTGTGCCACATCAAAGAGGCACAGTTCCTCTCTGGCGGTCCCGTTGATATTTCCCAGGCAGTGCGATCCCTCCACGGCCGGAGCCGCCGTGATTTGTATTGCTACAAGGGTACTCGGATTTGAGGCCGCACACCACTCGCAGGTTGTTTACAAAACATTTATTTAGACATGCAGTTTTCCGCCCAGTTTTGAAGTCCTTTGACCCTACGTGTTTCGAGGCAGTTGTTCCTCTCATCAGAGGTCGGTGCAGGGGAACCTTCTTTATCGCCATTACATCCTCATTGCTTGCATTTCACAAAATAATTGGCCTCCGGTGTGCCTGCTTTAAATAGCGTCCATTTGCCATGATGCATTTTGGGTGATGTAGTCATTAAGGCTCAATTTTTACCCTCTAGTGGGTTGTGGTTCCTGCACATTATTTCAGGACACTTTGAAAGCCTTCCATTAGGCTCCCGGATGGAGCCCTGCAGTGTTAATTTATCGCCTGTTTGTGCCACATCAAAGAGGCACAGTTCCTCTCTGGCGGTCCCGTTGATATTTCCCAGGCAGTGCGATCCCTCCACGGCCGGAGCCGCCGTGATTTGTATTGCTACAAGGGTACTCGGATTTGAGGCCGCACACCACTCGCAGGTTGTTTACAAAACATTTATTTAGACATTGCAGTTTTCCGCCCAGTTTTGAAGTCCTTTGACCTTACGCGTTTCGAGGCAGTTGTTCCTCTCATCAGAGGTCGGTGCAGGGGAACCTTCTTTATCGCCACTACATCCTCATTGCTTGCATTTCACAAAATAATTGGCCTCCGGTGTGCCTGCTTTAAATAGCGTCCATTTGCCATGATGCATTTTGGGTGATGTAGTCATTAAGGCTCAATTTTTAGCCTCCAGTGGGTTGTGGTTCCTGCACATTATTTCAGGACACTTTGAAAGCCTTCCATTAGGCTCCCGGATGGAGCCCTGCAGTGTTAATTTATCGCCTGTTCGTGCCACATCAAAGAGGCACAGTTCCTCTCTGGCGGTCCCGTTGATATTTCCCAGGCAGTGCGATCCCTCCACGGCCGGAGCCACCGTGATTTGTATTGCTACAAGGGTACTCGGATTTGAGGCCGCACACCACTCGCAGGTTGTTTACAAAACATTTATTTAGACATTGCAGTTTTCCGCCCAGTTTTGAAGTCCTTTGACCTTGCGCGTTTCGAGGCAGTTGTTCCTCTCATCAGAGGTCGGTGCAGGGGAACCTTCTTTATCGCCATTACATCCTCATTGCTTGCATTTCACAAAATAATTGGCCTCCGGTGTGCCTGCTTTAAATAGCGTCCATTTGCCATTGTCGTGTATTTCTATAGGTTCTGAATCGATCCCCCTATTCCTGACCCTATTCTGGTTAAACTACCTAGCTAGTTAACTAACAGTCAGCCCATGAGGCAAGAAATCCCCCATGATGCAGATACCGTTATCTGACGCAGTCACACTACGGCACAGGAACGTGTTATCTGATTAGGTCATAACGCTTGAGATCTAATTAGACAAGCGACATTCCTCCAGCCCCTGATAAGGCATACGACGTTCTCATAACAAATCAAACCTATGACAACCTGGAAAATCCGTGCGGCCATTGTTTTGATTTCACAGAGAACTTTTGCAAAAGAATGTGCTAACGAGCAAGTCGTATGACATCTTTATTGACGTACCTATGTCCATCCTTACGTCAATCTCGGCACCTTTAAGGTATAAATATTGCCGACCTTGCCCTATGCAAACACACGCGTGGTGACAAGACGGAGCAGCCACACTTGCCGAAGCCGAGAGCAGAAGCAGACCCCGCTGGCAGCAGCCCCGCCTTCCTGACGCGCTGAGAGACGCGCTGCTATCTCAAGCCGAGAGACCCAGCACCGGCGCTTCCGGGTAGCCCTCGCAGGCAGCCTGGAATATCGAGAGCAGAGAAAGAGATACCATTCCTCATTCATCCTAAATTCCAGGTACAGAACTGAATAACCCCTCCTAGAGAATTCTTTAGTTATTCACTTGGCAAAAACAAACTTAACTTAAAACTGTAACTTTCTATTCCCGCCCACGCATTAGACTTAGGTCAGGTACACGGGGTAGGCGTATTTAGAAACACCAGTTGAGTACGTTTAGTCAAAAGTATATGTGTATGTAAATATATTTTAATCATTTTAAACATCATATGGCTCAGAAACCATATCAATGTTTTTACAGTATTATTTTATACTATTGCTTTTAATGTATGCACTTTACCTAACTATAAGTATTGCAATAATATCGATCCATTTCTCTTGTACGAGAAAAGAGACTGATCAATAAATAACATCTTTTATTGAACACGCCCGTCTCTTCCTTTTCTCTACATTCTGATGAGACTAAGAATGCACGTACTGACTGAGTAAAATAATTGCCTTGTGCTCACACGACTCTTGAGATTGACTCTTGATTAGGGGAGAGCAAAGTTGTCATGTTCTATGGTTGTCAGAAACTAAATCCCTTCTTGTCTAATCAGGGGAGGTAATTCTTTCCTGAACATTCGAGAAAGTTTCTAGCGAACTCTGAGCTTAGCTGGCAAACCCAAAAATTAAGTCTAGTATCGACAGTAGTAGACCTAGTTAACGTCTGGCCTAGGCCTCTACTGCTGTAGGTACTATTCCAATGCGCAGAGCCTATTGGGAAGATAGGAACTACACTACATGGCGCACAACGTGTTTGGAAAGGGCGATAAAACTAACGTAAGACATTTAGAGTAACTCAGTCGTGCTTTCTCACTCAGACCCCTTTTCCCAAATACTCCAAAGACGTCTGGAGTGGGTGAAAGGTTATTACATCCTCCAAAACCTCGCAGGAGGGAACTCCTATGTATGGTTCTTGGTCTAGTCAACGTTGAAGGATAAACAGTTCCAGAATATTGTGCATCTAATCTCTGTTTCCATAAGAAACCTGATCTGCAAACAAACATAATACCATCCTGTCTGTAAAATGGCAGAGAGTGATGATGAAAGAGAGGCAATTAGATTAGCTACTGAAATAGCAGATGCTGATGCTACCATGCAAACAGCAGACCCGGATATAATACTCATCCAGGTCGCCAAAAGGAGATCTATAACCTTAAAACTTATAGAAAATGGACTGACACCTAGAGGTGGCACAGTCATATTCGTAATTGAGGCACACGAATATCGGCAGACAGAGGTATACTATACATGGATACATTTTCCAGCAGCAAATGCTGTAACAAAGTACTTCCACTATTACAAAGTAGAGGAACCTCCTGAAACGTACACTCCTTTCGAGGAGGTGGAAGTACCACTCAAATTCCAAGAGCATTTGCTCTTATTTGATGGCGCCCTAAAACATAACAATCACATTACAAGGCTCGGTCCTTTAGGAAGACCAGGAGCAACGTGGCCGGTCCTAGCCGGATACACACCACATCCAGACATCGAAAGAATGCCTGCAGCAGAGCTGTTAATACAGCTAAAACAACTACTAAAAATTCACAGACAATTAGTTCAGTATGTAATGCGGACTTCAACAATTCAGCCAGCGATTAAACTTCCACAGCTGACCCCTCACCAGGGGAACACAAATAAAATTACACCACAGAACATCCAATCCTGCCTAGGTAAAGTTCCAGCTAAACGGGAACAGATACCATTCTGGTTGGCACAGAAAATTACCCAAATAGAGGCGGTGTTTCCTGACACCACCCCATTAGAAAAACACAGGATTCTGACTATATGTCTCCCAATGGGAATCGCACCACACATTGAGGACTGTGACACTTGGGGTACAGTCTTTGCTTCCATCTATACAAAAACGCACGGTGTTCCATCCATTTCGGTAATACCAGATGTGCTAAAACAAATTCAAGATGAATACGGTCCAGAACCTGCTTTAACTCTTGGTATGAAATTACTAAAAGACTTCAAGCAGGTCTCGGCTATATTATTAGCCAACATAAAAGGTGAAGCAGCAAACGTGGCGATCCGCCAGAGGTTAAAAGAGACAGATATAGCAGACCAACCAGCTGAAATTGCCAGAATCATAGAAAAATCCTATGAAGAACTAGGCAGAGATAGTCTAGGTGGAATACCAGTAAAACCGCAACTGACTACAAGTCCAGAAAAAATGTTTTTTAATAATAATAATAATTCACCAAAAAAGAACTGGGATGGGAACAAACAATCCAATCCTAAAGAAAAGAAATTCCAGTCCAGAGGAAGGTCTCCTAGGCGAAGAGAGAAATCTCCAAACCCGAGACAAAGGTCACCCCAGAGTGACCCCTCTGGGAATAGATATAACCTTAGAAATAGGGATAATATTAAAAAACCTGATAGATATCAAGACATTGATACACGTCCCTCTCAATCTTTTCAGAATTCCTCGCAGAAATCGGAAAGAAGAGGACGATCAGAAGAGCACGCCAAGTCCAAAGACAAGGAACCTGCTCAACTGAAAAAGAAATTACAATTTCCAAAAAAGAAGGTAGCCAGTATCAAGGTAGTTAACAATGCCGAGAATACTGAGGACACAACTGAAAAACGGAGAGTGGGCTCAGACAATGCTAGACAGCGCAGCAGAGGTGAGCATAGCTCGCAAAGTCCTTATGAATCATCTGGAGACAGTGGACACGAATGAATACCTTCAAGTGGAAACTGCAGATACCAGAGTTAGCAAGCCCCACAAAATATACGAGATAACATTACGTATAGAGGGAGATAAGACTAGGAAAATAAGGGGACTATTTTGGGATAACCTCTCCAAGGGCTATGACATCCTTCTAGCTGAAAAAGACTGGCCACCAGAGTTTGTCAGGGAGTGCCCTCATGGCGAAGAAGTAATTATGCCTGCCTTCTCGAATCAAATCCCGATTCATAAAAAATATACACTTGCTAGAAAGTGGGCAGTGGCCTTAGCACCTGCTTTATATAAAAATCATGTAGGATGGGATGAGGATTCTCCTCCTCACAAAATCCAGTTAAAATCACAACCTACTGCACAAAGGCAGTACCCAATTAAGCAAGAAGCTAAAAAACAAGTAAATGAAATACTAGATCAGCTAGAATACCAGGGGGTGATTGAAACTTGCACCTCACAAATGAACAATCCTTTATTTCCGGTCTCCAAACCAGACAATTCATATCGCCTAGTTTTGGATTACCGACACCTTAACACATGTTGCAAAACTTTTGCAGTGCAAAACTCACACAGTGCTGCACTAATGAATAACATAGTGCGCAAAAAATACAAAACTACCTTGGACATCTCCAACGGATTCTTTTGTCAAAACATAGCACCAGAGAGCAGATATTTAACAGCTTTCTCAGTAAATGGCACTCAAAAAAAATTCTGTCGGTTAGCCCAGGGGTACAAGAACAGCCCGGGGGTATTCTCAGCGAGAGTAACAGAATTACTACAACTATATGATGATGAAGCATTATCTTATGTCGATGACATTTACTTAACAGATGATGACTTGGAGACTCACTTGAAAAGAGTGAACACCATAATACTTGGTTTCGCTGCAGAGGGTTACAAATTCAACTTCAAAAAATCCAGAATTGCCCATCTGAAAATCCAGTACGGAGGATATGAATTATCAAGTATTGCCTGGTTGACAGTCTTTTAAGAACTAGAAGAATTAAAAAATCTAAAATATGAAAAGACGTATCCTCTGCCAATCGACATTCTGCCTCTACGACATTACGCCTGTGTAATCTATACAGACGGACATGCTCAACCCTCCGTTTGGGGAGAACATGCATACAATCCCACATGTGAGATTACAAAAGAAGTGTGGCGCGGAGGTAAACTAAAACCTCTATTAACAAAATCACACTCAGTAGAAACTAATTCAGAACTACAAACTGAAATAATAGCTTTGAAAATGGCGCTAGATAATGCGGATCGCGAATTCCCGACACTTATAGTGTCAGATTCATATTTCTGCGTCAAAGCATATAACAAGGATTTGCAGACATGGATTCAGAACGGTTACAAAGATGACACAGATGCACCAATAAAGCAGAGACTGCTCTGGGAACAAGTAGCTCTTTTGAAAAAAGAACTACCAAAGACTCACGTGACACACTCACTGAGTCACCAGCGTGATGGCGTTCACGTTGTAGGGAATTCATTGGCTGAAACAGCCGCAGCGGCAGCCAGTAAACCGGCTCCCGTAGATCGAAAAAAGCGTACATTAAAATACATTGACGGCGAAACATTGCTGGCGGTGAAAACGTCATCAAAAGGCGACTGCTCAGCGTTACCGATCAACTATCCACTCAATTATACATACATAATCGATGCAAACTCCGTCCCTTTTGCTCGAATCCCTGGAGTGGGGGATAGAGTGATTCCAAACATGGACAGGAGAAACTTGTTAATCGCAGACGCACACATGGGCGAGGGTCTCAGACACCTTAAATTAAAAGATTCTCTGGAAGAATTACAATCACGGTACTGGTGGCCAGGCATGAGCCTGCACTACACCATGTTTGTAAAAAACTGCCCAAACTGCAACAGAGATCGCAGTGGGGAGAGAAGCAGTTTAATACCTCGTCGTAGCAAGGCAGATAATATTACCAACAAAAAGAATGGCTTGCGATTAACATACACAGGCTAGTTCCACTTATCATGTAGATCCACAGCACTCGGCTGACGTCCGGACTGTTATACAAGATTTGCGAGTCTAAATGGCATATACGCTAAGAGCATGCTACGTTCGACCATTTCTTTCACTCAGGCAATCCAGCCTGGGGGGGAAACATGGCCAAATGAGCACAGCCCAGCGGGAATCTTCTCACTTCCTTCCTGAGGGTATGGGATGGTGTAAAGAAAAAACCAAGGCAGAAAGCAATCTATAATGGAAAGGACATTAGGTTCGGGAGCTGGGTGGGTCAAACATCTAATAAGTGTCCAACGTAGTCTAAATAACTTGCCAAGAAATTCTCTGAAGGGATTCAGTCCGTACGAATTATTATTCGGAACTAGGATGTTGATCTCTGACCTTGATAGTCAGACTTCAGTGGTAATAGAAAAAACCTTTGATGTCAAAGACCGTTTGGCTATTTTGCAGGACTTAAACAAAACAAGAAAAGACCTGAGCAACATACAGTTGAAACAACAGCCAACAACCACTGAAGAATCACCACCTGTCCCAGCAAGACCTGTCTGGATTCCAAAAGTCGGGGATCTAGTCAGGGAAAAGATCGCGGTAAAGAAGGAATTTGGGCCTTCTTACAGAAAAGCAGTTCCTGTCTTGTCTGTCAACGGGACGAGATCAGTTGTACTACCGCCACTTGCTGGAAAAAAGGAGAACCGAGTTGTATCCATCGACCTGGTAAAACCACAACATGTGGCCGATAACAAACAGTAGGCCAAGTGGACTCCCAATAAGTAGCAGAACACCAAGGTTTGCTACCAGTACAGAGGTCCTATCAAAGAGGCTCATCACATTCGAAACGCCTACAGAAGAACAACAAGGACTATGCAACAATGCAATAGAACTAAGACCTCTGAAAACCCAAATAAAAACATTTAGCAGAGACACACCAATCTATACTGAAGTACCAAGTGACAATGCAAAAAACAAGAATCCTGAACCAATTGGAACAATTGACAGAACTGCATCTGGTTACTTCATCAACTTCGATGATTCCTCTGAAGGTTTCAGCGAACAAAAGACACAGCCATCATCAAAATCCTTTAAAGACAAAGCTAAGGAACTTTTGAAACAACTGAAAGAAACATATCTGGTTTCTCCATGGATTGAATTTTGGGTGGGTTTTGGTGCATTTATCCTCATACTTTGGCTCATCATGGTATTTACCTTGGGACGCTTCATTGAGGGAAAATATGCTAAAATGGACACAGCAAGTCAGAACATCAACTTGGTCCTCAAACCACACACATCTTCACACGTCGAGAAACGAGAACTTTCTTCAGAACTTTCTTCAGCCAACTTCACAGCAATTCCAATACCTGGTGGGGTAGCCTGGGACAACACTGACTATGAAATTTATGGTCCGGTCGAGATCCTGAAATATCCACACCAAATCAAGATCTCCTTGAGTGACTTTGCAAAACCAAACTCATTTGCTGATGATTGGGACTTTGAAAGTATAAACAATATGATGTCTGACTTAGTAATGTCTGCTAAATTTACAAAACATGATTATTTGCAAGGTTCTACAAATTATGATAGTATGTATTGCTATAACCATTATGGTAACCATTTCTTGCATAAATCTGCACAACCTAGAAATGTTTTAAATTATAATCAATGGGAACATTGTGCTACACCTCCAAAAGGGAGCTCTAGAACCGTTTATGACAAATATTCATATTTTTCAGGTTTTAACATAACTAATGCTGAAACATTTTATTACAAATTGTCAAACAAGACAGGGATGAAAACCATGATAACCAACACGAAATTGATATATTCAGATTCATTCTTTGAAAAAATGAATACTTTTGGATTTGATTATTGGGACAAAAATGTTGGTTTGAAAAGTGTTTGGGGTACAAAAGAATGGCAAGTACAGGGTATAGAAGCTTTGTTTAGAGCCTGCATGATCCCAGAACAAATGATATTTTTAAATGACACTGTTCAACAAACCACCTGTCTTGGCTTAGCCAAAATCAAAGATTTAAATAACCTGTCTATTCCAAAGCCAACAATGTTTAGCAATAACTCTGATACAGATGAAGGAATAGACATAAACCATATACTTAACCAAAACAGAACACATCCTGATTGGAAACAATGGTTGATCTGGCCCACAGATACAAATAACTGTCAAGATAGATTCCTGAATAAAACACAGGGTTTCAAAATGACCAGGCCAGACCCTAGATATCCCCAAAGACATCACCCAGGGATAATAACAACCTACAGTGTGGGCAAATTATGCCTTCAATGGCTACAAACTTCCACACTGCCTGAAATTAAGCAACACCTAACTTTACTTACTGATGGTGCTGACTTGCGTGATTTCATACTGGGACCACGCAAACAGCGTCAAAAGCGTTTCATAGCAGCCTCTGTATATGCAGCATACAATGAGGCCTGGAAGGTTACTCAAATTGAAACAGCAGAGAGAATACGTGAAATTGATCGTATTAATTTGGAAAAATCACTTTCTGTAGTGGACAATGGGTTAATGACTCTGTCCTCCAGAATATTTTCATTGGACAGCATTGTGTCTTCAGCAATCGATATATTATCGCAAGACTTACTGTTATTACAACATGGTCAGTCACAATTGCGCTCTATTGTACAGCTTGGCTGGATGTTACAAAATCTGCGTTCAGGCTATGTGCCTTGGCGTTTAATCAACACAACGTCACTATTCCAAATCTTTAACCTTACTGATAGACAAATCGGTATGGCGCAGAAGGGTGCTGATTATACAATCTTGAGCATTGAAAAACTAGAAAGATTACCAATGACAATGTCAGAACGACCTGTCAGTGAATGGATAATCCACGGAATCATAAATATTCCAATCTCAACCTTCAGGTTTCAATACTGCCAAAAATATATACAGGCTGGCATGTACGAGAAATTGGGAAAGGGGTACCTTAAAACAACTTGGAACCTGCCCTATTCACATGCATGTGTCAGTAACAAAGGACAGAAAGTGTTTCTTAGTGGCAACAATTGTGCTATGTCACTAAGCGGCACGCTTCTGTGTAACGGTATTAGTTTGCACGGAGCCTGTGAAGGGAATTCATACAACCTTTCATGTCACCAGCAAGGCGCACCTGCAACTGAAATAGAACCATTCTTTCAAAGACTCTATAATGGGAGTTACATTCTTATTGTAGACCGCAGATGTTGTAGTCTTATGCCCGGGACTCCTTATCTCGTCACCACGACGGCGAAGGTCAAGTGCTGTGGACGTTCTTTGTTCCCCAGCTCCTTACCAGACAGGGAGGCAAGGGCATGGCCCGGTTTGAAAATTACTTCTATTCGAATAGACACTTTAAGCAGAATGAAAACAGTGCTTCTTCAGACGCCTACAAGGCTCACGTCATCTAAAGAAACGTATGATCTACAAGTCGCAAGGACGACTGCAGAGATACATACATTATTATCAACTAATTCCCCCGTACATTTCGCGGAAATCCTGAGCGAAATCTTAAATATTTCTGATACCACTGGGGTCTCAAAGGTATTTAAGACAGTATTTTCGATGGCATTAACACCATTCAAAGCCATACTGGGTATTTTTCCAGATTTCGTCCATTCGATTTTTGGCGGACTTCCCCTGATCCTGGGACTAATTGCAGGAATCCTATTCCTAGTCCTTATTTTTCGTTATGGCAACCCATGTCACAGATCAAACTCTCGCGACAATGGAAGATACGATCCTAGCCATTGGATACCGGGACCGGATATCAAAAATCCTGGGACTCTCCCGGCTTAGAGACCTGAACATGACTTGGTTTCTATCATTTCGACCAATGTGGCAAAGGTGTGTTTTACCTGTACTAAGGTGTCTGCTATGCGGAGAAGAATGCGTGTTAGACACCTGTCTGACGCTACAATCGGATGCGCCGGTGGATGCAGATACACTGTTGGTTCCTACCAAGGTTCACGCTTTGTGCTGCCCTCAAAGGCTGCCAATCCTGATGACGGCATTCCTGGAATCTTCACCACTGCGATTGAAGAGTAGTGAAGTTCAAGATGAAAGCAACATCGAACAGGTACGACCTTCTGTCAGCAATGCGAATCAGAATGTCAATGGAGACAATCATGCGCACGAATGCATGGTTACCCCTATTTCCGACTTAGTGGAACTTTCCCATGAAGCTGTTGACAGTTTTTTCGAAAGCCTGAATGATATGATGTTCTCTCCGGAACAGAAATAGAGACTTTTGAGTAAACTCGCACACGGCGTTCCCTGAATTCGGCCTTCAACTTTAAAAATAAAGTCACATGAACAATTTCACTCCAGTTCACGGACAGCAATTTTTTCAGCAAGCCCTTAAAATATTTTTCTACATATTTTTTCCCCGGGACACTGATCTTCTGCTTAAAGTAAGAAACTATTCCTAGAGAACTAAGATTTCTATTTTAGATACTTTATATAGACTTTAGCTGCCCGCTGGTATGTTCACAAATATTTTATTATGTGATGAAATGGTCTCGACCTTCCTTTCTGTATAGCTATATTAAGAGCCATTTCATGTGTATTTCTCATATACCAAAAAGCAATAATGCATAACAATGCGTGTTTACTTTTGCATTTAATTCATAGCTTAAGTGCATACAATATATATGACTGCAATTTTTCAGTATATTTGAAAATTTCGAAATGCATTTATGTATTTTGGGGTGGTAAGGTATACACTATACTCTATAGTATGTTGTACTATGTTATACTATGCATAGATTAGTAGATATGACCATAGTTAGCGTGGAGTGGGTGTCGTGTATTTCTATAGGTTCTGAATCGATCCCCCTATTCCTGACCCTATTCTGGTTAAACTACCTAGCTAGTTAACTAACAGTCAGCCCATGAGGCAAGAAATCCCCCATGATGCAGATACCGTTATCTGACGCAGTCACACTACGGCACAGGAACGTGTTATCTGATTAGGTCATAACGCTTGAGATCTAATTAGACAAGCGACATTCCTCCAGCCCCTGATAAGGCATACGACGTTCTCATAACAAATCAAACCTATGACAACCTGGAAAATCCGTGCGGCCATTGTTTTGATTTCACAGAGAACTTTTGCAAAAGAATGTGCTAACGAGCAAGTCGTATGACATCTTTATTGACGTACCTATGTCCATCCTTACGTCAATCTCGGCACCTTTAAGGTATAAATATTGCCGACCTTGCCCTATGCAAACACACGCGTGGTGACAAGACGGAGCAGCCACACTTGCCGAAGCCGAGAGCAGAAGCAGACCCCGCTGGCAGCAGCCCCGCCTTCCTGACGCGCTGAGAGACGCGCTGCTATCTCAAGCCGAGAGACCCAGCACCGGCGCTTCCGGGTAGCCCTCGCAGGCAGCCTGGAATATCGAGAGCAGAGAAAGAGATACCATTCCTCATTCATCCTAAATTCCAGGTACAGAACTGAATAACCCCTCCTAGAGAATTCTTTAGTTATTCACTTGGCAAAAACAAACTTAACTTAAAACTGTAACTTTCTATTCCCGCCCACGCATTAGACTTAGGTCAGGTACACGGGGTAGGCGTATTTAGAAACACCAGTTGAGTACGTTTAGTCAAAAGTATATGTGTATGTAAATATATTTTAATCATTTTAAACATCATATGGCTCAGAAACCATATCAATGTTTTTACAGTATTATTTTATACTATTGCTTTTAATGTATGCACTTTACTTAACTATAAGTATTGCAATAATATCGATCCATTTCTCTTGTACGAGAAAAGAGACTGATCAATAAATAACATCTTTTATTGAACACGCCCGTCTCTTCCTTTTCTCTACATTCTGATGAGACTAAGAATGCACGTACTGACTGAGTAAAATAATTGCCTTGTGCTCACACGACTCTTGAGATTGACTCTTGATTAGGGGAGAGCAAAGTTGTCATGTTCTATGGTTGTCAGAAACTAAATCCCTTCTTGTCTAATCAGGGGAGGTAATTCTTTCCTGAACATTCGAGAAAGTTTCTAGCGAACTCTGAGCTTAGCTGGCAAACCCAAAAATTAAGTCTAGTATCGACAGTAGTAGACCTAGTTAACGTCTGGCCTAGGCCTCTACTGCTGTAGGTACTATTCCAATGCGCAGAGCCTATTGGGAAGATAGGAACTACACTACACCATGATGCATTTTGGGTGATATAGTCATTAAGGCTCAATTTTTACCCTCCAGTGGGTTGTGGTTCCCGCACATTATTTCAGGACACTTTGAAAGCCTTCCATTAGGCTCCCGGATGGAGCCCTGCAGTGTTAATTCATCGCCTGTTCGTGCCACATCAAAGAGGCACAGTTCCTCTCTGGCGGTCCCGTTGATATTTCCCAGGCAGTGCGAGCCCTCCACGTCCGGAGCCGCCGTGATTTGTATTGCTACAAGGGTACTTGGATTTGAGGCTGCACACCACTCGCAGGTTGTTTACAAAACATTTATTTAGACATTGCAGTTTTCTGCCCAGTTTTGAAGTCCTTTGACCTTACGCGTTTCGAGGCAGTTGTTCCTCTCATCAGAGGTCGGTGCAGGGGAACCTTCTTTATCATTTACTACATCCTCATTGCTTGCATTTCACAAAATAATTGGCCTCCGGTGTGCCTGCTTTAAATAGCGTCCATTTGCCATGATGCATTTTGGGTAATGTAGTCATTAGGGCTCAATTTTTTACCCTCCAGTGGGTAAAAGACAGAATCCAGAACAATGTCATACATTCACCCCAGATCTGGGCCTAAATCCATCGTTTTTTTGCTCACCATGCCATTCCAGTTTCGACCCAGCCATGTGCAAATCAGTCTTAACCCTGTGCCCAATGGGAACAGTCCAGCCGAACTGCCAGGCCAGGTCCTCCCTGGACTGGAAACAAGCATCCAAGAACCGGTTTCGGGCTTTCAGCGCTCTTCAGCCAGGATAGCTTGACTCCAGTGGCAATGGAGAGCACGGGACTCACGTCTGAGCATACCCGCCCCACTCAGGGTGACAAATGCAAAAAGAACAATTGATGGTCAGAATGCAGAACAATGTCATACATTCACCCCAGTACAGAGATCTGGGCCTAAATCCATAGTTTTTTTTGCTCACCATGCCATTTCAGTTTGGACCCAGCCATATGCAAATCAGTCTTGACCCTGTGCCCAATGGGAACAGTCCAGCCCGAACTGCCAGGCCAGGTCCTCCCTGGACTGGAAACAAGCATCCTAGGACTGGTTTCGGGCTTTCAGCCTCTTTAGCCAGGATAGCTTGACTCCAGTGGCATGGAGAGCACGGGAATCACGTCTGAGCATACCCGTCCCACTCGGGGCGACAAATGCAAAAAGAACAATTGATGGACAGAATGCGGAACAATGTCATACATTCACCCCAGTACAGAGATCCGGGCCTAAATCCATCAATGTTTTGCTCACCATGCCATTCCAGTTTAGACCCACCATATGCAAATCAGTCTTGACCCTGTGCCCAATGGGAACAGTCCAGCCCAAATTGCCAGGCCAGGTCCTCCCTGGACTGGAACCAAGCATCCTAGGACTGGTTTCGGGCTTTCAGCCCTCTTCAGCCAGGATAGCTTGACTCCAGTGGCATGAAGATCACGGAACTCACGTCTGAGCATACCCGTCCCACTCGGGGTGACAAATGCAAAAAGAACAATTGATAGACAGAATGCAGAACAATGTCATACATTCACCCCAGTACAGAGATATGGGCCTAAATCCATTGTTTTTTTGCTCACCATGCCATTCCAGTTTGGACCCAGCCATATGCAAATCAGTCTTGACCCTGTGCCCAATGGGAATAGTCCAGCCCGATCTGCCAGGCCAGGTCCTCCCTGGACTGGAAACAAGCATCCTAGGACCGGTTTTGGGCTTTCAGCCCTCTTCAGCCAGGATAGCTTGACTCCAGTGGCATGGAGAGCACGGGACTCACGTCTGAGAATTCCCGTCCCACTCAGGGTGACAAATGCAAAAAGAACAAATGATGGACAGAATACGGAACAATGTCATACATTCACCCCAGTACAGAGATCTGGGTCTAAATCCATCGTTTTTTTGCTCACCATGCCATTCCAGTTTAGACCCAGCCATATGCGAATCAGTCTTGACCCTGTGCCCAATCGGAACAGTCCAGCCCGAATTGCCAGGCCAGGTCCTCCCTGGACTGGAACCAAGCATCCTAGGACTGGTTTCGGGCTTTCAGCCCTCTTCAGCCAGGATAGCTTGACTCCAGTGGCATGGAGAGCACGGGACTCACGTCTGAGCATACCCGTCCCACTCGGGGTGACAAATGCAAAAAGAACAATTGATGGACAGAATGCAGAACAATGGCATACATTCACCCCAGTACAGAGATCTGGACCTAAATCCATCGTTTTTTTGCTCACCATGCCATTCCATTTTGGACCCAGCCATATGCAAATCAGTCTTGACCCTGTGCCCAATGGGAACAGTCCAGCCCGAACTGCCATGCCAGGTCCTCCCTGGACTGGAAACAAGCACCCTAGGACCAGTTTCGGGCATTCAGCCCTCTTCAGCCAGGATAGCTTGACTCCAGTGGCATGGAGAGCACGGGACTCACGTGTGAGCATACCTGCCCCACTCGGGTGACAAATGCAAAAAGAACAATTGATGGACAGAATGCAGAACAATGTCATACATTCACCCCAGTAAAGAAATCTGGGCCTAAATCCAGTTTGGATCTCACCATGCCATTCCAGTTTGGACCCAGCCATATGCAAATCAGTCTTGACCCTGTGCCCAATGGGAACAGTCCAGCCCGGATTGGGGTGGTTTAGTGAGCAAAATAACGATGGATTAAACCCAGATCTGTGACTGGGGGTGAATGTTTTGCCATTGTGCAACATTCCGTCCATCATCTTGTGTGTTTTGCTGTTCACCCTATGTGGGAAGGGTATGCCCAGACGTGGGTCCCGTGCTCACTAGGCCACTGGAGTCAAGCTATCCTGGATGAAGATGGCTGATAGCCAGAAACCAGTCCTAGGATGCTTGATTCCGGTCCAGGAAAGACATGGTTTGGCAGTTCGAGCTGGACTGTTCCCATGAGGCACAGGGTCAAGACTGATTTGCATATGGCCATGTCTGAACTGGGGTGGCTTGGTGAGCAAAATAACGATGGATTAAAACCAGATCTGTGACTGGGGGTGAATGTTTGCCATTGTGCAACATTCCGTCCATCATCTTGTGTGTTTTGCCAAAAACACATACCACAGCAAAAGAGAGAGTTCTCCAAAAAGGTGGTTTTCTTGATTATGAAAGCAAACACTGTAAATCCTTTCATCCATTAAACCTTTCATGAAGAGTATCTGAGTATTGTTGAGGGTTCCTTTCTATTCCCAAATACCAGAAACGATAGAATGAACACAGAACGAAAGGGCATGTACTTGAGAAAGTCCAAATGTAAAAACTCCTAAACAAGAGTCCCAAAGTGACTAACTAACCGGTAACGCGTGGCAGTGTCAACCACCGTGCTCCGGCAGTTTTTTCGAATATGAGCATAACCTATACATGGCAGTCCGTTATTCTTGATACCCAAATATACAATTCAATGAAAAACGGCAGCGGCTGGTTGGGACCACCAACGCGCTCCGCTTTGGCAAAACAAAGATAGACACCGAAGGGAAAAACGGCAGCACGTGGTTGTGACCACCACCGCGCTCAGCCTTTTAACTAGATGAGCTAAACCAAAGTTAATGGCAGCGTGTGTTCCTGAATACCACTGGCTCCGCTTGAACCCCAAAGTGAATTATTCCAATGAAATGGTAACACGTAGTTAAATCACCAGCTCGCTCCGCTTACCATCGCTTTACCTCTTACTGGAATGTTTACTGTTATGCCGCTAGCCGTCCCCACACCCCAGCACCTGGGGGAAAGCAAGAATCGAAGAGCAGAAGGGAAAACGTCCAGCCAGAAATACTCGCAACAACAGACACGACCTGCAAAACCCAGAGTAACGCGCATCAGCCAATGCGCAAACGTGGCAAATATACTCCCTTCCACTCGAGGTTCATGGGAAATGTAGTTTTAGGTTATTCGGTAGGCGCCCATTTGACCAGTCCTGACAATTTTGGCAAACAACCCGACTCACATTTCATCATGTCACTCCCTTCCATCTTTCTACTCTAGTTAACCCCGGATAATATTTGGGGTAGGGGGTCATGTGTTTTCTACACCATTAACAGTGTGCTTGCACCTACGCACCCCCTTTCTTGAAGGGGTCCACGAGACTGTCACTGTTGCATACCTTTTTAGAATTTATTGCTATATTGTGACTTGCCTAGTGCACTGCGATCATGCAATTAATGTTTATGTGGGTTGGATGTTTACCGCATAACCTGTGACACTGCTTGCCTTTTATAGTGCCGCTAGCACAAACTCATTGAAACTTTGTTTTCTAGTTACCTCTTTTTAATTCTTTAGGTTGGATTAACACATAGAAGTATTCGATATCGACTGGGTGCAGAGATGCCTAGACCACATACCTGAAACAGGTTAACACTACAGGTTGTATTGTGTGTTTCTCTCTGAAACCTCTGTGCCGCATTTTTCTACTTTTAAAACTCCAATATTAACTATGGGGGGGTCGGAGGGAAGGTTTTACGACCACAATGCTACGACCCTCAAGACTACTAGAAACCAACTAACGAGTAGCATTAAGTCAAAAAAACCCTCTCGCTGAGGGTTGAATGGATGCGTATGCTGATAGCGAAATCATTCATGGGGCACCTACAAGTAATTTGAAGTGTTCCCATCAGAGTTCCATCCTGTACCGCCCTACATCATTTGGGAAAATCACCAGTAATGCACAAGGGAGGACCCAATGTACGATTTGGCACAGCGTTAGCCTGGTAAGGATTGATTACCCAATGGGAGTTATATAACAGGTAGGTATCAGGAGGTAACTAGTAAGCAGTGCTAATTAGTGTAGAAAATAACAATTTTTCAAAAGTGGTGGTTTAAAAAGGGGTAGAAGAAGGAAAATGAATTTAATAGAAACCTTCCGCTCCCACTATCTAAAAACAGTGCAAAAGGTAGTGTCAGCAAATAACTACCTAGACAGTTTACATAGTCATGGTCGACATGTTTCTGCAGTTTTGTGTGCCCCGGGGTCACTTACTGCTTCGTCAGGACCTATAATGCTACTGCTTATTATGTGCAAAAATAAATGAATAAATAAGGGAATTCAAATGAATTAAATATCACCTTCAAATCTCCTGATGAGAAGACCGTTGGATTTCGCAAGACAGCACACACATGAAAGGAAAAAGAGAACACGCCTGTTAGCAGGTATCTCTTACGAGGCTCACATCATGCAGAATGCCTCGCTGTATAATGGTGACTCATCCATTATATTAAACACTTATCTTGTTCTATCAAAGAGTCACAAGAGAGCGCAAATACCATACATGAAAAACACTCACCCGCTATTTAGGAGAATGTTGCCCCACCTCACCCGGCACTAGCTCAGGTACAACGGAGCCCCGCTCTGTGTAGGCATACAATACAAACAGAGAAAACGGATCAAAGGAGGCACTGTCTGGCTGAGACAAGCCACTCGACATTAAGTAGTTAAAGGAAGCGCCAGTATCTAACACAGAACTCACCTATCCGTCGGTACTCCAGACGTCCATCTGGGCTGTCTGTGGGAGGTACCGATGGGGTGAGTCAGCCCGCTTTTATCAGTATCGGTGTACACCTTGAAAGTTAGACGCCGCGCCCTCAGCTGGACGCGTTGTGCGACGACTTCCGGGTGTAGTGAATTGTTTACCGAGAGGTCAGAGCGGCGCGCTGGCGTGACTGCGTCGCACTTAGACCCCTGGGTATTGTAGTTCTACCGGGCCGTGTATCTTACTAACAAATAGGAACTCCGTGGTCTTAATGTATATATTGAGGAGTCCACTCATATCATAATTAAATGGTGTCATTCCGTCAGGAGACACCAAAGGGAGATATTGTATACGGTAGTGAGTAGTTTGCCAAGAGGTCGAAGCGGCGCGCTGGCATGACTGCGTCGCGCTAAGACCCCTGGGTGTTGTAGTTCTACAGAGTCGTGTATTTACTGTCAATTAGGAGCTCCGTGGTCTCAATGTTTATTTTGAGGAGTCCTCTCATATCATAATTAATTGGCGTCATTCCGTCGGGAGACACCTGCGGGAAAGGTGCGAAATATTGTATGAGGTGTCAATATATACTCTCGCGCCACTTAGGCGCTAAGTCATCTTATTAATGTAATTCATTCTGGGCCCTTGAGCTGGAGGGACATACCAGAAGATAATGGCACTCACGAAGGGAGGTGCGAGATATTGCCTGGGATGTCAGTGTGTACTCGCGCCACTACCGCACTTTGTCATTGTGTTGGTATGGTTACACTAGACAGTGCAACTTGATTACATGTCGCTAACGGATGGATGTAGTTTGTTAGTGGTGTCGGAAAAGTATATAACTCGGGCAGTTCACTCATAGATATCAGAATCTTGTTTCAGTGTAATGAGTGTAGTTCGTACAGCTTAAAGTGACATCCAAGGAATATCTTCATTAAGGCCTTGTTTATCTGTCCCCAATTTGTACACCCATCTCTGTTCACGCCGGAACAAAAAGCTTTTAATGTCCGTGATGTGGGTAGGTATCAGCGGTTGCTCTAACACAGTCCAATGTAGATCGGACGGAACATGTTTAGCTAGTAAAAAGTGGTTCGTCAGTCTAGTTGACTGTCTTGAGCACCGAATAGAGCTTTTATGTTCTGAAATGCGTGTCTTTATTTTGCGGGTGGTCATGCCCACATATCTCTTCCTGCATGGGCAACTGATTAAGTACACCAAATTGGAGCTATTACAATTTGTAAATCTCCGCTGCTCCCAGGGTCGACCAGTCCCTATGTCAATCGTTTGGGATCTGGTGGTATTGGGACATGCTGCGCAGTTCCCGCAGGGATGATGTCCTGTCGCCGCAGGCATGTCCCACAATGCTCCCAGTGCTCGTGGTAGTACTCCTTTGGGGCGAGTGTGGACTAGTTTGTCCCTCAAATTCTGCCCTCTTTTGAATGCGAACAACGGGGCTGGGATGGAATCACCTCCAGTGTTGAGAATACTCCAGTGTTTTTTGACTATTCTCTGGATTTGGTTGGAATGTGTGGTAAACGTGCTCACGCAGGTCATCCGGTCTTGACGGGGTTTAGGTGGCAAAATCTCCAATAACCCTTTGCGGTTATTATTAGAGGCTCTCTTTTTTGATCTCCGGATAAGGCATTTCGGATAATGCTTTTGCGCGAGATCATTTCCTAGGCATTCTGCATGGTGTTCAAAACGATCTTTACTAGAACAATTTCTTTGAATGCGCAGAAATTGCCCGTAGGGCAAGTTATCCCGAGGGACTTAGGATGACAACTGTTGTAATCTAGTAGAGAGTTTCGTGACATCGGTTTACGGTATAGCTCTGAAGCTAACCCAGTTGGTGTGGGTGTGATCAGTATATCGAGAAACGCCAGCTTGGATCTGCTTTGTTCCATTGTGAAGCGCAGAAAGCGATTTCTCTCATTCAGCCAATCGTGAAACATTGTGAGTTCTGCTTCACTGCCTCTCCAGACAACCAAAATATCGTCGATATAACGCTTCCACAGACACACCTTGTCTGTGAAAGGATTAGCGTCGGAGAAGATATGATCTAGTTCAAATTTATGAATGTACAGATTCGCTAGCGATGGAGCAAAAATGCTGCCCATGCTCGTCCCACTGACTTGGAGATAGAGCGAGTCTTCGAATTGGAAGAAATTTTCGGTCATAGGTATATTCGCCAGAGTCATTATCAACCTGACTGGGGTAATGGAGTCCAGGTCCCTCTCTGTGAGGAGTGCTTCTACTACTTCTAGTGTCTCTTTTTGTGGGATTGAGGTGTACAGACTCTCCACATCAAATGATACTAGGATGTCGGTTCTGCTATCAAAGTCGATCTCTAGCAGCAATCTTAAAACATCCTTAGTATCCTTGAGGTAAGTTGGCATTTCACTCACCATGGGCTTTAAAAATACATCCACAAACGTTGATAATGGCTCTAAAAGAGAACCAATCCCTGAGATGATAGGGCGACCCGGAGGTGGACGTTGTGGTTTATGTATTTTGGGTAAGTGGTAGAAGTAGGGAATTATAGGGTTTGCAGTGCATAGGAACTGCCCTTCCTTTGCTGTAATCCAACCCTCACTGAGGGCTTCCTCCACGATCTGAGCTATTTGTATAGTCAGTCTTCCTGTGGGGTCTGATGTTAATTTTTGGTATGCCCTGGTATCATCCAATTGACGAAGACACTCTAGCCTGTAGGCATCAGAGTCAAGTAATACAGTGGCCCCACCCTTATCGGCCGGTTTTATAACCAGAGATGGATTATTGGCTAAGTTAGTAATTGCTTCTTGTTCTCTATGTGAGAGATTATGGAAAGGTCTGTGTTCTTTCCGAAAAAGTTCTTTCAAGTCTTGGTCTACAGCTTCTTCGAAAGTGATGACTTTAGCTGGCAGCCCCATTGTAGTGGGATTGAACGTCGAGGGTTTCTTCAAACCGGTGTTATCACCTCTAATGGAGGTTTGGCTAGGAACCTGTTGTTTAGACGCAAATAAGTAATGTAGTCTTATTTTACGATAAAACTTGCCCATTTCGATTTGGGTGATGAAGGGATCACTTTTATTTGTGGAAACAAAGCCTAAACCTTTGTTCAGCACTTTCTCTTCCATCTCAGTGAGTTGGTGCGAGCTCAGATTTATCACAATGTTGGACCGCTCGACGTCCCTGCTTGGTCCTGCCCGACTACCTTCCCGCTCCTCAGTCCCATTGGCTGGGGGGGTAAATTCCAGCGCACTTGGCCCTGTTGCGCCGTCCGTTGGCGTCCTCGCGCCCTCCGGCCAGACCCTAAAAAAGGCTGCTGACCATAAGTTTGGAAGGATTGTTGTGGATCATACAATCCCATCATCGGAGGATATGCAGGAGGTCCCCAGGGTGAGGGTTGCCACCAAGGTGGAGGTGGTCCAAATTGTTGTCCATAGCCTCTCCAGTTCCTCCTATTGTTTCCTCTCCCTCTCTGTTTCATCGAGGGGTCTCCTTGTTTAGACGTGTCTGAGTCACTCGAACCATTATCCGAGCCAGAGGAGCCATAATTCGAACTTGCTTTTTGGTTATTTTTGTTAAATGTTGGGGGAGAGTAATCATCACTTGTATATGGGTAGATCTTGGTGGTGCTAAAATTCGCTAGATCTTTTTTGAATTTTTCTAATTTCGTGAACAGAATTGAGTCACGAAAATCCTTACTAGTTTTATTCCCTTCTTCTTGTTTTTTCGAGAAAACTTTGCTCGAGGACAACGTGGCTCTGATTTGCCCTTCCAAGGTCTGGATCTCTACCAGAATATTGTCCGCTGTTTTCTTGGCTGTCTTGATAATCAAGACTAGCCAGTCGCGTGTACATCTCCACGCTATGAGATACCAGTCCCTTAAGAAGTCCTTATCGTCCAAGAATAGACGTGGTGCATTATTAACTATGAGCCCGCTCGGTGCGCAGTTGCCCCGCAAATATTCTGCCATTATTGTGCCGTGCACACATACCCTGGCTTGGTTCTTCTTAAGTACAAGAACTTTGGTCCATCCCTCATCAGTATTGACTTGTGCTGCCGGTATAAGATCTACAATACTGGGATTATCTAATAAAATGCTTTGTACCTCATCTTCATCAAAGGCAAGACCTAAATTCATAGCCATTTTTACAGAAGATCTCAGTGTCTGATAGCCTGATATCTCAGTCAAACATGTGCCTCAACTTCAACTAAGTCTATCTGCGTGTATGTGAAAGTAGTGAGTGGTCATGAACTAACATGTACACACAATCTAAAAGAAAAGGAAAACTGACCCGCAGCCCAGCGGCTGCTCAAACAACAATATTAACTATGGGGGGGTCGGAGGGAAGGTTTTACGACCACAATGCTACGACCCTCAAGACTACTAGAAACCAACTAACGAGTAGCATTAAGTCAAAAAAACCCTCTCGCTGAGGGTTGAATGGATGCGTATGCTGATAGCGAAATCATTCATGGGGCACCTACAAGTAATTTGAAGTGTTCCCATCAGAGTTCCATCCTGTACCGCCCTACATCATTTGGGAAAATCACCAGTAATGCACAAGGGAGGACCCAATGTACGATTTGGCACAGCGTTAGCCTGATAAGGATTGATTACCCAATGGGAGTTATATAACAGGTAGGTATCAGGAGGTAACTAGTAAGCAGTGCTAATTAGTGTAGAAAATAACAATTTTTCAAAAGTGGTGGTTTAAAAAGGGGTAGAAGAAGGAAAATGAATTTAATAGAAACCTTCCGCTCCCACTATCTAAAAACAGTGCAAAAGGTAGTGTCAGCAAATAACTACCAAGACAGTTTACATAGTCATGGTCGACATGTTTCTGCAGTTTTATGTGTGCCCCGGGGTCACTTACTGCTTCGTCAGGACCTATAATGCTACTGCTTATTATGTGCAAAAATAAATGAATAAATAAGGGAATTCAAATGAATTAAATATCACCTTCAAATCTCCTGATGAGAAGACCGTTGGATTTCGGTAAACAATTCACTACACCCGGAAGTCGTCGCACAACGCGTCCAGCTGAGGGCGCGGCGTCTAACTTTCAAGGTGTACACCGATACTCATAAAAGCGGGCTGACTCACCCCGTCGGTACCTCCCACAGACAGCCCAGATGGACGTCTGGAGTACCGACGGATAGGTGAGTTCTGTGTTAGATACTGGCGCTTCCTTTAACTACTTAATGTCGAGTGGCTTGTCTCAGCCAGACAGTGCCTCCTTTGATCCGTTTTCTCTGTTTGTATTGTATGCCTACACAGAGCGGGGCTCCGTTGTACCTGAGCTAGTGCCGGGTGAGGTGGGGCAACATTCTCCTAAATAGCGGGTGAGTGTTTTTCATGTATGGTATTTGCGCTCTCTTGTGACTCTTTGATAGAACAAGATAAGTGTTTAATATAATGGATGAGTCACCATTATACAGCTAGGCATTCTGCATGATGTGAGCCTCGTAAGAGATACCTGCTAACAGGCGTGTTCTCTTTTTCCTTTCATGTGTGTGCTGTCTTGCGAAATCCAACGGTCTTCTCATCAGGAGATTTGAAGGTGATATTTAATTCATTTGAATTCCCTTATTTATTCATTTATTTTTGCACATAATAAGCAGTAGCATTATAGGTCCTGACGAAGCAGTAAGTGATCCCGGGGCACACATAAAACTGCAGAAACATGTCGACCATGACTATGTAAACTGTCTAGGTAGTTATTTGCTGACACTACCTTTTGCACTGTTTTTAGATAGTGGGAGCGGAAGGTTTCTATTAAATTCATTTTCCTTCTTCTACCCCTTTTTAAACCACCACTTTTGAATTTTTTTTATTTTCTACACTAATTAGCACTGCTTACTAGTTACCTCCTGATACCTACCTGTTATATAACTCCCATTGGGTAATCAATCCTTACCAGGCTAACGCTGTGCCAAATCGTACATTGGGTCCTCCCTTGTGCATTACTGGTGATTTTCCCAAATGATGTAGGGCGGTACAGGATGGAACTCTGATGGGAACACTTCAAATTACTTGTAGGTGCCCCATGAATGATTTCGCTATCAGCATACGCATCCATTCAACCCTCAGCGAGAGGGTTTTTTTTACTTAATGCTACTCGTTAGTTGGTTTCTACTTTTAAAACTCTCCTGGACCTGACGAAACACCAGGGATCCATTAGGGACCAATAGGCGTAAAACATGTCGACCTGATTAGACCTGACTATTCATCTATCCTCACTGTTCACAAATAATTGCAGAAACTAACAAACACTCCTCATGGATAGCAGGGTCACTAGTTCCTTGTTTGCCAGTTGTTGCGATATTGTATGGACCCCAGAATAAATACCACTCAGGTAACCAGTACGTTATTTTAACTCACCTGCACAATCCTCACACACCTGCACTCACATTTGCAGCGTTCATCCACGAAATATCTCTGCCAAAGAGCCCTCTTGTGGGGCCTGTGTGGGACTGTAGCACCACCCCCACGAGAAGCAAAACACCCAATGATGTAGCATGTCACCCTAATGGGCGTGTGAGGGCAACTCTCCAATAAGGAGGAATTCCCTTTGCATTCAACCTCTAATCACAAAGGAAGACCGGCGCCTGTCCACCTATACTTCACGCTGCCGATTGGGATAGCACTCAGTCATAGGCACAGTTACTCTCTAGTGATTTATGTGTTTTACCTTGGGAGCACGAGTACTGGACCTGTTTTTTCCTTGGCTCCCCATCCCTCTCTTTGTGCATCAGATATATTTAAAGTCCTTCAATCTTTAGCCAAATTCTAATGAAAGATCTAAAACATTTGAGGTTGCACTGAAACCAGTGCAGCATATTGTTGACATATTGTTTGCATCAAGGACGGAAGAGGATTGCAAACTTGACATAGCTGCTATGGTGAATAATTTAGGTGACAGTGGTCATAAGGTTCCCCAATGAAGATGTAGTATTGTAAAAAGGAAATAATTTATCCTCGTCACCATATTGAAAAAGGTGTGAGTAAAGTCTCAAAAGAATGCATTTCTTCAATTTTGAAAATGTATCCTTCTATCACCCAGAGGGAGGTGAGGATGTTTCTGGGACTTGTTGGCTATTTTCATCAGTGGATTCCAAATGTCTCCTTGATTGCAAAATCTTTAATAAGGTTAACTCACAGTGACACATACAGGACCCAGTATTATACGATAAAGAATGTTCAAAGGCATCCAGAATATTGAGAAAGTTTCTGCAATGTGCCCACCACTGTAATGCCTGACTATAATTCGACCTTCTTTTTGTACTGCCATGAGGAGGGTGGAAGAGCATTATTAATTCTTACACAGAGACATGGTGGGATGATAAGACCAGGAGACTATCTCTCAGCTGTGTTGGGTGCAGTAGCTATAAGTCTTTTTGTTTGTCTGAAATCAGTTACAGCTGTTTGTGTTGCTATTGAACAAAGTGAAGGAATATTCATGAGCCGTACTTTAATTGTATATGTCTCACACTCAGTTGAGATCCTAATGACACGTGCAAGGACTCAGCATATAACACACAGCCGACAAACCAGATACAAGCAAGTCATTCTTGCAACAGAGAATATTTAAATTAAGAGATGCAATACACTCAATCTGGCAACACTGCTTTCTATTCTGAACAAAAGTTCTGAAGGCAGGTGCACTGATGAAAATGAGGTTGGAGATATTGAAAGACACCATGATTTTATTGCGGTTACTGAATTATGAACCAAACCGAGACAGAATATTAAAGAAACTCCTTTGGAAATGGCTGATCTGACTTATTTGGTAATGGTTCTTGCTTGAGGGACAAATATGGAGCATTGAATGCTTCCTATGCAGAATGTTTCATTTCTTAAATTTTTTAACCATCCTATCTCCCGAATGTAACTTCAGCAAAAGTGGCAGAGATAGTTGCATTGGCAAGAGCATGTTGCTTGTCAGAAAATTAAATATGACAATTTATACAAACAGCCAATATGTTTTTGATGTGGTACATGATTTTGGTGAACTGGAGTCGCAGAGAGGTTTTATGATGTCTTTTAAAGCCATGGTAAAAAAACTGTCCCTTTATAATTTATCTTTTGAAAGCAAAAGAGATTGCTGTAGTCAAGTGTGCCGCCCATAGGACTAGAAAAAAATTGGTCACTCATGAAAATAACAATGCTGATAAAGTAGCCAAATATGAAACAGTGGTTCAAAAACTGAAAATGAAGAACCAAGAATGCATACTATACAAAATGCAGAACATTTGAACTGTTTATTATTAGGTTCAATTCAGACTACTTTGAGTGAGTTGAGAGATCGTCAAGAGGATGCTACAGAAGATGTGAATAAGAGATCATCAGGATTTGGATGTTCCTTCTGAAAACAACTCATTCTTCCAGATGTTATGTTATATAGTATTGCAAGGTATTTCTATGGTCAGTCTCATTCAGGGCGAGACACTATGATTCGCACCTTTAGAAAATATTGGGTAAAAACAACTCTTTGAAATGTGACCGACAATTTTATCCTTCAGTTGTCTAGCTTGCCAGAGAAATAATCAGGCAAAGAGGACATTGACTGTAATGAATGATACTGGCAATCAGATGGCTCTATTAACAAGACTCCAAGCAGACTTCATCGAGATGCAGTTTGCAAATATATCTTTGTCATTGTCTGCTTGTTTTCTGAATGGATTGAGGCCTATCCTACCAGAGATCAGATAGCTTTACAATTGCTATCCAGTTGTTGAGGGATTTGATTCCACAGTTTAGGTCACCAACATCTGTTAAGTCTGTGGCTCACACCTTAAAAATGATATTTTGAAAATAATTTGTACTGCCTTACAAATTAACCAGATGTTCCATTCGAGTTATCGTCCTCAATATTCCAGAGTGGTTGAGAGGATAACTGGAACTCTCATGAACAAATCGGCTAAAGTCTGTGCCTTTACAAGTTTGAAATGGCAGGAGGTTCTTCTCCTTGTTTTGAAGAGCAACAGAAGTATCCCAGAAAAAAGGCTTGTCTCTCATGAGGTAATCATTAGCAGAGCAATGAGACTGGCTTACATTCTTTCAGCTGCATTAGTTTCAATAACTGAAGACATTGTGCTAGATTACTGTGAAGGTCTGGCAGATATGATGAAATCTGTCTCTCATCAGGTGAATGTGGCAACAGGAGCAACGAAGGAGGGAAATTTAAAAGATAATAAAACAATTTTAAAAAATATGTCACAGATTGAACCATCGAGACTGGATAGTGGCCCAAAACAGGTGAAGCAGAATTGCTTCTGGAAGCTCTGGCATGGACCCTATTAATTGATCTTAATGAAAAACTCTGCAGTGAAGTGTGCTAAAATCCTACAGTGGATCCATGCTGCTCACAAAAAAAGAGTGACGGTGGCAGATAAATACGTAGTGAAAAATACCACTGTTTCATAGAGTCAAGCTCATTGTGTGGATCCTCGAGGGGTGAAAAAATGTAAACTGGTGAAGTACCTCAACCAGTGGTGATGCTATGCTATCCAATTTCGAAGTGGATTTCAGAGCGAAGGGCTATTGCATTCTCAACTTCAAAAGAATGAGTTGCAGCAAGAAGACGTAGTCTCTGACCCAAACCAGGAAATACTTCAGTTGAAAATTTGAGTCATAAGAACCCTCAGAGAAAGATCAAGGTTCAAGTTCATCAGTGAGTGGGAAAACAAGTGTAAAAGAGAGAACAGAAGTAATTGAAAAGAACTTGCAAAAGAAAGCTTCATTAATCAAAGAAACAAGAAAGTCAAAGCCAATCAATTGAAGTTCTGGAGTTACTGAAATAGATTTAAAAAACTGTAAAAGTGAATCCTATGTTGTTAAAAGACCATCTAGAACGTGAACACTAAATAGAAAGTGTGCATCACTTGAATGGGTATATCGAGCTACAGAATCAGAAGAAGAAGAATCGGAGTCAGAGATCTACAGCCTAAGAAATCACTGCCAATACAGCATTGAAAGTGTGTTTGAAAGTGAATCAGAAGAAGAACCATCTTGAAAAGTTTTAATGACAGTGTTGAGTTTTCAAGTGAGTTAAATGAAAGTACATTTATTGAGAGTATAAACTGAAAGATTTTTGAAAAAAAGATTACTTTGAAAGTTTTGTTTTGATTATTGTTTTGAAAGAAATAGGAATAAAAGATTGTTTTAACCACTTGGATGCTAAGCCTATTTGTTGATTCCCATGTAATTTCCATTGAAACCAATGGAAACTCCATGACGAGCTGGGCTCGTCATGAGCGTCGAAGGGGTTAAATAACATTTTGCTAACTTTTGAATTTTTAACCTCATGATTCTTTTTTTAGTTGTAATAAGAATAGGAATACATCAAATACTGTAAAAAAAAATATTTTATTGTTGGTAGCTTGGCACAAAAGCGGTCAGGCTTTAACTTTGAGACAATAAGTAAATTATTTATGCAGCATTTAAACAGTCATAAAGTAAAAACACAACACAAGAAAAGTCCAACAGCAATTTAGAAAAGTTGGTAAAATTTATTAAATTATTGAAGACCATAACAACAAAACATTAAGTAAAAACAGTGCTTAGAAGCACAAAGCAGCAACTGTGGTTGTCTGGTCATGCCTAGATGAGGACAAAGTCACTAGTTCAGGCTGATCAGAATAAAGTGTGAGGCGGATACAGGGACCAAGTTAAGCCAGCTGAAATAAGAGCCTTAAATCCTGGTTGTGGAGTGTTGTGAGACTCCACATCAAGGGCGAGTCGCACAGTGAATGAAATGAAAATGAGTCTCGTAAAGCGCACAAAGCTGCCCGGAGGCGTCCAAGCGCTGAGACTAATGGTACTGTCTAGCGAGACATGTGGGCCATGGGGGGGCTCTACTTATTGAACAGGAACATTTTCAATTGTTTTCGGAAGGAGGTCAGTTCCGGATTGGATCTTAGGTGGAGGGGGAGGGCATTCCATAACTTGGCCACATTGAAGGAGAAGGAACGACCTCCTGCTCTTGTCCTTCTGACCTTGGGCACTGCGGCCAGAAAGGCGTTGGCTGTGTGCAGTTGTCTGCCGGGGAGATACGGGGTGATGAGAGGAAGGTTGATTGCCGGACCAGCTTCCCAGAATGCCTGATGGGCAATACATAAGGACTTGAAGCTGATTCTGTCCTTAACAGGAAGCCAGTGAAGGCTTTTCAGGCCGGGTTTAGCAGATTGCCTGCGAGGAATTTGCAGTAAAGTGCGGGCGGCACAGTTTTGAATTATCTGCAGTTTCCGCAGAGTAAAGTCAGGGACTCCCAAATACAGGGCATTACCAAAGTCTAAACGGGATTGGATCAGGCCCTGTATCACCGTTTGTTTGGCTTTGTAAGGTAGCAAAGGAAGAATCTACCTGAGGACTCTGAGGAAGCCGAAACAGGTGGCAGACAGCCTTTTTGCCTGACAGTCAAGCGTCAGAGACCCGTCGAGCCAGATACCCAGACTCTTTATTGTATTCTTAGGTACTGGTGGCGGGCCTAGACAAGAGGGCCAGATTGAGTTGATTGAGGCTGGGGCCAATCGGCCCAGCAACATGAGCTCCGTCTTGTCTCCATTAAGCTTGAGACAAGGCAGAGTCATCCAGCTTTTCACCCTCGCTAGACAACCTGCCAAGTTTACCCTGACTGAAGAGCCATCTTCATGTGCCAAGGAGACCACCAGCTGAGTATCGTCCGCATAGGTAACGATCTTAATACCATATGGACGAATGATCTCAGCTAGCGGTCTCATATAGACGTTAAATAACTTCCGGCTCAGGGATGAACCCTGTGGGACTCCACATCCCAAGGGTTTACTGGAGGAGATGGTATTTCCCTTATATACCTGAAAGGTTCTGTCGCTTAAAAAGGATTTGAGCCACTCTAATGCTCTACCTGATATTCCAATGTCGCAGAGGCGCTGCAAAAGGATTTTGTGGTTTACCGTGTCAAAAGCAGCGCTTAGATCGAGGAGGATGACTGCCACTGACCCTCCCCGATCCAAGATTTCTCTGGTTTTCTCCATGACTGCCAACAAGGCGGTCTCCGTCCCGTGTTTGGGGCGGAAGCCCATTTGTGAGGGGTCAAGCAGCTGGTTACTCTCGAGATAACTTGTTAAAAGACTATTTATATGTTTCTCTAGGATTTTGCTGACCCAGGGAAGTAGGGAGATGATGTGATAGTTATTGAAATTATTAGTGTCCATATTGGGTTTCTTCACAAGTGCCCGCACCATGGCCTGTTTCCACGCAGGTGGAACTGGGCTAGTGGAGATTGAGGCATTAAGTACCTCCATTATAGTAGGAAGAATGGTGCGGGTAACAGCAACCAATGTGCTTGGGGAGCAGGGTCGCTGGGAGAGCCTGACTTCACTTGCGTCATTAGAGTAGCAAGTGATTCTGGGTTTAACAAGGGAAGCTCGTCTAGCGAGGGTGACAAGCTGCATGTATTTTGAAAGAAGGGGACCCCTATATAATATGGTTCTACTTGCTATACATAGGGAAAGAACAAGACATTTGGAAGAGGTCTATAGCCAAGTAGCAGAAATTCTTTTTTTGATTTCAATATCTGAATGTTTAGATATATTAACAAGTATCGTCCAACTGTAGTGAAACACTTCAAAAAGATAGTTTATTTGATATTAGATTTTATTAATGATATATGTTTTACATATGATGAATGTTTATATATCTTTTTTTTTGATTTTTTGTATATTATTCTTTTTTTTGGCACATTAGTGGTTTATAAAGAACAATACAGTGTATAAAGTGACTATTATTATACATAAAAACTCGTGTATTTACATATTCATCTAAATTCACAAAAGGTTTAAAAAAACATATGAACACATTAGATAGAAGACATGATCAGTGAATTTAAAAACTCAACAAATGAGTAGAAGGCAATACGGTAGATAACACTACGCGCGTTTCGGCTCTTGGGCCTTCTTCAGGTGACCGTCTATTGCTCTATAGGGTATGGAAAGAAAACATACATCACTTTTCTTATATAACAAATTTATATACAGTAGGACATGAAAAGCAGAACATGTGTTACTTGACTTATTTCGCTAATTTATATACAGTAGTTCTAACCTATATGAAGTGAATATGTATATACAGTGAGACAACCCTGTGAACAATTCAAGCAGCACATATATATATATATATAACAGTGAAAATAGATATTATGTCTATTATATGATGAGACATATCATGGATTTAAGACAAAACAGAGAAAAAAATGATATTAGAGGGGCATTGAGTAGCTGTGTCCCTACCTAGACTACCAAAATATGGAGTCTGGGTATAACTCATCCTATAGATGGTTATTGGCTTCTCATATTATTCCTAGGCTAATTGGTGGGGTGATCGATAGAGCCACTAATAATGTGTAAAAATCATTAGGCTGAATATAGTAGAATGAAGTGTACTTACAGCAGGACAAATTGATTGACCCAGACTGGATGTATGGCAGCAGTGAGTTCTGACAGCTGCAGAGTAGAGGGGTTGCTTAGGTATAAAGATTTCCGGATATCTGAGAGTGAAAAATATATATGTGTCATATTTAAATACCACTCAAAGGTCGGGCCATTATGAAACTGGAAGGATTGAGACGACCACTGCCTAGATATTAGCGATGAGAGTGGGACAGTTTGATATATATATATATAAACTGCTTGGAGGCTCCTCCATCTATAAAGAGCCATGTATAACTACTCATCAAACTGTCCCACTCTCATCGCTAATATCTAGGCAGTGGTCGTCTCAATCCTTCCAGTTTCATAATGGCCCGACCTTTGAGTGGTATTTAAATATGACACATATATATTTTTCACTCTCAGATATCCGGAAATCTTTATACCTAAGCAACCCCTCTACTCTGCAGCTGTCAGAACTCACTGCTGCCATACATCCAGTCTGGGTCAATCTATTTGTCCTGCTGTAAGTACACTTCATTCTACTATATTCAGCCTAATGATTTTTACACATTATTAGTGGCTCTATCGATCACCCCACCAATTAGCCTAGGAATAATATGAGAAGCCAATAACCATCTATAGGATGAGTTATACCCAGACTCCATATTTTGGTAGTCTAGGTAGGGACACAGCTACTCAATGCCCCTCTAATATCATTTTTTTCTCTGTTTTGTCTTAAATCCATGATATGTCTCATCATATAATAGACATAATATCTATTTTCACTGTTATATATATATATATATGTGCTGCTTGAATTGTTCACAGGGTTGTCTCACTGTATATACATATTCACTTCATATAGGTTAGAACTACTGTATATAAATTAGCGAAATAAGTCAAGTAACACATGTTCTGCTTTTCATGTCCTACTGTATATAAATTTGTTATATAAGAAAAGTGATGTATGTTTTCTTTCCATACCCTATAGAGCAATAGACGGTCACCTGAAGAAGGCCCAAGAGCCGAAACGCGCGTAGTGTTATCTACCGTATTGCCTTCTACTCATTTGTTGAGTTTTTAAATTCACTGATCATGTCTTCTATCTAATGTGTTCATATGTTTTTTAAACCTTTTGTGAATTTAGATGAATATGTAAATACACGAGTTTTTATGTATAATAATAGTCACTTTATACACTGTATTGTTCTTTATAAACCACTAATCTGCCAAAAAAAAGAATAATATACAAAAAATCAAAAAAAAGATATATAAACATTCATCATATGTAAAACATATATCATTAATAAAATCTAATATCAAATAAACTATCTTTTTGAAGTGTTTCACTACAGTTGGACGATACTTGTTAATATATCTAAACATTCAGATATTGAAATCAAAAAAAGAATTTCTGCTACTTGGCTATAGACCTCTTCCAAATGACAAGCTGAATGTGACATCCTGCGCATGGGATGACGGAGCATCCACTGGGCCATTCAACTCATTTTCTGGAAATGATGAATAAATAAGGTCAATTTAATTAAAAAAGAATTCCGCTAAATCATCACAACAGGCTTGCGAATTGTAGTTAGTTGGAGGGGGTTGGGGGAGTTTGGTAAGGCTTTTCACAATTTGATAGATCTCTTTGGACTTGGAGCTAGCTTCCGAGATTTTTTGTGTGTAATACATAGCTTGTACACTCTTTATCTCTTTTTTGTAGTCTCTGATAGCTTGCCTATAGATGGCAGTGACAGTTCTGAGATGCTGTGATGCAAGGTCTAGTGTTGGAGATGTGTCATGCAGTGGTGGTTCTGATGAAGCTGTTGACGGGGCTTGTGGAGCAAGACGGTGCGTTGTTGTCAACTAAGACTTGCAAAGAGAAGTCCTGCTTTTTTGCAGCAACATTTCTGAAGAGCTGTGGGCTGTGATGCAAGGTCATGTATCAGGGATGTGTCATTCAGTCGCGGTTCTGATGAACTATCGACAGGGCTAGCGATGTGTGGTTCTGCACCGTCGAGGATGCAGTCGAACAAGGCTTATAATGTGAAGTGCTATGTCGGGATGATTTGCACAGCTGTGGTTTGAAGGAGCGGGCTGCGATGATAGGTCCTACTTTCGGGATGCATCAAGCAGCAGTTGGTTCTAATACAAACCTGTGAGGAGATGTGTCACACTACATCAGTTCTTCCAAAGAGATGACAGCTGAGCTTGTAGAGGACCTTCAAACCCACTTCCAAGGGTCCAGAACTGAGGGGGCACCACTTGGGGGGCAAGACTCCGAGCAGGTAGAGTACAAATGCTGGGTGGAAGATGGTTGGAGCGTTTCTGTCTTTGAGATTCTGATCAGGGGGAAAGCCAACTAGCCCTTGGAGTCACTCTGATAGGCGTGGGTTCTTTGTGAGTGGGCTGAGGCAGAGCTTTTGTGATGTGCAAGTGTAGTAGGTGTCACCTCCTCTCCCTATCAATTAAGAGATGGCCCATTCTCCCAACAACAATTCCCCTTTTGTCTCCTTGTTTGGGAGCAATACACAAAGGCCAACTGCCAGGTGCACCTAGTCACGTGTACCAGGATGCAGGTTGGGGGAAACAAATGGTTGGGACAAGAAAATGCCAATTGTGTATCTTTAACTTTCTAAAAGTGCCATTTTCAAGATTGTGACTTAAAATCCCACCTTACCATTACTAAAGGTTTTCAATTATAATTGTTTAGACACCAAACTAAACATTCTACTGCTCCTATTTGAAAGTTAGCTCTTATTAAATGTAATAAGGTAACCCAATGTTATCCTATGGGAGAGGTAGGCCTTGCGGTAGAGAAAAACAAATTTAAGAGTTTTCCACTACCAGGGCATGTAAACTTAAAAGTACAGGTTCAACTTTTCAAACACACTGCACCCTGCTCTGTGGGCTGTTTAGGGCCTTCCCTAGGGGTGACTTATGTCTATTATAAAGAAGGGTTTTAGCCAGGCATAATGTTTAATTTCCCAGGTTGAAATGGCAGTTTAAAACTTCATAAATAGGCTGCAATGACAGGCCACAGGCATGTTTAAAGGGCTATTTAAGCGTTGGCATAATGAGTGTTGTAGGCCCACTACAACCATTCAATTTACAGGCCGTGGGTACTTGTACTGCCACTTTACAAGGGACTTACAAGTAAATTAAACGTGCCACTTGGGTTTTAGTGAGTTAGCACAAGCACTTTAGTATACTGATCAGCAGTAGTTAATTGTACAGGGTCCTAAGGCCAACAAAAGCGAGATAAAAAAAATAGAGGAGTAAGGCAAAAACTTTGGGGGAAGACCACACTAAGGCTGACAGGTCTAACAAGTAAAATGGATGATGCAGTTGGTTTGAGGAGAGGGAAGCAAGGATTTGGACAGGTAGTCCTAGATATATTAGGTGCTATTGTTCCTCCTATATGTGCAGTAGTGAATGATGTGAAAATTATTGGTGAATAGACTTTCTTATGTGCGGCTCTAGGACAGAGTCAAATTAATTCAGAACTGGTTGCTAGTTCGAGCTATGGTGATGCAGAAAGGATTAGCATCAGATATCCTTCTTGAGAAGGAAGACAATGTTTGCCCAGTACTAAAAGTTAAGGGATGCAGCACTTTGTTCTAGATAACAATCCTATTGTTAACCCCTATATAACAAACTTGACTAATATCTCTTGTGAACTTCAATCTTTTGAAGTGTATGCCTTATGGTTAGCTGTATATTCCTGGGTCAGTGAGATAGGGAAGGGTATTGAAAGGTTGGTGAATGGATTAATAATTTGGGTGGGGGAATCTTACGCAATATACTAACCCCTATAGAAAGAACTGGAAAGTGATGCGGACTAAATGGACTTCTGAATAATACAGTTCTATTAATTGTTTCAGTGATCATAAAATAATTGGTGGGGGGATTAGTGTGAAATTGTTTTCAAGTTAATATTTTTGTGTACTAATAATACGTATAATATGCAATTTTACACATTAGCCTACTTACATAGACTGTATTATTATAATTGATATTGAAACTAATTTCATATGATGTATGGAAGTAAAGTTATTAATGTATTTTGGTTTGGCCGCAAGTCTGTATTCATCTCCATTTTGAGCAAGATGAATGCCATCCTTGTCACTCACTCTTGCTTCCCACTTCTGCACACATGCTCTCGCCACAGGGTTTGTAGAGCATGCATGTAAGGTGATGAGATAATGGTTAATTCCACTGCAGTAGTTGCCTTGCTTATTTTGAGCTTGCATTGGTGCGGATGTAAGACTGCAACAAGCATGTATCTCATTTGTTTTTTTCACTGGTTTCATTTACTGGAAGAAAGTCTTATTTTCAAAACTGGTTCCAAAATCTCCAGATGACATTGGCATAGAGGATGTTGAATACGGCATTTAGACTTGGGATGGTGCTTATGTGTTCAGGTAATAATATTTATTATTCTTGTTTTCTGATTTGCTAAAGAAATTATAGTTCTGCTCACACCATGTTGATTTTGCAGTTTTTCGAATTTATTATGTAAGTGCAAAATAAACCTTGCTTTTGGGGGTGAGTCCACATATCTTGAGCTTTAACATGCTGCTTGGGCTGGTGCCCAACTTTTTTATGATTTTGCTACGCATTGAGACTTTGAATATTTTCACATATTTTGTATAACTTTGCATCTGAGACTTCATGGCATTGACTCTGTACCACTTTTTAATATAAAATCGTTTAACTTTTCATTAATCTAGAACTCAATAATTGGGTGGACCCAATTATTAAATTAACTGTTTTTACTCTGGTAATTGATGTTTCGGGAGGTGTCCTAGTGCAGTACACATTGCCTTAAAACCACCACCAATCCAGAAAACTATGAGGTAAAAGGTTTGGGGGTGTCCAAGTTTGGGGTTATGGTTTTGCTCCCACTCTAACAGTATTGGGAAGATTGAAAAAATTCTTAAATTCCTAACACTGAAGCATTTCAGGTGGCTCCTTCTATGGATTCCTTAAATGAAAAGTAATTTAGCCATAGGTTTTCAATGAAAGTAGTTTGGCAACTATTGCCTTTAAACTAGGACTGTTAAGGAGTTTCAAATTTTGCTTACAATTTGCCCAATGCAAAAGTTAATGAGGCAACCTTTGTGCCCTAACCCCAATTCTTTGGGGGGAGTCTCTTACTGTTCCAGCGCTTTACCTAAATCAGCTGTGTACAGGCTGAAAAGCAGGTGTGCAATACACATCTCTGCTTCAGTCCCCTAATTGTTTCTATCCGCCCTGAAATGAGAAATTGAAACAACTTAACCTGACACAAACACACACCCCAAAGAGTCAAAATATGACAAAAGTGTTTATTCCTTTGAACCAACAGAAATCATCACTGAACACATCACATAAACATCATCAAACAAAACAATACCTTGCTATAATGACCAAGCTCAAGAAGAAACCTCAGAATAGTGCAGAAGAGTAACCTGAGACTATGGACGTGCTAAGTAACGTATTCGTTTTTGCTGGTAGTATGCATAATTGCCAGAAGAAGACCACACTAGATATGAATAGGTTTGCAAGGAGGTGAAACTTGCAATGTGGTGAGTCAGCCATTTGGTTTTCAATGGTTAGAGAGCTATGGAATTGACTGACTTGGTTAGTGCTTTTTAGGTCTCGCCTGAGACAGCGCATGCGCGGTCTCTTCGAGACATTTAGTAAGTGGCTTTTAAAAGTGCACCAGAGGCTTTTGCTGGCCTACAGCTTGCATTCACGAGCTTGTGCATGTGCACAGCTGCCATCTGTGTTTTTATTGCTGTAATATGACTTCTCTGCTTGCACTACCCCCCTCCCTTTTCCCCCTCCATCCTGGTCAGCTTCATTTGTGTCATCTAGCTGTGAATCATGCTCCTCTGCTGGCACTCCCCCTCCCTTCTCCCCCTCCTCTTCGTCAGTTTCATTTGTGTCTTCTATCACTGTGAATGCGCCTGCTTCCACCAGGCACACATACCACCAGCCCTCAGTGCACGCTTCCACCAGGCACATACACCACCAGCTGTCAGTGCACACTTCCACCAGGCACACACACCACCAGCCATCAGTGCGCACTTCCACCAGGCACACACACCACCAGCCTTCAGAGCACGCTTCCACCAGGCACACACCACCAGCCGTCAGTGCACGCTTCCTTCAGGCACACACACACCACCAGCCATCAGTGCACGCTTCCACCAGGCATACACACCAACAGCCATCAGTGCACGCTTCCACCAGGCACATACACCACCAGCCGTTAGTGCACGCTTCCTCCAGGCACACACACACCACCAGCCGTCAGTGCATGCTTTCACCAGGCATACACACCAACAGCCATCAGTGCACGCTTCCACCAGGCACACACACCACCAGTCGTCAGTGCACGCTTCCACCAGGCATACACACCACCAGTTGTCAGTGCACGCTTCTACCAGGCACACACACCACCAGCCATCAGTGCACACTTCCACCAAGTACACACACCACTAGCCGTCAGTGCACGCTTCCACCAGGCATACACACCAACAGCCATAAGTGCACGCTTCTACCAGGCACACACACCACCAGCCATCAGTGCACGCTTCCACCAGGCATACACACCACCAGTCGTCAGTGCACGCTTCCACCAGGCACACACACCACCAGCCGTCAGTGCATGCTTCCACCAGGCACACACACCACCAGTTGTCAGTGCACGCTTCTACCAGGCACACACACCACCAGCATCAGTGCACACTTCCACCAAGCACACACACCACCAGTCGTCAGTGCACACTTCCACCAGGCACACACACCACCAGCCGTCAGTGCACGCTTCCACCAGACACACACCACCAGCCGTCAGTGCACACTTTCAGCAGGCACACACACTACCAGCCATCTCACACTACCAGCCGTCAGTGTACGCTTCCACCGGGCACACATCACCAGCCCTCAGTGCATGCTTTCACCAGGCACACACACACCACCAGCCGTCGGTGCACGCTTTCACCGGGCCACGCACCACCAGCCATCAGTGCACGCTTCCACGGGCACACACACCACCAGCTGTCAGTGCACACTTCCACCGGGCACAGACACCACCAGCCGTCAGTGCACGCTTCCACCAGGCATACACACCACCAGCCATTAGTGAACGTTTTCACCGGGCACACACACCACCAGCCGTCAGTGCATGCTTCCACCAGGCACACACACTACCAGCCGTCAGTGCACGCTTCCACCAGGCACACACACCACCAGCCATCAGTGCATGCTTCCACCAGGCACACACACCACCAGCTGTCAATGCACGCTTCCACCAGGCAAACACACCACCAGCCATCAGTGCACGCTTCCACCAGGCACACACCACCAGCCATCAGTGCACGCTTCCACCAGGCACACACACCACCAGCCGCCAGTGCATGCTTCCACCAGGCACACACACCATCAGCCGTCAGTGCACGCTTCCACCAGGCACACACAACACCAGCTGTGGGTGCACGCTTCCACCAGGCAAACATACCACTAGCCGTCAGTGCACGCTTCCACCAGGCACACACCACCAGCAGTCAGTGCATGCTTTCACTGGGCAGACACACCACCAGCCGTCAGTGCAAACTTTCACCGGGCACACACACCACCAGCCGTCAGTGCACGCCTCCACCAGGCACACACACCACCAGCCGTCAGTGCACACTTCCCCCAGGCACACACACCACCAGCCGTCAGTGCACATTTTCACCAGACACAAACACTACCAGCCGTCACACACTACCAGCCGTTGGTGCACGCTTCCACCAGGCACACACCACCAGCTGTCAGTGCATGCTTTCACCAGTCACACAGACACCACCAGCCATCAGTCCACGCTTCCTCCAGGCACACACACACCACCAGCCGTCAGTGCACGCTTCCCCCAGGCATAGACACCAACAGCCATCAGTGCACGCTTCCACCAGGCACACACACCACCAGCCGTCAGTGCACGCTTCCACCAGGCATACACACCACCAGTCGTCAGTGCATGCTTCCACCAGGCACACACTCCACCAGCCGTCAGTACATGCTTCCACCAGGCACACACACCACCAGTTGTCAGTGCACGCTTCTACCAGGCACACACACCACCAGCCATCAGTGCACACTTCCACCAAGCACACACACCACTAGCCGTCAGTGCACGCTTCCACCAGGCATACGAACCAACCGCTATCAGTGCACGCTTCTACCAGGCACACACACCACCAGCCATCAGTGCACGCTTCCACCAGGCATACACACCACCAGTCATCAGTGCACGCTTCCACCAGGCACACACACCACCAGCCGTCAGTGCATGCTTCCACCAGGCACACACACCATCAGTCATCAGTGCACGCTTCTACCAGGCACACACACCACCAGCATCAGTGCACACTTCCACCAAGCACACACCACCAGCCGTCAGTGCACACTTCCACCAGGCACACACACCACCAGCTGTCAGTGCACGCTTCCACCAGACACACACCACCAGCCGTCAGTGCACACTTTCAGCAGGCACACACACTACCAGCCATCTCACACTACCAGCCATCAGTGTACGCTTCCACCGGGCACACATCACCAGACCTCAGTGCATGCTTTCACCAGGCACACACACACCACCAGCCGTCGGTGCATGCTTTCACCGGGCCACGCACCACCAGCCATCAGTGCACGCTTCCACCGGGCACACACACCACCAGCTGTCAGTGCACACTTCCACCGGGCACACACACCACCAGCCGACAGTGCACGCTTCCACCAGGCATACACACCACCAGCCATTAGTGAACGTTTTCACCGGGCACACACACCACCAGCCGTCAGTGCATGCTTCCACTTGGCACACACACTACCAGCCGTCAGTGCACGCTTCCACCAGGCACACACACCACCAGCCATCAGTGCATGCTACCACCAGCTGTCAGTGCACGCTTCCACCAGGCAAACACACTACCAGCCATCAGTGCACGCTTCCACCAGGCACACACCACCAGCCATCAGTGCACGCTTCCACCAGGCACACACACCACCAGCCGCCAGTGCATGCTTCCACCAGGCACACACACCATCAGCCGTCAGTGCACGCTTCCACCAGGCACACACACCACCAGCTGTCAGTGCACGCTTCCACCAGGCAAACACAACACTAGCCGTCAGTGCACGCTTCCACCAGGCACACACCACCAGCCATCAGTGCACGCTTCCACCAGTCACACACACCACCCTCTGCCAATGCACGCTTCCACCAGGCACACACACCACCAGCAGTCAGTGCATGCTTTCACTGGGCAGACACACCACCAGCCGTCAGTGCAAACTTTCACCGGGCACACACACCACCAGCCGTCAGTGCACACCTCCACCAGGCACACACACCACCAGCCGTCAGTGCATGCTCTCACCGGGCAGACACACCACCAGCTGCCAGTGCAAACTTTCACCGAGCACACACACCACCAGCCGTCAGTGCACACTTCCCCCAGGCACACACACCACCAGCCGTCAGTGCACATTTTCACCAGACACAAACACTACCAGCCATCACACACTACCAGCCGTTGGTGCATGCTTCCACCAGGCACACACCACCAGCTGTCAGTGCATGCTTTCACCAGGCACACAGACACCACCAGCCATCGGTGCACGCTTTCACCGGGCACACACACTACCAGCTGTCAGTGCATGCTTTCACCAGGCACACACACCACCAGCCATCTGTGCACACTTCCACCAGGGACACACACCACCAGCCGTCAGTGCACGCTTCCACCAGGTACACACACCACCAGCCATCAGTGCATGCTTCCACCAGGCACACACACCACTAGCTATCAGTGCACGCTTCCACCAGGCACACACATCACCAGCCATCAGTGCATGCTTTCACCGGGCACAAACACCACCAGCCGTCAGTGCACGCTTCCACCAGGTACACACAGCACCATCCATCAGTGCATGCTTCCACCAGGCACACACACCACCAGCGTCAGTGCGTGCTTTCACCAGGCACACACACCACCAGCCGTCAGTGCAGCAGGCAGGCTCTTCTCAGAGTTTCTTGGAAAATATGTGTTCGATGCCTGGGAGGGAGTGGGTTGAGTTTCCTTAAACCATGCTGAGTATGCAGGTGCAGTGCATGAACTCCTGTGTGAGTGAGTCATGCTGCCTGGGTCTCACTCACTTCACACTTGTAAATTGTGCCTGCACAAGGCTTTTTTTCATTTGCAAAGTTTGGCGCATGTGCACAGCTAGGCAGCCCCCACATCCCCGGAAATGACTGCTTCCTACAACCAGAATGGAAACAACATTCAGAGCAATGAAAACAAGTTCATTTGATGCAAAGAACTATTAACAAAAGCCATGTCCAGCTATTGTAGATCTGGCAACTTAAACAAAACAGCAACAAAAACAAACAAGCATTGGCATAGCCAAGAGGGCTCGTTTTTTGGACCCTATAAGTATTTAGTTATGCAGCAGAATATCCTTGGTGCAACAACACCAACACCAACTGTTGCATGGCTAAACACTTATAAGGTCCCAAATGCCAGACCTATTGGCTATGCGAATGCTTGTTAATGTTGCTTCTTGTTTGCGCTATTGTTGATGGCATCCTGTCTTTTTTCCTTGATTTGATTTACCTGCTTTTGACTTTTTCTTGTATTTTTATAAGGGTGGGTGGCGAACTCCGCTCCACCAGCGGAGTTTGCAGAGTTTTGCCAACTTTGCACTCCATTGGGAATGCGGAGTTCAGCAAAAACTTCCGTGGCACAGTGGAGTTTGCCCTGCCATCCACCGAGGCCGCCGCAGGCTTACCTGGTCATGGTGCTTCTCTGCCGTGCCCTGTCCGGGCTGTCCTCCTCTTCCTGGCTGTCTCCTTTCCACTCCAGGCTTGTCCATGGCAAAACGAAACCCCAACACTCTACGTCACTATTTGGTGGACTGGGCATGCGTGCACATGCCCATGCACAGTCCTTCCAAGACGTAGAGTGTAGGAGTTTTGTTTTGCCATTTTGCCATTGATGAGCCTGGAGACTGGACAAGACAGCCAGGAGGAGGAGGACAGCCCGGGCAGGGCCCGGCACGACAGAGAAGCACCAGGGAAGCTGCGCAGGTGGCTGCCTGCATCATGCTGCATGCAAGCGGGGAGCGGAGAGGAATTTTTACCCAACTCCGTTGAATTCCATGAAGTGACACTCCACCAACTCTGCCCACCGTCATTTTTTCTACTTTTCATTTTTGGCTTTAATCTTATTTTTCTCTGTTAAGATTCCTCGCTTGATTTTTATAAATTTTTTTAATATATTTTCGTCAGCACCAGCTGCCTAAAGGACGGGGCAGAACTATAAATGTGCCAACCACTGCTTCAGCATGTGTTGAAAGCTGTTTGCTACAGTGGAGACGGCCATGCTATATTTTGCTGGTTCAAAAACACCTCCCTTTATAAAACTCCTATCACTCCCAGAGAGGGGTATCAGATAATGGTGTGTGTGTTGGGGCATACATAAAATAATCGGTTTCACATACTCCCTTCAGGGCAATCCTCTGCAACACCTCGGTTTGGAGGTGAAGCCACCAGTGGCAGGCATGGTTAGTCATGTTTAATATTTCATAATGGTTATCATTAATCTAATCTAAACTAATCTTATAACTTGTCAAAAGTGTTGTTTGGGATATACTTGGAATTGCTTACAGTCAGCCACACCTGCTACAGTTAATGTGAAGCTAGTATGCTGTTTAGTGAAAGTCTTGTGGCTGAGACTATTGGAAACATTGGGGCGTATGTACAAGCCCCTAGCTCCACCGTAGAGTCATTTTTGTTGATGTTCCAATGGCAGTATGCCCTACACCATATTTACAAAGTGCAATTAAGCCACGTTTTGTGGCTTCATTCCACTTTGTAAATGCACTAACCTTTTACACAGGTATCTGTGTGAAAAGGGCATGTAATGGGTAATGGATGTTGCTGTGGGCATTGGACTGCAACACCTATTGCTTTTTGACGCTGCCATAGATTTACAAGGAGGTGTAAATCTGAGGCAGTGACAAAAACTAACGCCATGCAAGAGCAGGCGTTAGAATGGTGAAATGAGGAAAAATACTTTTCATTTTCCTCCTTTTTGCTTTTTTTTATGTGTGTTTCATTCTGCAGCACACAAAAAATAGCAAAACTCCATTAATGATTGTTTATGTGCAGGAAGGTGTCCCTTCCTGCACATAAACAATCGTTAAATAATGATGATTTGCTACTTCTATGTGTGCTGCAGAATGCAGTACACATAGAAGTAACAAATCGCCATTATGGATTGTTTATGTGCAGGAAGGGACATCATTCCCTGAAACGCAGGCCCTTTGCACTATGGTGCAAGGAGGCCTGCATTGGTGCTAGGCAGCTAATTTTAGCGGCAGTTCAAGGGAAAACTCAGGGGTGCGCTGTATTGTTATAAATAAGGCACATCTAGGTGTTTTGGAAAAGTCGGAGCACAGAGCTGCCAAATTTGATGCAGCGCCTACATTTCTTTGTACATATACCCCTCGAACTAAGGAAACTGAGCTAAATGAGTGTGGAGGGAAGGGAACAAAAGAGATTGCAGTGTGAAAATGAGAAGCAAACTAGTGTACAAAAATTGATCAGTAGGGAGTGTATGTCTTGTAATTGACAATATTTTACAAAATGAAATCTACATGAAAAACATTAACAGCAGATTGTTGAATGCTTTTATGGGCTCTCATGTGGATCCACAGATCTTCTGTGAATCATACGAGGGGTCTGCGCTGCGCGCCGCGGTGGAACCACAGATCAGTGAAAAACCTACATATAGGGCTTCTTTACAGGAAACATGAAAGGGTAAAATAATAGTGACCATTTAGACATGGTATAACAAATAAAAAAGCTGAAAGGAAGTGTTTCATTTGCTAAGTACAGGAGTCTGAGTGAGAGCACAGTGGGAAGGGTAGCTATTTTAGGTACTTTTCTACTGAGAGTGGAGGAGGATTGCTATATTTCTGATGTGTGATTTGCAGTGGAAAACAAATGGTTACAGATATTAAAATACCAGTTGGAAAGCAGTAAAGAGATTTTACAAGTATGGTAAATAGGTTGTACTTTAAAAATGTATGTTAACAAAAGAGAAGGAGTCGACAACAACAAACATCTCCTGAAAAGAGAACTGGAATGGATATACCGTTTGCAAACTTACAAACCCTTTGGTCTTAATGATCGTTTTGAATACAGTTGCTATTTGTAATCTTACTGTATTTCAAGTTACATTGTTTCTCATCATGTGCGCTGGTTTTTCATTCACTCCCTGTGTCAACTTTCTTTTCATCTTTTCATCTTTTTACGTTCTTCTACCTTCCATTTTTATCCCTTTTGTCTTATCCTTTTCTTTAACTTTTTTATACATTCGTTTCATCTTTTTATTTAAATCCTATGCATGCTTGTACCCCATTTGCTATTCGTTCATTTCACCATGCTAACATGGCGCTCACACTGATGCACTTCGTTTTACCTTTTAGTCCCTTTTTTATCTTTACACCTTTCCCCTTATCACACGACATGGCCGACACTCCATTGCAGCGTTCTTCGAATGCCCCAGAGCTTGTTTGTGACGCGGCGCGTCACATTGTACTTTCAAGTAAGTCTTCGCACCCGCTTTGCTAGCTAAGTTAACTTCATGCGCTTAGTCTTCGTTTTTTCCGCTTTTCGTTTTAATTATCACGCACCCTTCGGTGAGAACACTGGTTTTGGTAACCGTTTGAGGCATTAATGATTTCACAGTACCTTTTACTATCACCTATTGATCGGCACGTTAACTTTTTAGCAAATGACTTCATGATAGTCCATGTTTCACTCACTCTCGTTTTTTTAACGAACACCACCCCCGTTTTTTTACATAATAACCGCGTTTTCACCTTCCTTACCTTACCCTTACCTTATCTTGTCTTCTCTACAGAACTCCTTGAGAAAGGGCTCCGCCCGAAATGCATTGGAGTTACCAATTTGATTGTTCCTCATTTGGAAATTATTTGTATGCTTTGATATGAAGACAATATCAAACCTGTTTTGAACAACAACTTAATTGAACCAATAAAAACAAATTGGATCTACAATTTGAAACTTTGTTTCATTAGGAGTGCCTCACGTGGGGATGTATCAGCATAGTATATGCATACACGACTGACTCTCATGTGGATCCACAGATCTTCTGTGAATCATACGAGGGGTCTGCGCTGCGCGCCGCGGTGGAACCACAGATCAGTGAAAAACCTACATATAGGGCTTCTTTACAGGAAACATGTAAAGGGTAAAATAATAGTGACCATTTAGACATGGTATAACAAATAAAAAAGCTGAACTGAAAGGAAGTGTTTCATTTGCTAAGTACAGGAGTCTGAGTGAGAGCACAGTGGGAAGGGTAGCTATTTTAGGTACTTTTCTACTGAGAGTGGAGGAGGATTGCTATATTTCTGATGTGTGATTTGCAGTGGAAAACAAATGGTTACAGATATTAAAATACCAGTTGGAAAGCAGTAAAGAGATTTTACAAGTATGGTAAATAGGTTGTACTTTAAAAAAGTATATTAAGAAAAACTGTGAGTGTATATTAGCTGAATGTGCAGCTTCTAAACACCACAGAAAAAGGCAAAATAGAAGGGAGGTTAGATGAGACCATTAACAAAAAATATAGTGAACTATGCCCCCACCACTAGGGCAATAATTTGTAGATAAATTAACCAGCATGTGGAGAGATCACCCCAGGGGTCTTTCTGTGATCGGTGGAGACAGGAATCATGCACTAGGTCCAGAAATTTACGGGTGGCAATTTAGCGGGAGGGAGAGGGGGACAGGGACATCCAAATTAGGTCCACTGTTATCCGCACTAGGATAGATTGATGCATGGAGAAAGTATCACCCTGCCAAAGCTGTCAACACATATTTCTCACCAGTCTAGGATTGACTACCTCTTGATCCCCATAAATTACTCCCATAGAGTCTCAGAAGTTGACATCTTGCCTAGAGGGCTGTCTGATCACTCCCTGATCGCCCTTAGACTCCACATCTCTCCGGAACGCCCGCAGTTCTGCTGGTGCATGTCGCCTTGGCATCTGTGAACTCCATTTCATAAGACGCTGATGTACCAGTCTCTCACAGATTATTTTGCCATAAACCTGAACACTACGTCTTCTTGTCCTGGTATGGGAAGCTCTCAAACTGACATCGTATGGAGTTGATCTTAGTTACTGTGCTGGTGAACGTAGATGCAAAATTCACACATTGGGCGCTCTTGAGACAGTAGACTAGAAGAAAGTAGCCGACAAGATGGTGGTAGTGCATGGTGGCGCCAGCTCCATTTGCTTCAGTAGCAATATTAGAAGCTGCTCCTCGACAATGCTAAATAAGCATGGCAAGCAGCTCAGAGCCCCATTTACCAGTGGTATGACAAGTCTACTAGGATGCTTCACAAGCTTTGCCAGGTCTCTCAGTTGCCCGCCCGATGCCAATGGTACATAATGCTAGAGGTGAACTCCTGTCCCACCCTAGGGTTATGGCCCAAAGCTTTGCAGGATTTCATGGTGCCCTATATGCTCACAGGGATGGGGTGGATCGCGACCAGATACTGGAGTTTGCTAAGGCCAGACCCCCATGATCACTGTTAGAAGTAGCCTGCCCTCAGTTAGATGAGGTGATCACAGAGGAGGAACTCTCTACAGGTCTGAAGAAGATGTGTTCTGGGAAAACCCCAGGACCAAATTGCTTCCCCAGCCAATTTCTTAAAGTGTATATGCTGCAACTTGGTAGACATGCACTCGCATTGACAGACTGAGTACTTCTACTGGATTGGAAACTTGCTGAAATCGTTGTCCTCCTTAAGCCAGGCCGCCTGCCTGAAGACCACTCCTCATTTTGCCCTATCTCTCTTCTCAATGTCAAGGTGAAACTACTTGCCAAGACTCTCACCAACAGACTTATGGGACAGATGCATGACTTGGTTCATCAAGTTTAGGCTGGATTCATGCCACACAGGGCCACACATCACACCTCCAACGGGTCCATAATGTCCCAGCAATGGTTGATCGCCTTTTAGGCCCGGCTGCAGTACTCTTGGCCGATATCGATAAAGCTTTTGATTTGGTCGCTAGGAATACCTATTCGCCCTGCTCCAGTACATAAAATTTGTTCCACGGTTCCTCTCTTGTGTTTGCCTTTTATATACAGATTTGACTGCCTTGGTACGGGTGGCAAACAAGGTTTTGCACCCTTCTGGGTCTGCAAGGGCACAAGACAGGGATGCCTGCTATCACCCCTGCTGGTCGCCTTGGCCATGGAGGCATTGGCTGCATGGGTAAGGGTAGATACCCAGGTGCGTGGCTTTGAGTGGTCGCCGGGGTTATCTGACAGAATTGTTTTATACACAGATGATGTCTTGTTCTTTCTCACTGATACGTGGATCACGGGGCCTCGTATTTTGCAGATAATGCAGATATTCGGCAAGACTTCAAGGCTATATATAATTTCTGTGAAGTCAGTGGTATTCCCCTTGGTAGCAAAGCCAGAGATATGGAGTGCGTGACCGGTTTAAGGCAGGTTAGGGATAGCTTCAAACATCTGGGGTCTACATTTCCCCGATCCTATGATTCCATGGTCCCATAATATTAGCCCTGTGTTATCACGTGTTAAAGAAGAAGTAAGGGCCTGGTCTAAACTGACGCTCTCCCTGACAGGCAGATTGACTATCTTTAAGATGGTCTCACTCCCGGGTATACTTTATCAGCTCCAGAATCACCCACACACTATCCCAATATCATGGTTCAAACAGATTAATGCAGTACTAAACCAGTTTCTTTGGGGAGGTGGTACAATACGTATTGCCCTTCGTACATGTTTTCAATTCACTTACTTTAGAAGAATCACAGCTGTCACGTACAATCCTATTTTTATGTTGCCTCAAACTTCCTGATTATTAACGACTGGTGGAATAGCTCTCACGACGACCCAGCATTCGCTACGGATAGATGGGTGATGGGTAACACCCCACTCCTAGACCTCCTGTACAGTTTGATTGGACTGGGCTTTCTTGCACTTGGGGCGCGAGTAGCTATCCCTCTCTGGCAGTGCTCCCTTTGGCAGATGGGAGGTGGGAAAGACTGACACATGCAACTCTCTTATGGCATGGTATCCTTCTTCGTCAGGTCGCCCTACTGAAAGGTTTGCAAAAATGGCATAACATAAGGGTGTCTACACTGTGCGATGTTGTACACAACCTAGTCTGGAAATCCTTCCAGAAGCTGCAGACTGCATTCCAGCTTCATCACAGCCAAATCTATAGGTATCTACAACTCCACCATGCCATATCTCTCTATCTACGTGACCTTAGAGAGCTGCCAGAATGTAACCCTCTGGAGGGGTATGAGAGTGATTGAGTCCTTTACATGCCTTCGGTTCGGGATAGATGAGGGCACTTTTAAACACACAGTGTGGGATTGTTCGTCCTTGAAGTACTTCTGGTGGCGAGTGATGTCTGACTCGTAGAGGTTCTTTCTTGGGAGATCTCGCTTGAACCCAAATTGATCCTTCTCCATAGCACAGAGGGTCTAGGTGGGACCCGCTATAAACAACACACGACAAGCGAACTCTCCATCGTCCATAAGAGCATGGAAGAGAGGTATGGACCACTGTATGGGTCTAGAAATAGCGGTTTTCCAGACCAAAAGTTGTCCTCAAAATCACCCAAAGATATGGCAGCACTGGGCCAATTATAGGGGTATTCTTCTAGTCAAAACAAGCAAAAGATAGCAGTAGGAATCAACAGTTGCACAACCCTAATATATACACGATAGTCAATGCAAAACCTTATTTGCCATAGTTGCCCACCTCTTAGGTCCACTGCTAGAGAACCCTAGTTATACAGACAACATAAAGAACAGAGAGGCAACAATATAGAAAACAGAGTATGAATCAAGTTATTTTCAAGTGTTCTTCATATATATTCAAAAAAGAGTAGCGGTCCTTCAAGTTATTCTTCAAAAATTTATTATTGCAGTCTTCAAACTCAATCTTGACAGAGATGACAGCCAACGCGTTTTGCCCAAATTGGGCTTCCTCATGGCAGAGAAAAGGGGATTTGAGCGTCTGCAGCACTTCAGTGCAATGCTACCCAGGTTGCAGACCTAATTCTCAGGAGCTGCATTAAATCTGTCTATAAGTAGTGAGGTCCACAACTTTCTGTTATATAGAAGAATGCCAGTATGCATAGAACAGGAACACAGTCCTGACGTGGGAGTTTACTTTCGAAATAATTCTCCTCCAGTACGTATAGTAATCAGGTCTCAATAAGTAATATATTAATTTCTGGATGGACACTATGATAGGTGTCCCTTGATGTAACGAGTTATGTTGCAGAGCACCGTGAAAACATCCAGCATCCAGTTCTGTTTCCTCGTCAGGGTCGGTCCTGCTCAGAGACCGCGCAAGGTATTCTTCTAGCCCCGGTGAGCACTGTCAATGCCCAGTTAGACACTGAGATACAAACATATGGTGATACCATGTAAGGGTACATACTTTGAACTTCAAATGTTCCATCCGCGGGGGGTCCATTGGGGGTATTCATGGATTTTAGGGGGGATTGTGAGGGAATGTGCTAGTTTTCTATGTTCTTGTTATTTAAGGGTATGTACCTTGTCATGTGTTACTTAATTCTGTAGGCCGTAATGGCCCTGTCTTAGTGCAAAAACCCTAAAACAGGTGTTAGGAAAAAAATATAGATATAGTGAGCAGAAAAGGAGGAAGAGGACTTGCTATATTGAAAATATAGAGTATTTTATTAAGCTAGTATGAATGAATGTGTTTGAAGTTAGATGTGGGTGCTTGCTTATGGTCTGTAATTTAATAGTATGACATTTGCACTTACTCGCACAGTCAGGCAGGCACTCACACACCCAGTTACACTCCTACAAAAGCACTTATGTACCCACCAATCATATAGCCAGATAGTGACTGACAAACTCAGTCACACACCCATCTAACCAATCACACACCCATGTACTCACCTAAACATCCACTTACATAGTCATTCACATACCCTAACAGGTACTCTGACACTCAATCACACACCTATACAGCCATTCATGTACCCAGCACTCAGATACATGACCAAGTACTTACACACCCATAAACCCAATATACACCTAGTCACCAACCCACACAGACACTCACTCACCTATTTACAAAACCAGACAGCCACTCAGACACCCAGTCAGACAGTGACAGAGGTATCTACACATACATTCACACACCCACACAGCACTTGTGTATTCACCACTAATAGAGCCACTTGCAAACACAGTCATCCAAAAACCCACTACCACAGCAAGTTACTAGTCCATACAGCCACTTACATAGCCATTTAGACACCCATACAGTCACTTACACTCCCAGTTACACACCCACATAACTACTTACAAATTTAGTGACACACGCACAGAGGCCCTGATGTACTCACTCACATATCCACTCAAACAGCCACCCACCCACCCATCCACACAGCCACCCACCCTCCCACCCATACAGCCACTCATATACAAATTTATATGCCCAAACTCAGACACTTACACAGACTCTTACACACTGACAGAACCACATATGTAGCTACTCTCTTGCTTATAGTATGTAATCTATGAGTATGTAATCTCAAGTTAAATGTATTCTATATTTGCTTTTCAGATAGCTACTCATGTTTAAAGAAGAATGGAAGAGCGAAGGGTGAGGTGAAAAAAATTGGGCAACAGATGACATTTTTAGTGCAACTGGCATATGGCATTTGCCACAATGAGTGATTGTGTCTTGCAGTTTGGTGAAACAGCGGGGATGGTAAGTATCTGGTCAGGTGGTAAGGGTCCCAGAGATAGTCCAGCTGCTGATTACGATAAACCACCTTCCCTCACTCTTATCATCCTCTGATATGTTCTTGTGTGTAGGGTTTTCAGGTGTTTCCAAACAGAGGATGTACCATGTGAAAACTTCTTCACCATGCCTCTTGACAGTTTTCTGCTACATAGATAGCATTGTACAAATTTTTGAAAAGTTTTCTTTTCTTCTAAAGGGATGGATACATATTTTCAAACATTGGAGGCAGTAAGTCTCCTTCTTTGTCCTGCTTTTTCCGTTCTCTTCTATCCTTCAGTGGAAGACTTCTTAACTTAGAAACTCTCTTCTTTTGAAGGAAAACTAAAGAAACTTGTGAATTTCAGACTGTCTCCAGAGAGATGTGAAACTCAAATAACTGATTTGGGGTGCTGTTTGCAATGTAGATGGGTGGAGACTTACTGTATCCAATGAGAAGTTGAGTTTGGGTGTGTTCCTGGATTTGTGGCGGATTTGTAGTGGCATTGTGGCAGATCTGTGGATCCATAAAATGAATACAAAACAGAGAAAGACCTGCTATATTGCATTTGTAGAAAGTTTACATTAATTATGTTACGTTGATTTGTTAAGTGTTACTGTTAGACTTGGCATCTTTTGGTGTGTTTCCCCTGAGTTTTTTCTTTCTGACCTCCCAGTTTTGACTCTGTTTTTGCTGGCGTAGTGTTTCTGCGCACTTTTCTCACTGCTGATCAGTGGTGAGTGCAAGTACTCCTGTGGTACATTGTGTTATGGATTGGTGTTTCCATGATTGGATATTTGATTTACTTGTTAGTCTCTAGTAAAGTGCACTGAGTGTGCCAGGGCCTGTGAATCAAATGCTACTCGCGGGCCTGCAGCACTGATTGTGCCACCCACGTGAGTAGCCCTGCGGAATCTGCGCGCAGTTTGTAAATGCCATGTCGACTTGGCCAGTGCACACACTTTTCTTACATGTCAGCCACCTCCGAGGTAGGCCCAAGGAACCCCTGTGGGCCGGGTGCAGTGTATGTCAAAGGGAGGACATGCCCTGGTGTGTGGCATGTCCTGAAAGTTAATTACTGCCAATTTCGTTTTTCACTATTGCAAGGCTACCTGTTCCCCATAGGACAGAATGGGGAGTTTGTTTATAACATCTTATAAACATAACTGGCCCAGGGAATTAGGTAGGAAAATAAAGTTTAGTATGCCTGATCTCAGAATCTAAAGATGCATCTTTTAGTGAAGGTGATTTTTACACTCTGTGTTTGAAAATACCCCTTTTAGAAAGTAGGTATTTTCTTGCTCAGTCATCCCGTGTGCCTCTGCTGGAACGTGGATTGCCTGTCTGGGTTTTGGATGACGGAAGGCTGTGGAGCAGGAGTGGCTCCGGATAGTCTAGGTGGGACAGGAAAGGACTGAATAGACCTGGGCTGCAATTGGGGAAGGGAGAGGAGATTTCCTTGCACACCAGAGAAGGCAGAACTGGTTCTGGCTGAGCACAGACACTCTCTGCCTAAGAGAGCAAAGGATTTTGGGATATAAATACTGGGGCCCAGACCCCAGAACTCTTTTGGATCAAGAAGACTGCCAAGAAGAAAAGCTGGAGAAGTTGTTAGGAGGAACTACCACTTTGTTGTGTGCTTTGCTGTGTTGGCCTGCAGTGGCTGCTTCTGTCTTGGGCATTGAAAGGACTGAACTGAAATTTCTGCAATCTACTATTTTGAGTTTCTCCAAGGGCTTGAGGTAGAGCTTGCCTACTGTTCAAGAAGTCTCAGGAACAGCAAAGACTTCAAGCTCTTCTGCCCTCAGCACTGGGGACTGTGTGTTTTGTGCTGCAACCGAGGGAAAAGCAACCTGATGCCGTCCACGACGCAGCTGCTGACTCCGTGTCGTGAAGGCACCGCAGAGGGCACTGCCGCGCCGCGACCCTGGACTCACCGACGATGCCTGCTGATGCCGCCACCAAGCTGCTGCTAACACCACGACCTGTGGGCACCGCATTCCGTACCGCTTCTCTTCACGACGACACCTTGGTATCCCCAACGATGCAGCTCCACGCCGAAATGTAAATGTAAATATAAATCCAGTATTTGTAAAGCACAAACAGCTACCCGAAGGCATCCCGGCGCTGCGGGCCATCGGGGAGATTAAGCAAGCTATTGCCCACAGGCACATGGTGCTGGGCTGACCTGCCGCCGGTGCCGGGGATCGAACTGTGAGCCCCAGATTCCAGTGTCAGTTGCCCTTGCCAAAGTGCCACACCTCTATGCCGCTGCTTGCACCGTGATTCAAGGGCATCGCTTATAAAGTTACACGATGCACCACTCTCATCCCACACCGCAGCTTTAGCCTACTGACTCCGGCGTCATCGACTCCAGTTCGGCAGCTGATGACAGTGCTTCAGCAACGACGATGACGCTGCTTGCACCGCGACCTGCCAGCACCGCGATGAGCACCGAATTCACTTCGCACCACAACCCTCACGCTCTTGACCCCGTTCCGCCCCGGCATTGTGTCGTTTGTGCGGAGGGTCATCCAACCGAGCGCCACTCCCTGCCCCTTACACCCCTTCCGCCCTGCCTCTCCACCTTGCAGGTTAGCGGTGTAGTGGTTGCAGTATTTTTTCTATTTCTAGCGCGTCAACTGCTCCCTCCTTAGACAAACGCGGCGACTCAGGCTGCGGGTGTGTGTTTGTGTCGCAGCCGATTTTCAATTGACTATCTTCATCACACTGATTACTAGCTGTGTTTTTAAAACTGAATTTACTAGTGTAAAAGTGTTTTCTTTTGTAATGTGTTACTGGGCACAGTGCTTGACAACTTTCTTACCTGCTTCCTCACGCTCTTGACCCCGTTCTGCCCCGGCATTGTGCCGTTTGTGCGGAGGGTCGTTCAACCGAGCGCCACTTCCTGCCCCTTACACCACTTCAGCCCTGCCTCTCCACCTTGCAGGTTAGCGGTGTAGTGGTTGCAGTATTTTTTCTATCTCTGGCGCGACAACTGCTCCCTCCTTAGACAAACGCGGCGACTCAGGCTGCGGGTGTGTGTTCGTGTCGCAGCCGATTTTTAATTGACTATCTTCATCACGCTGATTACCAGCTGTGTTTTTAAAACTGAATTTACTAGTGTAAAAGTGTTTTCTTTTGTTATGTGTTACTGGGCACAGTGCTTGACAACTTTCTTACCTGCTTCCTCACGCTCTTGACCCCGTTCTGCCCCGGCATTGTGCCATTTGTGCGGAGGGTCGTTGTCGGGCGATGAACAAGCTCCAGGCAGAAACCAGCCTCCTCGGAAATGTAGACAGTGTCTCCCTCTCTCCCCGACGACACCACACACCTAGCGAGTATATAGACACATACAGGTATGAGTTGTCGCCAAGAAAAAAGAGAGACCAACTCCCATAGGTCCCCCGATAGAAGACAGGGCAATCAGAAATGACAAGTGGGTGGAAAGCAGTAACCTGCCCAACAATTGTATCAACCCCAAAGAATGATTCCAGGAAAAAATAATAAACGAACCAAAAGATGGGTAGATACGTTGGTCTCTCCAGAAATTAAACAGTTCCAAGATAACGTTTTTTCTTGTGAATAGTTGTGAATTTCTTCCAAGCTTAGAAGTGTCCAAACAATAAGGTAGCTGAACTCGACAGTCCTCGCTGAGCAGGCAAAACATAAATCAGAGTTCTCCACCGAAAGCTGTCCACAGCCGTGGGCGTTTCCACAAACAATTAAAGTATGCCGGTTAAACTCACCAGGCGTACCTCTAAACGAGAGAAAACAAAAAAAAACGCTATGTCTTCAGTCTTAAGCAAACAAATATCCCAAAGTGGTTGCCAAAATCACCACATCCAGGTTCGAGGGAACAGAGGAACTGTAGGGGCGACTCACAGGCCAGAGTAAATCTTCCTCTCGCCACACCTGTGAGCCGTGCCGAAGGCAGAGGAAACCAGCGTCTCTGTCGACGTGTGCAGCTTTGCAGGAATTTCAAGCACCAATGCCGCAGAGGGACTTTCCTTAGAGCGGGCCGCGGAACCAGAGCGGCGCTGCTCTCACTCGGAGTGGAAGGAGGAGGGAACAGGTAGCCAGTTCAAAGAAGCAAGGGATACGGGTCGGGAACCAGGCAGGAATCCAAGAGTGAAAACCAAGCGCCGCCAAGAAGAGGGAGGAGACATATGAACCTCCCATGCGGCATCTGATTGATGCATAAACGAATCATGGTTTCCCCAGAACGCCTCGAGGCATTCTGGGATTTGGAGTTTTGGGTTAGGAGGCATTTCCACCACAGCACACTCAGCACAGTGCTAACAACCTAGACCCTCCCTAAGAGCTCCGGGTCCTAACAGTCGTTCAACCGAGCGCCACTTCCTGCCCCTAACACCACTTCCGCCCTGCCCCTCCACCTTGCAGGTTAGCGGTGTAGTGGTTGCAGTATTTTTTCTATTTCTAGCGCGACAACTGCTCCCTCCTTAGACAAACGCGGCGACTCAGGCTGCGGGTGTGTGTTCGTTTCGCAGCCGATTTTTAATTGACTATCTTCATCACGCTGATTACTAGCTGTGTTTTTAAAACTGAATTTACTAGTGTAAAAGTGTTTTCTTTTGTTATGTGTTACTGGGCACAGTGCTTGACAACTTTCTTACCTGCTTCCTCACGCTCTTGACCCCGTTCCGCCCCGGCATTGTGCCGTTTGTGCAGAGGGTCGTTCAACCGAGCGCCACTTCCTGCCCTTTACACCACTTCCGCCCTGCCTCTCCACCTTGCAGGTTAGCGGTGTAGTGGTTGCAGTATTTTTTCTATTTCTAGCGCGACAACTGCTCCTTTCTTAGACAAACGCGGCGACTCAGGCTGCGGGTATGTGTTCGTGTCGCAGCCGATTTTTAATTGACTATCTTCATCACGCTGATTACTATCTGTGTTTTTAAAACTGATTTTACTAGTGTAAAAGTGTTTTCTTTTGTTATGTGTTACTGGGCACAGTGCTTGACAACTTTCTTACCTGCTTCCTCCGGCTCTTGACCCCGTTCCGCCCCGGCATTGTGCCGTTTGTGCGGAGGGTCGTTCAACCGAGCGCCACTTCCTGCCCCTTACACCACTTCCGCCCTGCCTCTCCACCTTGCAGGTTAGCGGTGTAGTGGTTGCAGTATTTTTTCTATTTCTAGCGCGACAACTGCTCCCTCCTTAGACAAACGCGGCGACTCAGGCTGCGGGTGTGTGTTCGTGTCGCAGCCGATTTTTAATTGACTATCTTCATCACGCTGATTACTAGCTGTGTTTTTAAAACTGAATTTACTAGTGTAAAAGTGTTTTCTTTTGTTATGTGTTACTGGGCACAGTGCTTGACAACTTTCTTACCTGCTTCCTCATGCTCTTGACCCCGTTCCGCCCCGGCATTGTGCCGTTTGTGCGGAGGGTCGTTCAACCGAGCGCCACTTCCTGCCCCTTACAACACTTCGGCCCTGCCTCTCCACCTTGCAGGTTAGCGGTGTAGTGGTTCACCTCACTATCTGTATAAAATGGTGGCCTGGTGGAAGCGCCGCGGACGAGCGCAGCGGGAGAGCTGACTTCGCGCCGAAGTTGCGCCTAAGTTAAGCCCGTCTGCGGCCATCCGCGGCCCGCCGCGCCCAGCGGCCAAGCATTATGTCCGTCGCACCACGTATTCCTTCCATGATCTTTATTCCCTTCAAAGCCCTGGGCCCCTTGACCCCCGCGCCGCTGATATTGCTCAAGCTTGCGGTATTTTGAAATCTTACTGCCCCCACCCTAGTTTCTCAGACGGGCCCACTCCTATTTCTTGTAACAACTCTGTCCCCCTGTCATTTGTGGACGGCCCACCAGCTTCCCACCTCATCTCTGTTGTCTACCTCAATACTCGCTCGCTACCCAAGCATCAACTTGAAGTCTTCCAACTGCTAGACAACAGTAATATTGATATTCTCCTCCTTTCCGAGACTTGGCTAACAGATGACTCTACCCCCGTCATCCTCGCTGCCATCCCCTTGGGCTACTACACCTTACAGTCCAATAGGGCGACGGGCAGAAGGGGTGGGGTGGTTGCTGCTATCATCCGCTCTCAATTCAACTTCACAAACTTGGTCACTACCTCCATTCCTAACACCGATATTCTTACGTTGAAATTCACCTCTCCCAAATTCGCTTTTATTTGTGTCCTTGTTTATCATCCCCCTGACAATATGCCTCTCTTTTCCTTACAATTCGGCCACCTTATCTCCCGATTAGTTATTAATTCTGCCAAAATACTTATTATAGGCGACTTTAACTACTGGCCATCGGACCCCCAAGAAAGCAGTTTGTCTGCTGAATTCACAGATCTGCTACATGGCCTGAACTATAAACAGCACATTTCAGTAGCAACCCACACTTCAGGTCACATTCTTGACCAAGTGTGGACGGCCAATCTCGACATCTCCCCTTCCTTAGTCTATCCTTGTACTTGGTCAGATCACCTTTTTATTTCCTTTTCACTGGAACTTACTTTGCCCAACCGTCCCCTCCCTACCACTAACTTCACGGCACGTAACTGGAAGCGAGCAGATATCTCTCACTTCTATTCTATACTGCGAACCACAACCCCCAGTGACATGACCATGACAACCACTCAAACAGATATCCTTGATCAATGGTTGATACAGGCGAGCGATGTGGTCGCCCCGATGAGAACCATCAAAACCAAACACCCGCATGATGCTCAGGGATGGTTTACTGACCAACTGAAACTGGATAAATTAGCCCTCAGACAAGCTGAGCGCAGGTGGAGGCGTAACTACGATCCCCTATTAAGAACTGCCTATATTGACCTATTAAAGCTGTACAAAAAATCGATCCTATCGGCTAAATCCCTCTACTTCTCCCAGAAAATTCTTAGATCAGCATCCAAAACTAAGGATATTTTTTCAATTGTAGAAGAACTTTCCCTGCCCGACCGTGTTACTGCGCAACCTCAACCTTCACAGGCTCTTTGTGATTCCCTCAGTTCATTCTTTATTGATAAGATTATCACCATCAAAAATAACATTCCTTCCCCTTCCTTACCCATTGCTTGCCCCTTACTTCCCATGAACCCTTGCTGTCTGCACGAATTCCCCCCTATTTCCCAGTCTGAATTCACCTCCCTATTACATGCGGTCAGTTCAGGCTCCCCTAATGACTGCTGTCCCCCTCAAATCTTGAAAGCCGCCTTCTTGGCCTGTCCGGCCCTCCCGCTAGCACTTCTTAATAATTCACTTGCTACAGGCTCCGTCCCTGATGCTTTCAAACAAGCAGTTGTTGTACCTATACTTAAAAAGCCTGGTGCTGATCCATCTGTCCTGAGCAATTACCGGCCGATCTCCCTCCTCCCCTATTTGGGGAAAGTGTTGGAGACCTATGTCACCCGCTGCCTCAGCGCTTTCATTGAAAAATCCTCCTTTCTTGACAACCAGCAGGCCGGTTTTAGACCGGCCCACTCAACGGAAGCTGTCATCGTGGCTGTAATGGACTCGCTGAGACAAGGTGACGATAAGAACTTGGCCCAGGCCCTTGTCCTATTAGATCTGTCCGCTGCTTTCGACACGGTCGATAACGCCATCTTGATCGACCGTGTCAGAAACGCGGGCATTCAGGGCATGGCCTTGACATGGATCAGTTCCTTCTTGCACCAGCGTTCCCAATCGGTTCATCTATCCACCTTTTCTGCCCACTATTCCTCACTCTCCTGTGGTGTCCCCCAAGGTTCTGCTCTTTCGCCCCTTTTATTTAATCTCTACATGCAACCCCTCTTAGTCTCTCTCCGTCACACCCCCGTCACCATTTTCCACTATGCGGATGACTTACAGTTAATCTTCCCCATCGACTCCTCCCCTTCTTCCTGTACTAAATTCAAATCCACTATGCTTGCCATCTCTGAGTGGATGCACTTCATCCAGCTGAAGCTCAATCCCAGCAAGACAGAGTTGGTATTGACAGGAGGGTCTTCCAACCCCTGGAGCCCTAGCTTCTGGCCCCAATCCCTTGGCCCCCCCACCCTGTCCCGTCAATGCCGTGAGGAGCCTCGGCGTTATCATCTCCGGTGATCTATCCATGAGACCTCAAATTAACGCCGTCACTTCTGCTTGCTTTTACCATCTGCACAGAATCTGCAAAATTCGAAGGTTCCTCACTACCGAGGCTCTCACACTTGTCATCATGGCCCTTGTCAGCTCCCGCATTGACTATGCCAACTCTCTATATGTGGGGATTCCTGCCTACCACCTCCATCGGCTTCAGATGGTACAAAATCAGGCGGCCAGACTGATCTTTCAACAGCCTAAGCACCAACATGTCTCGCCCCTGTTGAGGAGACTGCACTGGCTCCCAGTAGCCTCTCGATGCATTTTCAAACTGGGCTGCACTGTTTTTAAGTCACTCCTTGCCCTTGCCCCAGCCTTCACTTCCCTCAGCCTCAAGCGTCACATTCCCTCGAGGAATCTTCGGTCGCCACACACAACCTTTTAACCATCCCTAGGTTCAAACGCAAAAAACATGGTGGCTCCTGTTTTCCTTTCTAGCCCCCTCAACCTGGAACTCTCTTCCCTCAACTATACGACTCTGCCCCGATTACACTTGCTTTCATAAACTGCTTAAAACCCATCTTTTCCAGCTTGCCTACGATTAAACCTCACTGCCTATCCTCCCTGCTTTGTCTTTGAGCGCCATGAAACCGACTGGTGACCATGCGCGGTAAAAAATCCTTTTAACATAACATAAAATAACATAACCCTGGTCTCACCAATGACACCATTTAATGCTGCTACCGAGCCGCTGCTTGCACGGTGACCGGAGGGCACAGCACGCCGCACTGCGCACTTCGCACCGCAGCACTCAATGCCTGCCGACGTCAGCGCTCCTGACTTCAACAAAGAGGAGTTAGATCTGCAATGCGTGTGACTTCGAGGGCCCTGACGACTCCTGCACCGACCTCCGGAACTGATGCCTGCGGACACCGTGCTTTCGGAAGCTCAACGAGAGGTTGCCGATGCCCTCTATTTATAAAAGGTACTGTTTGCCTGTATGTCCAACACCATAGCTGGCCCGCGACACCTCGGTCAGACAGAACTGTTTTGTTTTGTTTGCTCATGACGCCGTGATAGCCCCGGACGGAGCTATCAACATCAAGGAACTGTTTTTCAAGCTTGTTTTGATAACCGAAGATTTTTAAGTATTGTATTGGGGATTTTTATCATTTTTGGTCTTGTCTTCAGTGTATAAAAATATTGAATATTTTTCTAAACTGGTGTGGTGTCCTTTTGTAGTCCTTACACTGTATTACTGTTGGTTATGTGCAAATGTTTTACGCATTGCCTCTAAGATAAGCCTGACTGCTCATGCCAAGCTACCAAGGGGGTGATCAGGGGTTATTTTAGGAGTGTAACGCCTTCATCCTGACTGACTAGAGTGGCGGTTTCTGCCCGACTTTGACACATGTCCTAGCTGACAAAAATCCCATTTCTAACAGTTACCTTTAAAAAGTATCACTTTTAAAATGTATGACAAGAATAAATGTGTGAATAAAATGTATTCATAAACTTGTAAAAATGTATATTAGTAAATTGAAGTTATAGGTGAAATTGTAGTACATTTTATATTTTACAAAACTGTGAAATTCACACAAAAAAAAGGTGACAGGGACGTTATAGTTAGGAAATAGCATTAAAAATCATAGAAATCCACTGAAAAAACCAAAGGTCACCGTGATGTTATAGTTAGGAAATAGATTTGAAAAAACCTTAGAAATGCACTCAAAAAAACAAGGGTTACAGGGACATTATGAAGAGGCTCAGATTTTGCACAAACATAACCATAGACATTCAGCAGTTATAGTTACCTAAGCTAATGACCTCACATATTATATCACTCATGGCATGATCACTGATTGCATTTCATATGACATCACTGGTGACATCCTCTAGTGAGTATTGATATTTTGTAAAAGTGTGTTCAATTTAAAGATGTATGCTAAGCTACTGCATAAGTTAAATTAGCATACTTTCTGTAGTACTAATGAATGATACTATTTCTAACATGTTATCTGAGTGGTTATGTGACTGTATGAGTGGGTGAGTGGGTGTCTCAGTGGCTAAATGGGTTTGTTAGTGGGTGTGTGAGTGGCAGTATAGATCTGTCAGTGGGTGTGTGAATGGCTGTGTCGCATTCTCGGTGGGTGTGTGAGTGGCTCTATGGGCCTGTGAATGGGTGAATGAATGGTTTTCTGGGTGCATGAGTGCTGTGTGAAGACTGGCAGTAGGGGTGTGTGAGTGGCTGTATCAGTGTGTGAGTGGGTGTATGGATGACTATATGGGTATGTAATGGGTGTGTGAGTGGCTGTATGAGTCTGTGAGTGGGTGTGTGAGTGGTTTTGTGGGTATGTGAGTGGGTGTATGAGTAGTTTTTGGGTCTCTGTGTGACTGTATGGGTCTGTGAGTGGGTGTGAGTGGCCGTATGGGTATGTGAATAGCTGTATTGGTCTATGAGCAAATGTGTGAGATGTTTAAGGGTTTGTAACTGGATGTATGCCTGCCTGTATGGGTGTGTGAGTGGTTGTATGGGTGTGTTAGTTGGTATGTGAGTGACTGTGTGGGTATTTGGGTGGCTGTGCAAGTTGGTGTGTGAATGGTTGTATGGGTCTGTAAATGGGTGTGTTAGTGTTTTCTTGGGTGTGTGAGTAGGTATGTAAGCGGTTGTATGGGTCTGTGAGTGAGTATGTGAGTGGTTGTGTAGGTGAATGATTGGTCGTATTGGTGTGTGAATGTTTCTGTAGAGGATGTCATCAGTGATAATTTACAAAAAGAGGGGGTACCCCTGAATAACAGATACGCTCTAAAGTCAGGGAAAAGATACAAATTATACAGGAAAACACTTAGGAACCTAATAAATTTGTGAACCATCAAAAGATTCCTAAAAAGATTTGAATGCAAACAGATGTGTATTTTTTCTTGAAAAACATTTATTCGTACAAAATCGTTATAAATTGATTCTAAATAATTAAATATTCATACACAATAAATAGTCATGTTCTGAAGCCACATCTCAAGTTTTGCAAATTCTAAATATGCTATTCATTCATGCTCCCACATTAATGCCATATCTAACATTTCTATATCTCCTGGGGTGGTATATACAGACTGGTGATTTGTAATTTAGTGATTTAAATATGTTCATTTGTATCCATCCTTTTATCCACAATGTTAAATTCACTAATACAGTTTTCTCATTTTAGTTAAACGTTTTCTGTCATAATGCTAGGTATGTTGTTAAAATAGATCAGGAGGGATAACCAAAATAAACAATACCATGTTCTGTACCCACTTAGCTAATTCAAAGAATATATCCTTTCTGATCTACCAACAGTAATACAGTGTATGGATACAAATGAACATATGGGTCTGTGAGTGGGTACTTGAGTGGCTGTGTGGATCTCTGAGTGGGTGTATGAGTGGTGCTATGGGTCTGTTATTGGGTGTGTGAGTGCCTGTGTGGGTATATGAGTGGGTGTTTTAGTGACACTATTGGTCTGTGAGTGGATGTGTGTGTGCCTTAGTGGGTATGTGAGTGGGTGTGTGAGTGGCACTGTGGGTCTGTGAGTGGGTGTGTGAGTGCTTGTGTGGGTCTGTGAGTAGTTGTAGGAGTGTCTATGTAGGTCTATGAGTGGATGTGTGAGTGCCTGTGTGGGGATGTGAGTTGGTGTGTGAGTTCCTGTGTGAGTCTGTCACTGGGTGTGTGAATGTCTGTGAGGGTATGTGAGTGGGTGTGTGAGTATCTTTGTGGGTCTGTGAGTGGGTGTGTGAGTTGGAATTTGAATGGTTGTGTGAGTGTCTTTAAGTGTGTATGGGTGTTTGTACGGATGTATGATTGGGTCTGTGAGTGTCTGTGTGGTTCTGTGAGTGGGTATATGTGTCTGTGAATTTGTCAGTGGGAATGTGAGTGGGTCTCTGAATGGGTGGGCGAGTCTCTGAGTTGGTATGTGAGTAGGTATGTGAGTGCCTGTGCGGGTACGTGAGTGTGTGTATATTTGCATGGGTCCCTGAGTGGGTGGGTGAGTGCCTGTGTGGGTCTGTGTGTATGTATATTTTTGAAGGTATGGCATGATTAATGGATCTTCTGAGCATCCACACGGAAAGCACCACAATTTACTCACCTTTATCGGTCCAACCACAACCCCTATAATACACCTATGGAGTTAGGGTACCTTTACCCAGAACGCAACAATCAGCTTACACATTACCCATGACCATGTTCCAGTCTAAGTGGCAGGCGCAAATTTCCAGTCAAGTTGTGATCGGCGAATCACCCGATTGCTGTTGGCATGTGGAGTCGCGAATCGTGCTTAGTGGAGCAACATCCCTAGAGATCTATATTCCTTTTTCTTTTAATTACTCCAAAACTACTGAAAGGATTTACACCAAATCACAAAAGGACTCTTTTTAGACCAAGAGATACCGTTCTGCTAAATTTGGTGTCATTCGGTTTATAGGTTCGGGTTATAGTTGTGTCTAAAATCCCTAAGCATATACATTTTTTGCCCCCCCTTTTGTTTGACAGAACACCCTTGGAGAAGTAGACAAATGACAAATGGACCAGAACTATATATATATTCTTCCCACTCTCCTTACGAAGAAAGATTCGCACTCACGGGTACTTTTTAAGATGTTATCTTTTTATTCCAATTTTCAAGTTTGCACAACCTATATATATATATTTATATATATGAACAACATCTCAGCAGAGATCGAAACGCATTGGTGTGTTTGATGTCTGGAATCATATGGAATAAAAGGATTTGAAACTTTTAAACACGATCACTGAAGTGCGACCCTTTTCTTTTCTGAAGGAAAAGGTTTGGCAAATATATATATATATATATATATATATATATATATATATATTACCTACTGGCGGTCGCCAGTAGGTATATATAGTTAGGATTTTTTCTCTATGGGATTTTTGAAAATTCTATGTCTAATAACTTTGGCGTTTGTGGACGGAATTGGCTGAAATTTTCAGGAAAATGGAACATTTTGTTTCTGAGCAGCCCCTGAAAATTTGGGGGGGGTTTCCTCAAGCGGGGGGCCGAGAAAAAAGGGGGGTCCCAAAACGCGTTTTTCCCATGTTAATTTCCATAGGGCGGTTGGCCTCACTTTTAGCCCGAACGGCTGAATGGATTTCCACCAAACTTGGCAAAATTGTAGGGACTGTTAGCCCGATGTGCCTTTGCTAGGTCTCAATATATGTGCTCCAGTAAATTTTGAGAAATTAACATTCAAAAAAATATATATATCTGTAAGCGCGCTCCGGGCCGCGCCCCGGTTCGCGTACTTGACGCGTAACGGAACTTCGCAAAGCGAAGCTGATTGGCTCTCCGGTGTCTGTCAACATTCTAAACAGTCTGGAGCGGCCGCCATCTTGTCTCTCGGTAGGATCGAGAGACAAGAGGAGGCCAAAACAAAGGGGGAAATGACCATAAGGGGGCATAGTAGATCCTCCCTGACCCCCTAGGTTTGATGTGGAGGCTTTAAAAGGGCCCCGCGGGGCAAAAAAAAAAAAAAAAATGTTTTGTTTTTTTGCGTGGGTAGCGCCCGGTTCGCGCACCGGGAAGCGGTCCGGGGAGCGTACTATAAGGAAAAAAGAATGATAGACTATGATATTTTGAAATATTGTATGTTTATTGATTGTTCTTTTTGTTGTTTTTTATTTTTTTTATTTATTTAAGTAGCAGTATTAATGATTATTAAATATAAATTTATTTTTGGAATTGTGCACAGTATACTATAAGTCTGACTTTACATTATAATCAATTTGGTACTAGTTTATGAATTACATATAAAAATGATTAAAGACTCAAACAATTTTTTAATATTAAATATAATTTTATTTTTCTGATTCTTTTTCAAAATTTAATAGAACGTCTAACATTTGACTGTCCGATATGTCCTCTTGATGAGTGAACATAACTTCCCACATTTGACCGTCATCATAATGAAGTAAATGATCCACAGATTCTACACATTGTAGAAGTTCATGGTCTCGTGATTCATCCATGAATTCCAAGTCAATGGGTTCAATTATTTCCTCATTGTTCATGTCTAGGACAATTTCAAAGGAAACGTTCTGTTCTCCTTGAATTTTTGTGCTGAAATTTGAATAAAAAATAAATATATCAGTAGAGATAGGGCACTGTTGGGTTTAAGTTCAGACAGGTACTTTTGAGGCATGAAGTAGTACTATTAAAAAGTGCCTGTGAGAAAGCCTATGTAAATTCATAATAATACCCCAGAAACCTAAATCAATAGATAATTATAATAAACAAGCCTTTCTCAATGTCTAACTCTTACAGAGGGATAGTATATAACTATCTCAAGATGTTTTCAAATTTATAAAATAATATCTTACCTTTTAAAAACAAGTTTAAGTTGTGAGTGAAAATGATCTTGCAATGTAGTTCAGGAAGTAGTAGTCAAAATGGCTGTGTTTTTCTCTCTTTTTTTATATATATTCAGGTACATAACCAATCAAATGTCAGGTAAAAAAAGTAGAAAATGAAAGTAACATTTTAATTGGTTGTCAATTCCAACACTTCAGATGTGTTTTGTGAAGTAATTTACCTCAGGGTATTTAGAGAGGTCTACAGGCTAAATGGCTAAATGGAATTCCAAACAAATGTGTGAAAATGGTAGGGATTGGTATGTAGTATGAGCTAATCTATATTTGGTGAAAGTGTCTCCAGGGTTTCTTCTGTAAATTACTTTCCCACCTTTTTTAATGGAGCGCTTCCCGGTGAGCACCCCGGTACGCGAACCGGCAGCGTTACGGGAGTCCACCATTTTGTGTTTCGGTCGAATTAAGATACAAGATGGAGGGCAAATAATGTTCAGAATGGGTAGAAGGGGGCTCGGTAGACGTATTTTGACCCCCTAGGTTTTCTGAGGGTGGCTGAGGAGGCCCATATGTGTGAAAAAAATCATTTTTTAAAAAATTTTCGCGCGGTTAGCTTCCGGTTCGCGTACCGGGTAGCGCTCCGGGGAGCGTACTTTGTTGAACATTAGTGAAAAAAGTTAGAGTAAAATATTAATTGTGAGTGATCAGATGTAGGGTAGCTCTGAGAAGAGCTTTTGGGTTTATGGTACATTTAGGTACTTATAAGTAGGTACCAATGCACATTTTTAAATTCAGAATGAAAATTCTGTTCCCTTCATCTGAGAAGTGAACTCCATCTCCTCTGTAGATATCTTGCATGTAGTAACGTAAGTTATTGTTGTAGATGGAGCCCATTCCATGGTCTCTCATGTAAGCTGAAACAGATTTGTTTACATGCTTCCTCGATTTCTCAATTTGTGGACAAAATTGGTTCGACCACCTCCATTTCTGTCTTTGGCATATATTTGAATATACCAAGGCAGTTTGAGGAAAATGTGCCATCAATTGCTCAAAGGTGTCCTTTAAAAGCATTTCCAGACCTACCCCAGTCAAAGTGCCCAAGTCATTTCCTCCACAGTGCACAATTAACAGGTCAGGTTTAGGCAAATGCATAAAGGTTTTCACCAATGGTATCAATTGGTGACATTTTAATCCTCTGTGGCCAAACCACTTAATTTCCACATCTTGTAAATTGAGGTTAGGTAAATTTATGTTATCAGCATACCTCTGAGCCCAGTAGATGTAACTATGTCCAACAATCCAGACAGAAAACATGGTGAGAGGAGGTTCTGCTGCAGTCAGATGAAGTGTGGCAATGAAATGGGAGTTGAAAAAATAAGAGTTTAAAATGAAAAAAACTGTGGAGTTTCTGTGTTAATGAAGCAGTAGCAGTGATTGGTGGATTTTGATTGCTGAAAACAGAAAGTTAGGGTGCATGGATGAGTTCTTTGAAAGATGTAATTTGAATGGTCAAAAAAAATCATTTTATGAAAGATTGCACTGGATATGCAGGTGTACTGAGAGTTCAGAGTTCAATTGAAACATTGTTGTGTGAACTTGCAAACATGAGAGGTCTTTCAGGAGGTGGTTGCTATGGAAAAAAGGCAGAAAGGGCAGAGGAGGGAAGGGTGTTGATTTGAAAAAAGTGAGGGAAGAGTTTTGATTGGGTGACATGAGAGATATGTGTGATGAATTACAGCTTTTCTGTGCTTTTTATAGCTGCAGACTCTGGAGTGCATACCTTTTGCTCTGCTAAAGACAATTTGGTGTGTTTCTGAGACTGTTTTGAAACTCATAAAGTATTTGCTAAGGTGAGAAAAGATTCATTTAATTTAGATAGAGAATAGTATGGTTTAGGGAGAACATTATGAAGAAAGTTGTGTATTTAAAATTTTGATTTGTGTCAAGTGTTTTACAAATAGATTTTGTTTCTTTGTGTTACATAGCAATGTTAAAAGTGACGCTAAAATAGTGCAAGGGTCTTACAAAAATGCTTTCATGTGTCTTAGGGTATTTTAACTCACTTCCTCATGAATGTAGGTATATAATTGATTTAGATGTTGTGTTTAAAAACGATTTAAGAAAACAATTAGGTTTCTGGATATGTACTGCTAGAGATTCATAGGTTGCTTGGGGCATATTTATAAGGCCTTTGAGTCTCTCTGATGTTATTTTTCACATTTTAATTTAAGACCTTTCTCTGTGGTGCAAGGTCCTTGTAAATATGCCCCCATCTGTGCTTGGCAAATTTTGATTTTAATTCTTTGACTAACATAGCCATGTTAAAAGTGACCCAAAAATGTTGCAAGGGCCTTAAAAAAAACGCTTTCATGTGTCTTAGGCCATTTTAAGTCATTTCCCCTTGAATGTAGGTATTTAATTGATTTAGATGATGTGTTTAAAAACGATTTATGAAATAAATTAGGTTTCTTGATATGTACTGCTAGAGCTTCATAGGTTGCTTGGGGCATATTTATAAGGCCTTTGTGTCTCTCTAATGTTATTTTTCCCATTTTAATTTAAGACCTTTCCCTGTGGTGCAAGGTCCTTGTAAATACGCCCCCATCTGTGCTTGGCAAATTTAGATCTTGATTATTTGACTTACATAGCCATGTTAAAAGTGATCTAAAAATGGAGCAAGGGCTTAAAAAAAACGCTTTCATGTGTCTTAGGGCATTTTAAGTCACTTCCTGATGAATGTAGGTATATAATTGATTTAGATGATGTGTTTAAAAACGATTTTTGAAATCAATTAGGTTTCTTGATATGTAATGCTAGAGCTTCATAGGTTGCTTGGGGCATATTTATAAGGCCTTTGAGTCTCTCTGATGTTATTTTTCCCATTTTAATTTAAGACCTTTCCCTGTGGTGCAAGGTCCTTGTAAATACGCCCCCATGTGTGCTTGGCAAATTTAGATTTTGATTATTTGACTTACATAGCCATGTTCCATACAGTTCTCACCTTCTGCGTAGTCTTTGATATGCTAGACTCCATCTGCACTATGAGATACCTAAGCAAAGGAAACACAGGTGATGTGATTGTGAAATGAGGAAAAGAAACTCCACATTTTTCAATTACATCACCTGTGTTTCCTAAGTTTACGAATCACATTGTGCAGATGAGGTTTAGGCCTGTCCACGGACACAGAAGAGGTATGGCATTTGTTCAAGAGTGAAGTGGACATGACTTACTTCATTGGTAGGCCTTCACATGTATTATCTCCTCTGTACTCTTCAACAAGCGTAAATTTCATCTGCAACCCTGAGTAGGCCTCACCTTAAACAAACCTCTGGATAGGCCACACCTTATCGTCATCCTGAATCAATCATTTAAAATGTTAGGAACAGATTTATGATAGGTGTATGCCTCTTTTGCGTCACTGTGCGTCACTTTTGTGACGCAGCGGCGGTGCAAAAGATTTGCTATGTGGCAACATATTTACAACTTGATGCATCTAGGCAGATGTGTCATGCTGTAAAGTCCCGTGCCACATGAAACCAATGCAGCAGTGATGCAAAACATGCACCATGTTGCAAGACAGGCCTCATTTCATCTCCAACAAGATAAGAAGCTGAATCTTCTGTAAATGTCAAAATTGTTGTATACACTGCTCAACTTATGTGTACTCTTTGATATGCTAGAGTCCATCTGCACTATGAGATACCTAAGCAAAGGAAACACAGGTGATGTGATTGTGAAATGAGGAAAAGAAACTCCACGTTTTTCAATTACATCACCTGTGTTTCCTAAGTTTACGAATGACATTGTGCAGATGAGGTTTAGGCCTGTCCACGGACACAGAAGAGGTCTGGCCTTTGTTCAAGAGTGAAGTGGACATGACTTACTTCATTGGTAGGCCTTCACATGTATTATCTCCTCTGTACTCTTCAACAAGCGTAAATTTCATCTGCAACCCTGAGTAGGCCTCACCTCAAACAAACCTCTGGATAGGCCACACTTTATCGTCATCTTGAATCAATCATTTGAAATGATAGGGACAGATTTATGATAGGTGTATGTCTCTTTTGCGTCACTGTGCGTCACTTTTGTGACGCAGCGGCGGTGCAAAAGATTTGCTATGTGGCGACATATTTACAACTTGATGCATCTAGGCAGATGTGTCATGCTGTAAAGTCCTGTGCCACATGAAACCTGCGTCAGTTTTCATATAGGTGTTTTGTTGCAAGGTATGCATTAATTTGCATGAAAGCCCTGTAAAACTAACACAGTGAAATTTAGAAGATTTCACTGAGTCAGCTTTATAGCATTGCTGAATCAAATCCTTACGCCTGTTTGAAGCAGGCATAAGAAGTGATGCACCATGCAATGTGAGGCTTCCTCCTGTGCATTGCAGTAGACATGTCGCGCTTATGACGTGATTCCTGCAATGTGCTGCTTTTGCGGCACAGATGCGTGACGCATCTGTGCTGTTTTTGCTCAATGGTGCTCCACATTGTAAATGCGGCACACTATGGGTGGCAGAGCAGCGGTGCACATTAACCTCTTTAGTGCGGGCGGAATTCCGCCCGTACGCTGGGATTTACTCATTCCCATGTTTCATGACGAGCTGGGCTCGTCATGAGCGTGCGAGGAGGCTACCTCATGACGAGCCCAGCTCGTCATGAGCGTCGAAGGGGTTAACTGGTGCATCCGTGGGGATGCGCCAGTTAACATAAATCTGCCCCTTTACATTTAAGTACGAGCAGGGGACACAGAGTCGGTGAGGGTTATCCAAGGTTAAGAAGAGATGAGTCCTGTTCACTGAAAACTTGGACATAGGCCTCACCTCCTCAGCATCACTGGACATGGCTAAATAATAGCTGCAAAATGTTACTCTTGTTAAACAATTTTACTATTATAGTCTCTGAGATTTGTCTCTTACTCTGCAACATCTCATTGTTGTTCTCTTTCTTTAAAGATAACGACAACATCAAGCATGAGTGATAATGATCAATCTGTTGATCTCGACATTATCATTGAAATTGTGATTGAAACATCAGTGGAAGTAGATCCCTTGGATGATTTAAATCCTGAGGATGATGAAGAACATGATGAGGATGCCGATTTGTCAGAATTGTATGACATAGGGTGGGAAGCTGACCTGCTTGAGCCTATGGAACTATAAACATTTATTTTTAAAATTTACAATAAATGAAAAGTAAAAATGTAAACCGTTTCATTTAAAAATAAACACACCTTCAAAAACAGGTTATGTGTAGTGTCTTCAATAAAATATTAAAATATGCTCATAAAATTAGATCAGATTCACATATAAAACAGCACAGGTAAAATATAGAAGCATTCCATTTCTATTTTGCTATTTGTGTATTCTAAATTTGCCAAAGCACTAAAAAATATTCTATGTAAAAATGTCAATTAGTGTGTTAAGTTTTTGATGACTGTTATTGATTTACTGTTTGGTAATAGTGGTTAATAACATTTTTTATTATATTTTACCACAGATTCAACTGCAGATCATTTCAAATTTTGAGAATGCCGTCTAAGGATAGAATCAGAAAGGCTACAAAACGTCAAAGACAGCAGGTTCATCAATTAATGCAGCAGTCCTCTACAATAAAAATCGTCAAGTCACCAAGAAAGCACCGGGTAAGACCACGAAATCATTCATAAGAAACATTTGTAAAAAAAAAAAGTAGTACTACAGAAAATGTTTTAGTCCAGAAAAAGAGAAGCAATTTAAACGGAAAGGAAAGGCCAATCAAAAATGTTACTGCTAGAGCAAGAGATAACTCTGTGCATGATAGTAGAAGGAAACAACAGTTTAGGGACATTCGTAAACAAATGTTCCGCAACAGGATAATTGGCAATTTGTTAAAAAATATTAAGAAAGGTCAACAGAAAGTGGTTTTTTATAAGAGAAAAAAAGTTGAGAAAGTTATTGATCAGGCATTCGAAATTAAACAAAAGTTATTTATTTTGATAATCAATAGAATTAGGAAGCTAAACAAGGCAATTTATGATTTCAAAACAAATAGTAGATTGAAGAGAACAGTTAATCGTAGTAATTTTTGTGAAGTTTTTTCAGGAGAATGGATGCATAGTTCAAGTTGTGAGGCATTTGTTAATGAGGAGAGTTATTTCCAGGATAATGATTTGGTGCATGCAGTTGACACCAATGGTCGAGCTTATGAGGTGAAAGATGGTTGTCCAGTTGAAAAAGAAAAACTTGTGACAACAGAGACAGAAGAGGTGTTAGGTAATGAGGTTTTAGGAAGACGTCCTAAGGGACCTGTGTACACCTGGAAGTGTAGTAGTATTTGCAGTGTGCGACAGGATTCCATCAATTTGCTTTGTGATTTTGTACGGACATTTAATAAGAAAAGTCTGAAGCAGAAAATGAAGAATTAGATCCTTGCAGAGTGAGAGAAGTGACAGGTTTGCATGGTCATTCACTGGCTTGTCTTTCCAGGAGAGTATGCCAGAGTGTTTTTCATCATTTCAGGATGCTAGCAGTGCATCATAATAAAGTGAGGAAATTAGTTAGAATGTTGTAATATGCTAAGAGTCCAGCAGTTATGCTTAAACAATTATGCGCTGCTCTTTTGCATGGTTCTGAAATAGATGTGAAGAATATGTGTGAAGAAATTGAGTTTTGTTACTTTGGAAGTAAAGAGGAGAATGTTGAAATTGACCCAGAAGAAGAGGGTAATGTGGAAGATAGTGTACAGGTTTCCAGTACAGATAATTTTCAGAAGGAAATTGCCACGTTTCAGGTGAAATCAAGTGAGAGGCCTAATTTCACTTGTGTGTGTTGTCGACGCACTTATTATAAGAATCAGACTAAGTTAGTGGATTTATATGCAAAAAGTGAAAGGGAAAATAATAGTGAATGGAAGGATTTCGCAACATACTTGATGGTAGAAAATTGTTTTGATTTGGGATTGGATCAACGTGTGTGTACTTATTGTTGTAACAAATTAAATCAAAACCAGATGCCTGCTAGAGCGGTTCATAATAATCTGGAATTGGTTGAGATTACTTCTGAATTGAAGGATTTAAATACTTATGAATCTATTTTGATTCAAAGTATCCATCCCTTTCAGGCTATTGTAAGAATGGAGCCAAAGACAGGGAAATTGCCTCCATCAGATTTACAGAGAGGATTAAAGGGAAGAGTTGTTTATTTGCCTCTAGATTTGAAGAAAAACATTAATACAATTGGAGTAGAAAAAGTGGAAGAGGAACCTCTGGTTATCTTAGTTAATGGGGTTCCGACAAAGAATAAGAAAATATGGCAAGATTTAGTAGATGTTAGGAAAGTCAAAAAGGCAACATTGTATTTGAAAAAAAATAATAAGTACTATAAGAATGTATATGTTGCAGAAGAGGAAGTAAGGGAGGAAGAGGATAGCGATTTGTGTGCTGGTCAAATTGAGAAAGTAGAACCCTCTACTAGTGAAGAAATATATGAACATTATAGTGTTCATCCTTTGCATTCCAAGGAAGTCATGGGGAATGCTATTGAGTTGTTTCAAATGAAACAAGCGAAAGGGAGTCCCATTAGTGTTTGGGAGGAAAGTTTGGAAGCTCGGTGTTTCCCACAGCTTTTTCCAACAGGTCAGGGAGGAAGATATGATGAGCGACCTCATCAAATTCCTGCTTCTGAATACCGGACTTTGCGATTGTATGCAGGAGATCCTAGGTTTCGACAATGCATTCCTTATTTGTTTCATCTCCTGTTTGAAAGCGATCTGTCTGGACTGTCATATGCAGTGAACCACATCTTGAAAAGTGGTATACACATGCAAAACATCTCGGCAAGTGACTTTATGGATAAAGTCAATGTCCAAGACAGTATTTTGGATTCTCACCTGATTAATCTCATGGCGTGTCAGCGTGGTACTAATGAGTACTGGTACCGTCGTCATGGTGATTTAAAATGTATGCTGAGGAACTTAGGAACTCCCACATGGTTCCTCACTTTGAGCTGTGCTGAGTATGGCTGGGAAGACTTACTTGAATTTCTACGAGAGGCAAATGCTAACGTAGAAAACATCGAATTCAAGACACCCGGAGAACTGTGCTCTTTGGATCCAGTCAATGTATGTAGGTACTTCAATCATAGATTTGAAGGTATGATGTCTTTCATCATGAATAAGAAGAATCCACCTCTTGGAGAGGTGTTGGATTTCTTCTGGAGGAAGGAGTACCAAGCAAGAGGTGCTCCTCATATACATATGTTGCTGTGGATCAAGGATGCACCTAAATTTGGAACGGATGCAGACGACTCAGTGATGAGTTTCATAGAACAGTATTCTACGTGTGCTGTTCCAAACGCAAAGGAGAAAAAAAGCCTAAGAGAAAAAGTTCTACGTTTCCAAAGCCATCGATGTGGAAAGTACTGTCGTCGTAAATTCCGGAACAAAGACAAGTTCTACACCAAATGTCGTTTCGGCTTTCCACGATCGGTGATTTCTAAAGGAAGAGTGAACAGTTTGATGTCTTCGCTGCGACATAATGTGATGAAGAAATCACCTAAAAACACATACAATTTGAAGAGGAACGAAGAGTCTAAGTACATCAACGACTACAACCCGGTGATTTTGTCCATGTGGAATGCTAACATGGATATACAGTTTGTGGCTGATAACTGTATGGCTGTGGCTAGGTATGTGACATCTTACATCACCAAAAAAGAGAAGACAGAATTGAAGGATATGTGGGAGGACATTTCCCATGAAAAGAGCCTCAGCAAGAAGTTGTACAGTTTCAGTCTGAAGATGTTGTCGCATCGAGAAATCGGAGCTTACGAATGTTCTGACCGGTTGTCTTCAGCAAGTCTCTATGCCAAGTCCAGGAGTATCGTTTGGGCGAGTGTTGGTCTTGCTGCAACGCGTAATCGAGTTCTGAAACCTGTGCGGGAAATTGAGTATTTGGCGGAAAAGGAGCCAAACAGTACCGACATTTTGAAGAGCAACATTTTGGATACATATTATCCAAATCGAAGCAGTCACCTCGAGAATGTTTGTCTGTATGAGGTTCTGCAAAATTACATATTCAAGAGGAACATCAAAGAAGATACTGAGAAAGGAGTGTATGCTGTAATAGGAAGTGAGGGATGTCTGGTCAAGCAAAGAAAATGCCACTTGATAAACCATCGAAAATTGAGTGGCGAATCTCCTGAAAAAAAGGAGTTTTTCTATTTAGCACTTTTGCAACTTTTTAAGCCTTGGCGTGCAGAAGAGGAACTGCTTGGAGATTTCCTCTGTTACGAAGACTCTTTCAATGCTGCCAAGGAGACCATAGAATGTCCTGCTTTTCCCAAATATGTAGAAATGTTGAATGTGGAAATTGAGCAGGAAGCAACGATTGCAGCCGAGATTGCCAGAGACAGTTCTCAGGACAGTCAGAGTTCTGCTTCATTGAGTCAGGATCCACTAGGAGGACCTCTTATCGAAAATGAAGCTGCCTCTGCTATGAATGAAGTGGAAAGAGCCATGGCACATGCTCAGGAGGATGCGGTTAACTTAGAAGAGTTGGAAAGACAACTCAACGTTGAGCAGAGGAAAATATATGACGAACTTACCATGCAAATTGATCATGGATTAAGTCATGACAAGAAAGAGTGCTCATGTACGTCGTTGAAGCCTGTCCGACTGTACGTGAGTGGAGAAGCGGGAACTGGAAAAAGTTTCCTTATTAAAGCAATTTCATGTTATTTGCAGGAAAGGACAGAGTCATCGCTGTCTTGTGTTGTCACCGCTCCAACTGGACTAGCAGCACATAACATTAAAGGTATTACTTTGCATCGTCTATTGATGCTGCCAGTGGAGCATGATAACAAATTACAATACCACAAGTTATCTGGAGATGCTTGTTGTGAAGTTTCAAGAGTCTTGAGGAAAATGAAACTTCTTATCATTGATGAAGTAAGCATGGTTTCCAATGTCATGCTTGCCTTTGTGCATTTGAGAATGCAAGAAGTTCTTAAAACAGAGTATGATGTGTTATTTGGTGGCAAACACATCATTGTTTTCGGAGATCTTCTGCAGCTGACACCAGTGAAAGGACAACCTGTGTTCAAAATGCTCACGCATGAAGATACCAGGAAGTGCCTAGGGAGCATTGGTAACGTCAATATATGGTTAAACTTCAATTATGCTGAACTGCATGAAAATATGCGTCAGGCGAAGGATGAAGATTACAAGAATATTCTACAAGATGTTAGAATTGGAAAAGTGACCGAGCATGGGAAAGAAGCTTTACATGCACGATTACTGTCAAATTTATATCCAGAACAAGACGTTGTGCCTGAGAATATATTTCAGAAAATTACTGAGAAGAAATCTGGAATATGTTTGATGCCAACTCTTGCAGAATGTGCCATCTTCAACAACAAAATGTTGCATTTAGAAAACCAAGAGATTGTGAAACTGGAAGCTATTGACAGAGTAGAGCATATGGGATCAACAATTATGTTGTCTGAGAATTTGAAAACAAAATTGGATTCATTAGAGAAGACTATATCTAAAAATGCAGGTTTTGAAAAGACTCTGAATGTGTGCTTAAACTGCCGTATAATTTTAAGAAGGAATTTACATGTTGAAAGAGGTCTGGTAAATGGATATATGGGTAATGTTGTTGATTTTGTGAAATACAGAAATAGAGATGGAATTGAATTTTTAAAAATTAAATTTGATGGCATTGAGGAAGTACAGCTAATTGGTCGTTGCTCTGCTAGATTTTTGCTTGTAAAAGACTTATATGTTCGCCGTAAGCAGTTTCCTGTTTGCTTGGCATATGCGGTGACAATCCATAAATCGCAAGGTTTAAGTGTAGACAGTGCATTGGTGAATATTGGCAGTTCTGTGTTCAAGAAGGGTATGGCATATGTGGCATTGTCACGAGTTAGAACTTTATCGGGATTGTACTTGATTGAGTGTGATGTCACAAACATTTGTGCGGATCTAGATTGTGTTAAGGAATACAATAGGTTAAGAAGAGAGTATGCGCCACATTTGCCTCAATATCCTTTGTTTGAGAAACGTGTGGTAGGCCGGAAACAAAGAAATGTGACCAATAGTAGGGAGGTTGTAGCAAAAAGACGAAAAGTCGATGAACCTGAAATTATAAGCAGAAAGAAAAAGGATTGTGTTGAAGATGTTGTTGGTTTTCAATTTGAAAACAGTTCTGGTGTCAACTGCTATGCTAATGTAGTGGTTAATGTTGTCTTTTCTCTAGAAAATGTAAAAGAAGAGATTGTGGTCAATTCGGATCAAAGATTTTGCAGTTTGTTGAATTCTGTGTTAGAGAAATGTAGCACTGATAGAACAAAAATAGAAAGTGTGTCTGAAATTCGAAATCTGTTAGACAGATGTTCAGGGCAAACACAATTCTCTCAAAATATTCAGCAAGATTGTCAGGAGTTTTTAATGTATATGCTTGATGTATTGCATGCTGAAGGTGTAGATATAGATCACCTGTTTGGGCTTTCTTATCAATGGCAGCATGACTGCGAGAACTGTAGGGTATCAAGTACTACTAGTGTAGACTCAGAAAGATTTATATATTTAACTTTGCCAGACAGTAAATCAGTGTCCTTTAATAAGCTAGTAAAAGCAGCTGATCACAACATGGAGTGTAGCCAATGTAAGTCTGAAATGTTGTCAACATTATTTATATGAACATATGGCCAGTATGTCATTTTAATGTTCCAACGATGTAGGCCTGATGGAACAAAATTGACAACTTTAATTAAAAATGTTGTGGCTTCACAGTTGTCAATATCAGGAAGGACTTTTGTAACTGCAGCAATTATATATCATGACGGTCCTTCAATAACATCAGGACATTACACAGCTTATTTAAAGTCTAGAAATGGCTGGTCATTCTGCAATGATTCTGTTTTAACTTTAAAAAAAAATTGCCTTTTGACCTTAAAAATTCTTACCTGGTGTTTTTAAAACCACAATTTTAGGGAAGGAATCTCAGGATTTGCTCTGAGGAATTTCAAGAGGTTCTAATGGCTCCTACACGATTTGGCCTTGAGGATAAGTGTAGTACAGAGTCAAAAGTTATTTTTGAGTTTTAAATAGTTCCTGGAAAAAAAGAAGATTTTCTTACAGAAAGTGGTGGGCAGAGATTAGTTGAAGGACAACAGAGTATTTCCCAAAGCAAACGGTGTTCTTACCATAACACTTGACGTCATGGAAAAATAACTGCACTTTGTATGAGTTCAGAAAAACTGTTTCTTTTTATAAGCTAATTCAAGCAGCCAATCAAAACATGGAGTAGAGGGAATGTAAGTCTGCAATGCTGTCTAGATTATTGGTCCAAACTTTTGATTATAATGTCATTTTAAAAATCCAACTATACAAACCTGATGAAAGTAAGTCTTCAACTTTAATTACAAATGTTGTGGCTACACATTCGTTGATTTTAGGAAGAACATTTGTAACTGCAGCTATTATATGGCATGATGGTCATTTGACAAGATCCGCTTATTACACAGCTTATTGAAAATGTAAAAAAATTTGCTGTTTCGGAAATTATTCCCATTTGACTACGATACAATGTTGTCTTTTTACTTAAAAATATTCTTACTTTCTGTTTTCAGAAAAGAGAATTTAGGGTAGGTAACTGGCGTGTAATGATTCTAGGGGTTGATATAATTTTATCTACTGTTTTATATTGCTTTGTGATTAAAAGTGATGTAGAGAATTAAATAATTGTAGTAGTCCTAGAGGTAGTGTAAGTCTGCTTCATAGTAAGCAGTATCAGTGTCATAGGAAATGTAGAACATGAGTGAGCAAGAAGGGTAAGATATTACTAGTCCAGGATTGTGAAAGTGATCTTGAACGTTTTCTTTCTGAAAGTTGCGGAAATACAAAATGACGGGATTTGCTTACAAGAATTCCAAGAGTTATAAATGGCTCTTACATGATTTGGCCTTGTGGAAACGTGTGGTAGAGAGCGAGAAGTCATTTATTGTATGTAACATATTTTTCAAAACGATGGAGGTTTTCTTTCAGAAAGTGGCGGGCTGAAAATAAAAACAGCACAACCGAGTGTAAGCTGTTCATAGGACATCCTTCGACGTCATGGAAAGTAAGTTACTTTTGAGGAGTTCTGATTTCTGATTGGTTATGTTATATGGGTTTTTTAAACACAATCATTTTGATTGTGTTTTTTTTTCCCCGCTGTTATATGATGAATACCTTCAAGTCACTGTTTTTAGTGAAATTTGATACATTCTGAGAACAGCAAAAATAAACCATTTAACATGTATAATTAATTCTGTACTTTTTGTATTTATGATATACATTTAGAACTGTGTAGTAGGCATGGAGAAGCTGAGGCTTCTGTAAGTGTCAAAGTTGTTGCATACAGTGCTCACATTCTACGTAGTCTTTCATATGATAGACTACATCTGCACAATGAGATACCTAAGCAAAGGAAACACAGGTTATGTGATTGTGGAATGAGCAAAAAAAATTGCACGTTTTTCAATTACATTACCTGTGTTTCCTAACATTACGAATCACATTGTGCAGATGAAGTTTAGGCCTGTTCAGGGAAACAGAGGAGGTCTGAACTTTATTGGTTGGCCTGGACATGTATTATCTCCTCTGTACTCTTCAACAAGCCTAAATTTCATCTGCAACCCTGAGTAGGCCTCACCTGAAACAAACGTCTGGATAGGACACACCTTATTGCCATCCTGAAACAATCATTTAAAATGTTAGGAACAGTTTTATGATGATTGTGCACCTCTTTTGCGTTGCCATTGCGTCACTTTTGTGAGACAACAGCAGTGCAAAAGATGCACCATGTTCCAAGATAGGCCTCACTTCATCTGCATCAAGATACTGTTAGTTTAAAATGTATATCTTTAGGACTGTGTAGGGGGCCTGGAGAAGCAGAAGCTTCTGTAAGTGTCAAAGTTGTTGAAAAACTGTTTGTCCTTCAATCTTTTCCCTTGTCTTTTCTAATTTTTAAATACCTGTTTTAATATTTTTCAAATGTTTGTTCTCTCTTTCACAGATTGAAAGTATAAAAATAACAAGTGACTAAGTTAACGACAATTATAAGGTAAATGTTTTCTACTCTTTTCGTTACATTTCTATCACATTTAACTTCTATTAGTTTCACTACTTCATTTCTTTAACCCTCACTTTCCTGCCTTTGCTACTTCCCTCATTCCTTTCTCTATTACTTACTTACTCTACTCCTTCCACTCCTTTTCTCAGTCTTTCTCTTCTCATAGTTCCTCACTCTTGTTCACTCACTCCGTCTCTATTACTCTTAGTGTCTCTGACTGATCACTCTTTCACTACTTGTTCATTATGCTTTCTCTGTGTAGTTGTGTAGCTGTGTAGTTGAAGCACACTAAGGGGCATATTATGAACACAGCCAATAAAATTATTGCTGTTTTTATCAGCAGAAAACTGCTGCAAAAGCGGTTTTAGCGGCAGTTTTCTGCAGCAAAAGCGGCTTTAGCGACACATTTCTGCCAATAAAAGCTGCAAAACTTTGATTGCCTATGTTGATAATATGCCCCTATGTCTAATTTTTCATCTCCCCAAATTCTCTCATATTATGCCCGTCCTTAAGTCCCTTCACTGGCTCCCGGTGCACCTCCGCTCTCTCTTCAAACTAGCCTGCTTAGCCTTTCTGGCCTACACTCACTCCGCTCCTCTCTTTATTGCTTCTCTAGTCACTCCTTACACTCTGACTCGTACCCTTCGCTCCTCATCCCTTCTCCTTCTCCAAGTTCCCCGGTTTCGTAAATCTCGGACCGGTGGCACCCGTTTCTCGGTTTTGGCCCCCCAGTTTTGGAACAGTCTCCCATTATCCATTCGGTCTGTTCCCAACTATTCCTCTTTCCGCAAAGCTTTAAAAACTTTTCTTTTTCTCCAGGCCTTTCCAGCTTAGCCCTTCGATAGCACTGTAGATTCCGACTCCCCAGCGCCAGGAAGCCGCTTGGCCGCAGTGCGCTCTAGCAAGTTCCTTTTCAATTTCAATTTCAATTTCAATTATTTACATTTCTTTGCTGTTTCAATTATTCTTTTTCTGTTACTTCTTCTTTTCTGCTTTCTGTTTTTTCTCTCTGTTATTCCACATGTTTTAATCTTATTTTGAACATTCACTCACATTCTCTAAGAAACTCTTCTTTGTTATTCTTCTACTCTCCTTTTTTTCTTTCACTTCCTTATCTATTTTATTTTTCACAATTATATCCTCTTACATCTTTTCTTCGGTAAATAAATCGATTAAACAGTATCTCTGGTTTAGTCCCTATAGCTGTCTTTCTTTTAACATTACTCTCTGTTTACTTCCCTTATACTTACTCTTCTTTTTTTTTTGGTTCGCTCCCGGTTCGCGTACCGGCGAGCGAACCGGGAAGCGAACCAAAAGAAATAGAGGTTGCCAGAGTGCTAAACATTCTAGCAATTTTTTTATAAAGGGGAGGTAGTTCTGAAAAGAACTTTTTTTTAATGTTTTTGTTGTTTTATATATTTTTTTATTTTTCTGAAAATTTTTTGTTTTTTTTGTATTTTTTGAATAATTTTATGTTTTTTTTGTTTTTTGGGGGGGGAAACAACGAAAAACAGGCATTGGAAAGGGCTCAACAGGAGCAAAAAAATATTTTATTTTTTGGGGCGTTTTGAGCACTTGTGGTTTTCAAATGCTCTGTTTATCAAATTAATACTCATATTGCCACATGAGAGTAAGGTACCGCAATATAAACACACTATCTTCATGTGGACAAAGTTGTCTTGAATGTTTGGCACTGTTTCCCGTGCCTCTGGCCCCGACAGAGTTACCTGTGCCGATGTCCTGGCCACAGGAGTTGGTGGGTTGTCCTGGAGGTCACGCATCTCTGCCCTGCAGAAATTTAGTGGATGCCACCTCTGCATGTGACGGTGCATAGTATAGTTGCCGTAACTATACTTCTTATTTGTGCCTCTAGATAAGTCCTCTTTGCATATGAGGCACGTCACATAGCGAGCATTAACTTTTTTTTGTCCTTCAGGAAAAGAAAAAAACTGCCAAATGAAACTATTTTTATGGTGAGATATCCGGGGCTCCTCACGTAAAAACTGTGTTGGCTGTATTTCCTCTTCCTCTTCTTCATCCTCTTCCTCCTCTGTGTTGGGAAGGAACTGTGGAGGTGGTCCTCTCTTCCTATGAGGAGGTGGTGGTGGTGGTGGGGGTGCACCAGCTGCAGCTACTAGTGAAGCCATTTTCCACTCAGCAAAATAGGTCAGAGTGAGAAAAAAGGTGGGGGCTTTCATCATTTTGGAAACAAAAATAGTTCTAAACCAATGAAAAGTGTTATTTTTAGGTCACATGACCTAGCCTTACATCATTAGGAAACCAAAAGTGAAATGAACCAATGAAAAGTTTTATTAACAAGTCACATGACCTGTTCCGCTTATGTTACGCGCTGCGGGACGCGCCCCGGATCGCTTCCGGGGAGCTGCGCTTCGCGCCTCGGTTCGCGCTCCGGAGCACTTCCGGGTGCGCTAACGCGGCGCGTCATAAGACGCATTACGCGGCAACGCGATACGTCACGCTTTCGCGATGCGCCCCGGATCGCTTCCGGGGAGCTGCGCTTCGCGTCTCGGTTCGCGTACCGGAGCACTTCCGGGTGCGCTAACGCGGCGCATCATAAGACGCATTACGCGACAACGTGATACGTCGCGCTTCCGCGACGCGTCACGATGTTGATTTCTAACGCGGCAGTTGCGCAAACGGAACGTTTACCGGTTCGCGGACCGGGTCGCGGCACCAAATTGAGCTAACGGGAAGCTTCCCGGTTCGCGAACTTGGAGCGAACAAAAAAAAATTATAATAAAAAAAATTATTAATAAACATATAAAATATATTTTTTGATTTAAAGAAGAATACATTATACAGCTATAGATATTAGCTTTTAAAAAACCAATGAAATTCACTGAAAAAACCATAGGTTATAGACCATATATAGTTAGGAATTAGCATTTACAAAACCTTGAAAATTCACTGAAAAAACCATAGGTTATAGACCATATATAGTTAGGAATTAGCATTTAAAAAACTTTTTTTACTCACACAAAACCATTGAAATTCCATATATAGTTAGTTGCACTAACTATATATCGCGCACCCGCAATCCACTGCTGATCATGTCACATATTACATCATTCATGACATGGTCAGTGACATCACTAATGACATCACTGATGACATCTCAAATGACATCACTGATGACATCACTGATGACAACATCCAGTGACTGTATGTTTCTGTAAAGTTAAAATATGTCTTACATATTGATGAATGAGTGGATGTATAAGTGTCTGGATGAAGGATTTAGTAGGTGCATGATTGACTGTATGAGTGAGTGAATAAATGTGTGTCACTGAGTGCATGAGTTAGTGACTAAACTGTCTTAATTTGTGCATCATTATGTCTGTTGTTCTGTAAACTGCTGCATGTGTTGATCAGTAGCTATATGAGTAAGTATATGGGTTATTGATTGGTTGCCCAAGTATTTGTATGGGAGACTGAGTGTGTGTGTGTGGGTGGCTGGGAGGTGTATGACTCTGTGCATAGATGTGTGAGCAGTTGATTCACTCGATGTATGGGTTCAAAAGTGCATGTGGAAACTCCTGTATGGGCGGTTGACTGAGTGCATTGGTGAGTGAATGGATATCTCAGTGCTACATGTCAAAGTAAGTACATATGTAAAACACAGTACATGTGACAGTTGACATATATAAATAACTGTGCATAAGAGCCAGTGAATGTGTGAGTGGCTGTATTGATCATTGTGAACTTGTATCAGGCATTGTAAAAGAGAGTAAATATGTGTTAGTATATGTTTGAATAAGTAAGGTGTGTATAACTGTATAGTTGAGGAAATGGAGGTGTGATTGATTCTTTGCATGACTGACTAAGTGTGTGAGTAACTCCATGGATGAGTGACAGTCTGTGAGTGTCTGTTTACACTGAGTGTATCTAAGGTTATATTAGAGTCTGAAGAGGTTCATCGTATTATCACATGAATGATGTCATCAGTGATGTGATCAGTAATGTCAAATGAGATGTCATCAGTGATGTCATCCGTGATGTCATTTGAGATGTCATCAGTGATGTCATCAGTGATGTCATTTGAGATGTCATCAGTGATGTCATCAGTGATGTCATTTGAGATGTCATCAGTGATGTCATTAGTGATGTCACTGACCATGTCATGAATGATGTAATATGTGACATGATCAGCAGTGGATTGCGGGTGCGCGATATATAGTTAGTGCAACTAACTATATATGGAATTTCAATGGTTTTGTGTGAGTAAAAAAAGGTTTTTTAAATGCTAATTCCTAACTATATATGGTCTATAACCTATGGTTTTTTCAGTGAATTTTCAAGGTTTTGTAAATGCTAATTCCTAACTATATATGGTCTATAACCTATGGTTTTTTCAGTGAATATATATATATATATATATATATATATATACATATATATATATATATATATATATATATATATATATTCCAATACATATATATATATATATATGTATGTATTCCATGAACAAAATAGGATTTAGCATTTCTAAACATTTAGAAAATTCAGCTAAAAAACTGTGTAAAAGGGTTTAGTCTATGTGTACTTCATAGAAAATTAATTTACGTATATACATTCATACAAAACCATTGAAATTGCTCTGTTATAGTTAGTTGTACTAACTATAACTTGTGCGCCCGCAATCCACTGCTGATGATTTCACATATTATATCATTCATGACATGGTCAGTGACCACTGATGACATCATCCAGTAAATGTGGTTTGGTTCCATATTTAAATAAGTATTATATATATATATACGAATCTGTATTGAAGACTGAGTGGATGTATAGGTGTCTGGATGAAGAATTTAGTAGCACTGTGATTGACTGTGTAAGTGTCTAATTTAAAGTGTCTCACTAAATATATGGGATAGTGATTAAACTGTGTGATTATCTGTATCACTCTGTCTCTTGTTGTGTAAAACTGCATAAGTTGGTTACTACCTATGTGAAATTGTATATTATTTTTTAATTAATTAAGTGAGTATTTATATGGGAGAGGGAATGCGTATGTGGTTGGGTGGGAGGTGTGTGACTGTCCAAAGATGTGTAAATAGTTGATTTAGTAGGTATATGAGGTTAAGACTGCATGTGGAAACAGTTGTTTGGGTGAGTGAATCGCTTTATGGGTGTGTTGATGAGTAAATATATTTCTCAATGATACATGTCCAACAATGTAAAAATATAAAAGGCCCTGTATGTGACAGTTGGTGTATATAAATAAGTATACATAAGAATCAGTGATTGTCTGAGTGACTGTATAGAAAACTGTATACTTGTAATAGTGATTTTATAACACACTAAGTATGAGTTACTTTCTATATCAATACATAAAGTTATGTTTGTATAAGTGTGTAGCTGAGTAAATGTAAATATGATCAATTATTTGCATAAGTGAGTAGGATGACTGCACAAGTGAATAGAATGTGTGCTGGTGTGTAATGTTGATATAGGTATATTAGTATATTTAATATTGTTCTATTGATCTTTGTCAGCATGTATGGATGAATCTATAGGTAAGTGTTTAAATGTGTGTGTAGATCTACAAATCACTGAGTGGGTTTTTAGAAACTTGTGTTAGTGTGTCAATGGTTTCAAAAATGGTAGTTTATATTTCATAGTGAGTGATGAAAGCTTATACTAGTGTATGATGAGGTGTATCAGATTGTCACATGGATGATGTCATCAGTGATGTCATTTGAGATGTCATCAGTGATGTCATCAGTGATGTCACTGACAATGTCATGAATGATGTAATATGTGACATCATCAGCAGTGGATTGCGGGTGCGCGAGTTATAGTTAGTACAACTAAATATAACAGAGGAAATTCAATGGTTTTGTACGAGTGAAATGTCCAGCTAACTATAACACCTCTAAAACCTATAGTTTTTTCAGTGAATTTCTAAGGTTTTTTAAATGCTAATCCCTAACTATAACATGCCTGAAACCTATGTTTTTTCAGTGAATTTCAAAGGTTTTTTAAATGCTAATTCCTAACTATAACATGTCTGAAACCTATCTTATTTTCAGTGAATTTTAAAGTTTTTTTTCAATGCCAATTTTTAAATGTATTAATTGTTATATTTATTTTTTTGATACTGCTTTACTACATTTTTTAAACTATTTATTTTTAGATATTTTATTTTTTAAATTACATTACATATTTTTAATATAAATAAAAAAATGTTTTAAAAAATATTGAAATTCTAATATTGTTTTTTTATTTGATATATTTTTTTAATATATTTATATTTTTTTCTTTATTGTTTTTTTGTTCAAATTTTGTTTTGCAGTCACGCACCCAAAGCGTACCTTTCTTGATCACTGCACAGAACCTAGCCGCCATTTTAGGATTGTTGTGTAGGATCCGTGTAGGGTGTGCGATGGGTGCGTATTTTCCTGCGCGATTGCTATGCGACCGGTATGCGACTTCTGGCGCATACGCGACACATACGTATAACGTTACGCGATGCTTGCGTGCTTCCGCGTGACGTCATATACGTTTTCGACGCAGTGGGTGCGCGACTCCCGCACATTTTTTTACGTTTAAAAAGATATATATGTATTTAATATAAATATATATATATATATATATATTTTATTTTTTATTTTTTTCGTCCTCATTTGCCACCTAGGTTTTAAATGTGCAATCTGTAGGTATACAAGCAACGTGCTGCCTCAGTTCTTTCAACTGGTGGGGATAGAAATGGAACGTGGACCTCATCCCTCAGCAATAGTGCTTCAACCACCAATGATCGCTGGAATAAAACCTTACGGAGGTCGCAGGAGTACAGCCAAGATACTGGTGAGAGCATCTGAACACGGCTATGGCCAAGGATGGGAATGATGGCTTAATCATTGGACCTGGGAAAAAAAAAAAAAAAAAAACAGTTTCTCAATGATCCCACTTCAGGAGATGCCAGAAAGATCTTTTGTCAGGGTTCCCAGCTCTGGCCAAGTCCAACCTGGAGACCTGCAAGGCCGAGGCATACCAGTCATTAATTGAAGGAGGTAGAGAGTCCTTCCATTTCCTGCATATCTCCCTCCTAGCAAGCAGGATAGAATAAAAGATTAAGTTCCTTGCCGCCGTGGGAAAACCTTCTACGAGTCCAAAAATTACCGAAGGAAGGTCCAAAACAATATTGGAGCCAACTGATATTAAAAGAGTCTTACTTATGACTTCCCATAATAGGAACAAATGAGGGCACTCAAAAAACATGTGAATGTCAGAAGCGACCACCAGCCCACATCTCGCACATGCCACCATATTTCCCTGAGTAAATTTAGAAAGTCGAAGGGGTGAGTAGTAAGCTCGGTGTATGGTAAAAAGATGGTTTCTGCGTAACCATGCCGGCTTGACGATATCCCACATCGTTCTGCATGATGTACTCCAAAGGTCTTGCAAATTATAGTTACTCACATGCGATGACCAAAGCTGATCTGGTAACAGGAATTCACCATCAAATTCTTCCAAGATTAAATTATACCAGGATGTAATCTCCTTCTTAGCGGGAAGCTTGTCAGCTAGAAGGGTTATAAGGTAACTATACGCACCCAAGGGAAATTTAGTTCCTCGAGAAGGTAGAGCAGTGTATGAACGAGACCAGCTGGATATTTGCAGATATTTAAGTCTGGCAAAGTTTGGGCCAATTTTGTTACTTAAACACACCCAGGATAACAGGACGCCATCAACAAATAAGTCTCCCCACACCTCCAAATCAGCTTCTCTCATAGATACAGCAAGTGTATCTCCCAACCAAGCCGGGCTGTCGGGAAGACCCCACAGAGGCGTCCTGCTTCCATAGTACCCTATTTTAATAACCTTTGTTAGCTGGGCCCAAATTCTTGCCATACCCCATAAGACTTTCAATTTAACTTTTTTTAAAAACTTGGGATCCCCAAATTTAAAAAGAAAACCTGACTGGCTCACCCCCTCCGCCATCAGCAACATAGAATACACAGAACCCACTTCATACTCAGATGGATTCTTTAATAACATCCTAGCATGAGATAGCTGGAATGCCCAGGCATAGACCTGGAGGTCCGGGGCAGCGAGCCCCCCTTTTCCCTGCGTCTCCTGATTTTTTTCCAAGAAATTCTTGGAAGGTGTTTATTCCAAATGAAGGTGTTAATTTTGGCCTGTAATTTTTTAATGAGAGAAGGTTCAAAATATAAGGGGATAATGTTAAATAAAAAAGAAATCTTGGGCAAAATGGACATTTTGACCAGGTTGACCCTGCCCAATAAGGATAAAGGGAGATGAGCCCAAGTTTGAAGCAGTTTACGACATTCTTTAGCCACCTTCGAGAAATTATTGATGGCGATCTGGTCAATATCCCCTACAACGTCAAGGCCTAGATACCTCATCCCTTTTCCCGACCGGATGCCAGAGCTAAAAGAGCTCTGGTCGATGTTCCAAGTCATCATCTCGGTCTTTAACGTATTAATCTCATAACCGGACACCTCCCCAAATTCCGAAGCCAGCTTGAATATTGCAGGAAGGGCCGTATGAGGTGCAGACGTAAAGATGAGGATATCGTCCGCATAGAGGGCCACCTTTCTCTCCCAACCCCTATATACGAACTCCTTGATGTTAACACTATCCCTCAAACTATGGGCAAATGGTTCAGCATATAGATCGAACAGGAGTGGAGAGAGCGGGCAGGCCTGCCGTGTTCCCCTCGAGATGTTAAAGGGATCGGATAATACCCCATTGACCAGAACACAGGCACTAGGGTTCTGGTAAAGAAGACTAATTGCTCGACGAAATCTTTCTCCCACGTTGAACTTTGCCAAGACCTCCGACAGGTACAACCAGTTGACCCTGTCGAAGGCCTTGGTGGTATCCAGCGTAAGAACCGCCAAAGGAAGAGATTCCAAAACAGCCAGATCTATAGCACCTATTAAATCAAAGGTTAATTCGAGAAGCTGTCGCCCCTTGACAAAGCCTTTCTGATCTGGATGTAGAATCGTGGGGGCAACTAGAGCCAGTCTGTTTGCAAGAATAGAGAAAAATATTTTTTAATCCCCATTTAAGATCGAAATTAGTCTGTACGAACCACATGCAGTTGATGGCTTCCCTGGTTTTGAAATTACGGTTATGGAAGCATTGTCCCATGACACTGGAGGACACACACCATCCAATAGAATCTGATTAAACAATATTACCAAAAAAGGGACAAGTTCCTGCTCCAAAGCTCTATAAATTTCCGCAGGTAGGCCATCTGGCCCTGATGCTTTCCCCTTCTTGGCATTCTGAATGGCTTTCCTCACCTCGCCTTCCAAGATTTCACTTTCTAGCATCTCAGTCTGGTCAACAGAAAGACATGGGAGGATGATTTTACTAAGCCAATCTTTAATGATATCAGGGTCCAACTTCTTGTCCTCATGGTAAATAGCTCAAAAAAATTCTCTAAAAGCTGATCTAATCTCAACATCTAAGGATAGAGGGACATCATTGACATTGATCAGGTCGATGTTGTTACGGACCTGATCCGTTTTGGCTTTCCATGCCAGTAACTTCCCAGCCCCTTCCCCATACTGAAAATGTGCAATTTTGCTGGCCTCCCATCTTTCTTGTACCCGCTGATTAAGAATCAAGGCTAATTTAAGGAAAGTAATCTTTCGCGCAGAGGTGTTAAGACAGCGTCCGCGGAGGCCGAATTGGCATCAATATGAAGCTGGATCTTAGCTATATTCGCCTCTACCGAGGCGACGGCCTATCTATACTCTCTCCTTCTATAAGCCACTTTACCTGTGATAAGGCCTCTCAAAAAAGCTTTAAGAGAGTCCCACACCACTCCTACACCAGCAGAACCTACATTTACCTTTAAAAAAGCGCCACCTCAGTCTTTAGAAAGAGAACATCTTCAGGATGGGAAAGTAACGAGCGATCAAAAGACCAAGTCCTTACCGGCACGGCAAGAGGGGTCGTGAGTTCCAACAGTACTGCAGAGTGATCTGATAGATGTAGCAGGAGATATTTAATGACCTTGACGGCTTCAACCAACCTCTGATTAATTAATATGAAATCTATTCTAGACTGATGATGATACTTATAGTTCCTGAAAGAAATGCCCTGCTGTTGGCCTGCCCTTAATCTCCAAATATCCACATACCCATACTGCTTCATTGCATTCAACAAGAAGGATCTTGACTTCGACGGGACCCTGGATCGATTATTATGAGATTTGTCCAAAAACGGGTCTAAGACAATATTAAAATCCCCAGCAAATATTACAGGCTCAGGGAAGGACAAGCGATGGGAAAAGATGACTTCCAAGGATGATGAATCATCATGATTGGGACCATAGTACCCAACCATGGTAAGTTGAGAACCCAAAATAGAAAGAGAAGCAATAACCCATCTACCAACAGGGTCCACTTTAGAGTCTAAGATCCTAACCTTAAGTTGTTTCTTGAAGATGAGCGATACCCCTCTAGAGGTCTAAGACTGAGAGGTAGAAATTGCAAAGTCAATCCATTTGTTGACCTTAACTAACGTGTCAATTTCAGCCTGGATCAAATGCGTCTCTTGGAGGATGATGACCTGTGCATTTGAGTCGCGGAGCTACTGCAACAGCGTTCTGGCCCTAGGTTTAGTGCGCAGACATTGACGTTCCACGACATTATCTTTAAATTAGTCATCACCACTGTCCCAGACTCCGCCCAACCTTAATTTGACACGAGAAGCAACGTTAGGCTGCCCTGCCCTATAAAAATTGGCAACACAACACAAAAACACTTATGACCAACAGGATGAAATAAGACACAGAATTGGCAAATGAGGAATTTTTCATGAAATTTTTGCCCCCCCCTAACCCCGTGCCCCCTCCACCCTCCGCCCTCCCCTCCGATGGAGAACCCGTGGTGTATCTAACCGGATCAAGTCCAGTAGATGGCACCCCTACCTCAAGCTACCACTACACCCCCCAAACCTTGAACCAAAAATCCCTACAAAAGTGAGCTTACTACATCAAAAGAAATGAAAATGTGTGTATTCCGTAACAGAATTTTTTTTTGATAATTTAATATTTTGATATTTTTTATAATTTTAAATTCATTTGTTTGTTGTACCTATTAGTGTTGACTATAAATATCCATGATAACATTCACATACTCTAGTTTGACCTATGTCAATAAGAGAACCAAATCCTATTAACCCGACGCCTTATTGCCCAGATCTAAAAGGAGCTTATCAGTGGCTTGGAATGACCTGATGTTAACCATCTTATTATTATGCATCACCTTTAGCGAGGCCAGAAACATAAGTTGAGCAGTAGCACCCAGCTTCCTAAAGGCGCCCACCCGCCTACCAAACTCCCACTGTTTCTCCAGCGTGACCCTAGATAAATCTGACCTGATAAGGAAAGTGAACCCCTTTCCGGGTAGGGACTTCTGCTTTAGAGCTAGATTAAGAATCTGCTCTTTAAGGGCATAAGTGTGGAAGTTAACCAAGATTTTACGCGATTTCGATCTTTGCGGGTTCTGTCTAAATGGGTCCCTGTGGACCCTCTGGATGTCAGTGGCCAACACATCCAAGGATTGATCCAAACATAATGATTCCTTCAATAAATGGACAACAAACTTCTTGACATCAGAACCTTCCGATCCCTCTGGAATATTAAGAATGCGAATATTCCCCCTTCTAGCATTGTTCTCCAACACCTCCATCCTGTCTAGAATGGCCTGATCCTCTTTCTTAAGTTTACCAATGTCCTCTTCAGCTTTATCCAAATGTATCGACATCGCAGCCACAGTCTCTTCCAACACCCCTGTCCTTGATGTTAACCCATCGATCTTGTTGTCAAGGGACTCGCAGTAGTTCCGAATCTCCAGCTGAATAGTCTAGGAGTCCTCAAACCCCCTTTTTATATCCCGAGACAGGGTTGAAAACATTGCCAGCAAGGAGGCAGCCGAGATACCACCTTCCTCCAAGGATGGGGCGAGACCTGGAAGTTGCTGCTGGGCAAGATCAAAGGGTAAATCTGGTACTTCCACTTCAACTTTCATGCCACCCATACCTGCGTGCACGAGTTCCACAGGGGCTGGGATAATGGGGCCTCCTGCCCTATGCCCTGCTACTGCGTGCCCATCACAGACATTGTCGATCAATACACTATCCCTAACTTCTATGAAGGCTGAAACTGCATCAATAGATACGATTGTAGGTGAGGGTACACCTGACAATGTCATAGTGGTACAATCAGAGGACCCGTCAAACCCACCAGAGGCTAGTATAGGGACCTGACCACCACCAGGAGGGGACAGGATAGCAGGGACCGGAACTAGAGTGTCGTGAACAGGCATCCCCGACTCAATAAGTGTAGGCATGCCCTGAGCCTCAGTGAGATGTAGAACCTGTGGGACTACTTTGAAGTACGAGCGAAGAGATGGCGTGATTTTTGAACCTGCATCAAGCACTGTAGTAAGATTACGTTTTGGTATGGCTTTCCCTCTAGCGCCCTTGGCTTTAACTTCGGTTGAGATATACGAAGAGGCTCTCTTACCTCAAGGGGATGATGCAACGTTGCTGACTGATTTTGCGCTGGGTGGCAGGCTCCTTCGATTGTGCTCTAACAAGCACCTTGCCCCTTCTGCGGCTGCCTCTACCCTTACCTTTAGACTGCTGCTGGTGACGCTGGAAATGCAAACCCTCTTCCTCGGAATCTCCCGAAACACTATCCACACCGGACTCCTTCTCCTTCTTCTCAATGCCGTCGGGCTCTCCCGCAGCCTTTACGCCCTCCACTGTATCCTGCGAAACAGACTCGAGGAGCCGAGCCTTAGTGGAACAGGTGGAACTGGTACACGAAGCGCGCATCAAACTGCGTGCCTTCCTGCCACGCCGCAGCTCCAGGGCGGCCGAGGACCACAGCCACAGGACCAGTGAAACTCCTGTAGGGTTGGAAGCGACAAGAAGGGACACTGCACAACTGCTGCCTCCGCCTTCACCAGCACCCTTTCCAACGCCGAAAATGCTGCCGAAGAGACCAGTCATGGAAACGGAAAACAGACCTCGCTCGAGGTATATTCAGACAGTGCCTGTGAAGAGTTACCGAGCAAACGACCGATACTCTTACTTTTTTGCTTTTTTTTGCGTCCTAGTACCCCGTTTAAAACACCATGATAGCGTGTCAGTCGGTAGAGGAAAAAATCCATGCCATTTCGAACTCGTCAGGGTTCAGGCGAGGCAAACGGTAGCCTGATTCACGGAGCACCACGGCAGCTCAGCCGTCTGCCGCCATGTTCTCCCCGTCTTTCGTATTTAATATAAATATTAAGGCAAGACATTATCTGAGCAAATCATAAAAATAATATTCTTTTACTTTTAATAAACCTGTATTACTTTTAAATGCAATTTTGGGAAGTCGCTTTGGGGGCGTGCTGCCTGTGCGCACGGTGCACGGACCCCATGTGACCTCAAAAAAAGACATTTGATTGGTTCATAACACTTCCTATTCTAACTATTGAAGGACCCTACCCATTTCAATCATTCTTCTTAGACTTTCTTGGAAGGAACATCTCTCTGCTGAGAAGAACCTTTTTTGGGAAATTGGACAACTATTATTACTTAAAATGGCTTCAGGACAGCAGCCAGCACCTGATTCTGACAACTCTTCAGATGAGGAATTTGTTCATGAAGCTCCACTTCCTGAGAGGTACACCTCAGTGGTGTGGAAGTTTCTTTCTATACTGGAGGGACAGAAGAAAGTGAATGCTGTGAAGGTCACATGCAAAATCTGTAAAAGGGTGTTGTCAAGAGGTGACCCCATGAGAAAATACTCTTGCGGGACCGCAAGTATGATGAAACATCTAAAAACACAGCATCCTGTGAACTTGGCGAAGCAGGAATGTAGAAGATTTGCTCAAACCCCTCCAGCTGCTGTTCCTAGCACCTCTGCTACTGCTACGTCCTCTGAACATCTGGACATACGTCCTCAATTTGCCAACGCCAAACTACACTGCGTTGAGTGTAATAGATTGCTCTGCTATGGAGAGCAGTCTGTGAATTTGGTTTGTCGAGCAATAGACAACCATCGGTGCTAGAGTTTTTTTTTTTTTTTTCCTGAAGTTCATTGTTTTGTTCCTCCAGTTGTCTTTGTTTAAAAAAAAAAAAAAATCAAAACATTGTTCAATAAAACCACAAAAAAATATAAAACAAAAAAAAAAGTCATTTTCAGAACTAACTTTAGTTAAAAAAAGAGCTATATTTGTATGATAGTGTGTGAAAGTTTAGACGAATGTATGTGTAGTGCATAATTGACTGAAAGAATGCATTTGTGGTGTATGGTGAATGTATAAGTGTAGGACTATAAGGAAGTGCTGCAACATGACACTGTAAGCTCTTTAGCTGCAGTGTGCTGTGGTACTTCCGAAGCACAGGGATGCAACATATGTACATAAATATGTTGCAAGTTTATGCTTCCCTCTGCACTGCTGCCTAAACTGCAGCCATGTGGTGACACAGGCACCCATGGTGCAAGGATATCTGTGTCGTGTGGAGTTTGTTTTTGTGCAAGAAGACACACCTTCCTGCACAAAAATAATCAGTGAAGCATTTTCCTCCTTCAATGTATGCTGTGCATTGGAGCATACATTGAAAGAGAAAAAATTAGGAGAAATGAAAATATTTCTCCTTGTTGTGCCTTGATACACCAATTGGAGGATGGTGCAGCATTCACACACATGTCCAGATTTATGATTTCTGATAAATCTGGAGATGTGTCTTGTTCTATGAGTGTTGTGTGGAAACACCCACAGCAACATCTATGGAACGCCCTTTCAATGCAAAGTGGTGTGTATGGAGAAGAAAAGCTACACAGGATGCCTTTTCCTCTCCTTGTAAATATGTATTGCGCCATCACTATGTTACAAAAAGTGACATATTGTTGGCATAGGATGCTTCTAAATTTGCCCCATAAGTGCTTAGGTATTTGCAGACTGTTACAATAAGAACATATTGCTAATTCATTGTTTGAAAAATTGCATGAGAGTGACAGGAGGTAAGCACAGAGTTATGTCTCCAAAGATGCTAAAAGAAGAATAATTGAAAAGGTTGCGGTACTTCAATAGGTACAATGGGAAAAATTATGAACTAATCAAATCTTTTTTTTTCAGGTCACACAGTATCCTATGACAGGGATATTCCAAAACTACATAGGTATAAACTGGGTGTTTTGAAGACTGTATTAATACTTTGTAGCTTCTTACAGATCTGCTTGCATGGTATATAAAGAAATTAACGTGTACTAGGGTTAATGACTAGGCCAATCCTTAACTATATGAGTAATAAGTAGAGTAATTTCAGTACTGCAAAGAGAGAACAAGATACATTTATAAGTACTTAGGTTTTGGCAAAATGATAGGACATGTTTATGGAGTTGTGAAGGGAAGGGACGGGGCCTGATGTGACATGTGCAAATACACTCTGTGACGTGTTTTAAGTTAAAGAATTTAGGGCTAGATGTAGGTAAATGTTATTTACCGATTCATAATTACCGAATTTTACCGATTCGGTATTTATGAATCGGTAAATATGAAGGGGGGAGATGTAGGCATTTCCAGATGTTGAAATACCGAATCGTTAATATTCGGTATTTATCGATTCAGTAAATACCGAATCGGTATTTCCTATTGATTCCTATGGGCTGTGAAGCCCATAGGAATCAATGGGAAGTACCGATTCGGTAATTACCGAATCGGTAAATACCGAATTCTGCAAGGGTGCAGGGGGTGTCACTTTGGCACCCTCTTGCACCCCAAATACAGGCATGTGTGCCATGTGGCACACAGACATGACCTAAGGGAATGTCTGTCTGTCACATGGTATAGGTGTGCATGCACACATGTGCATGCACACCTGGATTCGGTATTTTACCACCCAATTGAATTGGGTGGTAAAAAACCAAATCTGTGTGGCCTTTGGGACTCAGAAGAGTCCCACCTACATTTGGATTTACCGAATCGGTAAAATTACCGATTCGGTATTTTACAGAATCGGTAAATTTACCGATTCGGTAAATTTACCGATTTGGTAAATTTACTGATTCTGTAAAATAAATTCCCCTTCATGCCGATTCTTAAATACCGGTCGGCAACGGCCGAAATCGGCCGTTACAGACCGGTATTTAGGCTCCTACATCTGGCCTCTAGTCTCTTTTAATCCTGAAACTTCTGGACCCTAGTAGCCCTCCAAGTCTCTCTAGTGAACACCATATAGCTGCTTTGCAGAGAGGTGCTCTGAAGCCATGTCCCACTTTATACCTCTTTGCAATGCAACTGTCTGGCACTTTCTGCACATATTTGGTGGGTTAGTTGGCCCCAGGGAAACTCACTATCCTCAGGGAGGATGGTGGCAGTGTCTCTCCCGATCCGTTTTGCGGTACGACAGCTTGTAGTAGTATTCCCCGCTTTGTCACTGAATTTTTAACATTGAACTGTGTGTCTTACGCAACTGAATTTTGAAACATTGAATTGTGCCTTATTGGGAATTTTTTGAAGGGGGGCCTTGGCACTTACTCGTCAAGGAAGCCTGGACTCAGTGTCTGCTCCCGCCCGCCCCGGTCCGACGCGGCAGCCAGTACCGTTGCGCGGAGGGCGGGACAGGGAGATCCAGGTACTTCCGCATTGTCACTGGAGCGGTTAGCGCTCTAGTTGGAGGCAGAGAAGGGCTATTTAGCCCTCATGCATCTGCGGACGCGCATCGGAAGTGCTCAGCGGGAGCACCGTCAACGCACCGAAGATGCGCCAAAGACAAGCCCGTCTGCGCCAGTCCGCGGCCGGCCGGGGCCAAAAACCCTCGTTGTTGGTCCACAAAATGTAATTCAGATAGGCGTATAGGATATACAAGACAGAATTTATTAAGTTTCCAGATAACGCCATCTCCAGGCTGTGCACTAGAAACCTGGCCATGTTTGGAAGGGCCGTTTTCCTGTCGGCACTGTCAGTTTCAGGTTCCTCCCTTCCATTTAGACCACCTCAAGTCGCCCCTTATAGATACTACACCTAAAGGGTGGAAGAATCTGTTGTGTAATATCCGTTCTTTGCCCAAGCATTCAGCAGAGGTATGGGATCTCATCTCCACAGTTCAGCCTGAGCTGAGTTTCCTTACCGAAACATGACTTCAGCCTCACTCGGTTCCGGCGATCACATTGGGCATTCCGGAAGGATTTAAAATGCTTAGGCTAGATAGACCTTCCAAAATTGGAGGTGGTGTTGCCATCATTTATAAGAGCGAGATTACCGTCTCGATTCTAGACCAGTGCAGTGCTGCTAGTATGGAAGTATTGGTTTTTAGGATCAATGCTCCTACAAAGGTCTGCTGGAAAGGGGCGTTGGTATACCGTCCACCGGGTCCAATAACAAACTTTGCTATTTCGTTAGTTGAACTGTTGGCCCCACATATTAAATCAGGCAATTATTTTTTATTGTTGGGTGATTTTAATGTGCATAGTGACCTTATGGAAAATTCTGAGGCTCAGACCCTTCTGACGGACCTGTCCCTATTAGGACTAGTGCAGCATAATAAGGGTCCAACTCATATAGCTGGCCATACTTTGGATATGATACTTTCCAATTCATCTAAGATTGTATGTGACCCCCCCAAGCATGTGAATTGGTTGGACTATTCTGTTATAGAATTATATATGCATTATATGATAAAATCAAAAACTGGATTCCGGCATTATCTTTCTCTCGTAGACAGTGGCATATAGTTTCATTGGAAAATTTTCAAAATGTACTCATTGAACTTCAAATTGAAGTATCAGATAATATCGAGGAGGCCTTATCCAAATACAACTCTGCCATTATCAATGCGATTGATTTTATAGCCCCCATGAAAACCTGTATGAAGCGTTCTACCCAACGTCAGGAAGTTTGGTTTACAGATCAACTGCGCTTGCAAAAGCAAGCATTGAGAAAGCTAGAAAGGGTCTGGAGGAGTACTCACACTGAGGAGGATTAAAATTGCTATCATGTCTCTCTGGCCAATTACCATAAAAATATCAAACTTGCTCGGAAAACTCAGATTGCTTTACAACTAACACAGGCTTGTAATTCATCTAAAACATTGTATCAGATTTTACAATCCTTTACTAAGCCTAAGGCTTTTGTGAGAGTCTTGATCTGCCTTCACAACAGTTATGTGATGACATCTCCCTATATTTCTCTCACAAGATAGAGGTGATTTATGATAAGATCACTAGGATGGGCAGCCTAATGAGCAGCCCTGCGTTGTCATCACAGACCTCTATGCTATCTAATCTTATATTATACACTGAATTTCCAGCTATTACCTTGACTGAGGTTCAAGCATTAATTGGTCAGGTTAAGTCCGGCTCCCCCTCAGATCCCATTCCCACAAGAGTGGTTCCATCCCTGGTCGAGCTGCTTGGTCCCATGATCCAATCTCTTATTAATCTCTCCCTTACAGAGGGTCTGGTGCCGCAGGAGTGGAAGGGGGCCCAGGTAAGACCCATTCGCAAGAGTTTCAGTATTCCCTGGACAGAATTGTCGAATCTCCGGCCCATTTCTCTTCTTCCGTATCTGAGCAAGCTAATGCAGAAGCATGTTAACATCCATCTGTCGAAATTTATCGAACAGCCCTTCTTTCTGTGACTGATAACATCAGAATGCCCCTGGATAAAGGGCATTCTATGATTATGGTGCTGTTGGACCTATCCGCCTCAATACAATAAGGAGTTTCCCCTCTGTAACCCAAAAAGCATCTGGGAATGATATACATCAATACAAAAAATGACGCTATGGAACTAATTCATACAAATCCTTATTCAAAATAGGTTTATCAATTACCTATCTGACCTGACAAAGTTCTTCTAGAGCAAATCAACTCAGTTTTCTATATATATCATTTAAATCCTGAAACCTTAACAAATCAATAACATTCACCAGATATGTAGTCTTTTTTTTACAGTGTGTTTTATTCACTCAAATATTTTGTGTATTTATTCTATTACTTTACACACTTCTTTTATATAGATACTCTTCTTTTATGTTCTACAAATCTAAAATTACAATATTTACACATCCCTCGCACAGTTTACATAAACCTCTACAAAAAACATTTTTTAGGAAAATGAAAACGTGAATACAACATTCACATATTGTTTCAAAATTGCCCCTATTCTTTAAATGGATGCTCTGTATCTTATTATCTAAAGAGCATTCCTCAGTCCTGCAGGTACACCTTACTCATGCAGTATCAAGGAGATTGATTATTTTATCCCTTGTATTCTGAACTGCTATTTCTTAGTTGTCACCAAATTGTAATTCATAGGGTGTCCGTTTCCAAGGTTGTCGACGCGTTTCAGCCCCTTTAGGTTCTGGGCCTCATCAGGACTAGGGCTTTAGCATACACATAAAAATATGCTGCACCGATATGTTGGTAAAATTCGGGAGTCGCGACTAAATAAATATATTTTACGGGTAGTGGCCTTTCCACTTTCCTTCTATAGGGTGAAATGGCAACCGTTGTTCCCTTTTATATTCTTAGCGTAATCCTCGCCATCTGTGCCGCCTCGGTCACAGGGACTATGTTCCACACTTTAATGGAGGACCGGTCCTAATCCGAGCTCTAGAATGAAATTTTCAGCGCCGCCGTACCCTCGTCCTCTCGCTATTGCCCGACTGACACTCTCCTCTTCCGTTGGACCTATCCGCAGCGTTCGACATGATCTCCCATGATATCATGCTCAGACGTTTGGAAGAGGTGGGGCTTGGGGGCTTGGCATTGTCATGGATGAGAAGCTTACTATCTGGCCGCACGCAGAGTGTTAACGTTGGCTCGTTTCGTTCTGCACCTCTGGAGCTGACTAAGGGGGTTCCCCAGGGCTCTTGCTAGAACCCTAGACTTTTCAACATTCATGTTGCCCCCCTCGCCAGTCTCCTGAGGTCATACGGGTTTATTCCTGTGTCGTATGCTGACGACACGCAGCTTCTTTTTCCATTTAGTACGTTAACTATGGTGGTTCAACAGGCCTTCTCTGATGGCATGTGAGCTGTATCACAGTGGAGAGCTTCTAACTTCTTGCAGTGTAATGTAGGGAAAATGGAGGTGATGCTTTTTGGGGAGGTCGCGCTGCTATGGACGCCGGATTGGTGGCCATCAGATCTGGGCCCGTCCCTATTCCTAAGCAGGTAGTGAAGAACTTAGCTATCCGATTAGACTAAGGCCTAACTTTAAAAGAGCAAGTTAATCAGATAGCTGGCTCTTGCTTTCATGTCATTGGATTACTCCGAAGAGTGTTTCCACTACTTCCAGACTCTACCCGGAAAACACTGGTCCAAGCTTTGGTGCTTAGTCACCTGGACTATTGCAATGGGCTACTGATTTTGGCTAATGACACCTTACTTGGCAGACTTCAAGCAGTCCTAAATACAGCAGCAAGGATAGTCCAGAATGCACCTCCCAGAACACCATTGCGCCCTCTTTTGGAAATGCTCCACTGGCTGCCTCTCCGCCAACGGATTAAATTCAAAATATACTGTGTCATTCACAAAGCTCTCCAAAATATGGGCCCCCCTTATCTGGCGGAGAAGTTTATCCCCTATATTCCAGTACGTGCTCACCGTTCCAGAAACAAATTTCTTCTCCGAGTCCCCCCCCCATTAGAAGGGCAAGATTGGGAGGAAAGGCTCTTTCTTACCTTGGCCCTCGCCTTTGGAACGAACTTCCTACCACCCTCAGGTCATGTACAGAACACATTATATTTAGGAAATTGTTAAAAACCTTTTTGTTTCAAACTCAGTGAACATTCAAGGACCATCAACTCTCCATTTCTGTTGTTCTGAGCGCACAGATACTCCTTCGGGTGTCGATTCTAGCGCTATATAAACCCATAAATAAATAAATAAATAAACGTTATCCTGTTACTTAAAACGCCCACAGAGTATCTTTCCACACATATCTACTCCGTCCATCTCCCCTTTCTTCACCTGTGTGCAAACACATGCCATTCTGCATTTTAATACTTAGTTAAACTTACCTTTACAGTAATAGAAATAAAAAAACGCTACACATTTTTTTCATTTGTTTTTTATAATCTAAATTTCAGAAAATTTCATATTTTAGAATTAGGATCTGGGAAAGAGTAGAAAAAAGACAGTTATAAAATATAATATATTTTTTTCAACACAGCATAGTTTTAACATTTTACAAACTATTTTCTTTGCCTTTTTTGCTGTTCTCAGAATATATTGAATTCCACTAGAAACAGTGATTTCAATCATACTCATCACATAACAGCGGGCAAAAAAAAACCAATCAATAAGATTGTTTAAAAAAAAAGGCATCCTCAATAACATACCATATAATACAAATCACACATATATAAAATGCTTACTCCTAAGCAAATGTTCTTACTTGAATTTATATACACTGTAAATGTTGTATAAAAATATACGCTGAGAGAATGTGCAAGAAAAAGTCTGTAATTCAAAAATACACCTTTGCTCTAGGCCAAATGGTATTACTGAAATCCTTTATATTGAAATTGTCCAATAGTAATCGTATTAATACATATTAATAAATTCCTCAGAGGCCGAATTATGTTCCTAAAACTTTGGCTTTAAAAAAATTAGGTAGGAATTTGGTAATTCACTAGGCAAACATTGTTTAAAAACCAACTGAGCATCATTACAATATGTCCATCCTTTGTCACATTTTAAATAGGCAGTGTAATGTTCAGATGTTGTGGAAGGACCATCATGGAAAATTATTGATACTGCTACAAAAGTCCTTCTTGATATTGATAGTTGACTTGCTACAAAATGCTTTATTAAAGTGTCCAATCAACTGTACAACGTTGCATCATTAAAATTATATATTGTCCATATCTTTCTATAAATAATGTTGATAACATTTCTGATTTGCATTGGCTACACTCCATGTTCTGATTTGCTGCTTTAACTAGTTTGTTGAAAGACACTGATTTACAGTCTGATAATGTGAAATATATAAATCTTATTGTGTCTATGTTAGTGCTACATGTAAACATACAATTTTCACAATGATGTTCCCATTTATAACAAAGGCCAAAAATATTTTCAATTTCTATGCCTTCATTTTCCAATATGGTAAGCATATACATTAGAAATTCCTGAGCATCTTGTTAGATATTCTGCGTAAATTGTGTGGAACCAGAACATACATCCAAAAGATTACAAATGTCACAAACGCTTTGTATTTTACTTTTATCACTACTCAATTTTTCATAAATACAATGCAACAAGGAACAAAATCTTTTTTCCTGATCCTCCATAATTTGCTGTTGCAAACTTTCACAAAAAAAACCAACTTTGACCACTTCATTAGCATAGCAGTTGACACCTGAACTATTTTCAAACTGGTAACCAACAATCTCTTCAACAGTGTCCTTTTTGTTTTTGCTTGCAATCACAACAATATTTTTTTTTTTTTTCCTTCTCTGTACCTTCACTACAGATATTCTCATACCTTTTTTTTCGACCTATCACACACTTTTCAAATAAAGGAAATTGACCTAAATTGGGAGCATACGCTGTTCTTATCCTATTATACTCTTTTACACAGTTTGCAGTAACCTTTGTGTCATTAAAATCAATCAAAAACAAACCAAATAAAGTTCTGACTCGGGACAAAGCAACATATGCCATACCCTCTTTAAACACGGTACTTCCAATGTTCACCAAAGCACTGTCTACACTTAAACCTTGAGATTTATGAATAGTCACTGCATATGCCATAGAAAGTGGAAAGTGTTTTCTACGGACATGTAAATCTTTAAACAAGCAAAAAACGAACTGAACAAAGACCATTTTGTTTAACTTCTTCGATCTGATCAAATTTAATTTTTATGAATTCAATTCCATCTTTATTCTGATAATTAACAAAAACCACAACTTTGCCCATTGCTCCATTAACTAAACCTTTTTCTACATCCAAATGTTGCCTTAAAATTACCCGACAGTTTATACATGCATATAGATTCTTTTCTAAACCAGCAGTTTTAGATATCGATTTTTCTAAAGAATCCAATTTTGTTTTCAATTTTTCTGTCAATATAATAGTGATTTCTCAGTGCTCCATTTTATCAATGGCTTCCATTTTTATTATTTCTTCATTTTCCAGCTTCAATAGTTGTTCATTGAATATAGAACACTTGCACAATGTTGGGATTAAGCAGATTATAGGTTTGTTTTCTGCCATTTTCATATATATTTTCTCAGGAACTATATTTTCATTTGGAAACAAATTGGAAAGTAATTGACTCTGCAAAACTTGTTTGCCATGTTCTGTCAATACTCCAATTCTTATATCTTGAAGAATAGTTTCATAAACAACATCATTTGCCTGTCGCATATTTGTAATGAGTTCTTTGTATTCGAAATATGACCAAATGTTAACGTTTCCAATGCTACCCAAAGACTTTCTGGTGTCTTCATGCGCAAGTGTTTTAAATACTGGTTGTCCTTTTACAGAGGTTGCAGTAGATCTCCAAAAACTATGACATGTTTTCCTCCAAATAAGACATCGTACTCTGTTTTAAGAATTAGCTGCATTCTTAAATGCACAAAAGCAAGCATTAAGTTTGAGACCATGCTTACCACTTGAAACTTCACAACAAGCTTCTCCAGATATCTTGTGATATTCCAATTTGTTTTCATGCTCCACAGGTAGCATAAGTAAAGAATGTAATATAATTTCTTTAATGTTGTGTGCTGCCAACCCAGTTAGAGCAGTTACAACACAAGACAAATGTGACTCAGTTGTTTTCTGTAGATAACTGGTGATTACTTTAATTAAGAAAACTTTCCTGTTCCAGCTTGTCCACTCACATACATTCGAATAGGTTGAAATGATGTGCATGTGCATTCTTTCTTTTCATGAAGAAATCCATGGTCAATCACTTGCTGATATATTTCTTTCTGTTCAACATTTAGTTGTTCTTCCAAGTTTGCTAAGTCCATTTTATCTTCTTGAGCTTGATGCATTGCTGTTTCCACCTCATTCATGGCGATTGCTGCTTCATTTTCAACAGCTGGTTGTCCTAGTGGATCGTGAGTGTCTTGAGAACTGTCTCTAGCAATCTCAGCTGCAATAGTAGCTTCTTGATCAATTTAATTGTTCAGCATTTTCACATAATTTGCAAAAACAGTACATTGTATGGTATCTTTAAAAGCACTGAAGGAATCTTGATAGCTTTGAAAATCTCCAAGTAATTCCAATTCTGAACGCCGCGGTTTAAAAAGTTGCAAAAGTGCTAAATAGTAAAATTCCCTTTTATCAGCAGTGTTGCAACTCAGTTTCCTGTGATTAATTACATTTCCTTTCCTTTGTTTCGCCAAACATCCTTCAGAACCAATCACTGCATATTTTCCATCATTGATGTTTTCTGTAGTATTCCGTTTAAAAGTGTAGTTTTGCAGCACTTCATAGAGGCATATGTTCTCAAGATGATGACTTCTATTTGGATAATATGTGTCCAACATATTTGTTTTCACAATATCTGTACTTTCCGGATCTTTTCTGCTAAATATTCAATTTCTTGTTCAGATTTAAGTACTTGATTTTGCGTTGCAGCAAGACCCAGACTCACCCAAATGATTCTTCTAGATTTGGAGTATAGACGTGCAGATGATAACCGATCTGAGCATTCATACACTCCGATTTCTCGATGGGATAACATCTTCAAACTGAAACTGTATAATTTCTTACTTAGACTCTTCTCATGAGAAATCTCTTCCCACATTTCTTTTAATTCTGTCTTTTCTGATTTTGTAATGTAGGATGTTACATATCGAGCAACAGCAATGGAATTGTCCACAACGTACTGAATATCCATGTTAGTGTACCACATGGACAGAATAACCGGATTGTAATCATTTATGTATTCTTCGCTTCTTCTCAAATTGTAGGTATTTTTTGAAGACTGTCTTGTGATGGTATGTCGCGTAGCTGACATAAAACTGTTCACTCTTCCTTTGGATATTACAGGACGTGGAAATGCAAAACAAAATTTGGTGTAGAACTTATCCTTAGACTTGTACTTTCGTCAACAGTATTTTCCACATCGATGGCTTTGGAATCGTACGACTTGTTGTCTTAAGTTGTTTTATTCTGTGCTTTTGCGTATAGCATATGTGGCATATTCTTCAATAAAAGACAAAACAGTATCATCCAAATCTGTTCCAAATTTGGGGGCATCCTTGATCCATAATAGCATATGTATATGAGGAGCACCTCTTGCTTGATACTTCTTTCTCCAAAAGAAAAACACAACTTCTCCTTGAGGAGGATTTTTTTATTACAGCTAAAAGGCATCATAGCTTCAAATCGATGATTGAAATACCTGCATACATTCACAGGATCCAAAGAGCACAATTCTCCTGGTGTCTTGTATTCAATATTTTTTATATATTTGCCTCTCGAAGAAATTCACTTAATCATCCCAAGCGTATTCAGCACATCTTAGGGTAAGGGTAAGGAACCATGTAGAAGTTCCTAAGTTCCTCAGCATACATTTAAGTTCTCCATGACGACGGTACCAATATTCATTAGTGCTACGCTGACATGCCATCAGATTAATCAGCTGAGATTCTAAATGATCATCTCTCTGGTGAACTTTATCCATAAATTCCTTTGCAGAAACATTTTGCAGATGTACTCCGGTTTTCAATATGTAATTGACTGCATATGAAAGTCCAGACAAGTCACTCTCAAACAAAAGATGAAATATATATGGGATACATTGTCGAAATCTTGGATCTTCTGCATACAATATTGTTGTCTGATATTCAGATGCAGGAATCTGCACAGGTCGTTCATCATTTCGTCCTCCTTTTCCTGTTGGGAACAACTGCGGAAAACAACGAGCTTCCAAGCTTTCTTCCCATATACTCATGGGACTTCTCTTTGTGTTTTTTCATTTGGAATAACTCAATAGTATTCCCCATCACTTCTTTTGAATGAAGTGGATGTATACTGTAATGTTCATAGATTTCTTCACTTCTGGACATGTCCACTTTTTCAATTTGTCCACTTGACGTTTCAGTATCTTCTGCTAAAAGTATTTCTGCTTCTCCCATATACATATTTTTATAGTACTCATTGTTTTTTATCACATACAAAGATGCCTTTTGGACTTTCCTAACATCCAATAATTCCTGCCAGATTTACTTACTTTTAGTAGGCACGCCATTAACTAGAATGACTAGTGGTTCATTTTCTACACACTCTACAACAAGTTTTAACATTTTTCTTTAAATCTAGAGGTAAATATACAACTCTTCCTTTTAATCCTCTCAGTAAATCTGAAGAAGGCAATTTACCTGTTTTAGGCTACATACGAACAATAGCCTGAAACAGATGCACACATTGAATGAGAATAGACTCATAGGTATTTAAATCTATCAGTTCTGGTGGAATAGTTACCAACACTAGATTATTATGGACAGCTCTAGCGGGCATTTTATTGTCATCTAATTTATTATAACAATATTTACACAAATACGCTGATCAGAACCCAAATCAAAACAATTCTCTACCAACAAATAAGTTCCACATTCCTTCCACTTATCATTAATTTCTATTTCATTTTTTAAATACAGATCAACAGTCCTAGTCTGATTTTTATAGTGAGTTCGCCTACAACAAATACAAGAATAATTTGGCCTTTCACCTGAAATCACCTTAAACTTTGTAATTTGTTCCTCAACATTTTTTTGTTGTAGTATGTTGCACATTCTCTTCAACATTTTCTTCTATTAATGCCTCAGTTTCTGCACTCTCTTGTTCAGGACCAAAGTAACAAAACTCAATTTCATCACAAACCTTCTTCACATCTGATACTGACCCACGCAAAAGAGCACTGTTCATCTCATTTAAATTTAGTGCTGGACTTTTTGCATAATACAATCTTCTGACTAACTTCCGCTTTTGAGAATGATGTACTGCTAACATTCTGAAATTATGAAAAACACTTTGACATACTTTTCTAGAAAGACAACCCAGAGAATGACCTTGCAAACCGATATTTTTTCTCACTCTTCAAGGGTCTAGTCCTTGCAACATCTTAATCTTTTGTTTAACACTTTTTTTTTACTGTATTGTCGTAAGAAATTTCATAAAATATCAATAGATTCTTGTCATACACTACAAATACTTCTGCAATCCCAAGTGTACACTGGGGCTTTAGGACGTCTGCTTTGAACTTCATCAGCTAACACTTCTTCTGCATTTCTGGTAACCATGTTCTCTTTTTCAATTGGACAACCATTTCTAACCTCATAAGCTCGACCACTGGTATCAACTGAATGCAATAAATCATTGGTCTGAAAATAACTCTTCATTAAAGATGAGCTCTGAACTTGAACTGTGTTTCCATTCACCCCCAAAAAATCACAAAAATTACTTCTGTTAGTTACTCTTTTCCTCTTACTTTTGGCCTTCATTAAATGGATTGGTTTATCTAGTGATCGAATTCTGTTTAAAACTAAAATGAATAGTTTCTTTTTTACTTCAAAAGCCTTTTGAACAATGGATTCAATATGCTTCTTTTTATAAAATAGTGCTCTTTGTCTATATTTTTTCACCTCTTTCAGCAAGTTAAGTTCCACTCTATTATAAAAAAATTTTTTACGGATTTCTTTATACTGATTTTGCCTTCTTTTACCATACATCAAATCTTTTGACTGTAAATTAACTTTTTTCCTTTCTTGTTACTCATTTTATTTTTTCTGGTTGAATTATTCTCACTAGTTTGCACATTCTGCACACTGTTTTTAGGCTTTAAAAGTTTTTTAATGAATTCCTTAGTTGTCTTACCTGAAGATTTTTTCTTTTTACCCACATGATGTTGGTCATCCAATACTTGTTGTTGAGTTTTTTTCAAATAATTGTCCTTTAGCTGTCTTTTTCTCTTTCTTGATTTTTCAGGCATGATAACTTTATTTTAATGATGATGAACAATATCTGTGAAAATTAAACATAAATAAATGTATTTTAATAAATATATGAATTATAATTTTCTATTACTATACAAACACATTCTACATAAAAATCATTTAACCACTTTCTTTTCTCATCACTGATTGAAATTGTAATTCAAGGTGTGTACATACCTATATAGGAATGCAAGTGGCATAACAGGGTGTTTGCAGTAGTGTATGGATACTGACTGAGGAATTGTAAGACTGAAACACAACTGTGTAGGTGGTTAGATAACTATATGCATAGTGCATAGGAGTTTGAAGCAGTCCATGTCCTAAGGCCTGGCTTGCTGCCTGAGTACATGGATACTGACTGAATGATTAAAGTAGTATAAGGAGAGACACTGGATGAATTTATAATTGGTTCAGTTTTACTTCAGTGAATGGATTATTTCATGGTGCTGAAAGGGTCACTGTAGGATTGCAGGAGCAGTGACAGGGTGTTTACAGGAGTGTATGGATACTGGCTGTGGAATTGTAGGCCTGAAACACAAGTGTGAAGGTGGTTAGAGCACTACATGCATAGTGCATAGGAGTTTGAAGCAGTCCATGCCCTAAAGCCTGACTCGCTGCATGAGTACATGGATACTGACTGAATGATTAGAGTAGTATAAGGAGAGACACTGGGTGAATTCATAATTGGTTGTGTGTTACTTCAGTGAATGGATTAGTACATGGAGCTGAAAGGGTCACTATAGAACTGGAAGAGCAGTGTCAGGGTGTTTGCTGGAGTGTATGGATTTTGCCAGGGGAATTGTAGGCCTAAAACACAAGTGTGTAGTTGGTTAGAAGATGACTTGCATATTGCATAGGAGTTTGAAGCAATTCATGTCCTAAGGCCTGACTTGCTGCATGAGTGCATGGATACTGACTAAATGATTAGAGTAGTACAAAGAGAGACACTGGGTGAATTTATAAATGGTTGAGTTTTACTTTAGTTAATGGATTAGTACATGGTACTGAAAGGGTCACTAAAGGAGTACAAGAGCAGAAACAGTGTGTTAGCAGGAGTGTGTGGATAATGACTGGGGAATTGTAGGGCTGAAAAGTGTGTAGGTGGTTAGAAGACTACATGCATAGTGCATAAGAGTTTGAAAAAGTCCATGTGCTAAGGCCCTGAATCGGTGCATGAGTACTTGGATACTGACTGAATGATTAGAGTAGTACAAAGACACATGAAGTTACCAAATGTTTCTCTCACAATGGATTCCAAATGCACACAGACTCACAGTGTGATTCTAGACAAGCAACACTATCCACTAGTCTAGAAGAGGTAAGATGACTGCATACATTCCACATATTTTATTACTGCACTTTAGTGTGGAAGCCTGGCTCATTTTGTAAATACATATCCAATTACTGGTTTCAATTCTACCAAAACGTGAGAACAGCATAGGTTTTTAAGCAGTTATGTGTCTTAAAAAACATAAAGTACCCAAATGCTTCTGTCACAATGGTTCCCAAATGCACACAGCCTCACAATGTGATTCTAGACAAGCAACAGTATCCCTTGGACTTTACCAAAAAGTATTTACTAATCTAGAAGAGGTAAGATGACTGCACACATTCCACATATTTTAGAACTGCACTTCAGTGTGCAAGCCTGACTCATTTTGCAAACACATAAGCAATGACTGGTTTCTAATTCTACCAAAACTAGAGAACAGGATAGGTTTTTAAGCAGTTATATGTCTTCAAAAACATGAATTACCCAAATGCTTCTGTGACAATGGTTCCCAAATGCACACAGACTCACAGTGTGATTCTTGACAAGCAACAGTATCCCTTGGACTTTACCAAAAAGTATTTACTAATCTAGAAGAGGTAAGATGACTGCACACATTCCACATATTTTAGAACTGCACTTTAGTGTGGAAGTCTGACTCATTTTGCAAATACATAAGCAATGAGTGGTTTCTAATTCTACCAAAACTTGAGAACAGGAGAGGTTTTTAAGCAGTTATGTGTCTGCAAACACATGAAGTACCCAAATTATGCTGTCACAATGGTTCCCAAATGCACACAGACTCACAGTGTGATTCTAGACAAGCAAGACTATCCCTTGGACTTTACCAAAACACATTTACTAGTCTGGAAGAAGTAAGGTGACTGCACACATTCCACATATTTCAGTACTGCGCTTAGTCTGAAAGCCTCACTAATTTTGTAAATTCATAAGGAATGACTGGCTTGTAATACTACTAAAACTTGACAACATGACAGGTTTTAAAGGAGTTATCTGTCAGCAAACACATTAAGTTCCCAAATACTTCTCTCACAATGGTTGCCCAAATGCAGACAGACTCACAATGTGATTCTAGACAAGCAAAACTATTCCCTGCACTTTAGCAGGAGAAACGGATTACTCTTATTAAAAACAAAGGCACCACATACACCCCTTCACAAACTAATAACTCACCTTTCAAATTGATTTAAAAATTCAAAGAAGTATGTCAGTCACACACCAGCTTTTCTTATACAGAATCTCTGTATTGTACTGCTCTTAGCAAAACCAAAAATGGCAAACTTTCCCTCTCATTCTGCACACATATGCATGTAAATATCAACTCACATTGCTTCTCACATTAATTCAAAAGCTAACACACATTTCTATTGGGTACACATTTCAACCCTTTCCAATTGACATAAGTTTGAACCCTACCCCCAATCTGCCTACTGCCTGTTACCATAGTAACAGTTCTTGGAACACTCAACTGAGCACACCGGTCACAAGTTCAGCACACAATGTTGCTAATCCAAACACCAAGCGTGCTTGACTTTTCAAAATATCAGCTTATCCTATGTAATGTTCCTTTCAAACAGTTTTTATCAACCAATAAGAAACATGTTTTTAAAACACAGAAACATGCACCCTACTTTTCAGTCTAGAATGTTCTCAAACAGCCAATCATTTCTTTTCCTTTTTCAAAACTGCATTTTATCCACCATTTTAGAACAAACTTAGTTTTCAAACTGCCATTTCATTTACAGAGACCATCTGAGTGCATCGAGACCTCCTTTCAAGATGCTTAGAGTGTGGATTGTGGGACACAGCTATATTTTCTGGACCCAAAGGTATGCAGAAAACAGAGGCATTAACAAAGACCTAGCTTTGCCAATTGTAGACATTAAATGGATTGGACAGAGAGGATTAAAGTGGCATCAATTAATGCTATTGGTTAAATTTGTTTTACATCTCCAACACCCTGACTCATAATTGTGCACTGTGGTGGCAATGACCTAGGAACTTTGACTGGGGTAGGTCTGGAAATGTTTATGAAGGACACCTTAGGAGAATTAATGTCACTTTTCCCACAAACTGCCTTTGTCTATTCCAACATATGCCAAAGGCAGAAATGGAACTGTTCCAATCAATTTTGTCCACCGATTGAGAAAGCTAGGAAACATGTCAATAAAGCTGTTTCTTCTTTGCACCGAGATTATAGGATGGGGTCCATTTACCACAACAATCTGCGTTTCAATATGGATGGCATCTATAAGAGAGATGGTGTACATTTTACAGATGAGGGTAACAGAGTCTTCCTCATGAACTTTAGACTCTGCATAGGTACTTACTTGTAGGTACCAAAATCTCTCAATAAACACAACTGCTCTTTTTAGAGCCACCCAAGATCTAAACACATAAGCTTGATGTATATCTGAAAAATATTGCTTTTTTTTTGCTTGGAGTCATGCACCCAACGTGTTAGGAGTCGTGCACCCAACGCGAAAGGAATCGTGCACCCAACGCGCTGGAGTCACGCACCCTACATGTTAGGAGTCGTGCACCCAATGCGTGCACACCAGGGGGGCGCGTTAAGCGCCACGCTGGGTGAGCGACTCCTAATTTTACCGTAAAAACAAAATAGCACCTATCACTAATTTTTATTCTCCCCGGGGACCCCATCCCCCAGGGCCTATATGCAACGTTGGGGACCATGGGGGGAGCCCCAATGCTCCCACGGTCCCAGCCGGCTCTCCGTGTCCTTCGGGAGCCGGCATTGCTTTTCTACACGGGGAGCTACTACCATGCAGCTCCCTGTGTGGAAAAAAACTTGGTTTGCCTTTTGAAAGAGAGAGCAGGTTTCCCTGCACTCTCTTTCAAAATCCAAACCAAGTTTGCTATGACAGGGCGGGAGCCTCGACTCCCGCCCCTCCATAGCAAACAGCAGTGTCCTGGGGGTAGGTACCCCGAGACACTGCAGGAGTCGGCCCTGGGGGGTGGTGGTCCCCAGGGCCCTTGACGGCTCCAGGAGGGGGGCCACACGTCCCCCCTCCCACAACATACAAAGCCCCAGAGGGTGGTGGTCCTCAGGGCTTGGTGGGGCCTTTGAGCCCCCTCAATCATTTCTTTTCAAAACCCCGGGGGGTAGCGGCCCACAGGGCTGGGGGGGCCTTTAAGCCCCCACCCATGTATTTGCTGGGGGGGTAGTGGTTGAGCCCCCAACCATTTATTTTCTAGCCCCAGGGGTGGCTTTACTCAGGGATGTGGGGCCCCTCTGGGGGAGGGGCCCCCTTAAAATGTAATATTTTTGCCCCCAGGTTTTGGCCCCGGGTGCTAATTATTAAAGAAGCACGGGAGCCCGCGCTTTGTTTTATTATTATTTTTACGGCAGGATCTGCGCACCCAGCGCGTATTTTGATGTTTTTTTAAAGGTCTAGAGGGTCAGGGTATTTCTACCCTGCCCCCTTCATACGTTTTCCACACTTGTTCCACTGAATTTTTCAACCTCGCTCCTACCGAGGCACAAAATGGCTGCCAACACTTTCTGGTTTGGAGTGTTGACAGACAATTGACAGCCAATTAGCATGCAGGTCGTGATCGTAAGAGTGCGCTCAGGGTGCGCTCGGGATGCGCGGAACCACCACGGCCATAGATATATATGTGATGTTACTTTTTATTTTCTCAGCAACTACTGAACGGATTTACACCATTTAACCAAAAGGCACGACTCTTAACCAAGGGCTACCTCTTTGCAAAATTTGGTGTAATTCCGTTCAGCAGTTCGGGCTGTAGCTGCAATTAAAGGTTCCTATGAGAAATTGCAGAAGGAAAACACGTTTTGGGACCCCCCTTTTTTCTCGGCCCCCGCTTGACGAATCACCCTGACACTTTTAGGATAGGAGCGGACCGGAGCGGGCCATACGTTTTGAAAATTTCAGAACAATTAGTCAACCGGTGCCAAAGTTATTCCAAATAAAATGTTGCGAATTTCCTATGGAAAATAGGTCCTAACTATAACTACCTACTGGCGACCGCCAGTAGGATATATATATATATATATGCACAAAACCTCCTTCCACAAAAAGAGACAGCGACCCAGGGGGAGACGGTAGGTAACACCTTTATTCAGCACAGATGCGAATGCATTTCGGCAGACTTCTGCCTTCTTCAGCGCCCAAAACGATCCATGAGAAGTGTCTCAAGCTGGAAATCAGTCCCTCCTTTGAACGCTTGCTGCTGCAAGCCAGCTCCACCCCCAGTAATTAACTCCACGCACCTGAGAGCAGTCCCAAGTGTAGCTCGAAACTGCAAGTCCCAGAATGCAACAGTGTGGAATCCGGGACCACCGGTGCAGGAGTAAGTCACCAGTTGGTGAGAATGTCATTCCGGGGGGGGCAGGGAACATCGTGAGCCTCAAGGAAACAGGTGTAACAGTCCCGCTTTGGTGTGCCAGATGATCAGTGTCACCTCCGGTCCCCCAATACCACCGCAGCCATCTCTTCCAGAAAGTCAATAGGGCAGGGGCTGAGCCACAGTGTGCTCTACCCAGCATGGGATTAATAATCCCAAGACTGCTTTCTTATCTCCCTGGTTTCAATGGCGGGCTACCAGCCCGTCCAGCCAACGCTGGTCAAACAAACGAGCTGCAGGAGTCCAAGTCCCAGTGAGGCTGGTTACCTCAAGGCGTGGCGGGGGTCCCTGAAAAGCGCCGCTGGGTGACGCTATGTAAGATGCACAAAACCTCCTTCCACAAAAAGAGACAGCGACCCAGGGGGAGACGGTAGGTAACACCTTTATTCAGCACAGATGCGAATGCATTTCGGCAGACTTCTGCCTTCTTCAGCGCCCAAAACGATCCATGAGAAGTGTCTCAAGCTGGAAATCAGTCCCTCCTTTGAACGCTTGCTGCTGCAAGCCAGCTCCACCCCCAGTAATTAACTCCACGCACCTGAGAGCAGTCCCAAGTTTAGCTCGAAAATGCAAGTCCCAGAATGCAACAGTGTGGAATCCGGGACCACCGGTGCAGGAGTAAGTCACCAGTTGGTGAGAATGTCATTCCGGGGGGCAGGGAACAGCGTGAGCCTCAAGGAAACAGGTGTAACAGTCCCGCTTTGGTGTGCCAGATGATCAGTGTCACCTCAGGTCCCCCAATACCACCGCAGCCATCTCTTCCAGAAAGTCAATAGGGCAGGGGCTGAGCCACAGTGTGCTCTACCCAGCATGGGATTAATAATCCCAAGACTGCTTTCTTATCTCCCTGGTTTCAATGGCGGGCTACCAGCCCGTCCAGCCAACGCTGGTCAAACAAACGAACTGCAGGAGTCCAAGTCCCAGTGAGGCTGGTTACCTCAAGGCGCGGCGGGGGTCCCTGAAAAGCGATGCTGGGTGACGCTATGTAAGATGCACAAAACCTCCTTCCACAAAAAGAGACAGCGACCCAGGGGGAGACGGTAGGTAACACCTTTATTCAGCACAGATGCGAATGCATTTCGGCAGACTTCTGCCTTCTTCAGCGCCCAAAACGATCCATGAGAAGTGTCTCAAGCTGGAAATCAGTCCCTCCTTTGAACGCTCGCTGCTGCAAGCCAGCTCCACCCCCAGTAATTAACTCCACGCACCTGAGAGCAGTCCCAAGTGTAGCTCGAAACTGCAAGTCCCAGAATGCAACAGTGTGGAATCCGGGACCACCGGTGCAGGAGTAAGTCACCAGTTGGTGAGAATGTCATTCCGGGGGGCAGGGAACAGCGTGAGCCTCAAGGAAACAGGTGTAACAGTCCCGCTTTGGTGTGCCAGATGATCAGTGTCACCTCCGGTCCCCCAATACCACCGCAGCCATCTCTTCCAGAAAGTCAATAGGGCAGGGGCTGAGCCACAGTGTGCTCTACCCAGCATGGGATTAATAATCCCAAGACTGCTTTCTTATCTCCCTGGTTTCAATGGTGGGCTACCAGCTCGTCCAGCCAACGCTGGTCAAACAAACGAACTGCAGGAGTCCAAGTCCCAGTGAGGCTGGTTACCTCAAGGCGCGGCGGGGGTCCCTGAAAAGCGCCGCTGGGTGACGCTATGTAAGATGCACAAAACCTCCTTTCACAAAAAGAGACAGCGACCCAGGGGGAGACGGTAGGTAACACCTTTATTCAGCACAGATGCGAATGCATTTCGGCAGACTTCTGCCTTCTTCAGCGCCCAAAACGATCCATGAGAAGTGTCTCAACCTGGAAATCAGTCCCTCCTTTGAACGCTTGCTGCTGCAAGCCAGCTCCACCCCCAGTAATTAACTCCACGCACCTGAGAGCAGTCCCAAGTGTAGCTCGAAACTGCAAGTCCCAGAATGCAACAGTGTGGAATCCGGGACCACCGGTGCAGGAGTAAGTCACCAGTTGGTGAGAATGTCATTCCGGGGGGGCAGGGAACAGCGTGAGCCTCAAGGAAACAGGTGTAACAGTCCCGCTTTGGTGTGCCAGATGATCAGTGTCACCTCCGGTCCCCCAATACCACCGCAGCCATCTCTTCCAGAAAGTCAATAGGGCAGGGGCTGAGCCACAGTGTGCTCTACCCAGCATGGGATTAATAATCCCAAGACTGCTTTCTTATCTCCCTGGTTTCAATGGCGGGCTATCAGCCCGTCCAGCCAACGCTGGTCAAACAAACGAACTGCAGGAGTCCAAGTCCCAGTGAGGCTGGTTACCTCAAGGCGCGGCGGGGGTCCCTGAAAAGCGCCGCTGGGTGACACTATGTAAGATGCACAAAACCTCCTTCCACAAAAAGAGACAGCGACCCAGGGGGAGACGGTAGGTAACACCTTTATTCAGCACAGATGCGAATGCATTTCGGCAGACTTCTGCCTTCTTCAGCGCCCAAAACGATCCATGAGAAGTGTCTCAAGCTGGAAATCAGTCCCTCCTTTGAACGCTTGCTGCTGCAAGCCAGCTCCACCCCCAGTAATTAACTCCACGCACCTGAGAGCAGTCCCAAGTGTAGCTCGAAACTGCAAGTCCCAGAATGCAACAGTGTGGAATCCGGGACCACCGGTGCACGAGTAAGTCACCAGTTGGTGAGAATGTCATTCCGGGGGGGCAGGGAACAGCGTGAGCCTCAAGGAAACAGGTGTAACAGTCCCGCTTTGGTGTGCCAGATGATCAGTGTCACCTCTGGTCCCCCAATACCACCGCAGCCATCTCTTCCAGAAAGTCAATAGGGCAGGGGCTGAGCCACAGTGTGCTCTACCCAGCATGGGATTAATAATCCCAAGACTGCTTTCTTATCTCCCTGGTTTCAATGGCGGGCTACCAGCCCGTCCAGCCAACGCTGGTCAAACAAACGAACTGCAGGAGTCCAAGTCCCAGTGAGGCTGGTTACCTCAAGGCGCGGCGGGGGTCCCTGAAAAGCGCCGCTGGGTGACGCTATGTAAGATGCACAAAACCTCCTTCCACAAAAAGAGACAGCGACCCAGGGGGAGACGGTAGGTAACACCTTTATTCAGCACAGATGCGAATGCATTTTGGCAGACTTCTGCCTTCTTCAGCGCCCAAAACGATCCATGAGAAGTGTCTCAAGCTGGAAATCAGTCCCTCCTTTGAACGCTTGCTGCTGCAAGCCAGCTTCACCCCCAGTAATTAACTCCACGCACCTGAGAGCAGTCCCAAGTGTAGCTCGAAACTGCAAGTCCCAGAATGCAACAGTGTGGAATCCGGGACCACCGGTGCAGGAGTAAGTCACGAGTTGGTGAGAATGTCATTCCGGGGGGGGCAGGGAACATCGTGAGCCTCAAGGAAACAGGTGTAACAGTCCCGCTTTGGTGTGCCAGATGATCAGTGTCACCTCCGGTCCCCCAATACCACCGCAGCCATCTCTTCCAGAAAGTCAATAGGGCAGGGGCTGAGCCACAGTGTGCTCTACCCAGCATGGGATTAATAATCCCAAGACTGCTTTCTTATCTCCCTGGTTTCAATGGCGGGCTACCAGCCCGTCCAGCCAACGCTGGTCAAACAAACGAGCTGCAGGAGTCCAAGTCCCAGTGAGGCTGGTTACCTCAAGGCGCGGCGGGGGTCCCTGAAAAGCGCCGCTGGGTGACGCTATGTAAGATGCACAAAACCTCCTTCCACAAAAAGAGACAGCGACCCAGGGGGAGACGGTAGGTAACACCTTTATTCAGCACAGATGCGAATGCATTTCGGCAGACTTCTGCCTTCTTCAGCGCCCAAAACGATCCATGAGAAGTGTCTCAAGCTGGAAATCAGTCCCTCCTTTGAACGCTTGCTGCTGCAAGCCAGCTCCACCCCCAGTAATTAACTCCACGCACCTGAGAGCAGTCCCAAGTTTAGCTCGAAAATGCAAGTCCCAGAATGCAACAGTGTGGAATCCGGGACCACCGGTGCAGGAGTAAGTCACCAGTTGGTGAGAATGTCATTCCGGGGGGCAGGGAACAGCGTGAGCCTCAAGGAAACAGGTGTAACAGTCCCGCTTTGGTGTGCCAGATGATCAGTGTCACCTCCGGTCCCCCAATACCACCGCAGCCATCTCTTCCAGAAAGTCAATAGGGCAGGGGCTGAGCCACAGTGTGCTCTACCCAGCATGGGATTAATAATCCCAAGACTGCTTTCTTATCTCCCTGGTTTCAATGGCGGGCTACCAGCCCGTCCAGCCAACGCTGGTCAAACAAACGAACTGCAGGAGTCCAAGTCCCAGTGAGGCTGGTTACCTCAAGGCGCGGCGGGGGTCCCTGAAAAGCGATGCTGGGTGACGCTATGTAAGATGCACAAAACCTCCTTCCACAAAAAGAGACAGCGACCCAGGGGGAGACGGTAGGTAACACCTTTATTCAGCACAGATGCGAATGCATTTCGGCAGACTTCTGCCTTCTTCAGCGCCCAAAACGATCCATGAGAAGTGTCTCAAGCTGGAAATCAGTCCCTCCTTTGAACGCTCGCTGCTGCAAGCCAGCTCCACCCCCAGTAATTAACTCCACGCACCTGAGAGCAGTCCCAAGTGTAGCTCGAAACTGCAAGTCCCAGAATGCAACAGTGTGGAATCCGGGACCACCGGTGCAGGAGTAAGTCACCAGTTGGTGAGAATGTCATTCCGGGGGGGCAGGGAACAGCGTGAGCCTCAAGGAAACAGGTGTAACAGTCCCGCTTTGGTGTGCCAGATGATCAGTGTCACCTCCGGTCCCCCAATACCACCGCAGCCATCTCTTCCAGAAAGTCAATAGGGCAGGGGCTGAGCCACAGTGTGCTCTACCCAGCATGGGATTAATAATCCCAAGACTGCTTTCTTATCTCCCTGGTTTCAATGGTGGGCTACCAGCTCGTCCAGCCAACGCTGGTCAAACAAACGAACTGCAGGAGTCCAAGTCCCAGTGAGGCTGGTTACCTCAAGGCGCGGCGGGGGTCCCTGAAAAGCGCCGCTGGGTGACGCTATGTAAGATGCACAAAACCTCCTTCCACAAAAAGAGACAGCGACCCAGGGGGAGACGGTAGGTAACACCTTTATTCAGCACAGATGCGAATGCATTTTGGCAGACTTCTGCCTTCTTCAGCGCCCAAAACGATCCATGAGAAGTGTCTCAAGCTGGAAATCAGTCCCTCCTTTGAACGCTTGCTGCTGCAAGCCAGCTCCACCCCCAGTAATTAACTCCACGCACCTGAGAGCAGTCCCAAGTGTAGCTCGAAACTGCAAGTCCCAGAATGCAACAGTGTGGAATCCGGGACCACCGGTGCAGGAGTAAGTCACCAGTTGGTGAGAATGTCATTCCGGGGGGGCAGGGAACAGCGTGAGCCTCAAGGAAACAGGTGTAACAGTCCCGCTTTGGTGTGCCAGATGATCAGTGTCACCTCCGGTCCCCCAATACCACCGCAGCCATCTCTTCCAGAAAGTCAAAAGGGCAGGGGCTGAGCCACAGTGTGCTCTACCCAGCATGGGATTAATAATCCCAAGACTGCTTTCTTATCTCCCTGTTTCAATGGCGGGCTACCAGCCCGTCCAGCCAACGCTGGTCAAACAAACGAACTGCAGGAGTCCAAGTCCCAGTGAGGCTGGTTACCTCAAGGCGCGGCGGGGGTCCCTGAAAAGCGCCGCTGGGTGACGCTATGTAAGATGCACAAAACCTCCTTCCACAAAAAGAGACAGCGACCCAGGGGGAGACGGTAGGTAACACCTTTATTCAGCACAGATGCGAATGCATTTCGGCAGACTTCTGCCTTCTTCAGCGCCCAAAACGATCCATGAGAAGTGTCTCAAGCTGGAAATCAGTCCCTCCTTTGAACGCTTGCTGCTGCAAGCCAGCTCCACCCCCAGTAATTAACTCCACGCACCTGAGAGCAGTCCCAAGTGTAGCTCGAAACTGCAAGTCCCAGAATGCAACAGTGTGGAATCCGGGACCACCGGTGCAGGAGTAAGTCACCAGTTGGTGAGAATGTCATTCCGGGGGGGCAGGGAACAGCGTGAGCCTCAAGGAAACAGGTGTAACAGTCCCGCTTTGGTGTGCCAGATGATCAGTGTCACCTCCGGTCCCCCAATACCACCGCAGCCATCTCTTCCAGAAAGTAAAAAGGGCAGGGGCTGAGCCACAGTGTGCTCTACCCAGCATGGGATTAATAATCCCAAGACTGCTTTCTTATCTCCCTGTTTCAATGGCGGGCTACCAGCCCGTCCAGCCAACGCTGGTCAAACAAACGAACTGCAGGAGTCCAAGTCCCAGTGAGGCTGGTTACCTCAAGGCGCGGCGGGGGTCCCTGAAAAGCGCCGCTGGGTGACGCTATGTAAGATGCACAAAACCTCCTTCCACAAAAAGAGACAGCGACCCAGGGGGAGACGGTAGGTAACACCTTTATTCAGCACAGATGCGAATGCATTTCGGCAGACTTCTGCCTTCTTCAGCGCCCAAAACGATCCATGAGAAGTGTCTCAAGCTGGAAATCAGTCCCTCCTTTGAACGCTTGCTGCTGCATATATATGGGAAGTTGATATATATATATATATACTTGTACTACGCCTAGCCAGGTACCACAGCGAGCTATATTTAATTATTCAGTCCTTTCTCAATCTTAGCTGCCATCAAAACAATAGAGCCACAATCCAACCACCATTGTGGCATTTAGCTTCCTCCATTTTCCACTACCCCGTGTTCATATCCTCAATGTTGTGTACACTTAAGAACTTAGGGTCTCATGACATCTTCTAAGTTCAGCACTATTTCCTTATGCATCAAGCCAAGATTGCGCACATGAGCATCAAATTTAAATACAAGCACCATTCTTATTCCCAGATGTTCTAACAAAATGTAGAAATATTCATAGGGATTTTTTCTCTCATTGCTCAATAACCATTAGGTATTATATTCAGCACAACAATTAATATTTTGGATGTGATGTCACTGGCCATGTCATGTGTGATGTAATGTGTGAGATCACAAGCAAGACATTGCAGGGGCATAAGTTATAGTTAGCTCAGTTAACTATGACTGTTGTATTTCACTGGTCTTGTACAAATGAAATGTGAGTCTAACTATAAGGTCCCTGTAACCTTTTGTTTTTTTCAGTATATATACATATATATATATATATACATATATACATATATGGCACAAAACTACGTGTGAAAGTGCTCACGTCTTAATAGAATAATGTTGAATGGCAATGACATATACAGAAATGTTCATTGTATGAACAATAAAGTTTTGTTGAAATTGCCCATTCACCAATGCATATAAGATTAATTTTAATTTAACTGTTCGAAATGACTATGACGCATTCTCCGTAAATAACAATGAGATGTATTAAGATTTATTTTCTATGGTTTGAGTTAAATTCATTTTAAGTCTGTCTAGCTCCTGTTAACACTACATGCCATGAGGTATAGTCTGTTTGCACTGTCTATCACCAGGAAGTGAAAACACGCCATTTGTATAAACACGCACCATTTCCATGCCCTTGTACTCGTGACAAAGGAGCCCAGCTCCGAAATGCGTTGAGTGATTTTGGCCCTCTAAATAAACACGCGGTTTGAAGGATTCAGAGGAGTAAGAAACAATCAAATTGGGGATATATATATATATATATATATATATATATATATATATATATATATATATATATATATATATATATATATATATATATATATATATATATATATATATATATATATATATATATATATATTACCTACTGGCGGTCGCCAGTAGGTATATATAGTTAGGATTTTTTCTCTATGGGATTTTTGAAAATTCTATGTCTAATAACTTTGGCGTTTGTGGACGGAATTGGCTGAAAGTTTCAGGAAAATGGCACATTTTGTTTCTGAGCAGCCCTTGAAAATTTGGGGGGGGGTTCGTCAAGGGGGGGCCGAGAAAAAAGGGGGGTCCCAAAACGTGTTTTTAACATTGAGTTTTCCATAGGGCGGTTGGCCTCACTTTTAGCCCGAACGGCTGAATGGATTTGCACGAAACTTGGCAAAATTGTAGGGACTGGTAGCCCGATGTGCCTTTGCTAGGTCTCAATATATGTGCTTCAGTGGATTTTGAGAAATTAACGTTCAAAAAAAGATATATATCTGTAACAGCGGACCGGGCAGCGCTCCGGTTCGCGGACTTTACGCGTTACGGAGCTTTGTGAAGCGAAGCTGATTGGTTCTCCGGCGTCTGTAAACATTCCAAACAGTCCGTAGTGGCCGCCATCTTGTCTCTCGGTAGGATCGAGAGACAAGAGGAGGCCAAAGCGAAGGGGCAAATGACCATAAGGGGGCATAGTAGATCCTCCCTGACCCCCTAGGTTTGATGTGGAGGCTTTAAAAGGGTCTCGCAGGGCAAAAAAAAAAAATATCGTTTATTTAGTTTTTTTGCGTGGAGTGCGCCCGGTTCGCGAACCGGGAAGCGTTCTGGGGAGCGTACTTTCTTGAAAATTAGTGAAAAAAGTTAGAGTAAAATAATAATTGTGAGTGATCAGATGTAGGGTAGCTCTGAGAAGAGCTTTTGGGTTTATAGTACATTTAGGTACTTATAAGTAGGTACCAATGCACAGTCTTAAATTCAGAATGAAAATTCTGTTGCCCTCATCTGAGAAGTGAACTCCATCTCCTCTGTAGATATCTTGCATGTAGTAACGCAAGTTATTGTTGTACATGGAGCCCATTCCATGGTCTCTCATGTAAGCTGAAACAGATTTGTTTACATGCTTCCTCGATTTCTCAATTTGTGGACAAAATTGGTTCGACCACCTCCATTTCTGTCTTTGGCATATATTTGAATATACCAAGGCAGTCTGAGGAAAAAGTGCCATCAATTGCTCAAAGGTGTCCTTTAAAAGCATTTCCAGACCTACCCCAGTCAAAGTGCCCAAATCATTACCTCCACAGTGCACAATTAACAGGTCAGGTTTTGGCAAATGCATAAAGGTTTTCACCAATGGTATCAATTGGTGACATTTTAATCCTCTGTGGCCAAACCACTTAATTTCCACATCTTGTAAATTGAGGTTAGGTAAATTCCTGTTTTCAGCGTACCTCTGAGCCCAATAGATGTAACTATGTCCAACAATCCAGACAGAAAACATGGCGAGAGAAGGTTCTCCTGCAGTCAGATGAAGTGTGGCAATGAAATGGCAGTTGAAAAAATGAGAGTGTAAAATGAAAAAAACTGAGGAGTTTCTGTGTTAATGAAGCAGTAAGAGTGATTGGTGGATTTTGATTGCTGAAAACAGAAAGTTAGGGTGCATGGATGAGTTCGTTGAAAGATGTATTTTGAGTGGCGAAGAAAAAATCATTAAATGAAAGTATGCACTGGATATGCAGGTGCACTGAGAGTTCAGAGTTCAATTGCAACATTGTTGTGTGAACTTGGAAACACCAGAGGTCTTGCAAGAGGTGGTTGCTATGCAGAAAAAGCAGAGAGGGCAGAGGGGGGAAGGGTTTTGATTTGAAAAAAAGTGAGGGAAGTGTGCTTTAAGGAGAAAATTATGAATAAAGTTGTGTTTTTCAAATGTTGGTTTGTCTCAAGTGTTTTACAAATAGATTTTGTTTCTTTGAGAAATTGTAATTGGAGAAAATGTGAAGTATTAGTACTGACAGGGTTTTTATGTGCATAGGAGCTGTGGAGTGTTTTCAAATTATGACTTGTAAATCGTTTTTGAGGAAAAGCAATGGTTTTAATATTTATGACAAGGATATAATGGTGTATGCTTCTTTATAAGGCAATTGAGTGTCTCTCTGATGTTATTTTTCCCATTTCAATGTAAGAAGTTTCTCTGTGGAGCAAATTGCTTGTAAATATGCTCCCACCTGTGCATGGCAAATTTAGATTTTGAATGTTTGCGTTACATAGGCATGTTAAAGGTGACCGAAACATGCTGCAAAGGCAATCAAAAAACGCATTCATGTGTCTTAAGGACATTTTAAGTCATTTCCCCATGTGGAGTGTTTTTAAATTATGACTTGAAAATCGTTTTTGGGGAAAATGAATGCTTTTATAATTTATGACAAGGACATAATGGTGTATGCTTCTTTATAAGGCATTTCAGTGTCTCTGATGTTATTTTTCCAATATTAAATTAAAAGACCTTTCCCCGTGGAGCAAATTCCTTGTAAATATGCTCCCACCTGTGCATGGTAAATTTAGATTTTGACTGTTTGAGTTACATAGCCATGTTAAAAGTGACCCAAAAAAGTTGCAACGGCTTTAAAAAAACACTTTCATGTGTCTTGAGGACATTTTAAGTCATTTCCCCGTGGGCAGTGTTTTCAAATTATGAGTTGAAAATCGTTTTTGAGGTAAAGGAATGTTTTCAAAATTTATGTGCGCCATATGCCCCCAAATTTCTTTTTCAGGGGTGCAGCAGGGTGTTCTTGAGACACCCCTGCACCCTCGGAAAAATTCGTAATTTGCGATGAGGTAATTGCTAATCGCAAATTGCACCTTCATTCCTATGGGCCTCCTGCTCCATGGAAATGAATGGGTAATTTGTAATTAGCAAATAGCTCATCGCAAACTAGGAATGGTAAAGAATCGCTATTTATTCCTTAAAGTTCGCTATTTAGGAAATGCAAAAAACTTTGATGATACATATGGCGGTTCATCTCTAACACGATAAGAAGCATAGGGATAGATTTATGATGACTGGCGCATCACCAGGGATGTGTTAGTCATCCTGTGCCGCTGTTCCGCCACCTATGGTGTGCTGCATTTACAATGCGGCGCATCATGGGGCAAAAACAGCACAGATGCGTGACGTATCTGTGCCGTAAAGGTGGCGCATTGCTGGAGTTGTATCGCAAGTGTGATGAAGCTCCAGCAAGGCTCAGGGGTGCCCCTGTCGCAGGGTTTCTGTTCTCACACAGAACTGTGCACAGAGGATTGGAACCTCGGCGAATTAGGGTGCCCCAAAACTCACCTTAGTGATCAAAAACCCCTTAGCAAGCTAGGTACAGTGTCACATTGGATATAACAAACTCTCAATGTTTAGACAATCCAGAATATGAACTTATAGTACCTCAGGATAGGTGGAACTCATGAACACTCGGTCGTTATATATTTATTAGAAACCAGAATATGGAGTTAAGAAGAATACATGTGCATTTGAAATGTTTATTTACTAATGCCGTCTTCTCAGGCGTAGTATCTTAGATAATACAAGTACACATATTATCAGTAGCAAAATTACCAGCATAGTTACTAGTACATAAAAAGCGAATGGTGACAGTATGTTAACATGCTGTAAATGAATAAGAGTTAGCAACACTTATAAGCAGCCGCGGGCCGTGGAGGGAGTTACGGTGGGGCAGGGAGGCGGGGAGGGGGAGGGGCAGGGTGGAGAGGGCTAAAAAACGGCACCTGGATAATTACAGGTAAGTAAACAATTTGATTAATAAAACAAATTTCGTAGCGCGCACTGCATCGCATTTTGCGATGCAGTGCGCGCTACGAAATTCGTTTTATTATTTAAATTGTTTACTTAGCTGTAATTATCCAGGTGCCGTTTTTTAGCCCTCTCCACCCTGCCCCTCCCCCTCCCCGCCTCCCTGCCCCACCGTAACTCCCTCCACGGCCCGCGGCTGCTTATATCTCACCCTCCCTAATACACATATTATATTATTTGCTAAGAAGGTCTCTTTGTGTTGGTTTAGGGCGTGCCCATACTTTAGTGTCTTAGATTTGAAGGAATCACATCAGCATACACCAGCTCTCTCTTCATGTGAACCGCATCAAGTGTTGTGTATGTGTGTTCGGCAAAGCAATATAAAACCCGCCTCATGCCCAGAATTGGCAGAAGCTGCACTTATGTTATGAGTATGAAGTCGTGGAGATCAGACCTCATAACAATTCTGTATCGTGTTGTTCTTGAAACTTCAGCACTCGCTGTACAGATATAGTTTAACAAGCAAAGCAGATAGTAGAGCAATAACATATTATTCTCATGTAAACCACGATGAACTACTAGGTTGAAAGCTAAAGCAACAACTAAGTGTCGTGTGCAGAAGTTGCAAAAAAGGAAAAATGGCGTTTAAACCGGTAATGAGCCCATGCTAACTTAACACGGTGTAAAGATATCCAGGATCTAGATGACACCTCCCCATGATCCGGAAACGAACTGAATAAGATAATAGAAGTGCCATCTCATGAGAGCAGATTGCAACTTTATATGTGGACGGTCCGCAAGGTAAAACATTAAAAACTAGGAAAATTTAATGCTAAAGAAAAATAAAACAGCCAACTACTTTATCGAGGCTTAAGCCAATAGGCAAGCTAAATAATAAAAACTTGACAAATAAGTCAATGAATTGTCAATGAAATGCTAGTACTCAGCATATCAAACATGAAAAAGGTCTATGACATAACTGTGTATGCAAAATAAGCTGCAACAGCCTCCAATAGGAAGTCACCGTCTTCATCCGAAAAGAGTTCAGCCATCCAATTTAAAAGCGGAAAAGAACATACGTGCTCTCCCAGCACCGGATCCTCTATCACCATCAGAGGACAGCTCGGTGGGTTTTCAAGAAAGCTCTGTTCCAAGAAAGACTGTGTTGCCGCCAGTAAATTCCAGGGACCAATTAGTCCATGCATCAATGCCACAGCCATAATCCTTTCGCCAGGACAAACCAACTCGTGAGTAATGATAGGACTCATCAGCTGATTAAAGTCGACGTCAGGAGAAACCGGTCCGCAGAGACACAAATCAATGGCCCAATCGAAATCACAGGTCAGGCAGTGAAATACAGGCTGGACACAGGTGAAGTAGGAGAATCGAAAAGATAATCCATATGCCGTGCTTAATATCGGCAACGGCATTGTGCCATAATATTCAAGCATGCGATTGCGGAACAGCGTCAGCAGCTGCAGGGCGGGACCTTGCACAGGAGGGACATCCATATTTAAAAATGTAAAAAAGCACAAGAGCGTCCGCTGCTAATGCAAGTAAAAATGGGAATCCACCAAGCACAGTGGAAAAAATAGAATGAAAGAAAGCAGGGATGACTCCAAAGATTTTCTCAAATGAAGTCACGAGACCACTGGTAACAACTTTAAAAAAATGCGCCAGGCCCTTTGTGGAGGACGCGTTAAAGATAGTCCGAACCATCTTGCTGAAATGGAAAGGCGAATCAGTATTTAAAAGGGTCTGCACCTCTGTACGGGTGTTCGCTATGTGAAGCACGAAAGTTTCACGGGCCGAACTCAAGGCTACCTCTCTCTGAGACAAAAGAGCCCTTATTCTTGCCATGCCGTTGAAATCTGCTCCCAAGGTTGGTATTTGTGGCCAGATTGAAAACTCCCTATGTTCATGTGTGGGAGGAAATAGAACATTTCTGCAGCAAATAACCCGTTCACTTACTGTTACGATAAAAGGAATACTTTTAATTAACCCAGAACAATCTTCATTATTGAGCATCAAATAACTACCATTTTCCAACAACTGAACGTGGGGATGATAGCAGGAACTGGCGTGCCTTGCAACACGCAAGCCATATTTGGTCGGTCTTTGTTGCATGAACCGTGTAACTGTATGTGCCTACACATTAGTGAATGATCTGGCGTCTCAGTGCATTCCTCTCCATTCAGATAAACTTCTTGATCATCTTTGAAACATCTGTATGTGTATGGAAGCGACCAGACCTCATGAAGAAAACCACTACCTAAAGGTTCATAACGACCTATTGGTATATATTTCATACAATTTGAAAACTTATATAAAGCAAAAGGCAGCGTTATTAAACCGTGGATAAGGCACGTTGCCAAAGCAGCCAACCTTTTGGATTTATACTGGAAATGTTAAAGGAAGAATTACGGAGTAGGGCCTGTAAATCACTAATGGACAACCGAGTAAAATTACTCCAACCATCATATTCCTCTAACTCCGGGATAGTAGGGGTGTTTAATTTTTTAGAAGTAGCCAATCCAAAGCATTTGGTCTGGGAAATTGTTTCATTCACAAACAACATATGATTTGGGATGAGACATGCACGGTGCAAAGCCTCAGTGCCTTGTACCTGCCAGGTTCGTGAACCCCAAACTGATGTAGATCCTGGATATCTTTACACTGCGTTAAGTTAGCATGGGCTCATTACTGGTTTAAACGCCATTTTTCCTTTTTTGCAACTTCTGCACACGACACTTAGTTGTTGCTTTAGCTTTCAGCCTACCTGCGTCAAGATCTATGCCTGCTTCAAGCAGGCGCAGGGTTTTGATGCAGCTTTGTCCTATCTGATTGTAAATGCGGCACACCGTGGGTGGCAGAGCAGCGGTGCACGTTAACTGGTGCATCCCTGGGGATGTGCTAGTTAATATAAATCTGCCCCTTTACATTTAATTATGTGCACGGGACACAGAGTCGGTGAGGTTTATCTAAGGTTAAGAAGAGATGAGTCCTGTTCAGTGAAAAATTGGACATAGGCTTCACCTCCTCACAGCCGCGGGCCGTGGAGGGAGTTACGGTGGGGCAGGGAGGCGGGGAGGGGGAGGGGCAGGGTGGATGGACCTAAAAACTGGCATATGGATAATTGCAGGTAAGTACACAATTTAATTATTCAAACGAAATTCGTAGCGCGCACAGCATCGCATTTTGCGATGCAGTGCGCGCTACGAAATTCGTTTGAATAATTAAATTGTGTACTTACCTGCAATTATTCATATGCCAGTTTTTAGGTCCCTCCACCCTGCCCCTCCCCCTTCCCGCCTCCCTGCCCCACCGTAACTCCCTCCACGGCCCGCGGCTGCCTCCTCAGCATCGCTGGACATGGTTAAATAATAGCTGCAAAATGTTACTCTTGTTAAACAATTTTACTATTATAATCTCTGAGATTTGTCTCTTACTCTGCAACATCTCATTGTTGTTATCTTTCTTTAAAGATAAAGACAACATCAACATGAGCGACAATCAGCAATCAGTTGATTTCGACCTCATCATTGAACTCGTAATTGAAACATCAGTGGATGTTGATCCCTTGGATGATTTAAATCCTGAGGATGAAGAAGAACGTGATGAGGATGCAGATTTGTCAGAATTGTATGACATAGGATGGGAAGCTGACGTGCTTGAGCCTATGGAACTATAAACATTTATTTTATAAATTTATAATAAATAAAAAGTAAAAATGTAAACCGTTTAATTTAAAAATAAAGACACCTTCAAAAACAGGTTATGTGTAGTGTCTTCAATAAAATATTAAAATATGGTCATAAAATTAGATCAGATTCATATATAAAACAGCACAGGTAAAATGAATATAAATTCCATTTCTTTTCTGCTATTTCTGTATTCTAAATTTGCCATGTACAAAAAAATCTTCTATGTAAAAATGTTAAGTAGTGTGTTAAGTTTTTGATGACTGTTATTAATTTTTTATTATATTTTACCACAGATTCAACTGCAGATCATTTCAAGATTTCAGCATGCCAACCAAAGAAAGAGTGAGAAAGGCTGCAAAACGTCAAAGACAGCAGGTGAATGAAAAAAAGCAGCAGTCCTCTAACAAAAAGATTTGTCAAGTCACCAAGAAAGCACCGGGTAAGAGTACAAAAACATTCATAAGAAATATCTGTAGTAAAAAAAATATTACTACAGAAAATTTTTCAGTCCAGAAAAGGAGAAGCAATTCAAACGGTAAGGAAAGGCCAATGAAAAATGTTACTGCTAGAGTAAGAGATAACTCTATGCATGAAAGTAGAAGGAAACAACAGTTTAGGGACATTCGTAAACGAATGTTCCGCAACAGGATAATTGGCAATTTGTTAAAAAATATTAAGAAAGGTCAACAGAAAGTGGTTTTTTATAAGAGAAAAAAAATAGTTGAGAAAGTTATTGATCAGGCATTTGAAATTAAACGTAAGTTATTTATTTTGACAATCAATAGAATTAGGAAGCTAAACAAGGCAATTTATGATTTCAAAAGAAATAGTAGATGGAAGAGAATAGTTAATCGTAGTAATTTTTGTGAAGTTTTTTCTGGAGAATGGATGCATAGTTCAAGCTCTGAGGCATTTTTTAATGAGGAGAGTTATTTCCAGGATAATGATTTGGTGCATGCAGTTGACACCAGTGGTCGAGCTTATGAAGTGAAAGATGGTTGTCCAGTTGAAAAAGAAAAACTTGTGACAACAGAGATAGAAGAGGTGTTAGGTAATGAGGTTTTAGGGAGACGTCCTAAGGGTCCTGTGTACACCTGGAAGTGTAGTAGTATTTGCAGTGTACGACAGGATTCCATCAATTTGCTTTGTGATTTTATACGGTCATTTAATAAGAAAAGTTTGAAGCAGAAAATGAAGTTGTTGCAAGAATTAGATCCTTGCAGAGTGAGAGAAGTGATAGGTTTGCATGGTCATTCACTGGCTTGTCTTTCCAGGAGAGTATGCCAGAGTGTTTTTCATCATTTCAGGATGCTAGCAGTGCATCATAATAAAGTGAGGAAATTAGTTAGAATGTTGTATTATGCTAAGAGTCCAGCAGTTATGCTTAAACAATTATGCGCTGCTCTTTTGCATGGTTCTGAAATAGATGTGAAGAATATATGTGAAGAAATTGAGTTTTGTTACTTTGGAAGTAAAGAGGAGAATGTTGAAATTGACCAAGAAGAAGAGAGTAATGTGGAAGATAGTGTACAGGTTTCCAGTATAGATAATTTCCAGAGGGAAATTGCGACGTTTGAGGTGAAATCAAGTGAGAGGCCAAATTTCACTTGTGTGTGTTGTCGACGCACTTATTATAAGAATCAGACTAAGTTAGTGGATTTATATGGAAAAAGTGAAAGGGAAAATAATAGTGAATGGAAGGATTTTACAACATACTTGATGGTAGAAAATTGTTTTGATTTGGGATTGGATCAACGTGTGTGTACTTATTGTTGTAACAAATTAAATCAAAACCAGATGCCTGCTAGAGCAGTTCATAATAATCTGGAATTGGTTGAGATTCCTTCTGAATTGAAGGATTTAAATACTTATGAATCTATTTTGATTCAAAGTATCCATCCCTTTCAGGCTATTGTAAGAATGGAGCCAAAGACAGGGAAATTGCCTCCATCAGATTTACAGAGAGGATTAAAGGGAAGAGTTGTTTATTTGCCTCTAGATTTGAAGAAAAACATTAACACAATTGGAGTAGAAAAAGTGGAAGAGGAACCTCTTGTTATCTTAGTTAATGGGGTTCCGACAAAGAATAAGAAAATATGGCAAGATTTAGTAGATGTTAGGAAAGTCAAAAGGGCAACATTGTATTTGAAAAAAAATAATAAATACTATAAAAATGTATATGTTGCAGAAGAGGAAGTAAGTGAGGAAGAGGATAGCGATTTGTGTGCTGGTCAAATTGAGAAAGTAGAACCCTGTACTAGTGAAGAAATATATGAACATTATAGTGTTCATCCTTTGCATTCCAAGGAAGTCATGGGGAATGCTATTGAGTTGTTTCAAATGAAACAAGCGAAAGGGAGTCCCATTAGTGTTTGGGAGGAAAGTTTGGAAGCTCGGTGTTTCCCACAGCTTTTTCCAACAGGTCAGGGAGGAAGATATGATGAGCGACCTCATCAAATTCCTGCTTCTGAATACCGGACTTTGCGATTGTATGCAGGAGATCCTAGGTTTCGACAATGCATTCCTTATTTGTTTCATCTCCTGTTTGAAAGCGATCTGTCTGGATTGTCATATGCAGTGAACCACATCTTGAAAAGTGGTATACACATGCAAAACATCTCGGCAAGTGACTTTATGGATAAAGTCAATGTCCAAGACAGTATTTTGGATTCTCACCTGATTAATCTCATGGCGTGTCAGCGTGGTACTAATGAGTACTGGTACCGTCGTCATGGTGATTTAAAATGTATGCTGAGGAACTTAGGAACTCCCACATGGTTCCTCACTCTGAGCTGTGCTGAGTATGGCTGGGAAGACTTACTTGAATTTCTACGAGAGGCAAATGCTAACGTAGAAAACATCGAATTCAAGACACCCGGAGAACTGTGCTCTTTGGATCCAGTCAATGTATGTAGGTACTTCAATCATGGATTTGAAGGTATGATGTCTTTCATCATGAATAAGAAGAATCCACCTCTTGGAGAGGTGTTGGATTTCTTCTGGAGGAAGGAGTACCAAGCAAGAGGTGCTCCTCATATACATATGTTGCTGTGGATCAAGGATGCACCTAAATTTGGAACGGATGCAGAAGACTCAGTGATGAGTTTCATAGAACAGTATTCTACGTGTGCTGTTCCAAACGCAAAGGAGAAAAAAAGCCTAAGAGAAAAAGTTCTACGTTTCCAAAGCCATCGATGTGGAAAGTACTGTCGTCGTAAATTCCGGAACAAAGACAAGTTCTACACCAAATGTCGTTTCGGCTTTCCACGACCGGTGATTTCTAAAGGAAGAGTGAACAGTTTGATGTCTTCGCTGCAACATAATGTGATGAAGAAATCACCTAAAAACACATACAATTTGAAGAGGAACGAAGAGTCTAAGTACATCAACAACTACAACCCGGTGATTTTGTCCATGTGGAATGCTAACATGGATATACAGTTTGTGGCTGATAACTGTATGGCTGTGGCTCGGTATGTGACATCTTACATCACCAAAAAAGAGAAGACAGAATTGAAGGATATGTGGGAGGACATTTCCCATGAAAAGAGCCTCAGCAAGAAGTTGTACAGTTTCAGTCTGAAGATGTTGTCGCATCGAGAAATCGGAGCTTACGAATGTTCTGACCGGTTGTCTTCAGCAAGTCTCTATGCCAAGTCCAGGAGTATCGTTTGGGCGAGTGTTGGTCTTGCTGCAACGCGTAATCGAGTTCTCAAACGTGTGCGGGAAATTGAGTATTTGGCGGAAAAGGAGCCAAACAGTACCGACATTTTAAAGACCAACATGTTGGATACATATTATCCAAATCGAAGCAGTCACCTCGAGAATGTTTGTCTGTATGAGGTTCTGCAAAATTACATATTCAAGAGGAACATCAAAGAAGATACTGAGAAAGGAGTGTATGCTGTAATAGGAAGTGAGGGATGTCTGGTCAAGCAAAGAAAATGCCACTTGATAAACCATCGAAAATTGAGTGGCGAATCTCCTGAAAAAAAGGAGTTTTTCTATTTAGCACTTTTGCAACTTTTTAAGCCTTGGCGTGCAGAAGAGGAACTGCTTGGAGATTTCCTTTGTTACGAAGACTCTTTCAATGCTGCCAAGGAGACCATAGAATGTCCTGCTTTTCCCAAATATGTAGAAATGTTGAATGTGGAAATTGAGCAGGAAGCAACGATTGCAGCCGAGATTGCCAGAGACAGTTCTCAGGACAGTCAGAGTTCTGCTTCATTGAGTCAGGATCCACTAGGAGGACCTGTTATCGAAAATGAAGCTGCCACTGCTATGAATGAAGTGGAAAGAGCCATGGCACATGCTCAGGAGGATGCGGTTAACTTAGAAGAGTTGGAAAGACAACTCAACGTTGAGCAGAGGAAAATATATGACGAAGTTACCATGCAAATTGATCATGGATTAAGTCATGACAAGAAAGAGTGCTCATGTACGTCGTTGAAGCCTGTCCGACTGTACGTGAGTGGAGAAGCGGGAACTGGAAAAAGTTTCCTTATTAAAGCAATTTCATGTTATTTGCAGGAAAGGACAGAGTCATCGCTGTCTTGTGTTGTCACCGCTCCAACTGGACTGGCAGCACATAACATTAAAGGGATTACTTTACATCGTTTACTGATGCTGCCAGTGGAGCATGACAACAAATTAGAATATCACAAGCTATCTGGAGATGCTTGTTTTGAAGTTTCAAGAGTCTTGAGGAAAATGAAACTTCTTATCATTGACGAAGTAAGCATGGTTTCCAATGTCATGCTTGCCTTTGTGCATTTGAGAATGCAAGAAGTTCTCAAAACAGAGTATGATGTGTTATTTGGTGGCAAACACATCATTGTTTTCGGAGATCTTCTGCAGCTGACACCAGTGAAAGGGCAACCTGTGTTCAAAATGCTCACGCATGAAGATACCAGGAAGTGCTTAGGGAGCATTGGCAACGTCAATATATGGTTAAACTTCAATTATGCTGAACTGCATGAAAATATGCGTCAGGCAAAGGATGAAGTTTACAAGACTATTCTACAAGATGTTAGAATTGGAAAAGTGACCGAGCATGGGAAAGAAGCTTTACATGCACGATTACTGACAAATTTATATCCAGACCAAGATGTTGTGCCTGAGAATATTTTTCAGAAAATTACTGAGAAAAAATCTGGAATATGTTTGATGCCAACTCTTGCAGAATGTGCCAAATTCAACAACAAAATGTTGCATTTAGAAAAGCAAGAGATTGTGAAACTGGAAGCTATTGACAGAGTAGAGCATATGGGATCAACAATTATTTTGTCTGAGAATCTGAAAACAAAATTGGATTCATTAGAGAAGAGTATATCTAAAACTGCAGGTTTTGAAAAGACTCTGAATGTGTGCTTGAACTGCCGTATAATTTTAAGAAGGAATTTACATGTTGAAAGAGGTCTGGTAAATGGATCAATGGGTAATGTTGTTGATTTTGTGAAATACAGAAATAGAGATGGAATTGAATTTTTAAAAATTAAATTTGATGGCATTGAGGAAGTACAGCTAATTGGTCGTTGTTCTGCTAGATTTTTGCTTGTAAAAGACTTATATGTTCGTCGTAAGCAGTTTCCTGTTTGCTTGGCATATGCGGTGACAATCCATAAATCGCAAGGTTTAAGTGTAGACTGTGCATTGGTGAATATTGGCAGTTCTGTGTTCAAGGAGGGTATGGCATATGTGGCATTGTCACGAGTTAGAACTTTATCGGGATTGTACTTGATTGAGTGTGATGTCACAAACATTTGTGCAGATCTAGATTGTGTTAAGGAATACAATAGGTTAAGAAGAGAGTATGCGCCACATTTACCTCAGTATCCTTTGTTTGAGAAACGTGTGGTAGGCCGGAAACGAAGAAATGTGACCAATACTGGGGAGGTTGTAGCAAAAAGACAAAAAGTCGATGAACCTGAAATTATAAGCAGAAACAAAAAGGATTCTGTTGAAGATGTTGTTGGTTTTCAATTTGAAAACAGTTCTGGTGTCAACTGCTATGCTAATGTAGTGGTTAATGTTTTGTTTTCTCTAGAAAATGTAAAAGAAGAGATTGTGGTCAATTCTGATCAAAGATTTTGCAGTTTGTTAAATTCTGTGTTAGAGAAATGTAGCACTGATAGAACAAACATAGAAAGTGTGTCTGAAATTCGAAATCTGTTAGACAGATGTTCAGGCCAAACACAATTCTCTCAAAATAGTCAGCAAGATTGTCAGGAGTTTTTAATGTATATGCTTGATGTATTGCATGATGAAGGTGTAGATGTAGATCACCTGTTTGGGCTTTCTTATCAATGGCAGCATGACTGCGAGAACTGTAGGGTATCAAGTACTACTAGTGTAGACTCAGAAAGATTTATATATTTAACTTTGCCAGACAGTAAATCAGTCTCTTTTAATAAGCTAGTAAAAGCAGCTGATCACAACATGGAGTGTAGCCAATGTAAATCTGAAATGATGTCCACATTATTTATACGAACATATGGCCAGTATGTCATTTTAATGTTCCAACGATGTAGGCCTGATGGAACAAAATTGACAACTTTAATTAAAAATGTTGTGGCTTCACAGTTGTCAATATCAGGAAGGACTTTTGTAACTGTAGCAATTATATATCATGATGGTCCTTCAATAACATCAGGACATTACACAGCTTATTTAAAGTGTAGAAATGGCTGGTCATTCTGCAATGATTCTGTTTTAATTTTCAAAAAAAAATTGCCGTATGACCTTAAAAACTCTTACCTGGTGTTTTTAAAACCAAAATTTTAGGGAAAGAATCTCGGGATGTGCTCTGAGGAATTTCAAGAAGTTCTAATGGCTCCTACACGATTTGGCCTTGAGGATAAGTGTAATACAGAGACATAACTTCTTACCATAACACTGGACGTCATGGAGAAATACGTGCACTTTGAATGAGTTCAGAAAAACTGTTTCTTTTTATAAGCTAATTGAAGCAGCCAATCAAAACATGGAGTAGAGGGAATGTAAGTCTGCAATGCTGTCTACTGTTTTACATTGCTTTGTGATTAAAAGTGATGTAGAGAATTAAATAATTGTACTAGTCATAAAGGTAGTGTAAGTCTGCTTCATAGTAAGCAGTATCAGTGTGATAGGAAATGTAGAACATGATTGAGCAAGAAGGGGAAGATATTACTAGTCCAGGATTGTGAAAATGATCTTCAACATTTTAATTGTGAAAGTTGCGGAAATACAACATGACGGGATTGGCTTACAAGAATTCTAAGAGTTATAAATGGCTCAGACACGATTTGGCCTTGTGGAAACGTGTGGTAGAGAGCGAGAAGTCATTTATTGTATGTAACATGTTTTTGAAAACGATGGAGGTTTTCTTTCAGAAAGTGGCGGGTTGAAAGTAATAACAGCACAACAGAGTGTAAGCTGTTCATAGGACATCCTTCGCCGTCATGGAAAGTAAGTTAACTTTAAGGAGTTCTGAATTCTGATTTGTTATGTTGTATGGGTTTTTTAAACACAATCATTTTGATTGTGTTTTTTTTTCCCCGCTGTTATATGATGAATACCTTCAAGTCACTGTTTTAGTGAAATTTGATACATTCTGAGAACAGCAAAAATAAACCATTTAACATGTATAATTAATTCTGTTCTGTTTGCATTTATGATGTACATGTAGAACTGTGTAGGAGGCATGGAGAAGGTGAGGCTTCTGTAAGTGTCAAAGTTGTTGCATACAGTGCTCATATTCTACGTAGTCTTTTATATTTCATTACTTTCACTGTTTCTGACTGATCTAAAATTTTTTTTTTAAAAAGAACAGTAAGTATAAGGGAAGGAAACAGACAGTTATGTTAAAAGAAAGACAGCTATAGGGAGTAAACTAGGGATACTGTTACCCGCAATCCTCTGCTGATGATGTCACTGACCATGTCATGAATGATGTAATATGTGACATCATCAGCAGTGGATTACGGGTAATAGTATCTCTAGTTTACTCCCCTATAGCTGTCTTTCTTTTAACATAACTGTCTGTTTCCTTCCCTTATACTTACTGTTCTTTTTTTTTTTTTTAAAAATTTTGGTTCGCTCCCGGTTCGCGTACCGGCGAGCGAACTGGGAAGCGAACTAAGAGAAATAGAGGTTGGCACAGTTCCAAATATTGTACCAATTTTTTAATAACGGGGAGGTAGTTCTGAAAAGAACTTTTTTTTATTGTTTTTGTTGTTTTATATTTTTTTTATTATTTTTCTGAACATTTTTTTACTTTTTTTGAATTTTTCTGAACGGTTTTATATATTTTTTTGTTTTTTTTCGGGGGGGGAACGAAAACGATTCATTGTAAAGGGCTCAACAGGAGCAACAAAAAAAAAAAAGAATTTATTGTTTGGGGCGTTTCGTACAAACTTGCATATGATTGTCAATAGCTCTGTTGATCAGAGTGATGCTACTTTCTCTGTAGCAAATGAATCCACTGCAATGTACGCAGACTTGTTTTACTTCACCAAATCTCATTTGTATATTTGGCACCATCTCCCTGCCCTCTGGTCCCGTCACTTCCGGTACAACAGATCTTCTGGCCATAATAGGGAGATTATCTAGGTCGTTACGAAACTGTGCAGCACTGTAGTTGTTAGGATGCCACCTAGTCATATGGCGATGCATTGTGTAGTTTCCGTAACTGTATTTTTTCTCGGTCCCTCTGGACAGTCTATCTTGACATATAAGGCAAGTTACGTATCTTGCATTTACTTTTTTCTGACCTTTGGGAAATTAAAAAAATTGCCAAATGAAGTTTTCTTTCCGGTGAGACGTCCTGGGCTCCTCAGGCAAAAACTGCCTCTCTTCTTGCTCTTCTTCCTCTTCCTCTTCTTCCTCTTCTTGCTGAATTATAACTTCAGCAGGTGGTCCTCTCTTCCTTGGATGTGGTGGAGGTGGTGGGGAAGCACCAGCTGAAGCTACTAAAGAAGCCATTGCTCACTGGTAACAAAGGGTCTTTCTCTCACAATGATGAAAGTCAGAGTGAGGAAAGAAGGAGGGATTTTCATCATTTGGGAAAAACAATAGTTCTCAACCAATGAAAAGTGTTCATTTTAGATTATATGACCTAGTCTTACATCATTAGGAAACAAAAAGTGAAATGAACCAATGAAAAGTGTTATTACCAAGTCACATGACCTGCTGTGTTTACGTTACGCGCTTTGCGCCGCCTCCCGGTTTGCTTCCAGGAACCTGCGCTTCGCGCCTCGGTTCGCGTACCAGTTCGCTAACGTAGCACGTCATATGACGTATCACGCGACAACGCGAAACGTCATGCGGACGCGAGGCGTCACGATGTTGTTTTCTAACGCGGCAGTTGCGGTAAAGGAACGTTTACCGGCTCGCGGTCTATTTCGCGGCATCAAGGTCAGCTAACGGGAAGCTTCCCGATTCGCGAAGCGGGAGCGAAGAAAAAAAAATATTTAAAAAAAAAATTATTAATAAACATATAAAATATTTTTTGGGATTTAAAGAAGAATACATTTTACAGCTACAGATATTAGCTGTTAAAAAACCAATGAAATTCACTGAAAAAACCATAGGTTATAGACCATATATAGTTAGGAATTAGCATTTACAAAACCTTGAAAATTCACTGAAAAAACCATAGGTTATAGACCATATATAGTTAGGAATTAGCATTTAGAAAACCTTATTTTACTCACACAAAACCATTGAAATTCCATATATAGTTAGTTGCACTAACTATATATCGCGCACCCGCAATCCACTGCTGATGATGTCACATATTACATCATTCATGACATGGTCAGTGACATCACTGATGACATCACTGATGACATCTCAAATGACATCACTGATGACATCACTGATGACATCTCAAATGACATCACTGATGACATCATGACACACCAATACCAGTTACTACATACGCACTCACTGATTCCTACGTCTACACACACATTCACTCATTCACCCATACAATCACTCATACATACAGTCACTCATTATTACAACACTATCATATGCACTCATACACCTATGCAGACACTCACACACTGCCACTCATCCATGGAGTTACTCACACACCAAGTCAGTCCTGTAAAGAATCAATCACACTTCCATTTCCTCATCTATACAGTTAAACACAGAACACCATACTTCAGTGACATCACTGATGACATCACTGATGACATCTCAAATGACATCACTGATGACATCTCAAATGACATCACTGATGACATCATGACACACCAATACCAGTTACTACATACGCACTCACTGATTCCTACGTCTACACACACATTCACTCATTCACCCATACAATCACTCATACATACAGTCACTCATTATTACAACACTATCATATGCACTCATACACCTAGTCAGTCCTGTGAAGAATCAATCACACTTCGATTTCCTCATCTATAGTTAAACACAGAACACCATACTTTTCACACATATACTAACACATACTTACTCTCTTATACAATCACTGATACAAGTACACATTGATATGCACAGAGTCACACACCTCCCAGCCAGCCACACACACACTCAGTCTTCCATACATCCACTCATTCTTCAATATGTAAAACGTATTTAAACTTTACAAAAACACACAGACACTAGATGATGTCATCAGTGATGTCATTTGAGATGTCATCAGTGATGTCATCAGTGATGTCACTGACCATGTCATGAATGATGTAATATGTGACATCATCAGCAGTGGATTGCGGGTGCGCGATATATAGTTGGTGCAACTAACTATATATGGAATTTCAATGGTTTTGTGTGAGTAAAATAAGGTTTTCTAAATGCTAATTCCTAACTATATATGGTCTATAACCTATGGTTTTTTCAGTGAATTTTCAAGGTTTTGTAAATGCTAATTCCTAACTATATATGGTCTATAACCTATGGTTTTTTCAGTGAATATATATATATATATATATATATATATATATATATATATATATTACCTACTGGCGATCGCCAGTAGGTAGTTATAGTAAAGGATTGTTTTCCACAGGAAATCCGTAACATTCTATTGGGAATAACTTTGGCGCCGAATGAGGGATCTGCCTGTAATTTTCCTTAACTTTGCCTCGCTGCGCTCCGCTCCTTCCTTGAAAGTTTTGGGGGGATCCGTCAAGCGGGGGCCGAGATAAAAGGGGGGTCCCAAAACGTGTTTTCCCCATATTAATTTCCATAGGGCGGTTGGACTCACTTTTAGCCCGAACGGCTGAATGGATTTCCACCAAACTTGGCAAAATTGTAGGGACTGGTACCCCAATGTGCCTTTGCTATGTCTCAAGATATATGCTCCAGTGGTTTTTACGAAAATTAACTTAGAAAAAATATATATTGGGCTACATTGGGCTATATATATGTTAGAGCCCAAATGTAGCCCAATGTAGCCCAATGTAGCCCAATGTAGCCCAAAGATGGCCACCAGAGACAGAAAAAAACAAATGTAGCCCAAATATCAGCCAGATGTAGCCCAACTATAGCCCAATGACAGAATGTCCCAGAGTGTTCTAAAGAACAACTAGAGCGCTAACAGTCTTACTTATGACAAAAGTATGGCACACCTGAAGTCATCTTGATTGGAATAAAGTGTTAACACTTAAAACATTTAATTTGCAAAGGAACAAAATGAGGGGGTTCATTTTGCCATAGAAATTATGATTAGTGCTGAAGAAATATATATAAACAAAAAATGTACAAAGTTCCCCAAGAGGTCATGTTCGTGTGGCATGGTAGTTTCTCTCCCTATGGATAGACGTGTAATAAATAGTCAGGGAACCAAGGGGGTCCCTTGTCGGAACTAGGAAACCTCATACAACTGATTAGCTGGATGACTTTATTTTTATCCCGCAAGATGGTTGTCTTGCCTCATCACCGGCTTCCTGCTCCTACGTCAAGCCGGCGCTGCAATGCCTGACGGGTAGCACGAAGTGCTACACTTTTATGGAGTTCTTTTGTTCCTTGCCGTGATTGAGTGCGTATGAGGGACCTAGGGAAGTGAAGTAGTGAGCGTGAGGGGGTGTATTAAAAAAGGTTAGTTTAGTCCACTAACAACCTTTATTCGTGTGGCTAACTGCCTAAATAAAAAAGTGAAGGAGGGGTACCGAGACTCAAAGTCAATGTATTTTGGCCTCGTTCAACCCTCGCATGTGGTCAACATATTTCATGCCCTATAGGCAATTCTTCAGGACCTAATCGTGCTCATAAACTAATACGGTGCCCAAAATGGGCTTACAGTGTATGCAGGATACAACCTGAGGGGTAAGTAACCAAGGCAGGCCGTTGGTCCTGCGTGGAAATCAGCCCTGGAGGAAAAAAGAAAAAAGAAAAGAAAAGACAGGTGTGTGTTATATACAGAGAAGTACATGCTGGTTATTGTGTGACAGCATGCTATACTGTAAAAGCCTCATCAACCAAATATTAGAAAATCGTCTATCGAGATCATTTAATGTGATCGTGAGAGAGAGACTAAGAATGCCCATCACATTGTTACAAAAAACAGGTGTGTCAACACCTTGTGGCTAACTAGGACTGGTAGTCTACTTTTGATTCATATGACAAACTCAGTGAGTTAGTTATGCAAAAAATTTGCAAAGGAACAAAATGAGGGGGTTCATTTTGCCATAGAAATTATGATTAGTGCTGAAGAAAGAAAAAACAGTGCACATTTTGAGTGACTTCTCAAATCCTCTTATATTTCATTAAAAAAATTCTGATATGCAGTCTCCCAAGATGGCCACCAGAGGCAAAAGAGCCCAAATGTAGCCCAAATACCAGCCAGATGTAGCCCAACTATAGCCCAATGACAGAATGTCCCAGAGTGTTCTAAAGAACAACTAAAACGCTAACAGTCTTACTTATGACAAAAATATGGCACACCTGAAGTCATCTTGATTGGAATAAAGTGGTAACACTTAATACATTTAATTTGAAAAGGAACAAAATGAGGGGTTTCATTTTGCCATAGAAATTTTATATATATATATATATATTCACTGAAAAAACCATAGGTTACACACCAGTTATAGTTAGGAATTAGCATTTAAAAAACCTTTCAAATTCACTGAAAAAACCATAGGTTTCACACCAGTTATAGTTAGCTGGAAATTTTACTCGCATAAAACCATTGAAATTCCCACGTTATAGTTAGTTGGACTCACTATAACTTGCACATCTGCAATGCACTGCTGATGACGTCACATATTACATCACTCATGCATATATTTAATTATTTAAACATTACTCGCTAATATATGTATTCACTAAGATACACTTAATAAGCCAATTAACCAATCAATTTTTTTTTTAAAACACTGTCATGAGTGATGTAATATGTGACGTCATCAGCAGTGCATTGCAGACGTGCAAGTTATAGTGAGTCCAACTAATTATAACGTGGGAATTTCAATGGTTTTATGCGAGTAAAATTTCCAGCTAACTATAACTGGTGTGAAACCTATGGTTTTTTCAGTGAATATATATATATATGGTATACATGCTAGTCACATTTCATGATTTTGTACACTGATTTTCCTTTCTTCAGACCAAAGAAGCAGACAGAGACTTGATGCTATCATGATTGAGCATTGCATGGGCTCAAGTTTTTTATGCAAAGAGTATTGAAAACACTATTAATGTAATCAAATAATATTCTCACAGCCTTTCTCAAAAATGAATTTCTTTCCCGGTAGCCATAACTAATCACCAACATACTCATGGTAAAAAGTAAGATGCTGGAAAGGATTTAGTAAAACAACATTTCCTAAAGGTTCTAATGCGGCTGTAAGCTTAGTGTCCATTCTGGGAAATCGTTTAACATTCAAACCATGTCCTACTTTCTGACCTCCTTTCAACAAGATCCTGGAAGATAAACAAGTTCTGAGAGGGTTGTGGTAAGCAATATGGCAAGTCTGAGTACTATTTCTGCATTCTGGGGATTTGTCAGCAACTCAGAGTTCATATCTGCAACTAGGTAAACATTTTGATCTCTGCCACAAAGGGAGAATTAAAAAGTGAAAATGAAAGAGGACCAATTGTATGGGATATGAAATAGAGCGTATGTTAAATGATATCTATACCCTCAATTCAACTACAATTGTAGACCTACAGTGTTTATCCATACCCACCAAATATTTTAAGTAGAAGTGAAACTGAGGAGACTATTTTCGAGTTTCCTATTCCATAATTCTAACCCACAAAGTTAGGTCTTGTATAAATCACATAGGAGGTTGTCTCCACCTTTAGACTACTGGAGGTCCAAATTGAGGAACCTTCCCTAAAATTCACCTAGGGCGTGCCTCGGTTAATTAAGAAAATCCGATGCAAATCACAGTGTCACTCAGGAAAGCAGAAAGACCACTCTGAAAATGTGTGAGTTCCAGGTCTAGCAGTGCAGATCATCACTGCCCACCGCAGGCATTAGAGTAATTGGTGTCTGTGGAGCTTCATCTGTAATATGAAGATGGAGTGTCAGCTTGAATGTTGATTTGAATGTGCACTACAAATAAAAACAGATAATTACATATAGTGCCCACCATCACTGTGCAATTTAGAAATCAAGATTTTTTTTAAATGGGCGAGAGTGTATTTTCAAAAAAGGGAAGAAAGACTACAGGGGATCTTTATTATAAACCATACCTATTCACAGTGATACACATGAGAGCTGTTTTCAGGTAACAAGTGTTGAACCCCCAGCACCTTACATGCATATAATGCTAGACTGTACCATAAAATGATTGAAAATGCTAAATAGTAAAAGTGTAAATAGAGAAGGTTACAATAAGAAGGAACATTAATTACAGAACAGTACATAGTAAAAAATTATACGAAAAATAATTTTCAACCACTCATGACATATTACAAAGGCAACCCCTATTTTGTAAAACAGAAAGTCCACTCCATTGGACTTAGTGTCTGATAATTGTCCTGCATGTAGGTGCATTCCTAATGACGTACGATGCTATGTAGGTCACCTTCGCTTGGCCACTTAGCTATCACATAAATAACCTGTAATCTTCATGTTTATTATGACCTTTGCACTATATATTGTGATCACAGAAAATTCACTTGAAAATTGTTAATTTTAAAACTCACTCACCCCTTACCTGTCACACGATTGCTGTGTGCAGGAACCTGTTCTCACGCTGAAACGAGCGCTGGGAAGGGCGGAAATCGCCGCTTTTGCTAAACGCCATTCTCCTAACACGGAGTAGGACACGCCCACTACGAGGACACGCCCCCTTTACAAACACTACTTAAAGCGCGCTGAATCGCGAGTGCGCTGATAACGCTATGCCTCCTGAGGCACAGCCGGGAGAGTTGTTTGTGTAACTGCTGACTGGTTTTTTTAACTTGAAAATTGTTAATTTTAAAACTCACTCACCCCTTACCTGTCACACGATTGCTGTGTGCAGGAACCTGTTCTCACGCTGAAACGAGCGCTGGGAAGGGCGGAAATTGCCACTTATGCTAAACGCCATTCTCCTCACACGGAGTAGGACACGCCCACTATGAGGCCACGCCTCCTCTAGCATTCCCTATCTACAAAGATGTGCATGTTCAGGAAGCGCAGCGGACGAGTGCAGCGGGCGCGACGATTGCGCGCCAAAGGCGCGCATAAGGCAAGCTCGTCTGCGCTCGTCCACGCCGAGTCCGGGCCCAGGGCCACCCTCTCTACACTGCAAGCCTCAGAGCACAGATACTATAGTGCCGAATTTCTCTACAGCCTTAGGCCCGCTGCCAATATCTGTTCTCGGCATACCTATCACGCCGACGCCCTACCACTTGTATGTCCTACATGCCATACCCCCCTTAACATTAAACCTAGCCGGGAACTTACTCATGACTACCGCATGTTCCTACTGAACTGCCGCTCCCTGCCGAAACACAGCACCGAAATGGCACTGTTAATAGAGGAACACAATCCAGATATTCTGTTTCTGACGGAAACTTGGCTGATATCTGAGTCCGACCCTGCGGTTGTAGACGCTCTCCCGCCAGGTTTCCAAATCAGCCGGCTAGACCGACCCAAAGGGAGAGGAGGAGGTCTGGCAATTATCTACAAAGAACAATATCACTGTAGAGTTATCCCGGAAAACATCCCGAACTGTGAGAGTCTTGCTTTTAACATCGAACTCTCATCCAACAGTAGCTTCTCAGGCACTCTTGTCTATCGCCCCCCTGGCCCCTCAAAGCAGTTCCACGGTAACCTACCATTAAATATGGCCGAACGAATCAGCACCACGTCCAACCTCACTCTGCTTGGAGATCTTAATTTGCATTTCGACTCTTCACTGGACCACATAGCCGCTACCTTGGCAGATGATCTAGCAGCCCTGCAACTTACCCAACGTGTTACAACCCCCACCCACGTAAAGGGTCACCTGCTGGACCCTGTCTTCAGCAACTGCCCTGATCTCCAAGCCGGCCCTTCTATTCCTTTGCCATGGACAGACCACTTCTTGGTTCCCTTCAGCTGGACCACGGTCAAACCTCCATCGACTGTACCCACTATTAAGGTCATGCGAGCTTGGTCCCGCCTCGCAGTGGATAACTGGGCTACCAAACTTGCTAGCAATCCACCCTGTGATCACGAGGATCCTGGCCTAGCCAACCAGGCCTACGTCAACTGGATCACGCAAACCCTAGCTACCACACTCCCAATAAGGAAGACTACACTGAAACGGTCCCAAAAAACGTCCCCCTGGTACACGGACTCTCTTAGGGACAAGAAACGTCTATGTAGAAGACTGGAAAGACGTTGGCGCTTGGATCACGCGGCGGACAATAAAACCCACTACCGCGAATCCCTCAGCGAATACAAAATGCAAGTAAAAACAGCTCAGGCCACATATTTCTCCAATAGAATAGTGATGGCCAAATCGAAACCAAAGGAGATTTTTCACATCATAAAACAGTTAACGAAGTCTCCCCCTGCCGTGCAGGTTGAAAACTCCACCACCCACTGTAACAACGTTGCTGAATTCTTCTACCAAAAAGTAAATACCATCTATTCAGCCTTTCCCCCCCTATCAAAAACATTACCTCCCCTATCCATCCCGATAAATCCATAGTACCGTACCCCCCCCACCTCCCCAATCTACTTTGACTCACTTTCCCCTACTGGACCTCACAACTCTTGAATCCTTAGCAAAGAGAGTCAAATCTGGGTCTCCTGATGACCCAGCCCCGCCAGACATAATATTGGCCGCCTCCCAGGTTACCCTACCTATAATTAGGGAAGTACGTAATGCATCAATCGTCTCTGGCATGGTCCCGGCCGTCTGGAAGCAGGCCAAGGTCAGAGCTCTACTAAAAAAACTACTCTAGACCCAACTGACCTGGCCAATTATCGACCCATCTCCCTGCTACCCTGGGTGAGCAAAATCTTAGAGAAACATGTAAACCATCACCTAGTAAACTTTTTTGAAAGTTTTCACTTGCTAGACGCCACACAGACGGGCTTTAGACCGAAACATGGGACCGAGACCGCTCTCCTCATGGTCACCGAGGAAGCGAGAACAATCCTGGATCAAGGAGGATCAGTGGCAGTGATCCTCCTTGACCTAAGCGCAGCGTTCGATACGGTCAGCCATGACACTCTGCTGTACCGTATGTCCTGTGCCCGGATTAAGGACAAAGCCTGGTCATGGTTCAAGTCCTTTCTAGAGGACAGATCCTTTAGAGTCTTCGAGGGTGAGTCCATCTCTTCCAGCAGACCTCTGAAGTGTGGAGTCCCCCAGGGTTCCTCTCTGAGCCCCGCACTCTTCAATCTATACATGAGGCCACTGGCTGAGGTCGTCCGCCCTTTCGGGATTAAGATCATCTCGTATGCGGACGACACGCAGCTGGTGGTCTCACTGACGCAGGATGATAACCTTCCTGCGTCAGGCGGGCTCAGAGAGTGCCTAGAAGAGGTGAAGACTTGGATGTCCGCTTCATCCCTCAAGTTGAACGGGGACAAGACGGAGCTGATGCTCCTAGGCCCCCCAGACCTCCGCCTCCCCGATGCCCTATGGCCCCCGTGTCTGGGTCCTCCACCATCTCCCAAAGATAACATCAAGAGCCTCGGAGTTTGGTTGGACAGATCCCTATCATTCAATACACAGGCCACGAAACTCTCAGCTACCTGTTTTGGCATCATGAGGATGTTACAGAAAATCCTCCCCCTCCTCCCCATGGAAGCCAAACATGTGGCTATACAAGGGCTTATACAATCACGCCTTGATTTTAATAATGTGCTCTATCTCGGCGCCCCAGACTACATTCTGCGCAGGCTGCAAACAGTGCAGAACTGCGCAGCCCGCTTACTGCTCGAGATTCCTCGCAGACATTCAGTAAGGGCCGGACTGGCCAGCCTTCACTGGCTACCAGTTCGCCAAAGAATTCTCTTTAAGGCAATGTGCATTGCCCATCAAGCCTTCTGGGACACTGGTCCAATTATTACTCGCAACCTAGTCACTCACTACACGCCCAATAGAAGTCTCCGCTCCAGCCAGACCTTTCTAGCTGTGACTCCTAGAATAAAGAGATCCAGGTGTGGCGGCAGGACCTTCGCCCACAATGCCTCTAGGACGTGAAATGCTCTTCCTCTTCACCTCAGAGCCAACTCTAACCTTACCTCATTCCGCAAACACCTTAAAACCTTCCTTTTTAACTCACCCCTTTAACCCCGTCCCCCTCCTGTGTTCTCCGGTTGGTTCTGGTTATCACTAGCGCTTGGACGCCTCAGGGCAGCAATTCACGCTCTACAAATATAAATACAATACAATACACAGAGGATCACAGGCAACCTTATAGTGAAACCTACTCCCATGCTGGACTATCATTAGCTTGATTTCTTGAGAGGTTTGGCCCATGTACATTGTATCACATGGGCACCAAATTTGATAAGAATCTCAGCTCTTGTTTGAAATCATCTATTTGTTGTAATTAGCTAGAATTGTTAGTAAAAGGATATGCTGCACAATTCCCACACTTATAATGGCCCACTATGTCAGGCCGTCCCACACTTTTAGTTTAATGTTCTCTGTTAAAATATTATGCTCACTAGATTGTTTAACATGATCTTTAATGATACACCCTTTTTGTTTAGCGGTAAACATAGGTAGGTAAGGTTGCATGTTCATAATACTTTCCAATTTTTCTTTAAAGCCTTTTAACTTTGTGCCAAAAAGGTCATTACACAAACAAATCTGTCATTCTTCTTTTTGTTATCTGTGATTATTAGCTCTTCACTGGGGTAGAATTGGGTTCTTTTCATGTCTCTTTTCACAAGTTTATGAGGATAGTCTCTTGCATGTCATGTAGTTGCAACAGATGCTAAGAAACTGCCAAAAGGGTAGGTTGGTTACTCCTTATATTGACGTACAGTATTTCTCTCACTCTGTTTTCAGAACAGTGTGGTGTAAAGACATTTGGTTGTGAAGTGAAGAAATACGATCTATTTAATATCACCAGTGTACATACATTTTAAGTCAGACTAGGAGTTGTTTGGCCAGCTCACAAAATTATACAGTCATGCCCTCAAATTTGTCTAGATCATTAGGGCATCATAAATATACCTTTGTCAGCAGTGACTGTGCTCAATGTAGGGATTATTGGTGGAAAAGACATACCATTTTCCAAAGTTGTCAAAAATAGAGTTTCCAAAACTTGGGGGCAAAATCTGCTTCAATAGAGGTGCATTGAATGTAGTAATGGCCGTTCAACCAGAAATAATTTCCAGCAATCTCCAAAAGGGATGTTGTAAAGTAAGTAGGAACTCAGACTGGGGCTGGTTGTTTGGTGCCTAGAATTTGTTTAATCACCTTTAACCATTCTGCTCTCGAGGGTTATTGGTATACATTGTTCCAATGTCCATTGTAACAAACAGGTCATTATTCTCATTAAACGCCAAGACCGCAATCATATTAACCAAATGGGTACTGTCCCTAGAAATGATCGAGAGGGAGTGACCGTTTATTTGATTAAAGAAACAATATAGAGACACAATAGTTCAAGCACATAACCACATCCTGGTAGGACTGGCTTGTTTGAGTCTTTTTGTACCTTGGAAAGTGTATAGAGGACAGAGATCTCAGGGGTTTTGTTGCTGAGGAAAGAAATGAATTCGTACTTAGGAAACCCTTATTTTTAACTAGGGATGTCCGTTCAGAAATATGAGTTTGTATTTCATATAAGGGACTTCTAAGAAGTATTTAGTAATGTTCACAGGTTCTCCACGTTGGTAAATTTCTTATTGGTACAGTCTAATGCACCCCCCACCCCTTATCCACAGGTTTATTACTGATGTCCCTATTTTCTTTTAAGGAGGTTTACTCCAGCACAGGTGTGGTATAACTCCGTTTCAACAGTGGGAAACAGAATTCATTTACCCCCACATTTAGTGAAGGGTTTTCTCCAAAGAAAAAATGTTATACCTGTGGACAAAACAAGTGGGCTCTATTGCCCTCGTGCTGAGATCGCTACTGTGGAGAAATACACAGGATTAACCATCCTTTTAAAAATTCATGACTCTCCCAGAAGTACACATGGAAACTTGCCTGGCGTAGCTTTTCTGTTGTACTTCAAGGAATTTGAGAGTAACAAAAACACCCAGAAAAGTAAACGTAAGTGAAGGCATAGGTTTCCGGGCACACTTTTATGTTTTTTAGTGAATAGGCCCTATATCTCTTAACTATTTCAAACTCTTTATGTTGTTTCTTTAATCTCCCATAATATTTGCATGATTGTTCAGCTGAGTTGTTCTGTAAACTTGGGTATAGGTTGTACCAAACACAAGCCTTTAATATTTCTTCCACGCTTATGCAGTTAGAGATTTCTTCACACCCAAAATCAAGGGCAGCATCAATGTTCTATTCTAGTGTATAGGGTTAGTTATTTTTTCTGTTTTCTTTTCATTAAAATATAATGTAAACATACTTGATAATATCAAATTAATTTGCTTTTAACAAATTGCAGTCGACAAATGCCAATACAAATTGTATAGAGGAAGTGTCAATCATAAATCCGGCCAGTAAATGCCAAATAGCACAATTGAGGCAATCCAAATTATTTCATTCTGCGCTTTAGAGGTGTTTTCCCTTGATCACTGATGAATCAGGTTGAGTCCTCAAATGTAGCTTTTTAACTACAAGCATGTAGAAAATTCCAAGTGATCGAGTGAAGACGGTCTCTTGCAAACAAATCATATGGGAATGTAATGCTGACTATCTGGCACTCTGTTAGTGTCACAACTCTATGGCAGACTTGTTGGGCACCTAATAGTGAAATTCCATAAATGTTTCAGGATTTCACATTTTCATAATATCCATAGTGGATATGCGTGAAGAATATCAACATAGATGATTAGCATGTTTTTAGGTAATCTGAAATTCCGACTGGATTTTACTATGTGCTGCTTCACAAACTCAGCCTTATTGACTACCACAGTAAAAGCTATTTACAAACAAAGAAGTAAATTATAATTCCAAAAAATAAATAAATGCATATAAACACTGCAGCGAATAGAAAGCTTTAGAAATTAGTTTAACATTGCAGGTTTTGGTAATTAGATTTGGCAATGTTCATATAGGCTTAATCGTACAATTAATTTGTCAAAAAATAATTTGATTACCCTTGAAAGTAATTTGCCTTATGAAAAACTTCTAACATTAGAGAAGTGGATAAATAATGGCTATATAGTCCACTTCCTTTGTGATGAAACCAGTCTGTACACTGCATGTAAAAATCTGCACTAAAGGATAAGGATGAATTCGCCAAAATCCAGGCTTACCAATCATCAAGGTGGAAAGTGAATAGTTTGTCGACTTAAAAAAAGAACTATCTAAAAAGGGTACATACAGTGATAAACAATTCATATTCGAACAAAACCCGGTACATAGAAATGGTATACTACATCATAAATCAGCTGCAGGATTACAAATTAGACAAAACAATCCAAAGCAATATTGGTTCTGGAACAATCTTTAAACAGTATGTCAACACTAGAACACCAAGACCTAACTTAAGACGAAATCCATGTGATCATGGAGAACTCATTTGAGTGGAGTGCCTAGACAAGCAGTGTACGATCGAATTTATTATTTATTTTTCCACAGAGATTTTTCTTGCTGTTGCTTTATTATTCTCTTTACTTTGTTTATCACTACAAACAGATTCTACAAAAAAAGACTTTGTGTCCTACGCCTACTATCCCCCTTCTTAACTCGGGGAGTTCCTAATGAAACATTTATCTTTGTATTATTTATTGCATCTTTGCATCACCTGTGTGAAGTCTGTGTATTAAAAGGAAGAAAAAAAGAAAGATTGTGTGTAGCTTGAAAAATATCGATGTAAATACATAACATGCATTCTTTTTATTTACACTGATATTGTACGAAAATCTCACTGACTCATTATAACCATTGGCTATAATTTTCACTAAAGGAGTTGACATTTAAATGAAACATTGAGTTGGAGACTACATCTAATGCTTCTGGTAGCGGCAAATGAAACGTGTATTTTTGAAAGGTGTGCAGCTGGAAATATGGCATCCTTTTTCTGTGAAAAGCAGGAGCCAAGCACTCCATAAAATTACACAGAAAAAAAATGAAAAGTAGCAAATGTATGCAGAATGTAAATCTTACTTTTCTCTGGATGGAGAAGCTGCTTATTAAAAGCTATACCTATCAAAGACATGCATGAAACTATGCAAATAAGTTTTTGAAAGCCAACAGATCTGGTATTATTGTGCTGCTGCATACAAATATAGACACAGACTATTTGTTCAGCCAGTTTCTTATGTGCCTTTTATGTGTGTGATATTTATTATTTCCCAAGCTTGTAGTACAGACACAAAAGGCATAAAAGAGACACATCAAAAGTTACATAATTATTTTCACGCCATTGTTTTTATGTGTAAGCATGTTAAAACTAGACCTAAATGTGTCATCTTAGCTATCACACCTCTCCTACTGGCCTCATATGTTCTAAAACATCTACAGCTGATTTATGACAGCATTGCACGGGTGACTTGTGATATCAACTTAAGTGCCCCTAGTGAGCAAAGGGATCTTCAGACAGAAAGGGTATTCTTATCCTACATCACCGAACAAGAGGTGTTGGCTCTGCTTTCTTTTCTGAAGACTGGGAGCATCCTGCCACCCTATCATTCTAAATATTTTACAGTTCCCTCTGACATTCCTCACCGGCCCTCGGTGTCCCCTAATCTTTTTAATATATGCATGCACTCTCATGCTAACATTATCAGAGCCCACATTGTGAATGTGGGTGTCTTTGCTAATGGCACTCAGCTAATTCTGAGATTCAGCAAACTAGCTTCCCAGATTTGGGACAACATCAACACTTGTCTCTCGGCTGTTCAACAATGAATGAATGTAAACATCCTGAAGCATCATGCATCTATATTTTTAGAAAAAGGGGACTCCTACAATGCAATGTGCTTGCTACTCGCAGGCACAAACTATGTGGGTAAAGGAACTGTGGCAAGCTTTGTAATAGCCAAAGTTAAATATTCTAGGATTGTTACAAACACTGTTTGCCTATGTAAACAAATAGCACTGATTAATGAAAATTATTTATTTAATTGTATTATATATTTTTTGGTATTTTAGTTTTTTTTTAATTTTCAATATTACATACACGTACATCAAAGCAGAATAAATAGTTAAATACATTTCTTATATACATTCACAAAAGACAACATGGTCGTCAGGATTATACAAACGATGATTATTTGAACTTGAAAACTTGGCAATTTTGAAGGGGGTAAGCGGTAGATGACACCACTACGGGTCTCGGCACCACTGCCTTCATCAGGGGACATCTATACCAGAAAACTGTATAAGGCAAAACAGACCAGTTACCAAAATTTCATTCTATTTACATGCATTCTATCTTATTTTCTCTATCATTTACCTAGAATATTTATTAATCCTTGATTATATTAACCTTAAAGTGTTTCTTCAAAATACAACTTTAATGGGACAGCAGGCATGATCATATTGTATGTCATAGGCACATATAGTCATCAATACTTAATTTGAAACCCATACATTGTGTTTACCGATAAACAAGAGAAGAGAATTTTTTTTACATCAATGTAACATATCTGATTTAGCTTAAAAGACAATTGATGTCATTTCCAATCCTAATTTATGATCTGAAGCACTTAAAGAAACAAACCAAAACCCCTCAATAATCATAACAATTTTCATAGGTGAAGAATAGAAAAAAATCCAACAGATTATGGGAAAATCAAAAGATATAAGAAAAGGGAGGGTGAAGAAAGATGGATAAAGGCCCACGTATAGAGTAAAACCTTAATGTGCAATTTATTTAAAACAGTAAGGCTTATATAGAGGTAATAACCTTATGTATTGCCTATCACTGAATCATATTTTCTAAAGGACCAAAACATTTAGGAACTGATGTGGTTTCGGTGGAATAATTACTGCACGGCCATAGACATCTAAAATTAACAACAACGAATATAATATGTTACTGTGTTTGCTTCTAATAGTTACGGCATAGTTTTAAATTATAGCGTGATATTGGCTTACTTTTTATTCAAAGATCCTCTCGCTCTGATTAAATGATGGCTGCGCGTCCAAACAATGGGTAAGCCAGTCGCCGATATATTGGAGAGCCAAAGTCCTTAAGGGCTCTATAGTTAAAGCAAAAATGCGTGGAAACATTCTATATTAGATATGGTGCTTGATATTAATTGAATCTGAAAATCTAATCGCATCATACGGTGCTTATACCTTCATATAGCTGGTCTTGTGCACATACAACGGAGTACATCTCGCTTCGGTGATCCGACCTGAAAGACGTGAGTTAGCTACCTCTCTGGTTAAGAAGGTAGAAATCTTGCGCGCTTTTTTTGGTTTCCAGTAAAGGAAGGTGTCACGGGTCAGGTAACCCCAACACCGTGAAAGAAGCGCACAGTGTAGAACAAATGGAACCCTGGTGGACTGCCCCCCTGAAAATCCTCTCCTCATCTCTTTTCAGCCCGAGAGATGGAACCCCAGACCAGACTCCATTTGGTTTGAGGAATCCCCAGAAACGGTGTCATATACCTTTAAGGGAATCGACTTCGACGGGAGCCACGCCTCAAGGGAGGACGTTATCTGGAACCTACCAATCGGGAAAATAGTGACCGGTAGAAGAAAGGAGGGAGCAGGAAGTAACTCACTCGAGAAAGAAGACGCGAGTGGTGATCCGAGAGAGGAGAGCAGCTACGTGGGGAAACGAAACATCAGCGCCTGGACAGAGCCCGAAGACGTGGGTAACCGGAGAGCAGAGGACATGCCTGGAGGCCACCGTTCCCGCCTTCCGCCGCGCCACACTATCGGAGGAGTGTGGCTATCCCAAGTACGCAACCGTATGTCGGGTTGGGTGGGAAGAGGAGGGAGGGAGGAGGAGTGACCGGTACACTATAACTCGGTTCGGTTGAATTTACTATCAGGCAAATCCCCCTCCCCTCACGACCACTTCCCCGTACCGCACAGTGAACTGCATGAGAAGAGCACAGAGAAGTCCCTCACAACCTTTCCCTGTTGCTATAAGGACTCTGCCTGAAGCCCTGACATCCTTCTTTTATTTCTTTTGTTTCCTTTATGCCTCCACGATTATCGATTGCCCTAATCATTGAGTGAGGAGCCGACACAAGTAAAACCAAGAGAAGAGAAACTCCCTTTCATCCCTCAATAACGGCGGGGAGCCGTACACAAGAGAACAGAACCGGAAAGTCTAAAGACCAGGAAAGCGAACTGGACTGTAGTGGACAAGTACTGTTATTGGCTCTCCCTAAAGGAACTATTGTTTGATATTTTATTTACCCTGGCTTCGGTAAAAAGGCGAGTCTATCACAAAATAAAATCCCATTTACGTAATTTTGGTGTAGACCTATTTTCTGGTCCACCCACACCAGAGCCATCCCCGCTACAGAAGGGAAGCGAATCATAAAGCTAAACGATGGACTGTTGAGGAGAAAAACGGCAGCCATCTTAATAGATGAAAAACTGGCAGTTTTAAACACATAAAAGTAAGGCTATGGGTCTCGAAAATTGCATGAAATTTGAAGATGGACTCTTGCAGAGAACTATGGTGGCCATGTTGCTATTACAGTATGCTTCCTTAATTCTCATTCATATATATATAACTCCGCGTTTATCATTTATATGAATAATGCAGGGAGAAAGGAACACACAAAGTGTTAAAACACTTTCAGCCCAATTGTTAAATAATGGTTTGTTCCCACGGAATCTCCTGATTCAAGCCATTTTTTACAGTATCCAATAAGAAAATCCAAAAAAACTCACGTTTTTTTTCTTTTTTTTTCTGAGCATTGTCCCTCATTAGGTAAAAAATGTTCAAGAATGAACCAGCGTATCTCATCCGGAGTGTGGTTGTTGTCTGTGTAGTGTATTACTATGGGAGAAGCTAGTTTTTTTGTTCTAATGGCAGACCTATGTTCTGTTAATCTGACATTAACTAAACTAAAAGAACAAAAAATATATAATACAATTAAATAAATAATTTTCAGTCAGTGCTCTAGTCACCTCCAGTTACTATCCTGTGAGGCTTTTTAGAAAACGTCTGTCAATGATCCTCCTCACCGGATGGCTTCAATTGTGAATGTTAGAATTATGTCCAGGCTAGACAATGCTAATGCCTGCACTCTTAGTCTACTGCCCTGTTCCATTCAAAACCTTCAGTGAGATGAGAATATGGTCATATGCCTGCATCATAAATTCAGGAAATTTGAGAGGGTCTCTGAAGCACAGAGGGAGTTTAATTGACATGTGTAGGCCTAGTAAATTTAGTTTTATGGAACCTGGCAGATTTGATGTGGTGGATGTGATGGGGATTCCTATACCACAAGATCTCTCCGAGTCCCATTTGTAAAAATGAGCAACTTGCGGGTGTTCATAGCATTTCATCTGCAAAGGTTCAGATGAGAATGGGAAAACACAGGGTGATTCTGATGACCAGGACAACTTGATGAATATCTCCAGGGTATGGATCAACTAATGCAAGGTATCTAAAGCACTGACTGGAATGAGATGTTGGAGTTAAAAGCCTTGTCGATAAAAGACAGTTCAGACACTCTGGGTTAGCTCCGTGACAGCTAAGGGAGTGGAGGACACTTCCACTCTCAAAGATTGTCTCTGGGAACCCATATGCAAACACCATGGCTTTCTGCAAGCGGAAGCTACAGTGCTGGGTGTTTGTTTGCTTTTGTAGGCTACCATCTTTTGCATGGTATACCCCCGGATTATTGCCCTATCTGTTTTGGATGCTTTAAGAACTCTCTGAACTTTACCCCTCCTAACCGCTAGCTAAGTGCCTTTGCTCCCCCTTTAAACGTGGTTGAATTGGCAATATCCAACATACCCATAAGTCACTAGTATATTGTTTAATGTGTCCCCAGGGCCTGTTAGGTTGTAAGTCATATGCCACTAGTGGACTGCAGCACCAATTGCGGCATCTAGTACAGTGGCAGTGTAAACATGGCTCCAGGCCTACCATTGAAGCTTGACTGGAATAGTTTCAAAACTTCAATTCAACCTGTCAAATAAAAACCTTTTTGACAGATGTAAACCTTCATCTTAAATATTGATATGTCACCCCTATGTAGGCCTTGTAGCCCATAAGGCAGAGTTTTAAAAAAAAGTAGGACATGTACTAATTTATTATTAAACATGTTGGTACAGTGAGTAACCCCTAAAAGCTATTTTCACTGTAGCAAGGTTGGCTGTTCCTATAACAATATTGGGAAGCACTAATAAATGTAATAATGCTATCTTGGGCTAGGAAACACCTAGAAATTTCACGAACTCCTTGTAATATCTAATGAAAGTAGAATGCACTGGTAAAGTGAGCTTTTTATTAATATTAATGGAAAGGTATTTTTAGAAAGTTCAGAGGAAAATGGTAAGAATAGACTGAACGCACTCTGTTCAAATCGGTCTGTGAAGGGTATTCAGATGGGTGGTGCAGGTGGGTGAATCCTCCTGAGTGTGAGGATAAGAAACAAAGTGAAAAAGTGCGGCCCTCTGGAGGGACGTCTCCCACTTGCACTCGAGAGCAATGTTATTCTTGTAGAACTTTGGTCAATAAAGGTTTTTCTCAATAAAGTTTTCTTCAATTCAATTTATTGTTTTTCTTCAATTTGTTGTTCTATTACATTTTTCATTCATAATCCCATCATTATAAATGTAATTTTACATTTGTCATGTTATACATCAGCCCAATCACGGATTATCATCCTATTCTTCACATTAATTTGAATGATCATCCATCACAGACTCGCCCTATTACTTCCCGGGCACTGTACACAGACTACATATCTCAGCACACTCGTATTTCATAACCATAACATATGCACAAGGATTTGATAACCTTCTTCTGATGGTTCCCTTGCATGTTTTCAATTGATGAGCTAGATATTCTGCAAATGTATACAGTGTATGATTGTATTGACCGTAAGTTTCCTCCCAAATTACAAATATTACTCCCCTGATGAAGGGCAATCGCCCGAAATGCATTAGGTTGATGTATGACATGACGAATGGAAAATGACATTTATAATTATGAATGAAAAATGTAATAGAATAACAAATTGAAGAAAAACAATAAATTCAATTGAAGAAAACTTTATTGAGAAAAAACGTTACTAACCAAAGTTCTACAAGATTAACATTGCTCTTGAGTGCAAGTGGGAGACGTCCCTCCACCCAGAGGGCCGCACTTTTTCACATTTTTACAAAGTTACCTTTCGTGCCTAAATCCTCTGGAGGCTTATTTGCATTAGCGTCCAGCTACAGCCTTCTGAGTGCCCAAGACCAGAATGAGGAGTGTGAACTACTCCAAAGCAGAAACTAATGCCTGGGTGTAGGGAGGTGTTTCGGTTCCTCTGGCAGGATGATGTTTTGGGAAATGCCCAAAGGGGCCTTCCATGTCACAGCAAGACAGGCCTGGATAGGCCCAATCCTTTATTCCCCCAGTTAGCCACGCACCAATCCTAGTGGCGAGGGAGCTACCTCCAGATCTGGTTAACGTGACAATAGAGGAAGGGTTATTTATTTCCTTTTCCACACCTCTTGGTTGGGCACACTGGCTCTGCACAAGGGGAGAAGGGCTTCACCATCTTGAATTTAGACAGAGAGGGGCACTGTGGAATTGTTTTCATTAGGGCACACAGGAAATGCTGCAAAGGTGGGTAGGGTAACTTTTACCCCATTGGTTTGGGAAAAGCCAGGAGTCAACCCCCCCCCCCCCCCGCAAGTTGACACCAGGCATAAATGTGGCATCCCTAGTACACTCCTCAAAATATGAGTGGAAGATCAGAGGTTGACTCATCCTGCTCTCTGAGACCTAAGAGGAGCCCTCAAGGACTGCACCTACTCCCTTTTGTACCCAGGACAAAGAAGTGGACTCCAAGGGTCAAAGGCTGATCTTCTGTTCAAGCTACAGGGACACATGAAGACACATGAAGCCTTTCATACACCTGTCCAATTGAACAGCTCCAACAGCATCTGTCCCGGACCCTATGGGGGGACACTCCTGGAATGAGTTCTGAACCCCACAGACTGTTCCAGAGGTCCTGGAACCCTTGGCTGTGTCTGGTAGGACTACTACAATGACCACTGAAAACATTGGACTACATTTTTTTAGACCAAAGATGTCCAAAGGACTGGAACAAACCTGCAAAGCCAATCCAACCAGGGTGCATTGCGACGGTGTTAGAGATTTCTGCAACTCAGAGCATTTTGAGAGCAGCAAATCCAATTCATCAAGACCTCACGGAGAACGTATCCAGCCTTTAGGAGTCCTCCTCAGCTACAGCCAGGGCCGGCCTTAGGCATGTGCAAGCTGTGCACCTGCACAGGACCACCAAACCCCAGGGGCCACCACTCCAATATATATCCTGAATATAATAATCCTCTGAGGATGGATACATATTTGTGTGGTGGCTCCTGGCAGGGATTTGGCGGCCTCTGGCTCTGTTCCACTTCCAAACACCCTGACCCCCAACCCCCCGCCCCGCCCGGACCCCCTCTTCCGAGGCTCCTACCTACGCTCCCTGCCCAGGGCCGCCATGAGCCTCGAGCCGGCCCTGCTACCGCCTGCAGCCTTGCCTCGTTGGAAGAATCCGAACTCCAAAAAATGTGACTATGTGTGAACGAAGAAATCTTGACAAGCGTCGGTGCTGTAAGTGTCTGGCCAGCAAGGGACATTCCTTTGGTGGGAAATTTTAATTTACCGGCCCTGCGCTTTCCTGCCAAAAAACTGCTTTACCAAGTGCTAGTTCCATGCCTATCCAAACTCATGGAGCCCTCTTTGGCTACAGCCTGCTGCCTGTCCCTACTGAACATTTTTTGCCTTCCGTATTTGAGACTTGAGGTAAAACTTCTGACTCAGTCAAATCTGGTTTCTGAATTCATCACCTGCTCTACCGCAGTCAGCTTCAAATCACATCTAGGTCCAAGTCTGCCATGACTAGCTGATCACAGTTGGCACTTAATGCTTTTTGGCGCTATTTTTATTTAATATTTTATAAATTTACATCTCGATTCGCCATTAGATTTTTCGTTATTTTTGTGTCATTTAATTTATTAAAATGTGCTCTATTTTTGAAATTTGATTTGTGATTTTCTTCTGCTGTGTTTTGACTCTTTTACAATTTTGGTACTGCCTAATACTTTAGACATTGCCCCTAAGTTAAGCATGTGTGCTCTATGCCACACCACCATGGGTTTGAGCTCAGATAAATGAAGTGACTTTAGAGGTTCATCCTGACAAGGATTGTGTGTATTACTTAAGGTGGGTCACCCCTCCCTTACGAATGAACCAATTTCTAACATAGGCCTCTGCTGCATACCTCAATGTTTTTCCAGGCCAAGCTTGCCATAGACACTTTCCCTCTTCCCTAGGCACAAACAGTGGCAGATGTCAGGGTGGAAGACCCTGATGAGTTAAGGGCCTTACGCTGCTGTCTGGTTACCGAGTAGTCAGACATTGCCCAGGGGACCTATGAGTTCAGAGAACAGCTTGAGCAGAGGAGCATGGTGTAGAGGCAAATAAGGTTCTTTGAGCAAGGCCTGGCATTAGGCAGATATTTACACAAGCTCACCCTCAATGCCTGAGCACAAGCTTTTAAAGTGTTCATGTATCCCACAGAAATGCTCCCTTCCACACACACATGCAAAGACACCTTTCTCAAACTGTGTATCAGAGCTATGGTCTTCTGGCCCCACATGAAAGAAAAGCAGGTATTGTGCTGGTTATGACGCTTTCACCTGTAATCTATATATATGTTTTTTAATAAAACCCAGAAATTGTTACACCTGTGCTAAGAATTTACCAGAGAATGTGGTACTCAGAATGTGCTTAAGCACTGCCACCGCCTAGACCACACTAGGGTGTTTGCACACTTGCTGTCATCTGGAGAGGTGTTCTACTAATTACTTGGAGAGTCAGACTTGAAGGGCAGTGGCAGGATTGTAGGGGGCAGCTCCAGGCTAAGGATGTCAAACCTGAATTTCTTTGTGTGCTAAACCAAGCCCATGTGTTTCATAAAGGGAGGATTATCTAGATTTAAAATCTGCTTTTCTAAGATGGTGACAGACTGGAGAATTAGATCAGTGGCTCTAAATGCACAATGAAGTAGAACTTGATCCTAAGATGTCGGTCCTGTTTGAATCATATATTACAAATGATGGATGTGTTGCAACACATTGGTTGCCTTATTTTCCACTACATACTTGGCTCACTTACTACTGTTTGTGTCTCAAATTTCTGCTTTTCACAGTTGGAACTTCTACTGAATCTTTTTCTGGATACTCTTGTTTGGCTATTTCCTTTTCTCTGATATCAGATGAAATTTAGTTCCTTGCTATGAACTTCTATATTCATTGTCACCTTCAATCAAGAGCTGCAAGATTACCAAGGAGGCTTTTTACCCTTAGTGTTTTTGCCTTGTTTAGTGCACCTGACAGCCAAGGCTTCGAGATTCCTTAAGAAAGGTACGCCCTATGGATGCTTTTAGGTCCAGGAGTCAGGGGGAGAAAAAAAAGCAACAATCACACCTATTTTCTGGTCCACCCACACCAGAGCCATCCCCGCTACAGAAGGGAAGCGAATCATAAAGCTAAACGATGGACTGTTGAGGAGAAAAACGGCAGCCATCTTAATAGATGAAAAACTGGCAGTTTTAAACACATAAAAGTAAGGCTATGGGTCTCGAAAATTGCATGAAATTTGAAGATGGACTCTTGCAGAGAACTATGGTGGCCATGTTGCTATTACAGTATGCTTCCTTAATTCTCATTCATATATATATAACTCCGCGTTTATCATTTATATGAATAATGCAGGGAGAAAGGAACACACAAAGTGTTAAAACACTTTCAGCCCAATTGTTAAATAATGGTTTGTTCCCACGGAATCTCCTGATTCAAGCCATTTTTTACAGTATCCAATAAGAAAATCCAAAAAAACTCACGTTTTTTTTCTTTTTTTTTCTGAGCATTGTCCCTCATTAGGTAAAAAATGTTCAAGAATGAACCAGCGTATCTCATCCGGAGTGTGGTTGTTGTCTGTGTAGTGTATTACTATGGGAGAAGCTAGTTTTTTTGTTCTAATGGCAGACCTATGTTCTGTTAATCTGACATTAACTAAACTAAAAGAACAAAAAATATATAATACAATTAAATAAATAATTTTCAGTCAGTGCTCTAGTCACCTCCAGTTACTATCCTGTGAGGCTTTTTAGAAAACGTCTGTCAATGATCCTCCTCACCGGATGGCTTCAATTGTGAATGTTAGAATTATGTCCAGGCTAGACAATGCTAATGCCTGCACTCTTAGTCTACTGCCCTGTTCCATTCAAAACCTTCAGTGAGATGAGAATATGGTCATATGCCTGCATCATAAATTCAGGAAATTTGAGAGGGTCTCTGAAGCACAGAGGGAGTTTAATTGACATGTGTAGGCCTAGTAAATTTAGTTTTATGGAACCTGGCAGATTTGATGTGGTGGATGTGATGGGGATTCCTATACCACAAGATCTCTCCGAGTCCCATTTGTAAAAATGAGCAACTTGCGGGTGTTCATAGGATTTCATCTGCAAAGGTTCAGATGAGAATGGGAAAACACAGGGTGATTCTGATGACCAGGACAACTTGATGAATATCTCCAGGGTATGGATCAACTAATGCAAGGTATCTAAAGCACTGACTGGAATGAGATGTTGGAGTTAAAAGCCTTGTCGATAAAAGACAGTTCAGACACTCTGGGTTAGCTCCGTGACAGCTAAGGGAGTGGAGGACACTTCCACTCTCAAAGATTGTCTCTGGGAACCCATATGCAAACACCATGGCTTTCTGCAAGCGGAAGCTACAGTGCTGGGTGTTTGTTTGCTTTTGTAGGCTACCATCTTTTGCATGGTATACCCCCGGATTATTGCCCTATCTGTTTTGGATGCTTTAAGAACTCTCTGAACTTTACCCCTCCTAACCGCTAGCTAAGTGCCTTTGCTCCCCCTTTAAACGTGGTTGAATTGGCAATATCCAACATACCCATAAGTCACTAGTATATTGTTTAATGTGTCCCCAGGGCCTGTTAGGTTGTAAGTCATATGCCACTAGTGGACTGCAGCACCAATTGCGGCATCTAGTACAGTGGCAGTGTAAACATGGCTCCAGGCCTACCATTGAAGCTTGACTGGAATAGTTTCAAAACTTCAATTCAACCTGTCAAATAAAAACCTTTTTGACAGATGTAAACCTTCATCTTAAATATTGATATGTCACCCCTATGTAGGCCTTGTAGCCCATAAGGCAGAGTTTTAAAAAAAAGTAGGACATGTACTAATTTATTATTAAACATGTTGGTACAGTGAGTAACCCCTAAAAGCTATTTTCACTGTAGCAAGGTTGGCTGTTCCTATAACAATATTGGGAAGCACTAATAAATGTAATAATGCTATCTTGGGCTAGGAAACACCTAGAAATTTCACGAACTCCTTGTAATATCTAATGAAAGTAGAATGCACTGGTAAAGTGAGCTTTTTATTAATATTAATGGAAAGGTATTTTTAGAAAGTTCAGAGGAAAATGGTAAGAATAGACTGAACGCACTCTGTTCAAATCGGTCTGTGAAGGGTATTCAGATGGGTGGTGCAGGTGGGTGAATCCTCCTGAGTGTGAGGATAAGAAACAAAGTGAAAAAGTGCGGCCCTCTGGAGGGACGTCTCCCACTTGCACTCGAGAGCAATGTTATTCTTGTAGAACTTTGGTCAATAAAGGTTTTTCTCAATAAAGTTTTCTTCAATTCAATTTATTGTTTTTCTTCAATTTGTTGTTCTATTACATTTTTCATTCATAATCCCATCATTATAAATGTAATTTTACATTTGTCATGTTATACATCAGCCCAATCACGAATTATCATCCTATTCTTCACATTAATTTGAATGATCATCCATCACAGACTCGCCCTATTACTTACCGGGCACTGTACACAGACTACATATCTCAGCACACTCGTATTTCATAACCATAACATATGCACAAGGATTTGATAACCTTCTTCTGATGGTTCCCTTGCATGTTTTCAATTGATGAGCTAGATATTCTGCAAATGTATACAGTGTATGATTGTATTGACCGTAAGTTTCCTCCCAAATTACAAATATTACTCCCCTGATGAAGGGCAATCGCCCGAAATGCATTAGGTTGATGTATGACATGACGAATGGAAAATGACATTTATAATTATGAATGAAAAATGTAATAGAAAAACAAATTGAAGAAAAACAATAAATTCAATTGAAGAAAACTTTATTGAGAAAAAACGTTACTAACCAAAGTTCTACAAGATTAACATTGCTCTTGAGTGCAAGTGGGAGACGTCCCTCCACCCAGAGGGCCGCACTTTTTCACATTTTTACAAAGTTACCTTTCCGTGCCTAAATCCTCTGGAGGCTTATTTGCATTAGCGTCCAGCTACAGCCTTCTGAGTGCCCAAGACCAGAATGAGGAGTGTGAACTACTCCAAAGCAGAAACTAATGCCTGGGTGTAGGGAGGTGTTTCGGTTCCTCTGGCAGGATGATGTTTTGGGAAGTGCCCAAAGGGGCCTTCCATGTCACAGCAAGACAGGCCTGGATAGGCCCAATCCTTTATTCCCCCAGTTAGCCACGCACCAATCCTAGTGGCGAGGGAGCTACCTCCAGATCTGGTTAACGTGACAATAGAGGAAGGGTTATTTATTTCCTTTTCCACACCTCTTGGTTGGGCACACTGGCTCTGCACAAGGGGAGAAGGGCTTCACCATCTTGAATTTAGACAGAGAGGGGCACTGTGGAATTGTTTTCATTAGGGCACACAGGAAATGCTGCAAAGGTAGGTAGGGTAACTTTTATCCCATTGGTTTGGGAAAAGCCAGGAGTCAACCCCCCCCCCCCCCGCAAGTTGACACCAGGCATAAATGTGGCATCCCTAGTACACTCCTCAAAATATGAGTGGAAGATCAGAAGTTGACTCATCCTGCTCTCTGAGACCTAAGAGGAGCCCTCAAGGACTGCACCTACTCCCTTTTGTACCCAGGACAAAAAAGTGGACTCCAAGGGTCAAAGGCTGATCTTCTGTTCAAGCTACAGGGACACATGAAGACACATGAAGCCTTTCATACACCTGTCCAATTGAACAGCTCCAACAGCATCTGTCCCGGACCCTATGGGGGGACACTCCTGGAATGAGTTCTGAACCCCACAGACTGTTCCAGAGGTCCTGGAACCCTTGGCTGTGTCTGGTAGGACTACTACAATGACCACTGAAAACATTGGACTACATTTTTTTAGACCAAAGATGTCCAAAGGACTGGAACAAACCTGCAAAGCCAATCCAACCAGGGTGCATTGCCACGGTGTTAGAGATTTCTGCAACTCAGAGCATTTTGAGAGCAGCAAATCCAATTCATCAAGACCTCACGGAGAACGTATCCAGCCTTTAGGAGTCCTCCTCAGCTACAGCCAGGGCCGGCCTTAGGCATGTGCAAGCTGTGCACCTGCACAGGACCACCAAACCCCAGGGGCCACCACTCCAATATATATCCTGAATATATTAATCCTCTGAGGATGGATACATATTTGTGTGGTGGCTCCTGGCAGGGATTTGGCGGCCTCCGGCTCTGTTCCACTTCCAAACACCCTGACCCCCAACCCCCCGCCCCGCCCGGACCCCCTCTTCCGAGGCTCCTACCTACGCTCCCTGCCCAGGGCCGCCATGAGCCTCGAGCCGGCCCTGCTACCGCCTGCAGCCTTGCCTCGTTGGAAGAATCCGAACTCCAAAAAATTTGACTATGTGTGAACGAAGAAATCTTGACAAGCGTCGGTGCTGTAAGTGTCTGGCCAGCAAGGGACATTCCTTTGGTGGGAAATTTTAATTTACCGGCCCTGCGCTTTCCTGCCAAAAAACTGCTTTACCAAGTGCTAGTTCCATGCCTATCCAAACTCATGGAGCCCTCTTTGGCTACAGCCTGCTGCCTGTCCCTACTGAACATTTCTTGCCTTCCGTATTTGAGACTTGAGGTAAAACTTCTGACTCAGTCAAATCTGGTTTCTGAATTCATCACCTGCTCTACCGCAGTCAGCTTCAAATCACATCTAGGTCCAAGTCTGCCATGACTAGCTGATCACAGTTGGCACTTAATGCTTTTTGGCGCTATTTTTATTTAATATTTTATAAATTTACATCTCGATTCGCCATTAGATTTTTCGTTATTTTTGTGTCATTTAATTTATTAAAATGTGCTCTATTTTTGAAATTTGATTTGTGATTTTCTTCTGCTGTGTTTTGACTCTTTTACAATTTTGGTACTGCCTAATACTTTAGACATTGCCCCTAAGTTAAGCATGTGTGCTCTATGCCACACCACCATGGGTTTGAGCTCAGATAAATGAAGTGACTTTAGAGGTTCATCCTGACAAGGATTGTGTGTATTACTTAAGGTGGGTCACCCCTCCCTTACGAATGAACCAATTTCTAACATAGGCCTCTGCTGCATACCTCAATGTTTTTCCAGGCCAAGCTTGCCATAGACACTTTCCCTCTTCCCTAGGCACAAACAGTGGCAGATGTCAGGGTGGAAGACCCTGATGAGTTAAGGGCCTTACGCTGCTGTCTGGTTACCGAGTAGTCAGACATTGCCCAGGGGACCTATGAGTTCAGAGAACAGCTTGAGCAAAGGAGCATGGTGTAGAGGCAAATAAGGTTCTTTGAGCAAGGCCTGGCATTAGGCAGATATTTACACAAGCTCACCCTCAATGCCTGAGCACAAGCTTTTAAAGTGTTCATGTATCCCACAGAAATGCTCCCTTCCACACACACATGCAAATACACCTTTCTCAAACTGTGTATCAGAGCTATGGTCTTCTGGCCCCACATGAAAGAAAAGCAGGTATTGTGCTGGTTATGACGCTTTCACCTGTAATCTATATATATGTTTTTTAATAAAACCCAGAAATTGTTACACCTGTGCTAAGAATTTACCAGAGAATGTGGTACTCAGAATGTGCTTAAGCACTGCCACCGCCTAGACCACACTAGGGTGTTTGCACACTTGCTGTCATCTGGAGAGGTGTTCTACTAATTACTTGGAGAGTCAGACTTGAAGGGCAGTGGCAGGATTGTAGGGGGCAGCTCCAGGCTAAGGATGTCAAACCTGAATTTCTTTGTGTGCTAAACCAAGCCCATGTGTTTCATGAAGGGAGGATTATCTAGATTTAAAATCTGCTTTTCTAAGATGGTGACAGACTGGAGAATTAGATCAGTGGCTCTAAATGCACAATGAAGTAGAACTTGATCCTAAGATGTCGGTCCTGTTTGAATCATATATTACAAATGATGGATGTGTTGCAACACATTGGTTGCCTTATTTTCCACTACATACTTGGCTCACTTACTACTGTTTGTGTCTCAAATTTCTGCTTTTCACAGTTGGAACTTCTACTGAATCTTTTTCTGGATACTCTTGTTTGGCTATTTCCTTTTCTCTGATATCAGATGAAATTTAGTTCCTTGCTATGAACTTCTATATTCATTGTCACCTTCAATCAAGAGCTGCAAGATTACCAAGGAGGCTTTTTACCCTTAGTGTTTTTGCCTTGTTTAGTGCACCTGACAGCCAAGGCTTCGAGATTCCTTAAGAAAGGTACGCCCTATGGATGCTTTTAGGTCCAGGAGTCAGGGGGAGAAAAAAAAGCAACAATCACACAAATGAATAGTCCTGTCAGACCTATGTAATTTTTTCTGGATGGCCTACAGAGGGCTTAACAGTAGGGCTATACCACAATAATGAGTCTTTCTATACCGGGATATACAAAAGTATTAGATTTTCTTATTATAATTTTTTTTATCATTTTCTTTTTTATATTCTTTTAGTAAGATCTCAATTCATGGAAATATTAACATTTCTTTTTATAAAGATCTCAGTTTATAAAAACATATACAGACTTTTGATTGGTATTTCATTTTGTATCTGATATAATTGCCATGTACAACATTTTTATTCACAGATAAGGACATGGAAGGACATATACATGTACTCTAATAACGCACATCCATACCCCCAAAGAGACAAATCACCCTCATACCAACCAATCTCACCTAACATACCACAATCTCACAATCAAAAACAGTCTCATGCAAAATAAATGAGGGGAAACCCTCAGTGTTTTTTATATATAACAATGAGGCGAACTGATACAAATCCCAATTTTGTTCCACTTTGGTGTTGTCTTTGACTTATTTCCCACAGTCTGGTCAACATAAGTTTTAGTAGGTATATATGACTACCACATTTATCAGGACCACTCTTTTTATATGTTTTCAGGTGAGTGGACGGGGTTTCTCTGTAAGCATGCCCCATGGTATGCAGAAGTTATAATGCAGTCAGTCCATGTAGAGCACATGCGTTGTCAAGTCCCTCCTTATTGGTTAAATGAAAAGATTGATTTTATATGTCTTTATGTTCTAGTAGATATGCTGATATGCTTATCCTGCGATCAATGCATCTAAACATGCACTTCTGATTTGAAACAATATCCTGCGCATTGCTTCAAGCGTGTACTTGTTGTTTGTGATGATCCTATGTGTCTCCTTAGTTTCCTGCAAAAACATGTCCCTTCAAACAACCTCCCCCTGCACCTCAGGACTGCACCGTCGCTCCAGCAATACAGACGAGATCTAAAGACCTGGCTATTTGAATAATCAACCTCCATGCAGCAGTGAACAGCTCCAGCGCCTCGAGACCCTCACGGTGATGTGCTGCACTCCTTAAATGATTGATTGATTGAGTGATTGCCTCCTATCTGGTACCCACTGAAAGAGACACTTGACACATTTTCTATGTACTATTACTTGCAAAGTGGTACAATGGCTACTGGCAGACCTCATCATTTCTTTGGACAATCAAGAAGGAGATCTGTGGTTCTAGAGCAAGAGTTACATTTGAGAAGTTGACATTAAAGTAGACCTAGGCATTACGGTCTACATATATCTCAGTAGTCCCTTCAAGTGCCCTGTGTTTTTCTGGGAATCTGGTAAAGTTAATAGTGCTTTTTGTTCCCTACTGAATAGTCAAAATGTGTAAAAGAGGATTACTTAACTGGTTCCATTATCGGATCTTTATTAGTCTGGTCAACTCTTTAAGTAACAAATTCGGATGTTTGTTTGGAAACTTTTGATACTTTCCTACCAGCATTTAAGAAGATGTTTGAACAACCTGACTTGGACTATTCTGCTAAAGAAGAATAGTGTGATTTTCAGCAGAGTGAAATTGATGTTTGGAATTGTTAATTGACAGCAGAAACATTCCCAGGGAAAGACGCAAAACAGAAGAAACGAAAGGTGGCACTGACAAAATTAAAACTAAACATTGGCTTGAAGCAGAAGTGAAAAAATACAGGGATATTTTAGCATAAAACTGTTTTTTTGTTTCTTTGGTGTCTCGATCTAAGCTTCCCTCCCAAATACAAAAATGACCTGGATCAGAAAATGCAGATTTGAGAAGGACATGAATATTTTGTACTGGATAAAGTGTGTATGTTCCCCGTTTTTTGTTTTGGGATTGGTTTGGTAGTACACCCTTAAAATTAACTTGCATAGGTGGGATCATGCCAAAACTACCAGGTGTAGGGTTAGTGACAATATACACTTAATATAGCCTAGATTCAGAACTGTGGTTAAAGTCAGTAAAACCAGTCACTGTTTCCAAAGGTTTAGTCATTAAAAAATCACTCTTAATGCAAAACACACCCTTGGATACATTTTCTGTATATTTCAAACACATCTAAAACACTCAAAATCATAAATCCTGCGAGAACTTCATCAGCGCTCCCATTTCTACTTTGCAACCCTGCAGCAAAAAACAGAAACTAGGTTGCTGAACAAGGATGCATTTGCCATTCGTTCGTTTCGTTTCAGTGTTAAACCAGTAAAATACGTTAGATGTAGGCAAGGAAAATACCAACAGAGTCATGTGATACAATCTCACCAATTACAAATCATGGCTCTGGAACGTCTACCGATCAGGTTATTTGCTTGTGCACAAAAACCATTTAATTCCACTTGAACAATATAATTATAATTCTGTCTCTCAGCGATTATTTGTGCCATATACTTATAGTATTTTGATTGGACCCATATATTGCTTTTCTGGAGTGATACGACAGAAAGTTGTGATCTCCTTCGACAGCTGTGATCTCCTTCGACAGCTGTGTAGTTCTTAACATTGCACTTCCTAAGGCAACTGCCCCATACTTAGGGGGTAATCACTTATGATGTTATCTGTATGTGAATTCTACATGTATCTGGCTGAGGGCCAGACATTATGGCTCATTAACTACTTCTATTCTCGGACTAGCACATTAGAACCATTTAAAACAAAATAACCACCCCACCAGAAACAATGCACTGCAAGCCTAAAGGAAATAGATAATTTATATTGCAAATGTTTTTTACCTGCTTTGGCTTGGTTTACACGTATTTATCTTGTGTGCTCTGGAGGGTCCCTCTCTCTGTTCTTCTCGCCTGGTCCAAAGAGTGTGTAGAAAGGCCCCAGGAATGGCCACTCACCCTCTCTCTCCTGGCACCCCACACCAGGTCACCTGTAACTGCTCTTCTGAACTGACCATAACTGTCTCTTTCATACAGTGCCTTCTCTCCTGCTAGCCGTTAGGCACCTTTAACCCATGCCTGCTATATTGTACCAGTGATATTGTTTGCCAGAGGTGCCAGTTTTGGTTCAAAAACTCAAAATAGTATTGTATTTGTTGGAAAAAATTACTTGCAAAATTTAGTGGCGTCTCGCCAGTATCCTCCGTTAGCCTTCGTTCACACATGGCTGAGGATTAGCTCCACTCAAAAACATCCATGGCTGCTACAGCAGGGTCTCTGTACAAGGTCAAGCGTCCACATGTTCAGAAAATAAATTCACTGAATTCATTTGTAAATGCAATGGAGATTTGTGTATGACAATTCTGTAGTTGAGAAAGGAATACTGTACTCAAATGCATGCATTGCTTGATACTTGTGTTTATCTGATTGTAATTTACTATCGAACTTCTAAAAAAGATTAGTCGCACTTCTCTTAGACCTCCAATGGACTCCCTCTAAATTTCTTATGGTTGTGCTGTGGCTCATTCCTACTTCATTAGGTTAAAAATTCCCTCAATAAAGGCCAAAACGTTTAATAGGAATGATGATATTACAGAAGCCCCCCTATCTTCAGGCAGGAATGCTATCTATGCCTTAATGGAAGAGCATATTTGTGAGCAGATGGCTGAACACAACGGTTTTAAAAGATCCAAAGAGGAAGCAGAAGTCATGCCTACTGAAGCAATGTAAAGTGTACCCCCAGAAGAGCCATCAGAAATCAGTGCTTCTCCGACATTTGGAATTACTTTGGAGGAAACAGCAGAATTCAGTGACATCACTATAAAGCAAGAACCTAAATTCATTGTGTGAGGTAGATCCAGTGCTTAATTTGAGCTGGTGGTTTCCGGTGCTCGGAACAGGCACTTAATTTTCAACATGGGCCTGTAACAGTCTGCCACATGGTGGCGCTGTCTGCCTAATTTAAAGATGAGCACAATAACAGTTGTTTTTCAATATAGCCTTATAGCCCGCCGCAGTGGGCTATACCGGCTATAAAAGGCCTGCTGCAGTGTTAAAGGCCCGAGCCGAAGGCGAGGGACTTTAACAAAGCAACGGGACTTTAATTGCCAGTATAGCCCTGCTATGAAGGGTTATAAGGTTATTAGAACATTCTGCCATAAGAGGGCAGAATGTTCTAACAAATAAAACAAAGCCTTCAGGGAGCACGAGGGGATTGAAATCCACTCAGGCTCCCTGAAGCCTTTGTTCACAGCCAGAGCTGTGAACAAAGAAACATTAGAATGTTGGAGCTCCAGGCTTATACCAGTCATTATAAGCCCAGAGAACTCCACTGTTTTCAATGGAGCTACCAACATTCCAATGTTCTAATTCAATATACATTAAACATGACTATTGACTGCCACCCAAGCCATTCATATAGCTTTGGGGGCCTGGAATAGACTGAACTGTCAGACTTGTAGGAGTGTGATGATTAGTAATTGTGTTGGTACTGCCTTTGGAAGTGATGGGAGGGGCAATGTGCGGCGCCAGCTGCAGTGACCTTTTGATGAGGGCACTGGAACTTATTTCTCTACATATTAAGCACTGGGTAGATCTTAGTACATTTTGCTAATTTTACCAAATCCTGGGATCCAGTTTATATAGGAGACAATGGGAAAGGAAAAAACATATAGCTGACATTTTTGAAAGACCAAAACGCGATCAGCTTTCTGAGTTCTTATACAGCTTGCTTGCCATTTAGCAAACATGAACACTATGTTTCTTTTATCCATGAGATTAAAGTTTTTAAGCATTTGTACATGCTTATTACGGAGCAAGAGGTTTCCCAATTTCCCTTTACTGATTCCTTCTTGAGGACCATCTTTGGTTTTTACAGAACCAGACCCTGTTTCTCCTAGCATCAGCTTGTCCAAGTCAGAAGGATAGAAATGTGTTTGACATTATTAAAGTGACTGGGAAAAAGGGCTCAGGTGTTACGGGAAATCAGACTCTAAGTCTTACTTAGATAAAAATGTACTGTATTAAGGGAACCATCTTAAAATCATCCTTCTCCTTTCTAGGAATGACCATCTCTTAAAGAACTAGAAATATCAAAAAAGGGAGGGAGAAGCAAGGAATGTCTGTCCCCCACTCTGCTTCCAAATGTACCAAAATATCAAAAGGGAGTGGGATCAGTTGTTATAGGAGGATATCTTTGGAAAATGATTTAGGACCCTAAACAACTTTTTTCGGTCAATGGTATGTTTTTGCCACTGACGTACTAATAACTGGTAGAGTCATCATTGGATCTTAACCTCCACCAGGAGGTAGTCTCTCAGACCAAAGAGACTGTGGGGGATCCGTATCAAATACTGCCGAACCGAAAGCACTAGGTTTATTAAAAGGTAAGGGTAGGGGTAAGATTAAAAACAGAGAAGGATGTGTACAGGGATGTATGAGGTGTCCTTCACATCATCAAATATAAAACAGGTCTACATGTTTCAGCTTACTTGCGCCCCAGCGGGTCAGTGGCTTTCATCAGGATCAACATGGATGGATGCATCCCTTTTCTGAGGCAGTCAGGACACTATTTTCAGGCTTCAACATAGTATAGATTAAACACTGTTCTCCTTTGAAATGAAAAGAAAAGAACAGAGAAACCAACATGCAATACATGTACAGACTGTTTTGATTAAGCACTATATATGCATAATCATCTGTGGTATACCCAATTATTTACTTCAAAGGTTTCAATACATCACAACAGCTTGGGTGTGCTCCAATAACACCTATTACAGTGAAAAATACAACAAAAAATAGTGAATTTCTGTTACCCTTCATAGCAGCATGTCTACGCTTTCCTCGTGTCCCAACCAGTTTTGAAGAGTGCAGAAATGCATCGTATTAGTGATCACAAATATGCCCTAGCAAAATACATAATGGTTAAATAATACATTTGGGATACATAGGTTGAAGGGTTACACGTGTGACCATGCTCTACATATTTTACCAACACATTGGACTATAAGGGGGCTTACAATCCAGTTCACTTCTATAGTGATTTGCCTACCAGTGTGTACCATATGAGTGGAGAAGTTAAAATTGAGCATGGGAGGCAATATGTTTTTAGCTTTTGAAGAGCTGTCTAGTCTATTGGCATAATGGATGATAGACAAAAACCTGCTGCCCAATATGGCATACAGAATTCCCTGTAGTGAGCTGTGGGAGCTGTTTCATATTCTCGCTAATACTGGTAAGGCTAGTTCCAATAATGCTTGAGAGAATTAGATCTGCTCTCATGAATGAAACAGTGCACATCTTTTCAAAGTCTAAGACAATATGAAATTTGGCCACCTCCCCTAATAAAAGGGCCATATTTTAGGCCTTTTTGGAGCACCTAGCACTCCCATGTGCTGACTGCCAGAAATTGACTTAATGTAGTTTCATCCCTGCACTAACAACCATGTCTAGTGTGTATGTAGTAAATTGGGAAAGTGAAACAGAAAGTAGCTTGACAGGCATCCCTAACACAGATAATAAGGCAGCTAAAGGGACCCAGTGCTCCTTCCCACTCTGCTGGTCTGCTAGGCCCAAATGTGACAACAGCAAGGTGATGGCTAGAATGATTGAATTAATCTCAGCCAGTGACAATCGCTCAGGCCACATTCCAGTTCATAATGTTTCACCTACTGTGCCACTCTGGACAAAGGCCATCCTTCTGCAAATCAATATCAACTCTGATCCTCATGGGAAGAGTCCATCTCGAAATGCCAGGCATGACCCACTCCAGAAGGGGCCCACAAGCAAGCCCAGACAGGCTTCACCCTACTTGGCACTAGTCAGTTCAGTGTAGCTAGAGTCCTGTTGCACAGTGAGCACATCACACACGTCTGGGCATACCGATCACGCTTAAGGCATTAACTGCAAAAACAACAAGGTGATAGATGGAATACTTTAAATAATCTCAGCCACTGCCAATTGCTCGGAAATCGTTTGGGGCTGTTTTCAAGTCCAAGGTCTGCTGGGTAGCATTGCTCATAACCACCGAAGAAGTCTCATGGATGATATTCAATGGTCAAGACTCTACATTTCTCTTTAAGGTGTTGTGTATTGTCTATGAAAGAATGTGATAAAATAATTTTACTCAACATTTTCTTTTGCTAATATATCTTTGTAATATATATATATCTTTGTAATCTTTGTGAATGGTTTCAACCATAAGTAAATATTTAAAAGATGTTAAAACACTGTTTAAAATCTGTAATAATTCTTTAAAATTTCATAAGTGAACAGGAAAAAAACACAGCAATTTCTACAATATTCATAACTTTAAAACAGTTTGCTTACAAAAGGATAGATATTTAAAAAGATATATATATTTCCATATAGAGCTATAGCTACGGTGGTAGTGGTAGTTCCTAACTGAAGTACAAGTTACTTACCTTCTGCAATTCCCTTTCTGGTAAAGCCTCGAGCTAGCCACACATTCCTTACCTAGGAATATTCCCCAGGTGTTGGACTGGATCTGGAAATGTTTTAGCAATCTCCTTTCGCAGCAGTAGGTGGCCTCAGTCTGCTCCGGCTGGCGTCGTCTGCACCAGTGTGAGCTGACAGCGCCCATTTCACTAGACCTGACTGTTGAGGCAATAGTGTTTGGCAAAGTGTGCAGTGATGCCCATGTAGCTGCTTGACAGATGACCAGGACTGGGACTCCTCCAGCTAAGTAGTGGTAGCAGCTGCAGCTCTGATGGAGTGAGCTTGTAAGCCTTCTGGGGGCTGTTTCTTGGCTATTGCTTAGCAGATCTTAATACAAAGAATGGTCCATAAAGAGATGGTTCTCTTTTGACTTGACTTCCCTTTCTTTTCCCCTGCAAATCCAACAAAGGGTAGACTGTCCACCCCAAATTCTTTGGTATGATCAATATAGAACTCTAAAGTTTTTTGGGGGGGATCCAGATGGGCAGTCTCTCCTGTTCTTTAGAAGGATGAGGGGAAAAGGGTAGGCAGGGTGAGGTTTTGCCCGACATGAAAAGGTGTGACCACCTTTGGCATAAAGAATGCCAGGTTCTATGAACCAACTTGTCAGAGAAGAAGGAAATGTTTGGAGCATTTATAGAAAGTTCCTGCAATTTGCTAACCCGAATGGCAAACGGTATTGCCAAAAGGAAGACAGTTTTGATTGTTAGGAGCCGAAAAGAGCAGCTATGCATCAGCTCAAAAGGAGAATAAATGAGGAAGGTGAAAACTAAATTCAAGTCCCACTGGGGCATAATGAAGGGGGTGGAATGAAAAATGACAGGAAACCTTTAAGGAATCTAGTCACAACAGATGACTTAAACACGGAAGGTTGATCCTGCAACCATAAGAAAGTTGAAATGGCAGGCAAATATCCTTTTACTGTGCCCAAAGCAAAGAAGAACATCAGACAAGGATGCAGACAGAGGATCAACTGATTTGGATGTACACCAAGCCGCAAACTTGTGACATTGGCAGACGTAGATGGTTTTCATAGAAGAGCGCCAGGCTTACAGAATAACATTGCATCTTTTTGGAGAGAGATCAAACACTGTCAACTATTGCCGCTCAGTTTCCATGCATGAAGGTGGAGAGTGGACAGGTTTAGGTGAAGTACCCTGTCCTGTTGCTGCGACAGAACAGCCTTCTGAAAGGATAGCCTGACTGGAATACAAATGCTCATGCACAGGAATTGAGGATTCAATACTCTCTGTGCCGGGACCAAAGCTACTAAGATGACTTGGGCCAAGTCGTTCTTGATCTTTTTGAGAATTCTGAACAGGAGTTGTATTTGCGGAAAGGTATATAGGATTCCTGAGCTCCTCTCAAGACAAAATGTGTCATTGAGAAAGAGACATCTTGGAAACTTCAGCCTGCAGAAGTGCTGACATTGTGCGTTCTCTGCAGTGAGCCCTGGGTGGGGAAGAGAAAGAGGTCTGCCATGGACCCAATCGCAGTTCATGAGTCACTGCTGCCGATCGTTTGCAGTTCCCTCTGATATTTGGACCAGGTTGGAAAGACTTCCTTGATGCTGTGCTTACTGAGTGTCCAGGCCCCACTGTAGAGCCTGCATATGCCAACAAGCATGTTTCACCAGCAGGATGCAGAGGAAGATGCGAGCCAGCATCCTCAGAGTCAGTCTGAAATCCAGGATAGAGGCTGAGACATTGAAGTGGCCTGAATATCCTGGACTTGCTGTTCTGGAGGATAAACCAGAAACTGCACTGTTTCCAGAACAGCTCAGATGAAAGGGACTGTCTGAGAAGGAGTCAGGTATGACTTCAGCATGTTGAAAGTGAACTCCAAAGAATGCATGCGGTCGGCCATAGTCTGGAGGCGGGAGATGACTGCCTGGAGGGAGCCTGTCGTCAACAACCAATTGTCGAGGTAGGGAAGACTGGAACCCCTGACCTCAACAGATTTGCTGCAACCACCACCATCCCCTTGGTGAACACCCCTGGGGCTTTGGTAAGGCCAAAAGAGAGCACAACAAACTGAATATGCTCCTGGTCTAAAGTGAATCGCAAGAAGCATTTGTGGGCAGGGAGGATGGGAATGTGGAAATAAATGTCCTGCAAGTCTAACGCAACCATCCAGTCTCCAAGGTTGATGGCAGATAAGACCCAAGCCAAGGTGAACATCTTGAATATTTCCTTTTTCATGAAGTAATTGAGCGGGTGTAGATCTAATATAGGACAAAGGCCTCCATCCTTTTTTAGCTCAGAAATTCACATGAATAGCAATCACGGCCAGCTTCTAACACTTGCACCCTCTCGATAGCTCTGCCTGCTTCTGACACTGGCACTCTCTCGATAGCTCAACCTGCTTCTGACACTGGCACCCTCTCATTAGCTCCTTTGGCCAGAAGGACAAGTACTTCCTGCCACAAGAGGGCAAGGGGGTCCTCTGTCAGCGGTTCTGGGCAAGGAGGAAGCGGCGACAGGGTTTGTTCAAACGCGATGATGTAAAAGCGATGATGCAAACCCCTTGGAGAATCTGGAGCACCCAATTGTCTGTAGTAATCTCTCACCACTGGTGCAGATGGTGTTGGATTCTGCTGCGAACTGGATGGGATTAGAGAGGGGTAAGGAGGGTTTAAGGAGGGACATGCATATACAAACACCCACCCACAAAGCAGTAAGCCCATAGCTAATCACAAACCTCACTTATGCAGTTACTGCAGCCAGAAAGGACACAGCATGGTTGTAAATGTACTCCAGCACACCCGCTGGAGTAAGTCCAGTACCATGCATGGCCATTCACAGATACTGCAAAACACTGCCATAGAAAATAAACGATAACAAACTACAGGAGGTAGCCCATAAACCCTGTAGAGACCATGGCAAACTTGTGTAACAGACAACAGTGTCTCAGAGGGTAATTTTTATCAAACAGTTACTAAGGGAGCACAAGCAATTGCTACAGGCATGGGTAGCAGGGATACAATAATTTGCAAGGACAAAGGTATACTTTTGTATATGTTTCATCATATATTTAAAGTCAAAGAAAGCACTGTCATGGTGAAGGTATGCACTGCCAGGATGCAGGACTGGAAGTGCAGTTTACCACTATCTCAGTGACAGCAGCTCTCCTGAATGCACATAGATCTCTGTTAAAAAGGCAGATATCTTCACATATGGCAATCCATTATCCACCAGGACTTTGGAATGAAGTACATCATGACAAACGGTAAATCACCCCCTATGTCTGGTTTGGAGACATTCATTGTTCTGTATGTGTGTTGTGTGTGCGCACACGTAAGGTATAACTGGGGTGTTGCTTGTGTTGAATCTGTGTGGAAGTGCAACTGCACTGTTGATATCTGTAATGTGTGAAGCCGCGGTCCGTGGAGGGAGTTGAGGTGGGTCTAAAGGTGGGGCGGGGGAGGGGCAGGGTGTGGGATGCTAAAAACCGGAATATGGATAATTGGAGGTAAGTAAACAATGTAATTAATAAAACAAATTTCGTGGCGCGCCCTGCATCGCAAAATGCAAACATAGGGTGATGTCATTTGTGTAATCCCCTTCTGATAAAGTAATCAACGTATTCCCCGTTAGTCTAATAAAGGGTAAGTACTCAACATAATACACTGCAACCCAATAAAGGATAAACTAATGAAAGTAATCATCTATAATGAAAGGCAAAATAAAGTTTTTAAAGTGCATTACTTTAATCTGATACACAGTAAACCCTTCCTATCACAAAATAAAGGTAAAGTAGATGGAGTGAATCCCTCCCAATATCCAATGTTGTGCAAGGAAAATGCAACATTAGCGTGATAATGCAGAGGAATGCAAAATAAAGTAATCCAAGTGAATTATATATTACAGAAGGGTACAGTAATTCGAACATTTTATTTATAAATTCCAATGTAAGATATAGTAGGACAAAGCAATCAAAATCATCTTCTGTAATTCATAAGGGCATGGTACTCAATGTGCTCTACTCCTGCAAGCATGCTCATTCTGTAATCCATTAAAGAGTAAGAAGTCAGGTTCGAAGGACAATCTCCTTCTGTAACTCAATGCTGAGTAAAATAATCAATATATTCCTCATTGAACTGCACTGCTGCAACCTAGCTAGTGTCTGCCCATTGCGGTACGGAGTCTTGCACTGCTGCTGCCCAACTTTGTATTTGTATTATGTGTTAGTGAAGCATATTCTAGCCGGCTAGGCAGATGTTATAGACTCAGACAGCACCACTATCTCTCCGGTGTCAAAGACTTTACAGTCTCTGAGAAAAGTCAATTCTCTGAGTTTGTACTGGCTCAGAGCTTGGACAACAGTAGTACTGGCATAAAATATTCCACATCCACATCCACATATATTCCACATCAGTCATGAAATAGCAGTAATAGTATCAAGTGTACTCTATCCCTAAAAGAACACCATTTGTACATTCAGCATTAACTATCACCACACAATCAACTGTATATATATGTGAATGTTTTGCCTGCCATTTTTATCAAGATGCAGTTATATCGACCTCAAATCTTATTTTTTCATTTTTGGTGCATACATTAACTTTTGAGAAATCAGCAAGTCACTTTATGCCAGGGGTTCCCCAAATCTGAATTCATTTACCTCTGGGGGACACCTGACGGCCTGAGCTCAATTCCTTCTCCTCCCCGCCCCGATCCGACGTGGTAACTAGTACTGTTGAGTGGAGGAAGGAAGAGCCAGGAACTTCCGGTGGATCGGTCAGAGGTCCAGTTGTTGCTAGAGGGAAGGGAATAAAGCCGCATGCTGAAGCGGCCGCGCTGCAGGCGCGCCTAAGGCAAGCCCATCTGCGCCCATCCGCGGCCGTCCGGGGCCAGAATCCCTGGCTGTCCTGTACTGGTCTTGCAGTTCAGCTCGCAAGAATTGCGTGCCCTTTGTCCCCCTTTAGCCGAGCTATGCAGACACAGCATTTTAGGTGACAGCCAGGGCTGGAACTGTAAGTATTTCTCATTTAAGCCCTCTCTTGGGAGGGTGAGGGAGGAGGTAAGCGCGCACCTGAATTGCTGCCTGTTGAATTGTAGATATCTCAGGAAGCACAGATTAGAGATTTTTGATTTACTCTCTGATGGTCAGGTTGATGTATTGTTCCTTACCGAGACCCGGTTGGACCCGGACTCCGCGCCGGAGATCATCGAGGCACTACCCAATGGCTATGGCATCATTAGAATCGACAGGTCTACCGGTAGAGGTGGCGGGGTAGCACTCATTTTCAAACACACCCTTCAATGCTCACTTGAACCTATCACTATCGCTGATAGTGAAGTAGGCGCTTTCACGATTAAGGTGAATACAAACTTCATCGTGAAGGGGCTCCTGGTCTATAGACCACCGGGACCTCCGACTCGGTTTTTACCTAGTCTTATTGAGGGTCTCACACAATGGGCATTACGATATGACAAACTCCTAGTGCTTGGTGACCTAAATTTACATTTTGAGGAGTCCATGAGTGGAGGGGCTGGTGGCCTACGCCAGGAATTGCTGACGTTGCAATTAAGGCTCTTATCTGAACTTTCCACCCATCAGGGAGGACACCTACTTGACCCCATTTTTGCTAACTGAGAGGATATAGTAGCCGATGCCCCGCTCCCTGTTCCGTGGTCTGATCATTTCTTGATCCCTTTTGCACTATGGGTGCCAGAGCCGAGGGTACGGGAAAAACCCAGGCCGGATGTTAGTTGCCAGAAGTGGGTTGGCTTTTCAGGGAGGGCCACCAGGGGGCATGAACATTGAAAGCGAGTGCGCTAATTTAGATAGGCGCATTATTGAGGCTCTGGATAGTACCGCCCCATGGGAACGGAGAAAGAATCCGGGAAGGGCGCAAAAATCTGCCCCTTGGTACAATCCCAGACTGCACACGTCTAAAAAGGAGTGCAAATGCCTGGAAGGCAATGGAGGAAGGGATTTTTGGACCAGGTGAGGAGGGAGTACAATGCCATGCTGCAAAAATATGATGGGCTCATTAGGAAAGCTAAGGCAACTTACTATCAGTAAAGAATTGGGACTGCAGAGAATTCAGCTAAAGAATTGTTTAAGATCTATAAGGAGATTTCCTCTCTGGCCACCAGAGCTCCTCTGCTTTCGGGATCTGTAGAGTCCTGCAATCGTGTAGCGGACTTCTTTGCTGACAAAGTTGATAAAATCTATTTCACCTTCCCTGAGTCTGCTAGGGAGGCCAAAAAGACTGGAACAATGGCTAGAGAGGCCGGTGAGGGAGGAGAGATGAGCAATCTCTCAATCCCCCCCGCCCCAGGGCTGCTCATCCAAACCTGTCTGAGTGTTCAGTCAGGTTCTCCTAGAGACCCGGCTGCCCCTAAGGTACTTATGGAGAGCATTACTACTATTGAGCCCTACATTAGACACCTCTTGGAGATGTATTTTGTGACCCGTACAGTTCCTGGCAGATGGAAGGAAGCGGTGGTTCTCCCACTACCCAAGAAACCCCATATCAGTTCCGAACAACTCGACAATCTGCGCCCTATCTGTCTCCTTTCCTACTTTGCTAAGGTTACGGAGAAGTAGTGAATAAACAACTTATGGCCCATGTTGAGAAACACCATCTTTTACATCTCTCTCAGTCGGGCTTTCGTGCCATGAACTCAACAGAATCAGCTCTGCTCTACGCCACGGAAACTATCAGGCAATGTGCGGATGCCGGGCAGACAGCGGCCTTAATCCTGTTGGATTTAAGTGCCGCCTTTAACACTGTGGCTCATCACACCCTGCTTCAGTGTCTAAATAAAGGCGATGTCACGGGCCCTGCACTGAAGTGGATGGAATCCTTCCTGGCGGAGCGCAGTTTCCAGGTGAGGCAAGGTTCCCATTACTCTAAAATCATCAAGCTAAAACAGGGGGTGCCGCAAGCCTCGGCCCTGAGCCCGACCCTGTTCAATCTTTATGTGACTCCTCTAGCTAAGATAGCGGACGGCTTCAGGGTCAGGGTCATGTCCTATGCTGACGACATGCAACTGGTGGTCTCCCTGACTCAGGAACAGGACTCTGCAGCCTCTAATTTCATGGCATGTTTGCAAGAACTGGCATCATGGATGGCCAACAACTGCCTGAAGTTGAATGGCAATAAGACAGAGGTGCTTGTTGTGAGCAGAGCCCAGTCAGTGTGGTCATCGGCCTGGTGGCCCCAGAGTTTGGGACCTACTCCTACGCCTAGTGAGCAGGTGAAGAACCTGGGTGTGTAGCTGGATCTCAAGCTCTCCTATGAATACCAAACCAGGCGGGTTGTGGGTACTTGTTTTGGGGTCCTTAAGGGCCTGCGTAAAACTCTGGATTTGCTGCCCGCTCCTGCTAGGAAGAATATGGAGCATGCCCTTGTAACATCTCGCCTTGATTACGGAAATGTACTGTACCTGGGCGCCACGGCTGAATGTTTGAATGGACTTCAATGTCTACACAACGCAGCCGCACGGCTGGTCCTTATGCAACCTAGGTGGGCTTCCTCAAGGAGGGCTCTGGAGACCCTTCATTGGCTTCCCCTTAGTGAAAGAGTGCTGTTTAGGGCACTTTGCATATGTCATCGCATCTCCCAGAGCACGGGTCCCGCATACCTGGCTGACTTGATTACCCCCTATGCTCCCCGAAAGGCAACATAGATCCTGTGGGACGGCTTGCTACTTGTACCCAAGGTCCTGAAGGCTAGGATGGGGGGGTCGGTTCTTACTTCGTCTGGCTCCTCAGAACTGAAACAAACTTCCTCAGAGCCTCAGGTTAGAGGTCTCAGAGGTTAAGTTCAGAAAAGACCTGAAAACTCATATTTTTCAGGGCTTGTAGGATCTCCTGAGCTGTCCAGGTTGTTCTGTGGTCAGGTTCTCCTGTACTTAGCTCCTCATCACATCGCGGGGACACACCAGCTGGTGTAACCAGGCGCTCTACAAATGGTCATATTATTATTATTATTATGTGACTACATAACAGAATGCCTAATAAGGTCTCTGTACTTCAATGGAAGCCATCAGATGTCAGTGTGCCTAGAGTAGATCATGAGTGTCCACAGTCTGGATGGCGAGTAGCTGTATAGCAGATAAGACAAATCTATATCACACACCGCTACTGTATGCCATGGAGTCAAATCAGAGGCTATGAAGATTTCATATATGGCATGGGTAGCCACAAGATAACAGGTGCAATAAAGATGCCAGGGAGGTCACTGTATATCAGGGGTGGTCACCAAATGTCGTGGAGTAGGCTATGTGATAGAAAGGTCACTGTATTCAAGGAACAATGACAGTATGTTAAGGGAGCCGACTAGAGAGCAAAAAAGATCACCGAATGCAAAATGCGTGTGTAGGAGATTGGGCTATTGGTTGAAGTAGGTGAGAATTCACCACAAATAATAATCCCATCCCTGTCAGGCTGCACACAAAAGGCACTTATTAAACCTGTGCTGAACCCTCTCGTCAGTAGGCACAAATCAGCCAGGCTTAACTTGGAGTCGATGTGTAGAGTATTTATGCAGCTTCCAAAAAGTAATAAAGTGAAAATATAACATAGGAAACCAATTTAAATAAACTGAGTAAATGTTAATGAATAAAATTACACAAAACAATAAAACTCCAATCAGTAAAACCGAACTTATGAATTTTTCAAGTTCAAGCTTTAAAAAAAATAGCACCAAAAGGCATGGAGCTCCAAATGCAGGTATCTGATCATGCTGGACCAGGGCAAATTCATAAGTTCAGGCCAAAAGCAATGGAACGAAAGACGGATAGAAGACCAGGTTTGTCCAGCTGGAAATGTTACCTTTTTCAATATAAGAGCTGGTCTGTCGAGCTCTGCATTGCTTGGTGTCGTGCTGCGTTGCATTTGGTGAAGCTTCATGTTGCGTTTGATCTAATGAGGCTTTCAGTCAGGACACTCACAGAACTTTGTGAGATACAGTAAAACCTTCAGTTAGACTGGGAGAAGTGCACTCTGACTCCGGCAAAGGGTCCATTGCTACTGGAAATTAATCCATTAAAAATTGGAGTGAAAATTAACAAAAAAGTTTCTTCAATAGTGTATTTTTCTTGAGACTATTTACATGGAAGGTTACAATAAACACAGCTGTAAGATCTTCTTTTTTGGGTGATAAGGATCCACCACATTTTGTTCCAATAACATGAACTGTAGTGAACAACTGGTTTTGAAGGTCACAAACTGCTGCATATAGATAGACTGATAACATTTTATTCACAATATAAATCATTTGTGGCCGTGACATGCTTATTGTTGGGATGTTATCTACATATTATTATGATGTCTCTTTAAATAGCCACGAGCTTTCTTCAGCAATGTGGGGCTTGGGGCGGTTCTTTTGCAGAAGAGGCCTGATAGCAAGGAGGAAGTAATTGCTTTTGCTTCCAGAACCTTACATGGAGCGGAAAGCACCTATTCTACCATTGAAAAGGAGGCGTTAGCTTTATGGTGGGGTGTGCAACATTTCAGAAATTTTCTTTGGGGGAATCATATTATACTCTAAACCGATCATAACCCTCTTGTTGATCTCCCCACTACTAAAGGTGGTGGGAGGGCTACTCCTCGCATTGCTAAATGGCAATACAGACTCAGTGAATTTGATTATCATCTGGTATATGTGCCTGGGATTAGGAACAATGTGGCTGATTGTTTATCCAGGTTGCCTCTTCCTCACAATAATTTGGAGCACAGTTGCGAGGAATTGGAAATGGTGTGTGCAGTTAGTCCTGTGTCAGAGGTTAGTATGACGCTATCAGAGGCTGATTGGAAACTTGCTGTAACTGAGGATAAAAATTTGTGTTGTGTTATTGATTACTTGACTACTGGTTGGCCCGATGACAAGTCTTTGCCTTCAGAGTGGGTACCTTTCAGGAGAGTGAGTGATGAATTGTCTCTAATTGATGGTGTCTTACGAAGAGGTGGTTTATTAGTGGTTCCGGAAGCTCTTTGCAAAAAGGTTTTGGATTTGGCTCACGTAGGTCACCTAGGTATTCGTGCTATGAAAAGGAGAGTACGTGAAGATTTCTGGTGGCCTGGAGTAGATAAGGCAATCAAACACTGTGTTTGTGACTGTAGTGCTTGTGTTCTTAGTGACAAGTCTCAGGTTACTTGTCCCTCTCCTGTAACTCCTGTGCAAGTTGAGGAATTACCTTGGCATAAGTTAGCGTTCGATGTGGCTGGCCCATTTTATAATCTAGGAACAACTCCGAAATATGCGCTAGTTTTGATTGACTACATGTCAAAGTGGCCGGAAATTAGGTTTGTTGATGGTATCAATTCTACTACTGTTATTAATTTCTTTAAAGATATTTTCTTGCGTGAGGGTTTTCCAGAAGAGTTAGTGTCTGATAATGGCACTCAATTGGTGTCTGGTGAAATGCAAGATTTTTTAAAGTCTCATGGCATCAAACACATTCTCACCTCACTTTATCATCCTTCAAGCAATAGCTTGGTTGAGCGTTTGAACCGTGTAATAAAAGATCAATTACAGTTGGCTAACATCAATGGTCTGAATTGGAAGAAAATCATTTCCGACATGTTGTGGGCATTAAGGGTTACCCCTCATTCAAGCACGGGAGTGTCACCCTTTACTTTACTCAGGGGTAGAGTAGCCGGTTCAGAACTGAACAAAGATTGGATGTTGAGAAAAAAAGTTGATGTAGTCAAGCTAGGTAAGGTGGCTGATGTTAGGAGTTTTACTCAGGCCAATTACGCTCAGAGTAGTTTTAGATCATCTCCTGTGCACTCGGGGGACTGGGTGAGAATCAAGAAACCTATGCTCTTGCGTAAGGGATTGGCTCGATTTTCCCCTCCTGTTCAAGTTAAGGAAGTTAAGGACCATGTGGTAGTTCTAAAGAATGGTAAAGTTTGGAACAAGTCTCGTGTTTCTATAGTTCCTAAGCATAAAGTGGAGTACGTGAAGAACAAATTTGGTTTAGAGTCTCGAGTTTTGCCCACCTCTGACTTAGGCTTACTTCCTGCTAATTCTATTCCTCGAGTTTTGCCCGCTTCTAACCCTGGTTCTGTTTCTAATGATGTTGTTCCTCAACGATGTTCCACCAGGTGCAAAGTTGTTCCTATGAAGGTTTGGGATTTTGTCACTTATTGAATGATTGCATTTTCAACTTGTTTTTTTTTTAAGGATGGGGTGGGTTAATTAATTATTTATTTTATAATTTTCCTTTATTCATTGTTTGTTAATTGAGGGAAAGGGGATGTGTTGGGATGTTATCTACATATTATTATGATGTCTCTTTAAATAGCCACGAGCTTTCTTCACGAGCTAGATTGAACTTGTGCACTTCTAATGCAGAATGTTATTATAGAATTCCCGGGACGGCAGTTGCTGCCGGGAGAGCTGGACACTGGATGTAAATAAAGGGAGATCTGCTTCAGGACGGCGTATGTCTCTTCCTTTCACTTATGTTATGGATTATGGTGACTTCTAAGGTGATTTCACCATATGCAAAATGTTGACCCTCCACTGAGAGTTGATAAAACATGTTTGAATGAAATGGGTTTCTCTCATGACTTTCTGATGGAATTTACGATAGGTGCTCCAGAAGCTTCCCAAATATCTGCCTCAGCAATGTGAAAAAACCTGATCTGCCGAGTAAAACATGTACTTCCAACAGCATAAGTCTGTCTATGGAGCATTTCCACTCTACCGAAGCTTCAACACAGATTTCTAATGAGCAACTTGAATGCTAACATTCATGACAAAAATGGAGCACAGCTGAGTCCCACACTGCTGGAACTAAAGCTGTGGAATCATTTCCTAAAGAGGAAATTGCAGTAAATTAGCAAAACAAGGGGTTTCATGTTTTTTAATAACAATGATGGTTAGTGCTCTTGAATGCTAAAATTATGACACATTTCCTCTAAATTCTTAAATATGGTCCTCATTCATATCAAAACAATTCTGGCATACTGAGTGACAGCCGCTTTAAACAGCAACAACAATGCCATAAGATTTCCCAGTGTTCAACTGTGGCTTCACCACAGAATTTTATTGAACAACTAGAGTGCAAACATTCTACATTCATAAAAAAAAGAAAGCTAAGTTGTTGCTGAATAGAAGTTACTGATTTTAAAACCTTTCCGATTGAGAGGGATGAAGTAAATGAGCCCTGAGGTGTTAATGCTGGTATGAAACTAGCTAGTTAAGTAAATATGAGGGAAAGGATATATTTTTATTCATTCATAGAATATTTTAAAGGACCAAAATAAGATAATGAGAGATATCCCTACTCAAGTCCAGCATCCTCTTTTCACATCAGCTTCCTCAGACTACCCACCCTCTATGTAGAATAATGCCTCTTTATTTTTAACGTAGTTACATTTAAGTAGACCTAAAGGTTTTTTAACTTTTCCATTTAAATGTATGGCAGTGGATATTTTAAAGGTGCAGGTAGGTTATCTCATGTTTACAATTAAAGGATTATGGGTATAGATACCCTCTGAATGATATGCTAATTGGATTCTAAATGTATCATTTAACTTTTTCCTAAACTCCTTTTGTCACTAGTTGCGTTTTGCACGAGTGTGCTCGGGCTCCAAAGTGATTTTTTTATTGTGTAAAAGTAAATGAAAAATATACATTAAAAAATATATATTTATTGTCTATAAGAAATGTAGCACCCGATACCTTCCAGATGACTACATTCAAACGTAATTAATTACAGCATATTTTGAAATAAGTAGTATCCAAGTTGTTGAACCACGTAACCTATAACGGCTCACACTGTACATAATGGCAAAAATTAGGGAGCATTTCCACTGAACCATTAATTACATAGTATAGCAATTTTAACAAATGCATTTTATTTTTATTTCTCCATACACATTTCTATAGCCCAGCATTCTATCAGATACCTTCACTCTTCAACATTCGTTCTGATAATTATGTGATCACTTTGGTATTCAGTTGGAAATCTGGTGATTCATTTGAAATTGCTTATGAGTTCTAATTCCCCTTCGATGGATGGTATTACCAAGTGCAATTGTGACAGAACGTCGAAAAATTCATGGTTCCATCTACCAAATTGGAACAGGTACATATACGAAAAAGGAGAAGCAAATGAGCTAAGTAGACCATAAGGTTAAGTATAAACATTTGGATGAAAATGGATATGATCCATGATGGACTCATCTCGAACTAATGAAATATTATTTGAGAGATTTCCTTGGAAGTGTGGATCCTGTTTACCTGTGGTGGTTGTAAAACAGTATTTGAAGCAAAATAAGAATAAAGTGTATTTGCTAAAAATATGATACTATGTAATTAATGTTTCAATTAAAATGCTCCAAATTTTGGGTGTTAAGTACTGATATGTATGCTGATACTGTGATGAGGCTTGTCTTAAGCACGAGCTATGAAACTCCTGGAGAGATATTGACCAGCTATGAACCAATCACAGTGCAGCATTTTGGCAGTGCACAGCTGCCTGATTTACAATAATAGGTAGTTTTGTATATACCTTTTCACACTATTTGCAAACACCGCCAATGTAAGCGTAATATTCTAAAAACAAACACTGCCATGAGTATCTGCACACACTTCTCTGTCCAACAACTAGCAAATTCTGGTTCTTTCTTTACTCCCTTTCCTTCCTAGAATCAAGTACTGAAACATATACAAATCTGTTTTCCGTGCATTAATTCACATATTTGGTGGTGATTACAAATGAATAATCAGACTACATTTCTCCGACCAGAACTTTTATTAAACATAACATTAAGTTAGAAAAATGCATCCCTGACGTTAAAAAGCCCCAATAAGATAGCATTTGTTTTGACATTTATTAGGAGATACCTCGGTACTTTTCTTTCTGTAGGAAAAAAAGATACTTGGCTTTTTGGCTGGCTGTAGAATTTCTCTGGTTCTCTTTCAGCCCCTCCCAGAAGATGCCTAATCACAGACCCATCAGATGTGACTAGGCCGTCTTGCTAGAAAGGCTGTTGTTTAATGCATGCTCACAAGATTTCGATTCCGCGGATGCCTCTTGGAGCCTTTAATATAATATGCCCCTTGTTCCCATTCTGTGGATTTCTAGAACAGCTTGTTTATCAGCCTGTGTTCTGTTACATGTCACAAATAATAATCTTTGGTAGGCGAAGATGTTTTTTGGTGTAACTCAATCCATAGCTGTGCGGGTCTTATAACATTTTTAGAAGTCTGTTGTTTGGTCTGACTGTATCCAGAGGACATGATACATAAAAACATGTACTTCTTTTAACAAACATTAGAAGAATGTCGCGGACATGTCAAATGCCAATGTGCATGAATAAACCACACCAAAAATAAATTCATTGCCGGTTTCATCAGCGATGTAAATCATGCAAATGCTATGCATTATCTCGGGCACATACGCCATATAATAATATAAACATCTGTGAGATATAAATAATAATTAATTATTGTGGTGACGTATATTGCAGTTACTCACATTTTTCCGTACTGGAAGGGATTGGTGCCTGGCCGTGACATGACAAATGCCGAGCTCCCAACGTATTTCTTTCGTTGATTCACTAGGGCATTTTGTCAGTTCCAAAAGACGTTTTACCTTTAACATGCCAAAACCGAAAGCTTGATCAATGCGTGGCCATCAAGACCACCTCCCAGGTCAGTCTCTTTACCCTCTCTCCATCAGGACCACCTCCCAGGTCAGTCTCTTTTACCTTCAGGACCACCTCCCAGGTCAGTCTCTTTAACCTGTCTCCATCAGGACCACCTCCCAGGTCAGTCTCTTTACCCTGTCTCCATCAGGACCACCTCCCAGGTCAGTCTCTTTAACCTGTCTCCATCAGGACCACCTCCCAGGTCAGTCTCTTTACCCTCTCTCCATCAGGACCACCTAACAGGTCAGTCTCTTTAACCTGTCTCCATCAGGACCACCTCCCAGGTCAGTCTCTTTACCCTCTCTCCATCAGGACCACCTCCCAGGTCAGTCTCTTCACCCTCCCTCCACCAGGACCACCTCCCAGGTCAGTCTCTTTACCCTCTCTCCATCAGGGCCACCTCCCAGGTCAATTTCTTTACCCTCTCTCCATCAGGACCACCTCCCAGGTCTGTTTCTTTACCCTCTCTCCATCAGGACCACCTCCCAGGTCTGTTTCTTTACCCTCTCTCCATCAGGACCATCTCCCAGGTCAGTCTCGTTACCCTCTCTCCATCAGGACCATCTCCCAGGTCAGTCTCTTTACCCTCTCTCCATCAGGACCACCTCCCAGGTCAATTTCGTTACCCTCTCTCCATCAGGACCACCCCCCAGGTCAGTCTCTTTTTCCTTCAAGACCACCTCCCAGGTCAATTTCGTTACCCTCTCTCCATCAGGGCCACCCCCCAGGTCAGTCTCTTTTTCCTTCAAGACCACCTCCCAGGTCAATTTCTTTACCCTCTCTCCATCAGGGCCACCTCCCAGGTCAATTTCGTTACCCTCTCTCCATCAGGACCACCCCCCCAGGTCAGTCTCTTTACCCTCTCTCCATCAGGACCACCTCCCAGGTCAGTTTCTTTACCCTCTCTCCATCAGGACCACCTCCCAGGTCCGTTTCTTTACCCTCTCTCCATCAGGACCATCTCCCAGGTCAGTCTCTTTACCCTCTCTCCATCAGGACCACCTCCCAGGTCAGTCTCTTTACCCTCTCTCCATCAGGACCACCTCCCAGGTCCGTTTCTTTACCCTCTCTCCATCAGGACCACCTCCCAGGTCCGTTTCTTTACCCTCTCTCCATCAGGACCACCCCCCCAGGTCAGTCTCTTTACCCTCTCTCCATCAGGACCACCTCCCAGGTCAGTCTCTTTACCCTCTCTCCATCAGGACCACCTCCCAGGTCCGTTTCTTTACCCTCTCTCCATCAGGACCACCTCCCAGGTCCGTTTCTTTACCCTCTCTCCATCAGGACCATCTCCCAGGTCAGTCTCTTTACCCTCTCTCCATCAGGACCACCTCCCAGGTCAGTTTCTTTACCCTCTCTCCATCAGGACCACCTCCCAGGTCCGTTTCTTTACCCTCTCTCCATCAGGACCATCTCCCAGGTCAGTCTCTTTACCCTCTCTCCATCAGGACCACCTCCCAGGTCAGTCTCTTTACCCTCTCTCCATCAGGACCACCTCCCAGGTCCGTTTCTTTACCCTCTCTCCATCAGGACCACCTCCCAGGTCAGTCTCTTTACCCTCTCTCCGTCAGGACCAACTCCCAGGTCCATTTCTTTACCCTCTCTCCATCAGGACCACCTCCCATGTCAGTTTCTTTACCCTCTCTCCATCAGGACCACCACCCAGGTCAGTTTCTTTACCCTCCCTCCATCAGGACCACCTCCCAGGTCAGTCTCTTTACCCTCTCTCAGGTAAAGAGAGCGTCTCTCGCGTGCGGGAGGATTGTGCAACTTAAAGCAAGGCTGCTCCCCTAGTCTTCAGTATGCGGATGCAAAAGAAAGAGCCCCTGTACCTCCTCTGCAAATATCTGACAAAGAAGTGTCATTCAACTTAGGCCATGAAGTTAATACTTCTCTGGTTGATCTCCCAGCTATCTAATATTGAACAGAACCACTTTAGTCAAGATGTACACCTTTGAAATTGTCTCTCTAATTCACCTGCTCAGGGAAATTTTAAGAAGCCCTATACAACTGTCTCGTATCACTAAAGTTGACGAATGGTGACTTTCTAAATGAACTTGTGCACTTCACTTAAATCAGTACCACCTTTTTTTTTTACATCTAAATAATTTAATAACAGATCTTTATGATAAGTACGGGTGGGAAAAAGAGAAGTCATTCCTTTGTGAAATCCGTCAAACTAGAATTGTAAAACCCGCTTGATATATCATTTTACTGTGAAAACTGAGTTCCCAGAATGACATCCCTGAAAATTCTTCTGAGTGGACTTTCAAGGTAGAAGAACTTCTTGAATGTTTGATAGCCATCACCAAATGATCGGTGATCACCCTCTTTCTTAGCCCAATGCTTACATCCTCGAAACTGCAAGTGTGAACTGGTGAAGAGGAAAACAACCAGTGTTAGGACTGAAAACGGAGGGAGAGGAATCTTACAAAGAGCGAATAGAGCCATTGAAAAGAAGAAGAGAGCACTATGATCTTTGAGGCCCAAATCGGAACATCAATATTAAATCTGTTACTTCGTTTTGAATTTTCACTAGTACACATGGAATAAGAGCATATGGAGGGAAGGCATTGTGAAGCAGAGGAGGCCAAGATGTAGTTAGAGCCTACTCCCCAAGCAACTGGAGTTGGAAACTGAACAGAACTTCTCCAACTGAGTGTTCTATGAACATCTCCAATATATCTCCATGAAGACCTCTGGAGTCAGGTATTGGTTCTGCTCAGCCAATCTGCTTGATCATTCTCCTGTACACTGAGGTAACCATCTGAAAGGGAAGGATGAGACTGCTCTGTCATTGCTCTCAACTTCATCACCACCCACCAAAATTCAGTGAAGATGACCTTGCTCTTCTCTGTCAGTTGACTTACACCATTGCCACTTGATTCTTAATTTTCACCAATACATGATGATGACTAAGAACATCCTGGAATTATCTCAAAGCATTGCAGATTGTGTTAGTGCTCTCCAGCTCGAAGATTGCTATGTCTCTTTCACATGCCATTTCTCATGTACAGCTTTAATTTAACAAGGGTAATCCTTAGCCAACCAGACTAATAATTGATGTATAAGTTGTTATCACTTGATCCATGATGGGAGCAAACCTTTTTATCATAATTCCGGTGTCAGCTACCATTGATGTAGAGATATTGATGAAAGTTTCCGCTACTTCAAAAGATGAATTAAAATGTGTTAAGCTGCGCTCTTACCTATGGCACTAGGAGCACACGGGCGCCATGTGTCCCTGAACCCTCATCCAAAATCTTGCTGTCGCCTTTCTTAGAGATAATAACTTGGCAACAGCATTCTTGAGTCTTTCTACTCTGCAAAAATTCAAAAACCTAGATATTTCCAATGTTGATGTAGGAATATGAAAATAGTCATCCATCTAGTCCTGTGTCCACGTATGAACCCATTTGTACTAAAGGAATTATCTTTTGCAAGGTCTCCCTCTTGAACCTTATCTTCCTTATCCACTTCTTGAGAATCCTCATGCCTATTACTAAATGGTATTCTGAGCTTAGTTTGTACCAGAAACATTCTTGAGTAGGTACCGTTGCCCTCTTCCATATTTCGAACTGGTCTTATTGCATTCTTCACTACAAATATGTTAATAACCGCCTTCATTGCTTCCAGTTTCATGTGATTGGTAGGACATGGTGTAAGAATGGTCTCAGTTTCTTGGAAGGGAAAACAGCCTCCTTTCACTATCTTCAGGACCCAAGCTGGTGGTAGATCTTTCCCATCCCTCCAGGCAATTACTTATTCTCCCACCTACAGGTCACACTTAGCCATCTTTGACATAGTCGGAAATTTTGTGTTTTACCAGGAGCAGAAGCCTTGCTCGTTTGCTCAAATTGTCTCCTGACATTTTATCCATTTTTGCTTCCGTGAGAATTTCCCTTACTGACTTCCTGAAAGCTGTCTGAAAGAAGATTCATTCGAACTTTGATTAAAGGAAGAAGACGAGTTCTGAGCTTACCAAACGTATGAAGGAGTTTTCTTTTCCTTAAATATTCTATGGAGCTTCTACTCAAGCTCTGGCCTAAACTGCTTACTCCCTTCGAATGACAGAAAGAGCTGTATTCTTTCATTCAGAATCTGTATTATAAACCCTTAGATAAACATTTCTCCTTCCCATGGCAACAGCTCGTACAATAGCAAATCATATAGCTTAAAAAAATTCAAATTGTCTCTCTTTTGTTTTCTCAATAATGAAAAGTACCCAGATGTGTCGTGGATCACTTTAAACAGCTCTTTCAAATACAGAATTAATAACTGATTGGCATATGCTCTGTATATACCCGGTCTCATGGACAAATTAGCTTTTGCATATGTTTTTCTTAAAGAATAATCTGTTCTTTTATCTGTCGGGGGGTCCTTCGTCATATTCTCCTCAGCTATATGTGCCTTTCCCACAAGACGTGCTACCAAGGAATCTACTACAACTGTTTCAGGAATATTTCTATCCATTTATTCTAAAGGAATGTAGGTTGGATATGAAGAGTGGAACTATATTCTTACCAGAACCCTCCCACTCACATTGAATTTACATTAAAGACGTGTTCATGTATCAGTAGTCCAGATGCCTGAGTCTTCATAAACTTTCTCAACGCTGGCTCCAAAGACGTACTGGGTGTTTCATCCACAGAAAGAGCCCATATTCATGTAGATTCTAGCTAACATTTCAGCAGCCAGATATATTTTCAGTCCCAGTCAGTAGGGGTAACCAGTTCCTCCTATCAGATCCAGAAGGCGAATGAGGGGGAATCCACCTCAAAAGTCATGACTGGTTGAGGACATAATGATAATGAAATGGTGGCACCCTTGTCACGCTCATATTTTACTAATTTGTAATCTACTTGAGTTAAATATGTCACAAACATGACAAAGTTGACGAATGGGTGCCATACTAATGTTTATTCAATTGGCAACCACACATGAATGCATGCATAATAGCCTTTTAAAGAAGACTCATTCCAAGATTTATGCCAGTGTGCAGGCATGAGTTGTGACCCAGGCACATGAGTGCATCATGACGTGTGAGCATGCATCCTGTTACATGGCACCCATTTTTAATTTTCTGTTGTAACATGGTGGGTAGCTATAATAGAACGGTAAATTAAAAGGTAAGAAAAACTGAAAAACAAAGAGCACAACAGTACAAAAAATGGAAGCGACCAGTCTGTAAAAAAAGAATAAACAAACAGATAACAAATAATATATAGGTTGAAACAGTAGGACTGTAGCACAGGCTTGTGATTACAGCAACCAAGTACTTTTCAACTCTGGTCTTCTCCTTCCTCCAGACGAAGTATGTCTCTTATATTCACATTTGGTGCACTTTATTTATGGATTGTGGAACGGGGTTGTTCCGTGGTTGACCCTTCACTTATTGCTCACCTTGAGACCGTGCATAGATTATAAGACATTGTCTACTGGACTCTTGTTTTGTCACTGTGAATTCCTCCACTAACCAGGGGATATGCAATTATTTTGTTTATTATTTGTGTTAATATTTGTATGCTATACACCCACCCACTAACCAGGGGGTAGCGACTATATATACACCGATATGTGTATACACGCAGGAATGACATAGCTCAATACGTCTCCATAGTAACCTTCAGGATATGATCACGTGCCAAGTGCCCCCCTTCGGATTGGAAGACGGCACCTATGTATTTTAGTACTGTGGCACGTTGTCAGATAGGACTATCTGGGACATATACTCAGTAATTATGAGTTTACCATATTTAACTCCTGAGCCTTCATTGTTTTTCAATGTGACATTAACATGATTACGTAATTCACTTAATTTATTTTTCCGATATTTTCGGATTAATGTCCAGTATTTCATATGGGGCCGCCCAGTATTCAGGGCTTTCTGATGAAATGTTCACTAAGTATATAACATCATATTCGTTATGTTGTACAAGTGTAAACCTATTATAAGATGGCGCCCACTAAATATCACATGTGAGTCCTCTGTCTATGTTAATTGTTAACACACGGTAAATACGAAAAACTTTCTGAGCACTTTGTGTGAACAAGCACTCATGGAGTGCGAAACGCGTCACGTAGGGCTTATGGCGTGAATAAACCCTACTTTATTTGACTACCTGCTGTTTGGTGTGGATTTATAGTACCTGAGTGCGCGCCTGGCACGCCGTTTTGGATTCATATGGTTACCGGTTACCTCACCGGCAGCGCGCCACCCCCACGAGACGAGGGATACCCCACAGAGGTGCTCTTTGGACTTTATAAAACGGAGGGTATCTACGCAGTCCCCAGAACCACAGAAAGAACCCCTTGCATGCAATCGGTAAGGGTGGAGTAGTACGATACTCCCGGAGCCTGGACTTACGTCTCCTATGTGGTAACAGGAATATAGCCCTGCCAGTATCCTTACCGGGTATTTCGACATTGACAGTGGCACAATACGCAAGGACGAGAAATTATTCCGAGTGAGGACTTGGGGGAACTCCGACTGTACGGAGTGGTACAGTTTCCACATTAACTCAGCAGAGTTGTCAAGGGATTGGAGCACCAATCCCGCGTTCCAAATGGAGGAAGAAAAGGAGAGAAGGGAAGCGGCACTCTCATTGTTTGCCAGAGCGCCAGGCAAAGGCGCCTCTGCAACAACATCGACAATGACGAACAAACCAATTATGGATTTATTGAGAAAATATGAAAAACTTCATAAACATGAAGTGTCCAAATGGTGGGAAGCTACCTCCTTGGAGGATTATCTGGAGAAGAACATGGTGCCAAGAGGCCTGCGCATTTACATAACCCCGTCTTATGAATCTCGTGACCCCCAAATGATGGATGATTGGGCAGCTAACTCAGCACAGAGCTCCAAAGTGATGATGCAAATCCTTGTCAAATATGCCTGGGCCGACAGAACGAAGATTAAAAAAGAAATAGAGGAGATTGCAGCAGAGCTCAACAAACATCAAGAGCAAGCGATCATCGTTGAGTACATTGGCGAGATGAAGAAAAGACTCAAAATCCTAGAAGACGACATCAAGAAAAGAAAACAATATAAACTCCATAGAGACTGTGGAGACTATGAATCGGGGCGAATACTAACACACGCGAAAAAATATGATCATCTCTACAACGAGATGCAACGGGAAGACCAAACCAATGGAACCGGCAATGAAGAACTTGATGACGAGGACGAATATACAAGCGCTTCTCTGACGGAGAACTCAGATTCTGTGGATAGTACCTCCAGCTCACGTAGCGGAATGGCGGCAGAAGGCACAACAATGAAGACAAAGCCCAATTTTTTAGAAATGTATCGGCTCATGAATCAGAGCCGACAAGCAACCAGGGCATCTGCACGTCTTCAGGCGAAAAACCAACAAACTCCGTCGCCCACAAGAGGAAGACCAAGAGGTACCGGGACAAGAAGAGGAAGAAATTTAAACAGAGGAGGAAACAGAGCAAGAGGCCAAGTGGGAAACAAAAAGGGCCAAAACAAGAAGTACTGAATATGGATGAAGACCAGGTAAATCGCACTATTATTAATCTTTCTTCTAGAGACATTAGTATGAAAGATAAACGTACCCTCTGTCTAGGCCTCTCATTCTGTCCCGCAGTGCCGATGAATTATGTGAACAGTAAAATTGACCTATTCAAGTTCTGTCGCAAATTGAAGCTTAAAAAATGGCATGTATTGAAGCCATCTAGAAGCAGGAATATTGGTACCAATGACACTAGAGAAACACAAGATAACTTGATCATTGGGGATATGGACAATTTGTTGGCTTTGGAAGAAATTAATGAAGGTATGGACGAACATGACATTAGTCTGGAAGCAAAACGTATCCTAGAAGTTCTCGAGATACAACATGATAATAGCACCAGAACTAATTTCAAACCCCGTTCTACATTTACCCCTAAACTATATCATGATAATATAGATACCTTCCAAGATATGGTTGGGAAGGAACTCCTGAAATATAGAAGCCAGAATTGGCATAAGAAAATGAAAACTTTCACACACAATCTGACATCGGCAGAAAAATCAGCCATGACAGATTTAGCTGAAGATAACAGTATTATCATCCGTCCAGCGGATAAAGGAGGCAATATTGTCATCCTACCCAAAGAAATGTATATAGGGGAAGCGTTGAGACAACTCAGGGACGCTAAAACATACAGAATAAGCAACAGAGCAGAATACAACGCCAGTATCACTACAATCTGGGACAAATTGTCTGACTGGAAAGACAAGGGCTGGATCGAATGGGAGGAATACTGTTACTTAAAACGTGACTATCCAATCCTTCCTATTTTATATCTACTGCCAAAAGTACACAAGTGCAAAGATAATCCCCCTGGCAGACCCATCATTTCATCAAGAGGGAGCGTACTTGAGAACATCTCCAGGTACGTGGACTATTTCCTACAGGAATATGTCAGAAACCTTCCGACTTATGTGCGTGACACCAAAGATTTCCTTGATAAAATCAAAGACATAACATGGGGAAGGGATCTTCTGTTAATAACACTTGATGTCAGTGCACTATATACCTCTATCGAACATAATCAGGGTATAGAGGCATGTGCTAGATTCCTGAAAACACGCAACATCAAATTTTTGGGACACACGACTATGATTCTAGACATGATGAGATACTGTCTAGTCAACAACTATTTTTTGTTCCATGATTATATCTATGTCCAACTGCATGGCACGGCTATGGGCACTTGTTTTGCCCCAAGCTTTGCCAATCTATTCATGGGGGCATGGGAAGATGACATCAGAAACAGACCGGACCTACAAGAAGATTTTCGTAATGTCTCTATGTGGCGAAGATACATAGATGACATTTTTGTGATCTGGAAGGGCAGTAAAAATTCAGCCAATGATTTCATCTCCAAACTAAATATGAACAACAATAATATCATACTCACAAGCAACATCAGTGACAAGGAAATTGAATACTTGGACATTAAGGTGAAAGTCCAAGATAACAAACTTACTACAGTACTATTTCGGAAGGAAACAGCAGGAAACACCTTACTGCACGCCTTGAGTAGCCATCCTGAACCCCTAAAATGGAGCATCCCCTATGGGGAGCTACTCAGGGCCAAACGTAACTGCAGCACTATCGCAGACTATGCCAAAGAAGAAAAAATCATGGTCCAACGGTTCACCGACAGAGGTTACCCTAAATGGGTTATCAAAAAAGCTATTGAGAAAGTCAAGTTAGTAGAACGAGTGAACTTACTAACTACTGAAAGTAAAGATGAAACGATGCAAGATGAAAACAGGGTCACCCGCATCATCCTTGACTATAATGGCAATCAAAAACAAATAAAGAAAAGCATCATAAAAAATTGGGACATCCTCAAAAATGATCCCATCATAGGAAAAACCATACCAACAAGACCTAGCATAACTTACCGCAGGGGACGCAGTCTCAGTGACTTACTAGTCCATAATGTTATCAGTGACATTGTACCACGTGGGGTAGATCTCCCTGGCTTCTTTCCATGTGGCCATTGCAAAGCATGCGCAAATAGCCACATGGTAAAGGAATATTGGAATCCAAGTACCAACAAATTGGAAACCATAAAACAATTCCTAACATGCACTACCACTTTTGTGGTATATGTATTAGTATGCCCGTGCGGATTAAAGTATGTGGGAAGTACGACGAAAATGGCAAAACTACGCATACTGGAACATACCAGAGCCATTACCAACAGAGATAAACAGTACCCCATTGCTAGGCATTTTGAAAGCCATCATTACTCTAATGCCAAACTTCTTAAATACTTTGTTATCGAACAGGTAATGCTTTCCACCAGGGGAGGTAATCGTGCTCTAAGACTGAGACAACGAGAGTCGAGACATATCATCGGTCTCTGTACACGTTTTCCGAATGGACATAATCTTGATGAGGAATACAATGTGCATTTACAGCAAGAATGATCATGAATGTATTGTATGTATATCTTTAATGTTGAATGACATCTTATTTATGCTTACTCTCAACCTAACTGAGCCCCTTTACTCTGATCCCTGCAGGTTGAAACAGTAGGACTGTAGCACAGGCTTGTGATTACAGCAACCAAGTACTTTTCAACTCTGGTCTTCTCCTTCCTCCAGACGAAGTATGTCTCTTATATTCACATTTGGTGCACTTTATTTATGGATTGTGGAACGGGGTTGTTCCGTGGTTGACCCTTCACTTATTGCTCACCTTGAGACCGTGCATAGATTATAAGACATTGTCTACTGGACTCTTGTTTTGTCACTGTGAATTCCTCCACTAACCAGGGGATATGCAATTATTTTGTTTATTATTTGTGTTAATATTTGTATGCTATACACCCACCCACTAACCAGGGGGTAGCGACTATATATACACCGATATGTGTATACACGCAGGAATGACATAGCTCAATACGTCTCCATAGTAACCTTCAGGATATGATCACGTGCCAAGTGCCCCCCTTCGGATTGGAAGACGGCACCTATGTATTTTAGTACTGTGGCACGTTGTCAGATAGGACTATCTGGGACATATACTCAGTAATTATGAGTTTACCATATTTAACTCCTGAGCCTTCATTGTTTTTCAATGTGACATTAACATGATTACGTAATTCACTTAATTTATTTTTCCGATATTTTCGGATTAATGTCCAGTATTTCATATGGGGCCGCCCAGTATTCAGGGCTTTCTGATGAAATGTTCACTAAGTATATAACATCATATTCGTTATGTTGTACAAGTGTAAACCTATTATAAGATGGCGCCCACTAAATATCACATGTGAGTCCTCTGTCTATGTTAATTGTTAACACACGGTAAATACGAAAAACTTTCTGAGCACTTTGTGTGAACAAGCACTCATGGAGTGCGAAACGCGTCACGTAGGGCTTATGGCGTGAATAAACCCTACTTTATTTGACTACCTGCTGTTTGGTGTGGATTTATAGTACCTGAGTGCGCGCCTGGCACGCCGTTTTGGATTCATATGGTTACCGGTTACCTCACCGGCAGCGCGCCACCCCCACGAGACGAGGGATACCCCACAGAGGTGCTCTTTGGACTTTATATATATATATATATATATATATATATATTTTTTTTTTTACATTTCTTTTTTTACAAGAAGTGCGATACAGAACAGGGCAAGGAGAATTGGGGAGAAAATTACAAAGAAAGTGCACATGGTGGAAGGAAGGAAGAGTACAGGATAAAGCAGGGAACAGAACAAGGAAACACATTTTCTCCCATGGAGTGCTCAATATATAAGAAAGAAAGCACTGGCAAAGTCAAAGGTTCTGGGTAAAATGTTTTAATTCTGTAGCAGAAATACATTAAAGTCAGGCATGAAATGACAGGTGTACTGTTCTTGTAGGCTCTTTTGCCTTCAATACTGTCTTGTTTTTGCTTGTATTTCAAATAAAAAGATCTATAGTTGTAAAGTAGTCCCTCATGCACTTCAATGTAAGCACTTGAGTGGAGGTGAAGGATACACCGAAACAGCCAATAGCATTAGGTGAGAGATGAATACTCTACTGGGCTTAACCAAGATGTGTTTGAAAAAGTCTTAACCAATTGCTGAAAGAGGCTGGTTGAAAAAAAGCCAGCTGTTGAAAGGAGCGAACCCAAAGCCCGCTCGATGTATATTGTAAGCAATAGGTCTGCTTGACAACTGCACTGTTGAAACCCAGAACTTAAAAGAGTCCTTTTTAGTCAGCAGTACAAGAATGCAGCTCATCCAATCTGAATATTATGAGACTGCAATGTTCCTGGGCAGAACAAGAACAAGAGAAAGGAGGAAATCCATCAAATCAAGAGCAGACACCTGAGATATGGAAAATTAAGTCATCCAATTCTGAGCAAGGGGAGGGTCCACAACCTACTGTAACAATATGTACTGTGCTGGTAAAAAACAGGTTGTGTCAACAGGCATCTAAAGCTGTCTGTATCCCACATCTCAAAACATCACACAGCACCAAATACAATGTAGCAAAACCTTATCATCTTTAAAATATGAGCCTGAGCAAACAATGACAGACAAAAAAAAAATGTACATCTGCATTACGATCAAACTTAAAGCCGGGCATACGTCGTCTACTCGTTCTTGAATCTTACATTAGTATTATGCAAGAGCTTGCTTCTATAAGAAGCGTTGAATGCACTATTCAGTTTATTCTGAGTCATGTCTGTTTTGATGGGAGTGTCGAAAATTCTGACTAGACATGCCCTTCCCTTATTTTTCATGTGGTATGTACTGTCGTTTTTTCAAATGATTTATAAGACTAAAAAGAAGGAGCGAGGCACTGTGACAGGTTGGATGAACCTTATCTCACGTAAAATTTAGGAAACTTCATCTGGTTTGTAAACGGTGGAGTTTCCTAATTCCAACCAAATTCATGAGTGAAGTTTTAATTTAACTAGCCACTAATTTAAAATAACTTTATGGATAGCTTGGAGCATATCACATTTTGAGAAATGAGTGGCAAACAGTGTGCTTTAAGCATTTTATGGCTGTAGCATTGGTGAAAACTAGATGCCCTGATTATGGTTTTCGCAATATTTGGTCCAAGGGGATGAATTCTTAGTGTGCTGACTCTGGCAGGGGTATCTAGATAAGAAACCATTTTTGAAAGATAAACGCCGGTGACATGGCAGGCTATATCGGATCATTTCAGATTCACAGTACAGCCTGGCTAATGAGGGGTGATGCCCCGAAACTGGTACCAGGATGTCTGTGTCCGTTCAAGAGAGAGAACCTGGCCTGGGGTTCGGGCTGGACTGTTCCCATGGGGAACAGAGTCAAGACTGATTTGCAAATGGCTGGGTTTAAACAGGAATGGCATGGGGAGCAAAAAACCAATGGATTTAGGCCCAGATCTCTGTACTGGGGTGAATTTTTGACATTAATCAGCATCCTTTCCACCAATTGTTCTTTTTGCATTTGTCACCCTGAATGGGATGGTATGCCCAGATGTAGGTCCCACGCTCGCGGTGCCACTGAAGTCAAGCTATCCTGGTTGATGAGGGGTGATGCCCAGAAACTGGTCCCAGGATGCTTGTTTCTGGTCCAGGGAGGACCTGCCTTGGTAGTTTGGGCTGGACTGTTCCCATTAACAACAGGGTCAAGTCTGATTTGCATATGGCTGGGTCTAAACTATGGTGGCATGGTGAGCAAAAAAACTATGGATTAAACCCAGATCTTTTCAACTGGAGGTGGATGTTTGCATTGTTCAGCATTCGTCCATCATTTGTTCCTTTTGCATTTGTTGTCCAATGTGGCAAGGGTAGGTCCAGACGTGGGTCTCGGGGTCACTGAGCTACTGGATTCAAGCTAGCCTGGCTGATGAGGAGTGATGCCTCGAAACCGGTCCGAGGATGCTTGGTTCTGGTCGAGGGAGGACCTGGCTTGGCAGTTCGGGCTGGACTGTTCCCATGAGGAACAAGGTCAAGACTGGTTTGCATATAGCTGGGTCCAAACTGGGGTGGCGTGGTGAGCAAAACAACAATGGATTAAACATTGTTGAAAACATGGCTATTTCCAAGACAACTAAAGCACCACACATCCTGGCAACAGGACTTGGAAAGACAGTCGCACCCTCAAGATCAGTTTTTAGCTTACAATCCACCCAGGAAACTGCTTTCGATAAGCTGGTAAGTTAAGGCTGGGGGACTTATGCTTCGCAGGGGTACAATGTAGCTATGTAAGTTCATACATAACATTTCTGGCTCAAACTAATACTAATACCATGAGACTCCGCAGTCAGCAGCCAATTGTAACTTACGCCTCTTACAATCATAAAAGACATATCTGCTAAGAGGGTTGCTCACCACCAGTACTGTGCAGCCAATAAACCAGCCATCATCAAATGAACAGGCATGAAATAACTGAAGGGCTCTATTCACACTACTGTTCAATCAGAAAACTTTTATTTAGTCCATGACTGAAGATCCCAAAAATATATATACACTATGGCCTCTACTTTACATCTCACAATGACTTTCAGATATAAGAAGATAGTAACAAGGCTCACCCAAGCAGGTCTCTCCACTTCTCTCTCCCTTAAGCAATGCCAACTCTGCCCTAGACAGTTACACAACATTTCTGAATGGACAACTCAGTGAGGTAGCCAGCGAAGCAGACTCTATTATATGAAACACTATAAAGGTACCCCCAGAACTGTTCAAAGCTGCCAGCATACTGAAAACCCATAAACTAGGTATCTGTGTCTCCCACAGCTCATCATCCACCACACTGCTACACGATGCATCTCGTAACACGATAACTGAACTTGCGATAGAGCTGTATTTGGATGTGAAACTAGTACTAATGAAGTCAAGCCTTTCCCGTGCTGTGACAGCGCTAACTTGTAAAAATGGTAAAATAATGAAGTGATACTATCATATAAAGCTCCACATTAAGCCGCATAATTTGTGTTTTCTTCAGCAACGGCCGGTGGTAGGTGTAGGTGCACTGCATCACCAAATGCGATGCAGTGCGCGCAACAAAATTCGTTTTATTTATTTATATGTTTACTTGCCTGTTAAAGTCCGTAATCCATACATTACAACCCCCCACCCTGCCCCTCCCCCTCCCTACATCACCGCCTTGCAGTTACACCTACCACCGGCCACGTAATTTAGTCATCATTGCTGCAAAAGGTTGGCCTCTCCTTTCGCATAATTCCAGTGGCCCTGTCTGTACACCAGAAAGATTGTCACATAGTTCACTTCACAAAATCCTCTCACTTTTTTAGAGCAAAGAAAGAAACGTAAACAACATCTCCATGCAATTTGTCAGAAGACTTAGCCTGACAATTAACCTGTCTTGGAACATGCAGCAAATCTAACAAGCTAATTTCAACATTTAAAGTTATTTTTATTGCTCATTCACCTTCAGAACTCACGCACCCTTACATACATACTGTGCCAGCTGCCTCCATCATTTGGGAGGGGGGCAAAGATAAATATGGGCCTCAAATGCACCCCCGTGGCTACGGCCCTGGTTATGCTTTAACTGTAAATGCCGGTAATGATCTCCAGCTGTGGTAAAAGTTTCTGGGAGAGAGATATTTTCTCACCAATTGACTTTTAATTCGATTATTTCTCTGTGGGGTTAAAATTGGCCTCGGGGGATTCAAGCTGCAAGATATTAGGAGAGGAGCTGTATGTGCAAGAAAAGAAAAGGCACACTCCAGGGCAAATCTTCCACCTACCTTTGAAGCTTCCAGTCAGCATTTCATCGCATTGACACCGGCTCTGCCAATCTTTGTACAACTCTCCTTAGATCTCGGCAAGAATGAAAAACAATGATCAGACGCGGCTTCTTCGGGTTATTTGTTGAAGTTCTGAAGCAAGTGCATAACCCTACACCACTGACAACAGAAGATATTATAAGTACCTATGCCAGCACAACACGTGAAAAATCTATTCAGCGAAACCTAAGGCACTTTGAGCGACATGGGTAGATGTCAAGCATAAAACAGGGACGAATCTTAGCAATCTTCTCCAAAAATTCTAATGAAATTGTGTCTGAAAATGTCCAATTAAATTCAATTGAAATTAAAATGAATTAATAAAACAATATATATTGAATACTTCTCATTGGAAGCTATCGAACAACAAAAGAACCGCCGAGGCAAGGGAAGAAAAGAGATTCATTACTCCAGGCTCGTAAAGCATTTGTGTGTGAGATAAAGGCTTCCCTTTAGAACACTGGCTTCCAAACAGGCCGAACAATGAAACGTCATCCGTCCTCTTCAAACGGCATTGGCTATTGAGCGCGAGACTGTGGTCCAACAGACCAGTTAAATGTGTTTTTACTTCTGACACACAGTGAATGCTGGGGGCATCATGACTTGATACAGGCATACAAGATAGATGCATAATGAAATATCACCCTTTGCTCTTCAACATTATCCTGCTGCAGCACCTTTGGCAGCAAATATGACTAGGTTAGCTGCTGAGGCTGCAGTGAACATTCAGAACGTTATGGTCCTTGTTATGCCAGACCTGTGATCCCAACAAGGACAGTAACTCCCACAGCCTATATTTTCTCACAAGTAAGCATGTTCTCCCTTTTACTGACTTTTTATAATGTTACAACAAACGGCAGTAAAAAATACCCTGGTAGGGAATTAGGAAGTAACTGGAATACAACAGCTTGCAAGGTTTGTACTTGGAAATTTTAATTGATGAAAGCAGGTGAAATGTTCAACTGCAAAACGGCCCAAAAATGAGGAACGACGTCAAATCAGCATAGAAAAAACAATGGGCAGTATCAGTACACTCATAATTTCTTGTAATGTATAACCACAACTAGGAAATTTCAATACATGTGGTATCAGTACTTTCTGATACGAAAATACAGGTGCAGTATTCCTGTACCGCTTGTAATGGGGTTCTATATATTCTGAAAACTGCCAGAAAGAACAGATTATATATACAGTGCAAATAATAAATTGTACAACAACAAAACAGTTTTTCTTAAATGTGCAAATAGAGCATGATTGTGCAAATTATATCTACAAAATGACATATTGATACATGTCCCCTTACCATTGTCACATATAACCTAACCTCGCACACAATCATCAAATACCAACGTACACATACACACATTACATTCATGCACTGTATATATGATCACAGAAAAATTATGGTTTTAATACCTTAAAAATACAAATGAAAAATATGGTCTATGAATTTTGCAATACATTTACTTCGGAAGATTAAACACAAATTGATTATTAAGGGGTACCTCTGGCTTTGCACATATCCAAAGATTGAACATTCACTGTTTAATGAAATGTTTCCATACTGGTGTGTCAGCAGTAATCTTGAAAAGGGCATGAAAACTTCAATAATATTTGCTTTATGTTAATTTCCTGTGAGCAAGTCAACAGAAACATGGGATTTTCCGACCTGAATAATAATTAACCAACTTGTGAACACCGATCCGCCTTATCAGCAATGTCTTGACTTGCTTTGTATGTGTCCTTTGGAGGGCCCTGACCGGTGCCACAAGTAACCTGTATGCTTCCCCATGATGAGTGCCCACCTGAGTGAGCCTAGGTCTCCATCCCTTCCATATCAGGCATCCTTGAGCATTTCGTCCCGCCCACCCTTCACAAAATAGACACATCAGGTATCCTTAACCCCCTAACCCTGCTCGCAACTTCCCCAGACTGACAAAGCTCCCTTCCTGTCCATATATGATTGATTTTGATTTGATTTAGATTGATTTAATTTTTTGTATAGCGCTTGAATCACCCCCGGGGGGTGGGGGGGTATCTCAGCGCTTGGAAACGCAGCATTAGCAGTGAAGGGGAGGTTAGAACAGGGCGGTTTTCAGGAGTCTTTAAAATTTTTGGTGATCCTGACACTGTCTTAGGGCGAGAGGGAGTTGATTCCAGATGAGGGGGGCTTGGTATGAGAAGGACCTGCCTCCGGATCTAGCCTTTTTTATTTTTGGGATTTTGAGGAGAGATTGGGAGCTGGAGCGCAGCGTCCGGGACAGGTTATAGTGGTGGAGTCTCTCTGTTTGATAGGGTGGGCCGTTGCCCCAGACTGCTTTGTGTGTGAGGCAGCAGATCTTGAATTTCACACGTTGTCATATGGGCAGCCAGTGTAGTTGGTGAAGGAGGGGAGCGGAGGCTGATCTGGGGGGGCATTCAGAACTGTGCGGGCGGCAGTGTTCTGTATCATTTGCTGTCGGTTTAAGGAGGATTAATTTGCTGCGATCAGAAGGGCGTTGCAATAGTCCAATTTGCTTAGTACCAAGGCCTGTGTTAGGGTCTTTCTGATTGCGTCGGGGAGATAAGAAAAAGCTTTCCTTAGTAGGCCAAGGGTGTGAAAGCAGGAGCCGACTGTGTGTGTAACGTCCTTCTTCATGTTCTTCAAGAGAGAGCAATACCTGCGGAAACACAGGACTCAAAATCTCGAGAGATCTCAAGTTCCCATATTTGGAGGCCATTTAGGGTGTTATAAGTACCAGACTATCTCCCTAAGCATTTGCTTGGCTCTGAGTTCTCCTGCAAAGAGGATCTTGTGCTCTGGATCCCAATACTGACCTTATTACGGGCCAGCAGTGGCTTCTCCCCTGCTTTCAGCTCTAATTCCAGCAAAGTCTCCAGAGTCCATTTGCCTCATCATGCTGAGAACCTTTCTGCAACCTGTAAAAGAAATAATAAACAAAGATGAACTTCAACCTGATGAAAAAACCAGAAAATCTTCACTCAGGCCAGTGCACTGAACCTAAAAGAACACTTAACTCCAAAGTAAGTGTCTTTTAAAAAAGGTTTAAAATCCTTGTCAAGTTAGTTATTCTGAAAATAACTGCTTTGGGTTAAATGAAATAAAGGACAATAGACTTCGTAAAAGAAATTGTTTATGCTTGAACAAGAATCGGGCATACCATTGTACACAATCTCCATGACGCAAAAGAGGAAAGACTGCTGAATAATCCCCAGTGTTTTTAGCTTTTGATGAGTGTCCTACTTGAGTGAAAGATAGATAGTGCTAGTTGGTCTTCGTTAAAGTAGTACAGTGTAAAAGAATCATCCATGTTAAAACTAGTCTAATGTTTCTACCTAGGCAATAGCTTGTTGTGTGATTTGCTAGACAAAGCAGAACCCAACACCTTAACCAGGGAAAGAATCACACCTGAGAACATTAAAGAAGATGCCAAGTCATGAAAATCCATATCACCTATCTTGATTTCTCTTCCCCTTAGCTTAGTCAGCTATCAACATCTGTTGTAAATTGAGAATTGAGGGTTAGTCTCAAGGGGACCGGAGGGACCCTCTATGCTCCCGCAGAAACGTGGAGTTAAGGAAAGTGGTACATTGACAGAAAGTCAAGGTAAAACAAATACAATCTGCCTGAGCAAAGATGGACCCAACTGCTCTCTTTAACCCACAAGAGGTGGTCTGAGCACTGGCAAATCATAATACCACTATGGAAGCATTGGCCCCTGCCTAAGATGCAGTTCAGGCAAAACTTTAAAATCTAAACCAAGAAAATCAGGTTTTGAGAGCCGATTTGATTAGGTATAAGTCCAGACCAAATAATTGGAATAAGGGCCCTTATCCTTCAGTGAACTTGACTGTTCTTACCTCTCCCCTGTACCATTAGCTACCCCAGAACGCTTAAGTAGAGAGAGTTCAAAATTCAGCATATTCATAAATCAATGCCATCTCAAATTCATGTGTAGGCTTAAAAATATTCCAGACGACAATGCTATGGTAGCTTATGTTATCTTACCTAGTAGGGAATGCTGCAACCTTGTCAATCCTTTATATAAAAAATGATGATCTAATCATGTACAACTTCCCAGCTGTCAAAGAAAGAATGTGAAGATCATTTGCTGAGCATACTTTAATGCAGTCCAGTAACAATTAATTGCTTAATTTAAGGCAACTGATGTGCTCTTGTATGTATCCAATTTAAATTTTTTATTTTTTATTTATTTGGTTGGTCTCAGAAACCAATTGGTCGGAAGAAAAGAGGACATTGTTGCTCTACAAGAGGCTTCAGGACGAATTAAACAATATTCTTTTTCACCCCTCCTAAGGCTTCTCCGAATTAATAGATTTTGTAGTACATTTAACCCTTTTGCTGCTGGCCCGATTCCCCCACTGTGCTGGGGGTGGGGGGGCGCGCACAGCGCCCCGGTGCTCATGCCGAGCTCAGCTCGTCATGAGCCACGGTTCTCGTGTGCTCATGACGAGCTGAGCTTGTCACGGCCACACCCGTTTCCGTGGAACGCTCAGCACAGCAGGGGAATTATCCCCACGTGCAAGCGTTCCAACGGTCATGACGAGCTGAGCTCGTCATGAGCACATGAGAACCATGGCTCATGACGAGCTGAGCTCGTCATGAGCGTGGGAGGGGTTGAATCACCAGTTAAGCGAAAGAAAAGGTGAGAAGTCTAAAGGGGACACCGTGGTAATAGTGTTCAGGGAAGAAAGAAGTATACCTCTGAAATAAAAAAAATCTGAAGGAACTGAACCCATGCAAATTGGCGGGATTCAAGGTCCCCTCTCTAAAGAAGAGGAATAAATAAAGACGTAAATTGAATCTCTATCCTTATTGTGGCAAAGGGGAGCATTTTGATAAAAAAAGTCCAGTCAAACCTAAGTCTCCCAAAAAGGTAGTTGCCATCAATGAAGTCTACATTACATAGGCAGAAAACTAGGCTACTCAGAGAGGGAAGAGGGAAGAGGTTGAGTAACAATGACGAAGAGATCTCTCAATATTTGGATAACACCATAACATGAATTCCAAGACATTTATCTATTACTGTTACTGTATTAATCTCAAATCAGCTCAGTAAGGTACTTTCTATGTTTCTAGATTAAGGAGCCACCGGGAATTAGCTGGATATCTCTGTAGTTAGAACTTTAAGAGTTCCTATTGTATATAAGGACAAATCAGAACCGGTTAGCGATGTGGACAGCTTAGATTTATTCTCTTGATTGTTAATGTCCCAATCTGAACCTTTGACTCTTATTTGCGACAATGGCCAATTAGAAGAAATCTGCATGTGCCATTGGCAGGGCCCTGATCAGTGTTACAAGTGTCCAGCATGCTTCCCCCACTTAAAACTTCTCCCCATTAAACCAAGCCTTACCACATCTCCACCCCCTCAATATGAGGCACCCTTGACTGCCTGGCCAAGCCCACCACTTCCCAAAACGAAATGACCTCCCTTTCTGTCCATCTAAGAAGGAGCAATACCTGGGAAAATATGACTTGAAATCTCACAAGATCTCGAGTTCCCACAAGGTTTTGGGCACGATATTATAAATACCACACCTATCTGCCCAAGCCTTTGCTTGGCATTGAGTTGTCTCGCAAAGAGTATCTTGCGCTTCTGATTTCCAATACTTACTTTGTTCCAGTCCAGCGGCGACTTTTCCCATACTTTCAGCTCTAATTCCAGTGAAATCTTCGGAGCCCATTTACCTTGTCGTACTACGGACCTTTATGCAACTGTAAAAGAAAGAATAAAGAAAGGTAAACTTCAACCTCATCTTCAATCTTGCCAGTGCACTTAACCTAAAAGAAAACTAAACCCTGAAGACAATGTTTCTTAAAAAAGGTTTAAAATCATTGTCACGCTGATCATTCTGAAAGGAACTTGTTTTGAATTAAAAGAAGCAAATAACAATAGACTTCCTATAAGAAACTGGTTGATCCTGAAAGGGATCGGGCGAACTTTGGTACCCAATCTCTATGTTGCACTATAGTAAAAACTGCTGAATAACCCTCAGTGTTTTTTTTCTTTTGATGCGTGTCCAACTTGAGTGAAAGATAGTTGGTTGGAGTAGGTTTTGGTTAAAGTAGTACAATGTGAAAGAATCAGCCAAGTTAAAACTTGTCTGATGTTTCCACTTAGGGAGTGGATTGTTGTGTGATTTGCTAGATGAAGCAGAACCCCAGCACCCAAAACAAAAAGAGATTCTCACCAGGGGATATTGAAGAAGATGTGCGGTCACAACATTCTTTTGGTCTAACCTTTCACAACTCTTTTTACCCTAGGATTTACATGCCAACTTCCGTTGACAATTGTGTGTTCGAAGTTAGTTTCAAGGGGATTGGAGGGTCTAAGAAGCTGGCTCTGTAAATGGTATACCACTAAGTGGGTATATCATGCACAAAGTCCAGAGATTCCTCCAGAATTGTACAGGGCTCAATCTAAACCCAAAGTGTTCTATTTGTGGTAGGGTGGGCGAGCAGCCTTAGGCCTAACACAGAAGAGTGTAAGACATTTGTTATGCACACAGTGACTAATAATGGACACACAACTCGAAAAAGGAGATCCACACCACTTTTAGAAAAACAAGCTTCTTTCAAGATTTATTTTAAGACCACGATGTACGCATAAAGGTAAAGGTTTCCAGGAAAAATGTTTACACTTTAAAAAGTTGACACTGCAATTTTCAGGCTGTGCGATGTTAACCTATAGAGAAAAACAAGAATGCAGTTTTTCAGGAAAGTACCCAACTTACAGATCCAGTCTTCAGGGCTTCAGGTCAAACCAGGCAAGGTTCAAATTGGTATCAAGAATGCACCGCCAGAGGCACAGGAGCAGCCGGGTGCAGAGGTCAAATTCAGGGTTAGGTGCCCTAATGTTAACCAATTGAGACTGGAGGTGACTGAAGATGCTCTGCTCACAGGTGAGTAATGCGGAGTCAGGGCTCAATCTCATGGAGTTAGGGTAAGTACAGGGGGAGCCACAAGCTAGCACCAAACTTACACCCTCAGGGGCGTCAAGGAGCAGAGTGCCAACACAGCGTAGGGCATCCAATGGGGGAGATCAGTTTTGGAAAGAGGCTGCAGGCACTGGCCAGGAGGCTGCACGAAGAAAACCCACAGCTGCCCAGGTTAGTTCTGATACTAGGGGATGTAGAGACACCATTGGTCAAGCTCCCCAAGGCACAGGTGCTTTAGGTGCAGGGGTGGGCTTTCGCATCGGGACAGCTTACAATGCAGGTCGTGGTCAGTGGGAGTCTTCAGTTTCAGGCTGCAGGCATCCAGGTAGAGTCTAGCAGGGGTCAGCCCATGGAGGACTCTGGCTCAGAAGCACTGGGGAGCCTTTGCAGGACCGGAGGGCCACTTAAACTCGAGCTGGGGGCATCGGGTGCAGACCTGTGTCCGGAGGCGATTTCGCGGAGCCTAGGGCTGAGTTCCTTTTCTTTAAAGTTGGTTTCTTCTGGACAGATCCGCTGTCCATGGGAGATCTTGATCTTTGTAGAAGGCAAGCAGTCCCTTCCAAGGCTTTGGAGGTCGCTGGGCTGAAGGTCGTTTTTTGGCGCAGGATGGACGAAGGCTGCAGACAGGTCGGTATGGCTGGGGCCAAGTCAGTGGGTCAGTTGGTGTCTGCAGTCTTCTCTGTTGTGTGACACTGTAGTGTCTGGCTCTTCTTATGTTGTCAAGATTCTTTTTTGAGGGTTTGGGGGATCCACCTAAATACTATATTTAGGGTCGTAACAGGGGATCAGCAGTGTTGGGACCAATGGGTTCCTTACCTGGGGTTTATACACCCAGTATTATGCCACCCTCCTATGTTTGGATAAGTCCCACCATCTTCAAGAGGGTGGGCACTGAAAAATGTGCCTAACTTCGCCTCTGGCACCTAAGGGGTGGAGTTGGCGAAAGAAGGCGCACCTATTCTATCCTGGTTTTCTCGCTTGTTCTTCTGCCAAAAGTGGGGGTTTGAACAAAGGGCGCTATCCGCTGAAAGCAGCAGAGGCTAGGGTCGCATTACAAAGGTGGCAATGCCTTTAAAGCTCCCTTCTCGAGCTTCAGAGAGTAGGGGCTCTCAACCCAGGGGTTCAGAAACATATCTGGTGGTGGAAGGCTGCCTAAAGGTTCATGCAGATATGCCCACACCTGAGATATAGTGCACACTGCCTTAGGGCTTGTACGGCCTGCTAGACTTACCTATACCTTGGACAGTACTGCTGGGCATGGCACACTGCTGGTGTCGTTTTTGCCAGCACCAAGGCATCCATGCTGCAGTGGTAGTTTGCATGATCTAGGTGAGGTGTCCTGAGGTGACCCTTTTCAGTACCACTGCCCTAGGTACCATGGTACCATTTACTAGGGACTTACAGGGGGGGGGTGAAATGCCAATCATGGTACAGTTTTAGGGAAGGAGCACTGGCACAGAGGACTTGGTTGGCAGGGACCTTGTGCACTTACAATCGAAACCTCATCATTTTCTAGGCAGAAAGTGTGGGGCTAACCCTGTCAAAAGAGGCCCTTTCTCACAGAGGGACTGTCTTTACTCCTACAGAAACCTGGAGTTCAGGTAAGTGGTCCTTTGACAAGCAGCAGCTAGCAAAGCCTCCATAACTAGCAGGCATGATTATTTGCACAATTTACAAAGATGCTTCATCTTTGGTCCATAACCATGTGGCAATGAGTTATCATTCTTAAATTTGTGGTACTACAAATGATACCTTGTGTTCTTCTTGGAAATATGACTTTGCAGGAATCACATGTTTGATCACTTCACTGTGTTTATCTCTTGGCACTCATCAGGATGAGTTTCCAGTTTTCTTTAATTTACCAAGGCCAAAATCGATCTTTCAATCTGAGGCCCCGGAAGTTGTAGTATCAGAAGCAAATGCACTCTCCATTAAAGCACTGTGGTTGCAGCAATACCGCCTGGGGCCTCATTTGTGCAGAACCTCCAACAAGATTCAAAAAGACACAGCAGGATAAAAGAGAAACAAGGTAGAAGTCAGTTCTTAGCAAACTACTAAAGATGTTCATACAATATAATCTGCACTGTAAAGCACTGCATAGGGCCCTTACCTTCAACACTCCCATTGCTTCAGCTACATCAATAATCATAAGCCATTTATTACCTGCTCTGCAACTGATATGCTCCCCATGTTCTATTGGTCTGCTGAAAGGTTCCATGCATTCCTGACATGGGATACCTGCCTGGATCCTGTATCCAATAGTTCTGACTGTTTGAACCCTTCAATCGTACCTATCCAGCTTTCCAGATGCCTGCCCACCAGGATGCATGAATGGTTGCCTATCATGATTCCTGCCATCTGTATCCCTGAGCTCCATATTTTGTAACCTAGTTTGACAGGATATTGAGAAATTGTTAGTTCATGCTGACTTCATAGCCATGCCAAGATCAGAACCATATTGGGCTCGGGTCATACCTGGAACATAAGTTGCACAAATGTGTTCATAAGAAACAGTCATGAAAGTATTACACCAGCTCCTGATGGAGTTAAACATCAATTTTAAAATTCTCTGTAGGTGCCACAAAGGGTTCGGGAACAAAGGAAAAAAGATACAGAAAAAAAAGCATCCAATTACATGCCAACAAAAAAAATCATTGGCTTGCATTCACATCCAGGATCATTTGACTAGCATACAAGTGTGAAACGATAGAGGTGGATCTTTAGAAGGACCCTAGAATGTGGAACCTTGAAGCATGAATCTGAGGGTACAACAAGTCAACATACTCTTCAAACTTCCTGCTCAGATAGGGGCCTCACTTGACCCCAGTTTGACTCCTGTTACCCAGAGACTTTCAATACAAAATCGAATTCCAGATATTCAATGCTCTGAAGTGTCCAAAAGGTACTATGCGGTGCTATATGAAACAACCAAAGTAAAATAGATATGCAAATTGAATTCTTAGACCTCAATTTGGAGCAATTCTTTCACAAGAGAATTCCTATCAAGTTCATTATGAAGGCATTTGGAAAACCATAAATGGTTGTTTACCCCCTTCTACACCTTTTGGTATTACACAATATAAAGTGTTTTCAAAAACAACTTCAATCTGGAGTATTCAGTGGTTTGCAATCACAGATTAAAGCCATCATTGTCACTGATACTATACTGTTTGATTTCACCTAGCACTATTGTGTCAAAGTTCAAAGAGCAATTCACAAAAAAATGGCCATAACGCCTTTGTAGCAAAAAATTAAAATGCACACAATCACTTTTCTTGTTAATACTCATATTGCATTCTGTTACTTTACTCTCGTGGTGCTGTTAGTTTTCACAGTTCACTTAACCATCAAAATTCTAACTGTTGATGGTCACACCATGCTTTATGTTACTTTTGTCATACACTCAATCCTGTTTCAGAACATCAGGTCCCAGGAGTCACATGTTTTCACAAAAAGAAAAACATCCTAAGGGAATAATGGTTGCTTTGCAGCTTACACTTACATTGTTTGGCTAAAAATGTCAAACTCAAGCATGTGTTTCCTACTGAGTTCTTCATCTTAGTTCACCCTGTTCAGTCACTGTCAACTAGCAAATATTTGTAGACCTCCACTTGGACAGCCATAAGGACCAAAACTCTGCTTTATAAAGTGAAGGATGTGGCTGCCACACTGCATTAACTCTGTGCCACAGACCAGAATGGCGATTGCCCATGTGCAGTCCCTCAGTAGCCCACTATGGATTGAAGTTATTTCTTTGGGCCTCAAAGGAGTAAAAAAAAAAGGTTATTTATTTAGGGTCTTTTATAAAGCACAAACATGACCCGAGGGTATCAGAGTGCTGTCCAAATGATAGAAGAAGCATAAACATAGCCAAATAAGTGAAAACTTGGAAAAATCAACATCTTGACAAAAACAAAAACAAACATCTTGACAAAAACAAAAACAAAGATCAAAAGCTGAAGACTCAAGTAGACTATGGTATGTTATAAAATAGATACTGTTAAATGCCATAATTCATTAAAGAAGCACTGCACTAGATTTTCCAAGATGTTTTGCTGAGTCTGCTTTGAGCTTGATCTTTTCCAGTTACCTGGGGGAACAGTGTTCATATGGAGTTGTACTGGGAAGGATGTGCTTCTACCTTGTATTGAAATTAATGACAGTGTGACAACCACTGCGCCCAAGGGGACAAGCTCACTCAAACTTTATGAGAGGAATCTGTTCATTAGGATCTTGTTCATCTCTTTTTTGAAAATGGGGGTCAATGGGTTTGACCATTCAAGATCCTTGGTACCAATCCTGAAAAGGAGTGTTTGTGAGTTTTTTGTTTTCTGAATCTGGAGTTTGTGCTTCTGAAGGAGCGGTTGCTGCCTGAGATTCAAATCTTTTCTGCCAGGTACCTGGGTTGGTTAAAACATAAGACTTTATGTATGAGGCAAGCAATTTTCAATAGAGTTCAACAGTACATTAACAGGCAAATAAACTTTGAATTGAATGGTACAAGTTCTCTAACTGTCAAAAATGTTTGTCAACAACATTGCCCTTCTATTGTGTGCGTTTGTCTTTTTACAGCAGCAAATTATATAATAAGTATCTTTTACAAAATGACTGGCTTGATTTTAAGCCTGGTTTACTTGTTGATGTTGTGTATGCATGTCCACGTGCTAGGTTTTATGTTGGAAGCATGTAATTAGTGTGCCCATACGCAAAGCAAATCAAAGTTTGCACACTTAAATTCTGCTACCTACATGAACGGCCTTCAGGCAGAAGAGGACTTGGTGATATCACACCTCAGTTTATGGCCCCAATACCACATTTGTACATTTGGCCTGTACTGTCAAATGAAGGATAACAACTCAGTACATTGACAGCGACTCTTAACATACAATAAAACACTTTAAAAAATAGAAGCAAACCATGGATGCCTCTCGAAAAACACTGCAGAGGGAACTCCATGAAGGCACACTATGTGTTGTAAAAGACATATTTATCAGTGAAGTTACCTAAAAACAACCTTTTCTGTACTAAGAGCTACTTATGTTTACTGGAAAATCATCCAGAGCTACTAATAATATTAGCGTTGGAATATTAAAGACATCACGCAAGATTATATAGTTGGCTTCGCCATTCAATACTATCAGCAGGAATAACCTCAATGCATCAGGCAGGGTTACCAGCAGTAATGTAAAAAAGACTATCAATTTGCAATGGCTCTATATGGGTAATACATAACAGTCGTAGTGTAGACACTATTGTAATAATAAGCCCCCCATGCCACATGATTTATCACTGAAATGTTAGCTTTAAATATAAAATATAATCTGAATTTTGAAAGCGGATGAGCACTCTACAAGGGTATACTAACGCTGGACAAACGTTTATTTTGAACCAACTCAGTGATTGGAATTCTTGAATTGGAAATGTAACTACGAATTCAGTTGACATTCAACCATTTTTCTGCAAACATTAACATAGGACTTCTGAAAATACACACATTTTCTTCTCAAATACATGCTTTTCAATTTTAAAATGTACTTGTTAGTTCAACAAAGCAAAATCTTCTAATTCAGTAAGCTGAGTTGCATACTGGAGAGCTACTTACATATAGATGGAGACATACCAGTAACCCACGAGCTACTCGTTGGAGAAACCTGCTCTAAAGCTACTAAAACAGAAACACAATTTCGCCAATTTCATAGTTATAGTCCAAAATAGCCACAACATTAAATAACAACCTGCACAAATATCAAGGTCAAAATATCAATGTCTCCCTACATAAAAAGCAGATGACCAAAAAATATTGATTTAAAAAAATCTACAACCAAAATATTGACTACAGAAATATAGTAAGTTATTTTAAATCACAGAATTTCAAAAATGGTCTCCTTAAAAATACAATATCACTGTAAAATATTTAAAATATATGTGTAAAACTCACTAAATTATAACTAATTCAAAAAGTGTAGCTAGTACAAAAATACATATATACATATATATATATATGCTATCTAAAATTATATTTTTAAACAAAAATAAAAAAGTGCACACTGTAATTTGAAAAATAATACAAAATTACAGTATACAAATAAATTAAAAAATAACGTATAAAAACATTACTTAATTTTAGAACAAATGTATTAACTTTTACAATATAAACAATAGTAAATGTATAAAAATGATGTACATTTACAAATAATTTTATACATTTATTGAAAAAGAACAACATAGAAATGTTTATTAATATAGCTAGAATTAAACTAAATAAGCAGACCCTCCAGAATTTCGCAATTTCGTGATTTCGCGATTTCTAAAAAAAGTACCCGCGAAATGGAAGGAGTGCAGGGAAAAGGTTGTAACACCTCTTTAGTACTGGACAGTGTCACATTCCCTGTTTGCATCCTTCGCATGTTTTCTGGAATGGGCACTGAGGCAGAGCAATCCCAGAGGTGGTTTCATGTCCTGAGGAGGAGCACAGTAACACTAGCCGCCATTCAGAGCTTGCTAGACAGAATGAATTTAGCAGCAAGGATTATACCAGCTTGAAGGATTTGTGCTAGGGCGAATAAAGAGGTAGCAAAGGCTCAGTAACCGTCTGATTTACATATGTGGCTGTCCTTTCTGCAGGGTTTCAATGGCACATTGATGTGGTGTACTCCATGGTGCAACGGTCAGCAGGTTCAGCTCTTTAATGATGCATCTGGGAGAGGTTTTGGTGCCATAATGGAACAGAGGTGGTGAGCAGCAAAATGGCTTAACTCATGCAGAGAGCATGGACTTACCAAAAAGATTACTGTACTATTGTCTTGTTGCTCCAACTGTGGCCCCAGGCATTAGCTAACAACTTTCTGGTCAGACAACATGTCTGTCGTGCAAGCTATTCATTTTCAGTCTAGGGACTGTCTGGTTTGTGTAGGGCTGTTGAGGGAGTTGATGAAGGTTTGCCTGTTTAGAAATGTTGAATTTTGAGCACGCCATGTTCAGGGGGTGAAGAAAAAGTGGCAGCTGAAACTATAGTTTTTAGCTGGTGAAATTCCATATGCATTACCCTCGGGCGAAGAAGGAGATGACACCCTTAAGGACAGAATAGTGGCACTTGGTGGAGTGGGTAAAATGACTTCTGGGACCAGAGCCAGATACCGGGCATGCTATAAGTTCAACTCGGTGATGCAGTTCCAGGGATAGGAAGAGGGCCATTCAACGGTTAGGAGAGAGCAGGAGTTTGTGCTTTGGGATGAAAACAAAGAATAATAACACACATTGGTTTCAAGACACCTCACTGTAGTGACTTGTTCTAAGAACTTAAAAGTGGAATGCAAGTTTCCCAATACGTGCGGCCCAGGGATGATAGGCTAGGAAGGAGGTGAAGTTACCAGACCAGAGGTATTATAAGTTCACACTGGTTCTCGAGCTACTGAGAGCTAGGAATAGCAATGCTATGCAGCTGGCCATGTTGCCTAGAGGGCTTCTCAGAACCTACACTAAAGCAAATGGAGGATTGCCTTTCCTAGGGATAACAGCCTTCACCTGTGGGCTGCTTCCTCTGTTTCATATTCCAGGCTGCCTATTTCAAAGCGGAATACTCTGCTAAAACAGTTTCCATTGATTTAAGGCTGAAAATGAATGATTATGAGTAAAATAAAGTGCCACAAAAATGCAGCTAAATTTCCATATTTGTGCCGCTAAATTTCCATATTTGTGCCGCTAAATTTGCTAACCCATGCCGCTATATCCTGGGGGGTGTGAATAACACATATACCTCAAATCACATACTCAATATTTATGCAACCATTACATGTATGTTAAATAGCAATTTATTATATCACTACAATTTTAATTATTAAAAAAAAATACAAACCATGTAACTATTAAAGAAAAAGACAACAATATAAAATGTAATTAAATAACTAAACTAACATATATAAATTTAAATTCTAAAACATCACAAAACTTTTGTGTGGGAATAATATTTGTTAATAAAACAACAAGACAACATACATTTAGAAAATGCATATATTTAGGGAGATCAGATTTACTATTCTAACTGCAGTCCCACAGAAATTGGGGAAAGTGTGTCTGTTTGGGGAGGGATTTACTAGTTTAACTCCAGTCCCACAAACACTGGGCAAAATGGATATATTTTTATGGGAGGGGGGTAGATTACTGATTTAAATGTAGTCCCAGCTACACTGGGCAAAGTACATATATTTGCGGTGGATAGTAGATTTTTCTATGGTAACTTCAGTTCCACAAACATTGGGAAAAATTCATATATTTAGGGGGTGGAGTGGTCAGATTTACTATTCCAAGTCTAGTACCAGCAACATTTGGGAAATCACATATATTGGGGAGGCACAACTTTGGCAAAGACTTTCAGCTGCAGTTCCAGAAGTGTGGATTAAAGCAGTACTTGTTAATAAGTCTGACCATAGCATCACAACCAACATGTGTAGGACTACGTATTAACCTGGTCATTGGTGACAACATTGATTGATAAACTGTTTTTCTGTTGTCATCTAAACTTCATTCTGATCTTTTGAGCAACCTGGTGTTTCCAACAATTATTACCATCTGACGCTTCATTTTAGAGCTCTCTAAGCTCATTCAAATCCTGAGCTGAAGTTGACTAGAAACAAGTTATATTGTCATTTTTAATTTCACTCTGTTCTATTGAATTAAATGTAGTTGGTTCAAGAGCACAGTACTTTGCAACTTTGTTAGCAAATGTATTGCCTACAGTGACCAGTAGCGGCTGCTACGGGGCAGTAGTGGTGAGGGGGGGAGGCGCATGGGGGGGTTAAGCAAAAAATAAAAATTCACTTACCTACTCTGCCGGCTGCCGCTACTCGTCTGTCCTCTTCAATCCACAGGAAGCAGACTCTCTTAGCCAATCATGATGCTGTTGTCACCATGACAGCATTGTGATTGGTCTGAGCACTGTAGTTTGGCGCTCAGACAGGCAGTGAGAGCCTGTGCATGTTCTCAGGCCTGCTCTGTGGGAAGCCCCACACCGCACCTGTAGAGACGTCTGAAAAATAAAATGATAATGTGGAGTTATTATAATTTTATTTTTCCTGCAAGGTGATGCTCCTCCGCCTTTGCGGATGAGCCACCGCTGACAGTGACCATGTTTAAATTTCGTTGGGTTGCAATGCTTCCAACAGGCTGAAATTGTTTGTTAAATTTCTGATTTAAGTCCTGTGAGAAATTAGGTTGTTGCTGACAAAGTTGACCCTGGTCGAGCAACAGCCAAAATGCTTTGCAGGGTGAACAATAATAAAGCGAAAACACAACACAATAAAAATCCCAAACCAATTTAGAAAAATTGTAATACATTATTTGATATCGAAACAACTACAATCCAATCAGTTGAACCAGAGTTATCAATTATTAAAGTTCTTTGTAAAATCTAGCTCCTAAAAGATCAAAGCGCCAACCATGGAAATTTGGGGGGCGATTTCGATGTGGTCGGAAACGGCCAGCATTGAAATGGCCCGTTTGGATTTCTTTCTGACCGACTCATTTTGATGGGGTTGGTCCGAAAGGGATCCGAACCGGATTTCCGAATGGCTTCTGACGGGCTCGAAGAGCCCGGCTGCAATTTGGAAATCCTCCATCAATCCCTCAGGTGGCTCTTTCCGCTCGAGGGATTACGATGGAAGATTACCACAACCTTTCTGTGCCGGCCTTTCAGACACAGAAAGGCTGTGGAAATCCTACTTTGGGGGCCTACAGCAGGGCCTTCATGGGTGCAAGGCCAGGTGCCCCCCTGTTAATCTCTGCACCCGGTGACAGGCACCTTGGGGTGCCTGCCTTAGGGTGCAGGGCTGAACTGCACCTCTGCTCTTTGCAGTGAGAGCATGCATTCAGTTGGGAATGCATGCTCTCATTGTAAAGAATAGGAATGTGACCGAAGAGGGTTCAGTCACATCCTACTTGCTGGGCTGGAACGGACGACAGGAGGCCGTTTGGTTCTAGTTCCCAAATGATGTTGGATGGATTCTAGTCCATCCGACATCGTAATCGGCCCCTTAGTCGCACAAGACCGGGTCTAAGTTAAAAAATATATTCGACTGTGATGGACTTTCAGACTTAGAAACATTTCTGAGAAAAATATTTGGAGAAGTTAAAGTTCAGCGGGGCAAGGCTGCAGGAGATTCCCTAGGAGGAAGCAAAGTCGTTCGATAGCCTTGTGTTGGAGCCATGGTGCAGATTTCTACATGTCGACTTAGGAACTGATTACAACTGTGGCGCATTGGCAATGACTCATGGCCGCCTCCTCTGCGCCTAAGCCGCACAAGCACTGCCGGCTGTATTACGAGTTAAAAATGTGTGGCTCATAATACAGTGGGGGGTCCTTTGCTATTTCCATGGCGGTGCCTGGAAAACAGGCATAGCAATAGGAAGAGCAAAAAAGTTCCAGCGTGGCATGGACGTGGACGTCCATGCGGTGCTGGAACTTTGCGGGGGTACATACAGGGGCGCACATCTTGTGCCCCCCTGAATGTATTCCCATGGTGGGGGGCCTTTGTTCCTGCACCGCCAGCCTTTTCATGGCAGGTCTCTGCCATGAAGAGGCTGGCAGTCCAGGAACTCGTAATATGCTGAGCGGGCCTGCGCAAGTCCACGCTCAGCATATTGCGTTGTGGGGCTCCTGCGCCATCACCAGGGAATGACTGTTCCCTGGCGCACCCAGCGGACCACTGCCGCAACGATTTTAGAACTCGTAATACGGTGGAGAGTGGACCACCACTGCTGCGCCACCTTGAGTCTGGTGGTCGGAAGACCGCCAGACTCGTAATTAGGCCCTTAGTCTCTGAAATGGAAGTTGAAAATCTCCAATGGGACACGGCAGAGGGCAGTAGCCAAAAACCATTCCATGAGGCCGGGCGGATACCCCTTTGGCGAAGGACAACTGAAATGGATTTGCTCAGGTGGAGAAGAACGTAGCGGGAGAAGCACTGAGACCAATCCAACTGGTAATGCACCATGGGCGGATAGGCAAGCAGGTTTGTCCCAGCCTCCTCTTGGATCTCAGAGCAGTTTTTAGCTAAAATGTTTCTAAGTACCTGCTTTTGGATTATGGAAATCTAGTCACCTTCGGCACAACTTCCATGAGTCCAGGACTGATGGGGCACGACTTGGAGGGTCAGTACTCACTCAGGCTGGATTCAGGTGTAGATTCAAGGTGAAGGGAGCCTTTTGCATCTCTGAGGCTCAGAACAGGAGGCAAGCAAACTGGCTCTTTGGAATCTTTCTGGTGGTCCTGGGTTCAAGTTGCAAATCCAGTCCTTCTTCCCCAGGCAAGAAGGTAGCAAGGCAGAAAGGCAGCAATTCAGCAAGGCAGCAGCAGGTCAGCAGTCCAGCAGAGTTCAGTCCTATTCCTGGCAGAGTATCCACAGTCCAGAAGTGTACTGAAGAGTGGGTCTAAAGGTCCTACTTTTATACCATGCTATTCTTCCTCTAGAAAATCGGAAAAGCTTCTAGAAAGGTTCTTTGAAGTGCGTGGAATTTCATGCCTCACCTGCCCTGGCTCCGAGCTGGCTGCAGTAACAATGTCGAGGTCTTAGGTCCTTTGTGTGAAAGCAGAGCACACCATATTCAGTTACAAGTGGGCTGTACTCAGCTCCACACCACCACCCCACATCCTGCCAGCAGATGACCCATTAAGGCACACCTAATCCCTCAATTGTGTGACTGAGAGGAAGTCACAAACTGTAATTGTCAGTTATACCCAGTTATGTGACCAAAGACAGTCAAAATGGCTAAGGGCAGAAAAATGCCAACTTTAAAAAAGAGACATATTCAGAATTATAACCAAAATAACAAATGTACCATTAAATAGTGTTTTGCATTACAATTCCAAATACACCAAACATGGCATAGCTCCCCGCTCCCATTTGTAAAGTACAGCTTATTAAATGTAATACGGAATCTCCAATGTTATCATATGAGAGGGTTAGGCCTCACAGTAGTAAGAAACAAATGTTGAAGTTTTTCACAACCAGTACATGTAAAACTAAAATGTACATATCCAACCTTTCAATTGCAAGGCACCCTGCTCTACAGGATACCAAGGGTCTATCCTTGGGGTGACTTATAACTAAAAAAAGGGGGAGTTTAGGGCTTGGCAATGGAATTTTATTGCCAAGTCAACATGGCATTTCAAAACTCAATTGAGGTTGAAATGGCAGACCTGGGACATATTTTAAAGTGCTACTTAAGTGGGTTGCGCAATAGGTGATGTAGTCCTCCAGTAGCTTTTAATTTACATGCCCTGGGTATATGGTATGCCACTCTACAAGAGACGTACAAGTAAATTAAATATGCAAACCAGGTCTTTGCCAATCAAATCATGTTTAAAGGACAGAGCATAAGCACTTTATCACAGGTTAGCAGGGGTAAAGTGCAGAGTACTAAGACGAACAAAAACTAACTCAGTAAAAAGTGGAAAGTAAAAGGCAAAAAGTTTGGAGGTGATCCTGCAGATGTTCAAGTCAAACAAGTGCCAGAAAATGTCATGAAACCCCTTGTGGCCACAATTGTCTGAAATAATTGACCACTCCAAAACCATATTGGTTGCCTATGTAGACTTTAACACTTCATTCAATGGCTTAAGGAGCATGCTCTTGTTCAAGCAATGAGTTCTGCTACTTGTGCTGAAGAGATATTAGACAAGTACAATGCTTCCTAAATATTTGGTGCAGACTACATATGCCACGTTCAATGTTCCATGATGGTCTCTCAGATAAGAACATCTATAAGCAGATTTAGATCAGCTCATTTAAGTGGTATATCCTGTATTTATGGTTTTGGTTTGGTACATAACTCTGTTACAATACAATAATGGACACATTCCTCATCATCATCTTTGTCTTTGTATGCAATCGACAAAAGCGGTGCAGAATTCAGGGTAATGCATCTTCTAATTGAAATGTTTTCAGTCACTAGGATGATTTGATCATATTTAATCAATCTGTAATTTGTCAGATGCTGAGTTCTAGCAAAATATTAACTGAATAAGGGACTAACACAAAAAGTGTATTACCCATCATAATCCCTTCACTTTGCTCAAGTTGAAGGCAAACTGCTGCCTCAGATTTTGAAAACCTAAGAAGAGTTTCAGCTTCTGGTTCCAATGTGGTGGAAAAATATGCCAGAGGCTTCTTAATGCTTCTTTTAGAATGTATTGCTCAGTCATCTTTTCAATAATGCCTTACATTCACTCCTTTGTTTCCCATGAAGATTTGTACTGAAGGGTTCACGTGTAAACTGCATTACATTTTACTATGATTGTCAATGGTTCTGCATTTCTAATTAATCCAATCTCTTTACCTGTGAAATTGCATACCGCCTCTCCCATTGTGTGTCTTAAATCAGGAGGTAAATCCTCTTTCGTAAATACTGGCAATAAATGGGGTTTCAACTCTTGTTATTTTATTTTGAAATCAGAGTTCTAGTCCTGCATCTGCATTGCCACATCATCTGGTGTGCAGTAAATTATATAATTCATCTTGTAGAGTAAATATCCCCCAACAGATTAACATGACAAGAAACATGTATTATAAATTCATGATTATTTCTATTTAGGCCACCATTTACAAGAACATTTGCTGAAACTTGATTCGTTATTTGCTTGTTTGATATACCTACAACTTTGACTTATTTCTAAAGAGGCGTAGGCCAGGAACCTCCATGGGTTTAACCATAGAGTGGGTAGCAGTTGGATTGATTAGAAATGATAGTCAGTGTCCATTCACCTCACGTTCTACATTTTGAGCCACTCCGGCCTCCCTCCAGAATGGCACCCAGCATGTAATCCTCATTCTCCCTCAGGCATCGTTATTGTGACTGTTTGGTTCAGAAGGAATTTGAGGGAAATCATTATTAATCATCAAGAGATTTCACTGAAAATTAGCATTCTGTTGGAAACTAAGCATTTTATTTCGCATGTTTTGCTGCATCACTGGAGCTACTGGCATATTTACATTGGAGTGCCCTTGATTCAACATGTTATGCACAGTAGCCAGTTGGCCTGGGACCGTTATCTGGAACATCTCATTGTGTACTAACTTGTTAGCATTCTGATGCATTTTAGGAACCATTTCTATGTCATGTTGAATTTGATCTCGATTCTGTCTGCACCTGAGTTTCAAATGTCCAAAATGCCGACAACAGTGACAAAGAGTACTTTTCTTCAACATGGTAATGTTTGCATTCATTTCATTAGAATTATTAACAAATCCTCTACCTCTGCATTAAGGAACAAGCTTGTATCATCTGCATGTTATTTCCTTGTACATCAACTCATGCTTGGGACAATTGGCACCAGAGTGTGCCTCACCAACAAAATGAGAACCCAGATCTGCAACTGCATGCCCTTCCTGCCAATCATAAGCTTCTGTTTTGAATCAAAGTAGTCATTATAATAATTGTAACACTTGGGTACCTCTTCAATACCCTTGGTCTGCCAACACATCTCAATTAGTTGAAGATAAGAACTATGGGGCTGATTACGAGTCTGGCGGTCTTAAAACCGCAAGACTCGCGGTGGTCCATCCGCTGCATTAAGACTTCAAAATTCGTTGCAGCGGAGGACCACTGGCTGTGCCAGGGAACAGCAGGACCCTTGCGGTGGCTGACAATGTAAGATGCTCAGCGGGACTAGCGCAGTCCTGTTGAGCCTATTACAAGTTCTGCCACCGCCAGCCATTTCATGGAAGGAGCCCCACCATGAAAAGGCTGGTGATGGAGGGTCATAGGGGGCCATCCAGGGCCCCCATATCCTCCGCCATGGGTATACATTGAGGGGGCACAACATGTGCCCCGCTGTCTGTTTTCCTCCAAAGTTCCAGCACATCATAGCCGTCACCGTCCATGCCGGGCTGGAACTTTTTTTATGTTTTCCAGGCACCACCAGGGGAAAGGCAAATGACTGTCTGCCGTACACGAGTTCAACTCGTAATACGGCTGACAATCCTTGCACAACTTTGGCGCAGCTGTGCCGGTGGAGATTCGGCACAACAGTGCCAAAGTGAAAATCAAGCCCTAAGCTCCTAACACAAAGGATGATACAAAACTTCAAATGCCTTCTTTTGTTGGATCTTCAGCTACACTGAAAGTTCTATATTTGAATCAACCTCTCATAATATGCAGGCAATGATTCTTTGGCTCCTAAATGGCTCCTGTGATTTTCTATCAATTCACCTCTAACTCTGCAATCTTTTGCTTCAAATGTGGTATCACTTCTCTATATTTTTCCATGACAATAGGAGCGTCACTATTTTTTCTTTCAAATCTGTTTTATTGAAATCGCAAGTATATAAACAATAACAACAATAAACATAAAGAAAAAATAAAGAGAAAAAAAGAAGAAAGAGAAAGAAAAAGAAAAAAAAGAGAAAAGGGAAGACAAAACAAATGCAAATGAACAGTCCCTGAAATCACAGCATTGAAGTCCAAGGGTTACATTTACGCTAAGACTGAACTACTGTACAATATCACATTCCACACCATTAAGAGATGAACAAACACCATATGTGATCTGAATCTTTGAATCATGCAAGTAGGTTGTTTGATACTAAAAACAATAAAAGAATAAAGAAGGAGGAAGCAAAACATCACTCGAGAGAGAAGATAACTTCAGGAGAGGGAAGAGAAGTAGGGAAGTGAAAGGTCACATTAGTGAAGTTTCGAGCGCTGTATAACAAGACTATTACGTGTGTTCTCTGTCTAGCCCCCAAAGTTCTTCTGCACAAGAGGGGAGTATGTTATCTTCAAAGAGGTGCACGGCCTGGAGTTTTGGTGGCTGGAAGTTAACGTACTCCAATGTGCAGAATGAATCTACCAATGGTTGCCATGTACTTGCTAACTTAGGGGCCCATTATGATGTCCGGCGGATTGCCCCCGCCAACCTGGCGGTAGCCACCGCCAGCCTGGCGGGGGCAATCCGCTCGACATCCGCATTTGTTTTCCCCCCACCATATTAGTATTGCGGGGGGGACCTCGGCGGACGGAAAGACCATCCGGCGCTTTTCCGCCCCGGTCGCCTTGCGGCCGGGGCGGAAAAGGAATAATATGGTGGCGGTGTCTATCAGACACCGCCAGCCATATTATGATGGGCAATTGTGGATGCCTTGCCGCCACGGAAAGGCATGTGGAGAATCCCTGCGGGGGCCCGTTGCAGGCCCCCAGGGACTCCGGGGGGTGGGGGGGTGCACATGGGGGGTACCTATTGTACCCCTCAGCAGTTCCATGCACAGCATGGCAGGCACCGCGCGGTGCCTGCCATGCTGTGCATGGAAGTGCACAGCATGCTTTCCTGTCACTATGGCGGGCGGTGCTAAGTGCACCGCCCACCACAATGGTAGGAATGCGGGATGCGCCCGCCACTGTGGCGGGCGCATCCTAATGCTGCCGACGGGACCCCCGCCCTTATGGTGGGCGGTCCCTACTACCGCAAGGATGGCAGGCGGGCAAAGTCCTCCCGCCATCCTAATGGGCCCCTTAGTCATACGAAGGATAAGCTGTGCTGTGAGTTCCGAGCTGGACTATTTTAAGGATAAACTCCTGAAGGCTTTTTAATTGGACATGTCATGGCTGCTATACCTTCGGCCCACAAATCACTGGGAATAATAATTTTACCCAACATATTCAAATCCACTTTTGAAATGGTCACTAACCTCTCTACCCCTGTATACCATTTATCCGGTGACTCCTCTAAGCTTTGGAACATTTGTTGTAAATGCAAGGAGATCAGAACTGTTCCACAAGACATGCACATATGCTCCTCCATGCCCTTTTTGCAACGACTGTTCCTGAATCTGGTTAACTCACACTTGAAATTGTTTCTTTTTTTATGTTTGTTCTCTACTTAGGTTTGTGCCTCCACCTTTCTTTTTCCAATTCTCTCTGATTATCTTTAAATCTACCTATTCTTTGGTACCTTTGACTAATCTCTAATAGGTGCTTGCAGGGTTAATAGACCAATTCCTTCCACTTCATCCATACAATTCTGTAATTTCTGGCAAATGTTCTTATTGCAGAAATCAATGTTACATTCTTCTGCCAAATCATCAAGGTTTACATTTGCTTCATATTCACATCTAGCTACTTCCCTACTCAAATATATTAATTGATCTTTATTGCATTCTGTTAGTCTTTCTTTGCCAAATGTACCCAGCAGAAATCCCCCACATTCAATTTTCAATTGGAAAAATGAATTGCTTTCCTCATCAGTTCACTCTATTAGGCTACAGTATTACTAATAGCAGAATCAATAAGAGCTGTATCAGCAATGGGTGTAAGCTAATCCCACTAACACCTGCTTCATTCTTGGCCACACTTGGTACTCTCTACAATCTTTTTTCTGCATTCCCCATCTTGAATCTAACCATTGACTTATGGCATCCTGACTTGACTCGCCATGGAAAGTTTGGCGTTGAGGAAACTCGTAATATGCTTGGTGGAAGCATATTGCAGCCTCGAGACCACGGCTCCACCCTCAGGGATTTATGATCCCTCACAGTTGTGGTGATCCCAGGGCGGCTCGACCATCCTGGTCGTAATGGGCAGTTAGAAGACTGCCACCATGCGCCCCCACGAGTCTGGTGGACCGCGGACCGCCAGACTCATAATAAACCCTAGACTCTTAACAAACCACATGGTATAAAGAACAATAATGAACCAATCACAGCGTGGCTACGTTAAAGACCAACCAATAACAGCACTACCCACATCGATGACCATCCAATTTCAGTGCAGCTCAATATGACAATTAACGAATCACAGCGCTTCTCGCCATGACGCAATGCTTTCAGAATCTCAACAAAAAGAACAATGTTAATCAACATAATGTTTTTGTCTGCTTTACCTAAAATGTAGTAAAGTACAGTCAATCTCAAATCTCACTATGGGAGAAGGAAGGTCCTTTCTGGCACTATCAATAACACTAAGGTGGTTTCTCGACCAGCGGTAACCCACCCTTGATCAGTGCATTTACTCATGTGCACCAAACAATAAACAATCACCAATCTGGATTAGAATGCATTCACAACTAGACCTTTTGGTGGGAAATGTGGCACCTTACAATGCAAATCTCTACTTGGCAGGGCAGTTCAACAATGTATCTCAAGATCTTGAATTTCAACAAATCTGTGATTCAGAGTAAAGGGATACATAGGCTCAGTAAATCACAATACCCAATGACACCCCTAAATAAATAATTAGTACCCATTTGCCCTAATGCCATCGGATAGGACATGTGCAAATCTTGTTGCATGTAAAAAAAATTACAAACATGAAATTATTAGGCTCATTGAGGTGGAAGCAAGAAACACAGGAAGAATGAACTGCAACATTTTGAGAGGAAAGCTTCTTCTAGAACTTACAAAGAACAACAAGGTATTATGAAAGGAGATTACAGTATCACAATGCAGAATATTTAGAAGCACATTTTGGTGCATGTGGAGACACTAAGAACGAATACATGGCCACGTTTTGAATTCGAAATGGAGTTAGAGCCTAGTCTGGCTAATTTAACAAAAAACATGGTTCTCTTGAATGTAGCAAAACCGTTGTAAAAGCTAATTATTCATGCCACTATATAATCATTATTTTTAATTAGAAATCTGCTCTTGCAAACGCATGGCATCACCATGCAGGCCATCACCGTGCATGGGGAAATTACAGTGCAGATAAGGTAGTATATTTTAATGTGATTTTTAATAAAGTTTGAAAAAGTTATTATATGTGCAGTTATGTGTTATTATATATGCATTCATGATAAATTAATTGTATTATTATATGTGAAGATATTATGTTCTACTGTGTTAATAATTGTTTGCAATTGTATTCAGTTAAGTATTATTTTACATGTGTATTAAAATAGTTTATTATTGGTTTTAATTATGTCGGTATATGTACCCCCTAAGTCGTTAACTAAAAGAGAATTATTGGCTTTTGCTAAAATTGGAGATATCAGTTGGGGGATGCACTGTCTCCCCTCCAATAAATTTAAAAAAGGGAACTATTGATTTCAATTATAAATAGGGATGGGGCTTCTCACCACATTACCTATATAAAAAAGGAATTATTTACTTTAATTATTAATAAGGATGGTGATTGGGGTAATTAACCCCACCATAATCGTAAAAAAGGGAACTCATTATTGTTTTTTTTGTTTTTTTAAATTAGGGATGGTGGTTTAACCCTCAGCCCATGGTAAGTTTAGAAAAGGGAATTACATGTTGGTTTTAATTATATTTAGGGATGAGGGGGTTGGAGGAGTTTACCCATATAAGCTTAAAAAGGGAAATCATTATCGGCTTGAATTATAATTGGAAATTGGGTTAGGTGAGGTTGAGGGTGTACTGCTATATAAACTATAATATTAAACACTAAGGGGTCGATTAGGATCGCGGACGGACTTGAGTCCGTCCGCGACCCCTGAGGAGGAGGGAACGTCCGCATGGGCTGCGGCGTTCCCTCCGATCTGATTAGGATGTGACCGCCAGGGTGGCGGTCACATCCTCTATCTCTAACATTGCGGCGGGTGCAGCTTCAAGCTGCACCCGCCCCAATGTAAAAAATGCATGCACAGCATTTCCGTGCACAAAGCGGCAGGCACCGCGCGGTGCCTGCTGCATTGTGCACGCAAATGCAGGGGGGTACCATAGGTACCCCCCATGTGCACCCACCACCACCCCTTCACCCAGGGGGCCCGCAACGGGCCCCCGAAGTGAAGGTCCGTATGCTTTTCCATGGCGGCAATGCCGCCGTGGAAAAGCATATTTACACACACATCATAATATGGCGGACGGTGTCTCATAGACACCGCCTGCCATGTTATGGCTTTTCCGCCGCGGTCGGCTCCGACCGCGGCGGAAAAGCGGCGGACGGAATTCCAGACCCACCAGCCATCCTAATTTGGCGGTGGGTCTTTGGAGTCTCCGCCGCGGTTTTTCCGCATCCTCCAGGCCGGCGGACACTTCCGCCGGCCCGGAGGATGCGGAAAAACCGCCATCCTAATCGGCCCCTATTTTTTTATTTTATTTTATACTAGCTTACCCGTCGCGCGTTTCTGCGATCTCAGAAGAAAGGAAATTCAAGGAAACTTGTTATGATAACATTCAATTTACATTGTGTCATTTTTATTGAGATTTATTCATTTTAATATGGAAAACATTTCAAAGTGTTTAAGTGTACTCTCTCTTTCTCATTCGTGTATTTTTCTAGTCCTTTCGGTTCCCTTGAGATAAATCTTTCACAGGTATAATTTCGCAATGGCAGAACGTAGTGGTCTGGCATATGACGACTCTGTCTACCAATCGATCTTGGATAATATGCCTAGCATTCTAGAAACCCTTCCTACACCATCAGTAGGCATTGCAGATGACTGGACAAAAGCCTTGACGCTTAAGAAATCACATTCCCGCACACAAGCACACGGGATAGTGATGGCAGAATACTTGAGGGCAAGTTGTGCACCACCGGGCCTAATTGTAACGAACGCCCCACGCCTTTTTCTAACAGATAAGATCTTTTTAAAGGATTGGTCCTTGATCGCTTGGCGGTGCACGCATGACTGGCTGATTCTTATTATCAGCACCGCCAAGCGAATCTGCGACACCTTACTGATAGAAATTCAGGTACTGGAGGCACAAATTAAAACAACTGTGTCTACTACCACTATTTTTAAAAAACAGAAAGAGGAGTCAGACAAGAGCAACAAGAACTTCTATGACCATATAGTGCAAACTAAAATTGACAAGTTTAGAAAAGATTTTGCTAAGTTCAAATTAGATGTTGTGTATCCATACACGAGTGACTCCTATAAAGCCCCTGAGTTCAGGAACAACGGGAAAAGATATGGGTCTAACTATTCGGGGTCGGGCTCTGACACGGATAGTGACCATGACACTTCAAACCCTCAACCATACACTAACAGAGGTCGAGATAGATCCCGTGGGTATCAGAGTTTCAGGGGACAACAACCGGGAATAGGGCAATCTTGGTGGCAACCTTCACCTTGGGGTCCTTCACCGCCTTTTGCTTACCCGTTCCAACAACCCATGGGTCCTTTCCCAGGTTACCAGAACTTTAGTAACCAGCCTTTTTTAGGAGTTGGTCCCCGGAGGTCACGAGGCAGAAGAAGAGGCCAACCAGCACAGGTACATTGGGAAGAATCCACCGGCCCACATACAGGGACTCGCAGTCAAACAACGAGGAATGCCCCACAATCCTAGAGGAACCCGAACCTAGCTTGGTGATCAATTTGAGTACCAGGACACTTTCATTGGTGGAAGAACAAGTATTGAATAAAGGCTTAGGGTTTGTCACATCTGATAATGGGGATCCATTTAAGATGCAAATTGAACTTGCGCAGTTTTTCCGCAAGTTAAGACTACATTATTTTTTCAAGGACAAACCACTAACAGAAAGCGATAGAAACACTGGCCTTAGACCCAAATCTACGTTTTTACCTCCTATTCACACTGTCCCCTCACATCTAGCTACTTTTGAGAGAGCAGTAAAAGATGAAATAGAAACCATTTGGGACACTAAAAACAATGAATACTGCAATCTTTCTAGAAAGGAAAATCAGGCATTACAAAAGTTGTCAAAGGATCTCTCTATAGTGATAAAATCTGCTGATAAAGGTGGTTCTATAGTGATACAGGACGCAGACATTTACAGAACTGAATGTTTACGTCAACTAAGCGATAGGACGTCTTACCAACCCCTGACAACTGATCCTACTAAAAGGTTGATGAGTGAAATTCAATCATTAACGGAAGAAGCTGTGGCAGAAGGATGGATTTCCTCATCAGAATCACAATTTCTACAGGCAAAAAATCCAGTTGTACCTTATTTCTACACCTTACCCAAGGTACACAAAGTCCAGAGACCCCCTCCGGGTAGGCCCATTATCTCTGGTCAGGGTTCTGTCCTTGAGCCTCTGTCAGAGTTTGTCGATCATTTTTTGAGACCGTTAGTGCATACCATGCCTACTTATCTAAAAGATACAAAAGATGTCCTGCGACTTATCCCAGAGATTGCATATAACCAGGAGACAGATTTGCTTGTCTCCTTGGATGTGGAATCTCTATACACTTCCATCCCCCAGGATGAGACTTTAGACACCATTGGTTCCATCCTGGGGGTTAGTGATTTAGAGACCATCACTCCTGTTCCCTTCATAATGGCATTAGCAAGAATTGCTATGAAGGAGAATTTCTTTAGGTATGAGGACATGCTGTACTTACAAATCTCGGGTACGAGTATGGGCAGTATTTTTGCGCCAAGTCTGGCGAACCTGTATGTCCATTCATTCGAACAGGATCAAATACTAGCAGACAGCAATCCGTTTCTGCCATCAATAATTTGTTACAAACGATATATCGATGACATTTTAATGATATGGCGCGGAGATGAGGATTCGTTAACACTCTTCCATGAATGGCTTAATAGCCGCAACAGGTTCTTACGCTTTACAATTGAGATGAATAAGGAGAGAATAACCTTCTTGGACCTCTCTATATTTGTTACTCCTGATGGACTTCAAAGTGAACTGTTCCGCAAGCCCATCGCTAGGAACTCTCTCTTGTTATATGAGAGTCAACATCCTAAGTCACTTCGTGAGAATTTACCTTATGGTCAATTCCTTCGGGTTCGGAGGAACTGTTCAACCAAAGAAACCTACACAAAACATGCAGCTAATCTCACTAGCCAACTGAAAGCCAGACATTATCCTAAATCCCTGATCAAATGCTCCCTAAAACGAGCAAGTAATAATAATCGGGATGCCCTCTTGGAGCCTACTATGGAGAAGCCACCTCTCACAAGGTTGACCTTTGTAAGTACGTTTACTACGAAATCTAATCTGGTTCAGAAGATTATAAGACGCCACTGGCGCATTCTCAATTGCACTAATGACAAAATAGAGCAACCAATATTCGCTTTTAAGCGCTCTAGGAATTTGAAGGACTGTTTAGTGCATACTCGACCAAGAGAAAAATCCAAAGAGTCCAATGAGACCTTATGGGATTTACCTCCAGTACAGGGACACCACCCATGTGGTGGTTGCTCCATGTGTGCATTAACATGTAAAACAACACAAATTGACATAGGGACAGGTCGCCCATGGTTACTCAAACATTTCTCGAACTGTAATAGTTCGAATGTTATATACATAATGACCTGCCCATGCAATGAAAGATATGTCGGGATGACAACCCGAAAGGTTCGGACACGCATGTTAGAGCACAAGAGCTCTTTTAAGTGTAAAAAAAGTGTGTCCAAATTGACTAAACATTACCTTGAACATAATCACAAGGAGACAGAGTTCAGTTGGTCTGTTTTGGAAAAGCCATACATTCCGGATTATGTTGGGGATGTGACTAAGTTCCTTTTCCTTAAAGAACAAAAATGGATTTACCGTTTACGATTGGATAGCCGAGGGCTCAACGATGAAATACCCTGGACCACTCTCTGAGATGGTATTAGTGTCTATCTAGTTTTGTGCTCTTATGATGACTGCCTTTCATCATTTCATTCATTTTTTCTAAAATATTCATAAATACACACCTTTGTGCGTTACAACAAACCCTCATAGAGGAGCTTTAGAGTTGTTATCTTTGACTATTTAGGTGTTGTTATGAATATCAGTTTCCATTGGGTACTATTTCCTTGGAGCTTATAATAACCCTCTCTTTAAAACAGGAGTCCCAGTGTAGGATTTCGTGATCTAGTAACGTACGACCCAGTCTTTAAGACTCGGGGTATTCCATTCAATATTTTTGTCATTTTCCCTTTAGCCATCAGACAGACACTCGCCAGATTTAACTGACATTACAACAAAGGAGGGCTTGCAATTATCGCACGCATGGCGGGTGCACTTAGTTCTATTGTGAACTACAATTGAGATGAGTCTTACGTCACATGGTAGTTCTGAGTTATCGTGAGACTATGCACCAGCGCGACTACTACGCGTTTGCTACACTTGGCCGGCTTCACTTCCTGATTGAAAGGAGATCGGGGAAGGGGTAAGACATGAAGCAAAACAACATCATATACCATCGTAAGTTAGTTATAAATACTATTGTTTCATTGTACAACATCAATGCAGTGATACACTAGATTCTAGCGAGACACACCCCTTTCAGTTCAGGGTTGTGACGTATGCGAGGTGGGTCTCGGTCTGGGTTACAAAAACTCCTCACCTTCTCCGGTCGTTGCCTCCCCCTTTCTCGGGTATTACTCGAGGCAACGACAGAGAGGTGAGTTGTAGCAATTAAACAGTTTGTTTTTTGCAATTAAACAGCTAGTTTTTGCTTATAATATTTACCATTTACGGACTAAGTTCTATATGGTTAGTACGAAGAAGAGGTTTTGCTTCAAAAACAGAAACGCTCGTATCTCTTGAAATATGACCAAACGAGTAGTTCAGATGAGGTTGTCTCTTAAGGTTGAGTTGGTTGTGATTGAAGTTTGCACGTTTAAGAAGGTTAAAGAAAAAAGGATCACATGAAAGCTATTACATAGAATGCTAGTTTAAAGTGAATAGGTTTGTTCAACAGCTGGCGTCCTAGCATGTGTCTCCCTTGTTTCTCCTAGAGCGTGGCCTCATTTTTACCTGAGTCTGAGTCCAGGCGAGGTCAGGTCTTTTGCCCGGTAGAGCTGGGTGAGTGAGCTATTCCCCTTATGTTTAAAACATGGAGTGGTAGATAATTTTTCATCCCTTTTTATTGAACAGTGGTTGTTTGTGTTTGTGTTTTTATAGATCACGTTAAGGATCCACTTACACGGAGGAGCGGTAACCAATATATTGTATCCTTTCATTTACATATATCACAATTTTCTAATTATTTTTTAAATTGATTTTTCACTTTGCAGTAGCAATGTTATGAACAGAGGTCCTGAAGGAAGCCTTGGGTCTTCCCCATAGAGGCTGAAACATGTTGGCCATAATGCAGTAAATTTGTTCCACACTGCATTCTTGCACTGTTCTATTTGTTTTTAATTAGGAAGAGGGCATATTCCTAATAAAATTACTTACTGCTTTGTCCTCTATCCTATTTTGAACTCACCACTCTTTATTTATTTTTTGCACTGCGCTTTTACCCATTTATTCAACTGGTTATCAAGTGCTTGTGGGCAGTGACCCCGCTCTCGAACAGGGTAAGACTTGGTCTCAATGATCTAGAGACATATTACCGCTGTGGGATGACCTGATGATAAAATTGATCATGCAATAGTTTGATGGGTATCCTAAGAACTGAGCGGGTTCTATTCACAACCATTGATACCTCCTTCTGTTCAATTATTGTTTATCTCACTCCTAATGTTTGCTACATCCATTTAGTTTGAAATGGACTGAGGTTTTCGTATATTCCTCTGCACGAGACCCCTAGGTTTCTGCGTGATTAAAAACATTTCAAAATTTGTACAGATTATATTAGTAATATTTTACATATAATACAGCATAAATAGAGCATGAAGGCATAGCATATTAGTACATTATTGTTTTTACCTTTTATTCTGCCCTGGAAAAAGGAAAGAGAAACGTTAATTTTAAAACATATATTATTAATATGTATTTTTATTTATATATTTTCTGTTTTTTATTTTGTCTTGTGAAAACAAATAAAAGTAATGTTTAGTACAAAATATTTAAATTTAGTACAAAGTTACTTTTTTAAACATTTGCAATCTTTTTGACCAGTTTGGGTATAAAAATATAGAATGATAACAGTGTAACTTAAAAGACATGTTATTATTTAACAAGCTTTATATTAATCAATATTAGAAGTGTTGTATCAATTTTTTTATACATTTGATTTTTCTATCAATCCTAATATAGGGGCCGATTAGGATTGCGGTGAATCCGCATCCTCCGGGCCGGCGGAAGCCACCGCCGGCCCGGAGGATGCGGATTCACCGCTGCGGTGCTTGAAAAGACCCCCGCCAGATTAGGATGGCAGGGGGGTCATCTGCGGACGGGAAGACCATCCGCCGCCTTTCCGCTGCGGTCGCCACCCGCCGCAATGTTAACTATATAGGGGATGTGACCGCCAGGGTGGCGGTCACATCCTAATTCCGAGGGAGGGAACGCCGCTGGCCCTGCAGACGGTCCCTCCACCTCGATGGCGTCCGCCATCTTAATAGGCCCCATAGTTTGATAGCACTTTTATTGTGATTGAATAGTCTCTGTTTATGTCATTTTATTTGCATTTCATTTCTGTCACATATTGAAGAATTGTCTTTTTTCAGCATTTGGTGTTGTGGATGCTGAAGCGGCTTGCCGCAGTCATGTTGTTCCGGTAATTATTAGTTATTGCCAACTTTTATGGGGTAAATGTAACTTTTAAAACTAGTTCTGTTTCTAAGTAAATATATTATAAGCACGGCCACTGCAATTGTGTGGCATGGGGCGATGAAACTATATGGCAGGGTTGACTAAATTATTTGGCAAGAAAAGACAAATTATGTGGTGTAATGTGGCTCATGTAGTGATAGACCTACCTCATTATTTTGACATTTTTACCAAAATTAACACTATCTGGGTATAGGTTTTGTTCATTAGTAATGCTTTGAAACCTAAATGCAAAAATAGGCAACAGAAAGGCGACCAGTCAACTTATGCGAAGGGCCTTCTGCTCTATGCAACAAGTGTTGACACCCTTTTAGTAACTTGTGATCCATTTCAGCTAGAAACCTTTTTTTTCTTTCAGAAATCTGGCTTGGACACCGGGGAAGATGGCCGCTTGAGCCTTTCTCTCCTCCTGTGGTGCCGTTTTCACCTTCATTATTGGTGCCCTGCAAAAGGTTCCGGTACCTCCAACGAATGCGAGGAGGCATCGGAACACTTCGGGAGCCTGATGGTGGTCTTTTGAGGGTCTGGAGCACTGTGCTTTGGCTGTTTGCCAACTGAATCCCGAGACTGCATGGTCTCCGCTACGGGATTCCGCCCGGACCGCTGAGACACGATCGGAATCGCGGTTTTGCAATGGGGATGAGCCTGCAGGGAACCCGCGACTCACAAGGCTGACCTGTTTGCTAAGGCGTGATTGGTGATACGCCGTGGCAGATCTTGGAAGATCTTGGAATGCTACGATAGTTACAGGTACGGCGCCCAGCAATATAAAATGGCGGCCGCCCCGGCGTTGTTACGTCCCGATGCTATAAAAGCTAAATACAACTGAATCGGAGCGCTGCCGACAATCCCAACTAATCTGCAAGCGGGCTAAAGCAATGAATGTAAGCGCTTGTGGGAAATGTGGCATTAAATACTGGCATCGTGGTCTACCAGGTCATATACAGACACTGGAATGTACCCAATTCACTGTTTTGCTGAATTACCAAAACGTCATTTTCTGAGAGCCCCTTCCTGATCGTGCCTGCTCTTCTGAACCCAGCGGCGCTACTCAGAGCGATATTTCATGAGGTTAGTTGCTTTGGACAGATATATGTGAAGAATGTTTTAATGTACACGATGCCTGACTCCAACATTGCCGACGTTTGTGACACTTTCATATAGCGAACATGATGAAGGTCAAATGCTGGTTTTGTCAACTTAATTGGGCGCTTCCAACACTCCGATCCAGTTAAATGTGGCTGCACTCAGTGGGATTGACTACAATATACAAGGTTTTGAACACAGTGTGCAAACTACATCCGGCCTGACTCTAAAATGGCTGACACTCTGGACTTTTCTTTACACTGAATTTGACTGTATTCTGGCTCACCATTTTTGCGGATAAGGGCAGTGATTCTTCATGCAGGGTAATGTTCATCTATCCATGTCCTGCACATGCACAAGACCACTGCCTGTGTAATACAGTGTTCCATCGGATGTGATAAAATTGATGATGGTATTCAGAGGATGTCCATGAACCATAAGGCATTTGGGGGGCAGAGATAGCCAATACATCAACCTGAACTGCCTCAGTTAGGACTGCCGACATACTGCTCATCGCTCATCCATGCTTGTGAATCACTTGCTGGCGCATCACTGCTGAGGTACGCTCAATCTCGTCTTGACACCGAGGATATCTGGAACAACTGCTGGGCGTTTGGGGAGTGTGGAGCGGCTCGAAGACCAACCATGGGAGAAAAGAACCTAAAACTCTTAAAAGACTGAAGGCCGATCCACCGAATCCAGTCTCACCAACCAAAGGGGCTTGTGACATCAATGTGACGCTGGACACAATTCTACTTAAATTGGCTGACGTCCACGAAATCACGAAATCTACTCAAGAGGAAATTGCGGCAGTAGGACAAGACATTAAAGACACTAATGTTCGACTGGCTAAAGCGGAGTGCAGGATAGGCCAACTTGAAGACTCGGAGGAGAAGGTGAGCAAATCTCTTAAAGGCCTTTCCATCTCTACGACTTCTATGTCGTGGCGCATCTCGGAGTTGGAGGACAGGAACCGTAGAGGGAACCTCCGAATTTTTGGGATTCCGGAAGGAGCGGAGGATAAAGATGGGTCATGTATAGCATTCCTGGAATCATGGTTTCCTCAAGCCACGAACCTTACTTTCAACAGTCCATTAGAATTTGACCGTGCACATAGGGTTCCGGGGCGTATCACGCACCACCATAGAGGCCCCAGGCAGATAGTCTGCAAACCTTTGAGATATCAGCATGTGGAGCAAATCTTGGCGTTCATGCGCAAACATAATCATATCTTATGGAAAACAAGCAAAGTATTTATCTCTCAAGACTATTGCAAAGAGACGGTCAATCTTAGGAAAGATTTCCTTGCTCTCCGACCACGACTTCGTTCACTTGAATACCAACATGGCTTTGTTGGTCCTGCACGCTTTCGAGTAATAGTCCGAGGTGTTCTACAAATATTCTCGGACCCAATGCAACTTAAGAAATTTCTTGATGGCTCAGATGACTATAAAATGGACATGCAACGGCACCGAGTAATCTGGCGGAGGGCTCATCGCCCTCAAAATCGACGTTGTGAGAGGTGGATAGATAATATCCTGTCTGAGCAGCATATCACTCCACATAAAGACAAGATGGATTGAACCCCCTCACTATCTCTGATGTATCTTATTGCAACTATAACCTCTGAGGTGGTAAGACACGCTCACTCATGACATGCAGGGGGACTGCATGCCTATGTTGATAACCTACATGGCCACCTTTGGTGGTATAAATAAGATGGTGGGGTTAGAGTCATAGTAGCTACTACTGTGAAGTGACATGTCCTTGATTAAATGTGATACACAACACATCTTCAATACTATTTAGATACGCGTGTTGTGACAGCAGAGTCTTGGGTAAACAGTCACAACTTTACAATACTCAAAAAGAAGTTTAGTGCCAATGTTAGTGCATTTATATTGGTATTTTTCCGAATGGGTCCTGATTAACGGTGTAGCGAAATGTTGTTCTTAACCGTTTCAGGTATTAGCAGAACCGAGATGTCTTCCCACAATGTCTGCTAGAATGATATAACAATGCACAAGGCGACTGCTAGTCGATTTGCTGGCTAGCTTAACTTTCCTCTGGAATAAGAGTTATTTGTTTTCCGCACGCCTAAGCACTTAGCCTATTGGTGGAAAACACAATTGACTGCTCCTAAAGTAACACTACTGATGGTCGAAAGATGTTATACGCCTGGTGTGGGTATTGTTGCGTCCTTAAACATGTCTCATTACATGGTATTCTCCTGGAGTCGGTGCTTATATGAGACACTGATGTCATTCCTATTGGTTCAACTGATCTAAAGTTCATTGTTTAAAGTGCTTATGGTTTTATTGTCAGGCCACGTTCAAGTTACATTTTGGGCCTGAGAAAGAAAGTTCATACATAATCGCCACGGAGGTGCGAAAATGGTTTGGTTGGTTACTTCCCCTTGGTCACCATGACCTTAAGGTACTTTTGGGGTGGGGAGGGTGGGAATGGGGTGAGGGTGGGGTGTATGGGATTCTGAATTGTACTAGTCTTTTTGATTTTCGTTGTGTGTTCTACTTTGTTTCTGCCTTTTCCTCCCCTCTTGTTTCTGTGTCCTGGCAACAACGCTCGACGACTTGTGAGAGCAGATGGTGTTCATAGTACTCCTGGTAGGCGCAACTGCAATCATAGGTTCTTATGGTGGGGTTTTGTCCTTATCCCTGTAACGTTTGCAACACACAACAGCTCCCACGCACTATGTGGAACGAGGTCTGAGACATCATTCATACGCCTTCAATATGACGACAAATAGACAGGCTATTAAAATAGTTTCGCTTAATGTAAAAGGGATTAATCACCCTATCAAAAAAAGGAAAATCCTTGACTACCTTCATAAATAGAAGGGAGGCATTGTACTATTGCAAGAGACTAAAATCGATTCGACACAGTTTAATTCAATGAAGAATAGATGTTATAGTGAGGCAATTGCATCTGATGCCCTGGGGAAAAAGAATGGCGTTCTTACACTCATTGCCAAAAGAGCAAATATCGATGTCCTACAGAGTGTTGCCGATAACAAAGGTAGATGGGTCTCAACTAAGCTAGCAAAAGATGGTAAGGAATTCTATATCACCAACGTGTATGCACCCAATAAAGATGACCAAAGTTTCTGGCAGGAACTTTGCAATCACATTGATAAAATTCCAGACTCTGTGACTCATATACTAGGGGGTCACTTGATCCTTCCCATGGATCCTCTCCTAGATAGAGACTCACGCTGCCCCTTCCGGTCAACCAACTTACATAAAGCTCTTCTTAACCTTTGTAAACGATTTAACCTAGTTGATTTGTGGAGACTGATGAACCCAACCGGCAGAGACTACACATTTTACTCACCACCACATGGTACATACTCAAGGATAGATTACTTGCTCACATCGGCTCACTCCACCCTGGACATTGAAGTCACCTCCATTGAACTATGAGTGATATCTGATCACTCATGTATAACGTTGTCCCTCACTATCCACAATGGAGTCAAAAGGTCTACTCTGTGGAGATTTAACAATGCGGTATTAAGAAAAGAGGAGCATAGGGAGGCAATAGAATCGGCCATAAATAACTATCTTATCCATACAAGAGAGGCGATACCACAGATCTTACAAGGTGGGAAGCTTTGAAATCTACTGTCAGGGGGGTGCTGGTTAAGATAAGGGCTGCTATGAATAGAGACGCAAACTCTACTCTTTCGCGACTGGAAGAGGAAATAGCGGAGTTAGAAAAACGACATATAATCTCGAAAGATACCTTGATCCTTACAGAAATGATGAACAAAAAGTACGAATATAACAAACTAATCAGTGAGAAAGCGGTAATCTCGCTTCAACACCAGAAAAATTTCAGACTATGCCACACCAACAAAGCAGGCAAAAGCCTTGCATCCTATTTAAAATTTAAGCTGCAACAAACATCTATTAAAAGTATTGTAGATAAACTAGGGACACCTCACTCTGATCCTATCAAAATTGCTGAAATATTTAAGGATTTCTATAATGAGCTATACAGTAAAAATGAGTGCATCAATGGATCTAAGCTGGGGCATTACTTAGAGAAATGCAAACTCCCCTCTCTTCAGCCAAGTGACCAAACAGAACTGAACCGTCCTATATCGCAAGACGATATCACCCAAGCCATCAAGTCGCTCAAAACTGGAAAAGCACCAGGTCCAGATGTATTCAGTGCAATGTTTTACAAAAGATTCTCGACCGCTCTCAGAGAACCACTTAAAGATCTATATGAGCAATTTGCCACGAGTGGGCAAATTCACGGCACGCCTGCAGAGGCCATCATCGCAGTTCTCCCTAAGGAGGGTAAAGATCCCACGCTTCCAAATAACTACAGACCGATAAGCCCGATCAATCTTGACTGTAAGATTTATGTCATGATCCTGGCCAATAGAATCCAGAAAGTGCTGCCCCAATTGGTCCATCCGTCACAAGTGGGGTTTGTTAAGAATAGATTATCTAGCGATAACACGCAAACCTTGGCGCATATCATAGAAAAGGCAAAGTCAACTAACTCCTCCACAGTAGCAGTGACCTTACATGCTGAAAAAGCATTTGATAAGGTTGACTGGGCTTATCTGGAAGCAACCCTGCATAAATTTGAACTGGGGAAGGACTTTATACGTATGGTGATGGCCCTATATGCTAATCCATCAGCGAAGGTTAGGGCAGGCGGGTGCCTCTCAGGTTCATTTAACCTCCAACAAGGTACGAGACAAGGCTAAACCCTATCTCCTTCGCTATTCCTGCTAGCGATTGAACCCTTCTTATACTCTTTGAGGCATAACGATCTCATTAAAGGCATTGGTTTTGGCGATGTCACAGTCAAAATCTCAGCTTACGCCGATGATGTACTGGTAGTATCCGAAAATGCGGAGTTAGCAATTCCAGCTCTAATGTCATCAATAGAGGACTTTGCTGAAGTTTCAGGGTACAAACTCAACAAAGAAAAGACCGAGGTTAAGCTGCTTAACAACATAGGTGATAAGGGTATACTAGGCGACTCTGGATTATGTTGGCAAACAAAGAGCTTTAAGTATCTCGGAATAGAATTCGAGAAAGACTTGATTAGCACTCTCAAAATCAACGAACTCATCCTTCATAAAAAGATTTCTTCCTTGCTAGATGGCTGGTCGCCAAAGTTCTTGTCCTGGTGGGGTAGAGTAGAAACCCTAAAAATTATGATTACACCACTCGTCAATTATTTAATAAGCATGTTGCCAATGCTACTGTCTGATGACTTCCTCACCAAACTGCAAAAGACCTCCAATTGCCAAAAGATAAAGGGGGTGTAGGTCTACCAAACTTTAGATGTTATCAGACAGCATATCTTTGCAAGCAAGGTGCTAACTGGTTCCATGAATTTCAGAATTACACTCCTATATGGATCCAGGTCGAAAAATCTATTATTAAGGGTCTGCCGCTTCCTGCCATAATGACTATGGACAACTCAGCCTTCCCTCACTCTAAGTATGTATTCATCAACACTAATAGGGCTCTCTTAAATTTGGAAAGACACTGTAAAGCTAAAATAAGGTTTTCCAAATCTAATATGACCTCACTGTGGTTTAATCCAGCCATAAAAGATGAAGGTCGTCATCTGTTTTGGGAGGACTGGTCCAAGAAGGGAATTAATTTACTACAAGATCTTCATGAGGGATCCACACCTCTACCCTTTGCCACCTTACAAACAAGGTTCGACCTCCAGCCACTTGACTTTTATAGATTCCTACACCTCAAAGCACTAATAACATCTAGAGATATCACGCCTAAAAACCCTGTAATGTGCTCTAAATTAATCCAACTTATGTCTATGGGACACATGGTTTCAAAGGTATATAAGATCTTATCCCCTATGCCTCAGAAAGCACACATGAAGTGCGAGCGTGACTGGGAAAGTGAACCTAACACATCCAAGGTAACCTTTGACTGGGACAAAATACATCTCACTCCTTTCTACTACAAAATATCACCAATTTTGTCTCAAACCAAATTTATGTTGATAAACAGAACATACTGGACACCGGGGAAACTCTTCAAATTGAAACTTATCGATAGTCCCCTCTGCTGGAACTGTAAATCAGGAGTTGGTGATCTGGCACACATGCTTTTCCACTGTCCACTATTACAAAAATGTTGGGATGATATTTATAACTATATCCATCGTACCTTCCATTACAGGCCTCCTAGGGAGTTCAGCTATGTCCTTTTGGGGGCAATAGATCCGAAAATAATAAAAGACCATGATAGACACCTTCTAGATCTTATGATTACTCTTGCTTGCAAAGTTGTCCTCAATAAATGGAAGAGTGCTTCCGACGTCACCTTCAAAATTTGGCAAGAGTGGCTGGCATCCTTGAGGGGTGCTGATAATGATGTTCTTCGTTCAACCCCTTGGCAAAAACCTCACACCAAGCTATGGAGCCTGCTTGACTCTTTAGAGCTTTGTTATGATCCGCCTTAAGCTGGCTCCCCTCGCACTAAACCTGTGTCAGTAAACTGCATGTCTTCTCTCTTGTTTACGAGCTCGCTGCCCTACCGGATGCTTATTATTATTATTATTGATATTATCTATTTACTGCCTTGATATTGTTGCCTTGACATCTCTTCTCCCCTCCCTTCCCCTCTCCCCTCCCTTCCTTCCATATCCTTATCCTTTGGCTCCAATATGATATGTGCAGTTGGTGTATATTACTAATGATCAACAACATTTTCAGTTTGGCTACTACAGTATGTTGTTATACTGGTTCTCAGCTAAGTGATATATGTACGCCACTATGCAATATTCAGTTGTTTCTGTACCCAATTCCTGACATGCCATCCTTACACCTTGTCTCATCTGTACTTGAGTGTGAATATCGCATCTTGATGATTTTTTCATGATTCCTGTATTTCTCTTTAGCTTATAATTTTGTATGTCCGTTTGTATTGTCTTGATTCTCTCTTTCTTTATTTTTTTTTATTGAAAGTTCATGACAATATAATGTTCTCTATACATAACAATAGATATTAACACAGAAATATAAATATACATACAGGATGATGAATACACATAATAAGAGCTCGGTTGTTAAAACATAAGGCCATAAATACAGTAAATATGTTAAAAGTGTCAAAAGTATCTACATGGGTGTTAGAGAACTATAGACCCCCACTTTTTGACCGCCTCCATGATGCCACGGGCGACCAGATCCTTAGTCCCATTTCGCTCCCTTTAGGGCATACAGCTCCGACTCGATGTTGTGGATCCCGAGCATCCTACACATCCACATTTGAAAGGTTGGGGCCTCAACATCCTTCCATGCAGCAGCAATTAATATTCTAAAAACAGCTGTTGATATAAAAACAAGTGCCTCAGACTCTATACTTAAACCTAATTTGGCATCACACCCGATTATTAAAAGTGTAGGGGATAGGTCTATTTTGACAGCTAGCAGCCCCTCTAAAAGCTTTTCGATTTCCTTTTTAATTGGCCCTAATTTCCCACAGCTACAAAACATATGTAGTGCATCAGCGGGCCCATTTCCACATCTAGGACAGTTGTTATCCGCTCTCTTTCCCCATTCATACAATTTTGCTGGTGTATAATATAAGTTAAAGAGAGTCTTGAAGTGCTGTGCTCTTAGATTTGAAGATCGTAGAAACCTTTTATCCATAAGAATGGCTCTATCCAGATCGATGTCAGGATCTCTCAATTTATCAACCCAGGTAGCCTCTGTCTTGAGCATGTCATCGGGTAGCGTTTCCAAGAATAGTCCGTACATTACCCTGATGCTACTACCACCTCCCTTCATATAGTCTAATAGTGTACAGTCTATTGATATGTTTATGGTAGGTCTTTTTGATTTGATTGTGTTAGTCAACTGTATGTATTTGAACTCTTGGGAGCCTTGAAGTGAATATCGTGACTTCAGAAGATCAAGGGGTCTCAGAACATCCTTTATCATCACTTGACCTAGTGTACTGATTCCCTGTCTTTCCCAATGTCTCCAGGGGCCATCTCTACTTAAGTGCGGAAATAGTCCTGATTTCCAAAGTAGAGTATGTTTATTAAACTTTGGGATGCTCTGATTCTTCTGTACAGACGACCATACCCCCCAAATATCTTCCAGTATTTTATAGCCTAATTCCTTATAGAAGCGTTTATCATATTTCCTTAGCAATACCCCGTGTGCTTCATTCCCTAGCGCCAGCTGATATATAGATGGAATATCACGCTGATAGTGTGTCGTATCATCAGGAAAAAAGAGTATAGCCATTTCTGTAAGGAGACAAGACCAATTGTAGAATTTAAGATTAGGTATACCTAACCCGCCCTTTCCCTGGGGTAGAGACATGAATTTAATTGATCTCCTCACCTTGCCGTATTGCCATACAAAGTTCATAAAGATTGCCTCCATTTCCTTGATCAATATGTCATCTACTTTAAAGGGGATGGACCTAAATTTATATAGGATTTTCGGAAACATTGTCATTTTGATGACATTGACCCTACCTATAATTGATAGATGAAGGGTGTCGATTCTTTTTAAGTCTTGTTTCATCTTTTCCAGTAATGGCAAAAAATTGTCTTTAATGATTTCCTTTGGCTGTGCATTGATTGTTATTCCTAAATATACTACTGAATCCACATATCTGTCATCCAGTTTGACTGTGTTTCTTGAACATAGTACCTGTGTTTTTGCCACATTAAGTCGGTATCCGGATACCCTCCCGAAGTCAGATGTGATACTAATTATTTCCCTCATAGCACTGGCGGGATCAGTGGTGGTTATGGCTATGTCGTCTGCATATGCGAGGATTTTGGTATCGAATCCATTAGTGACAATTGGCTTTATATTAATATTGTTCTTGATAAGGCGAATCAGGGGATCTATATACAGTGCAAATAGGATGGGTGAGCACGGGCACCCTTGTCTCGTACCTCTCGTAATATGGATCTGCCTGGAGCATTCGCCCATAAGCTGGATGCTAGCAGTTGGATTAAAGTACATAGCCTTAATTGCCTGCAGGAATCTGGGACCAAATCCTTTATCAGCCATCACTTTCCAGAGAAAACTCCACCTGACGCGATCGAACGCTTTTTCAGCGTCGAGGAGGATCATCGCAATCCCCCCCCCACCCGCAGCATGAATGTCGAACAGGGTTATAGCTCTTTTAATATGGTCAGTGGTGCCCCTGCCAGGGACAAAGCCATGCTGCCAGGGAGAGACGAGACTCGTGATGATCCTCCCCAACCGTGTGGCCATTATTTTAGCATATAATTTGTTATCGCTATTTATTAGCGATATGGGCCGGTAAGAACCGGGGGTTTCCTTGGGTTTGCCTTTTTTGTGGAATACCACTATGTTGGTTTTGGTCCAAGATTCTGGTATGACCCCTGTATTTACAACCCCATTAAATAGATCTAACAAAAGGGGAGCCGTTTCTTCCTTCAAATATTTATAAACCTCCAGGGGTATGGCATCAGGCCCTGCTGCCTTGCCTGCAGATAGATCTTTTAGTGCCTGAAAAAGCTCGTCCATAGTGATATTCTGCTCTAGGGATTCCCTCTCACTAGACGTAAGATTAATACCTGTATCCTGCCAGTTTATACCCGGGTCATTTATATCCGTCTCTTCCTTATAAAGATCCTGATAAAACCTCCTGAAAACTTCCAGAATTTCGGTTGGCTTATTATAAATCTGATCACCTTCTTTGATTTCCGTAATAGTATTTTTTGATGTGGCTTGTCTTATCCGTAGCGCTAGAGCCCTACCTGCGTTCTCCCCTGTTTCATACATTCCAACTCTACGGGTCTGATACTCTGCTGCAGCTTTTTTAGCCAATTGCCGTTGGATGTCTGCCTTTATGCTATTTAGTCTTTCTAGGCTCTGAGTACCCTGAATCCCGTGGCAGACGTCTCTACTGTGTTGTTCCTCTGCCTCCGCCAATTTAGCCAAAAGACGCTCTCTGTCTTCCTTAACTTTTTTCCACAACCGCCCAGAAAAGCTAATTGTCTCACCCCTCAGACCAGCTTTGAAACTATCCCAGACCATGACGCGGGATGCACTGTATCTATTCGCATCGAAAAAAGACTGGGACCAGTTCTTTATATATGCTATATAATTACTATCCGCTAAAAGTTTTCTATCAAAAGTCCAGGGTCTGATTTTCTCCCTTTGTTTGTTAACTATCATGGCGAGAACAAGGGGATTGTGATCCGATATTAGCCTAGGAAGCATTGAGATTTCTACGTTAGGGAGACAGGTTGCTGATATTAAGAAATAATCCAGTTTTGTATGTTTATTAAATGGGTGTGAGAAGTATGTAAACCCGGGTTCATCTTGCTTTAGGCTGCCCCACACATCCCTCAGCCCATAAGATTGAATTATGGAGGATACCGCCCTAAATACCCGGGGTTTAAGACCAATATATGGGGTGTCGCCTGTAAAATCAGCTGAGATGTTAAGATCGCCACACATTACTATAGGTGAGGGCCAGTTAGTAAGTTCCCTCTCGATGTAATCCATCACCCCCGGGTCATCCAGGTTAGATCCGTAGACTGAACATAGAGTTATGCCTAGTTTCAATTCGCATATTGCCCATCTGCCCAGTACATCGGCCTTTGATTTTTTTACTCCTTCCAGACCTACCCGGCCCATAATAGCTACCCCCTTTACAGTTGAAGTCTGTGAGGAACAGGACAGAATTTCGTATCCCCTGAAATTTAACCAGTGTTTCTTTTTCCAGGGTAGGTGAGTCTCTTGTAAACATAAAATATCGGCCCTAATTAATTTTACATACTCCTCAAGCCTTTCCCTCTTTTTCCAGTTATTCAGACCACCTATGTTGAGGCTAATTACCCTAATCCTTAACATACCCCTGTAGGGAACAGAGCCAACACACTAACCAATCTCATTTTGTCCAAAGTTTTACATCAATATGCATAACCGCTTTGAGCATCTCACTTATATATGATATATGTACGCCACTATGCAATATTCAGTTGTTTCTGTACCCAATTGTTGACATGCCATCCTTACACCTTGTCTCATCTGTACTTGAGTGTGAATATCGCATCTTGATGATTTTTTCATGATTCCTGTATTTCTCTTTAGCTTATAATTTTGTATGTCCTTTTGTATTGTCTTGATTCTCGATAAAAATGATTTGAAATAAAAAAAAAGAAATCTGCAGATTATGCAGCAAGTTATGGATTACGTGGCAAATCCATAATTATGCAAAAAATGCAACACTTGCGAAATTGTATAATTATAGTGTTCTGGATTATAAATGACATAATTGTTGTTAATTGTTTATTTTTGTTTTTCCCGTTGTTTCACATGGATGAAAAAATTGGGATTCTATGTCATTTAGGAGTAATAACAAATGCTTTGGACATGCTGCAGCATTTGAATCTTTTTTTACGGGCTTGACATGAAGCTTTTTTTAATGTTTCAGGTTTTTCAAGATTTTCTGATTGCAGATGGAGTTTAATGCAGTGATGTATTTTTACAGCTTTGCCTTCTTTTTTCGGCTAATTTTCTGGACATGTATTTCTTCTTTATCTTTATACATATTTCAGGACATTTTGAAGGGATATATGTAACGACTTCTTCAGATTGGAGTGTCAACCATGGATTTCTACTTTGTATAGGAGGGGTTTGAAGATTAAGAAGCAGACAACCAGAAACAGAACTGCAAATAATGGATTTAGTTCTTTTTTAATTTTGATTATTTAGGTTAGTTAGGTGTCCTGCATATTTTTGTTAGCATTGATATTCTTCACTACTCTAATGTAACTATGGTAGCGCTATTCTTTAGTACTCTAATGTAAACCCTATCATCTGTAGGTAAGTCTTAACCCGCTATTGTACCACATTGAATTAATTTTGTTAGTGACTGTGCCTGATTTTCGTAAAAAATAAAATTTAAAACAATGTGGATTTAAACTACCTGTAACTACCTGTCTTTCGCTTTTGTTTTAAATTTTGTTCTTTTTTTAGGGTTTTTCAAGGAATTGTATTACAATGGGTGGTGGTTGCTAAGTGCTGAAGCAAAAGAATTATGGGACACCCAAACGGCATTATTAGTTTTTGCCGCACCCTTTAAACAAGTTCAACCAGGGAATTTGTAACCTTGGTGGTCTTCCATAACCCATCCTCTTAAGGTGACCTATTCATGTCCGTTGAAAACGTTTGAAAAGCCAGTCATTTCCCCTTGTTTTCCATGTAATATTCACTCTGTCATAAAAAGTTCTAATAAATCTCACCTGGATCAAATGGGAAAAAAACAATGCTATTCTTTTTTTTTATTTCACAGTGAAGTTCGTTATCAGAAATCAAATATTCAACAAGACTGATTTTTTGCATTTGAACTCACTGCTTACTCAAAATGAAAACCAGCCATGCAGCTGTGTTTTTTGGATATATCTTTTTAATGTTGTTCAGTATAAAAAGATAATTAGGATTTTGTTACTTTGAGTTGTTTTCTTTTTGCTGATACCCAATTACTCATTATAGACCTGAGTACTTTTGTCTGGTAGCAAAGCAGAAATTAATGGCATGCTATTTTCTATTGTGTTGCCATGAACCCTCTACAATTGAATGAAAGGTGGTGGACAAGCCTTTGAAGTACCATCCTTCATCCAAATTTCACTTTATTTTAGAGTTTGTAGACTTTTTGTTGTGAAAAAATGTTTGTCACTGTGTGCAGTGTTGTAGAGTAGAAAAGGATTGTTAGTGTGTGTTTCTTTGACATGGTCAAGTATTAGTGTCAACAAATGTAAAAGGGTGGTCAAGGTAGTCCTTAACTTGTATTTTTTTATTTTATTTGGCTTGTAGGTAGCTCCTGCTGGCCAACAATTAATTTCCTTTTCAAGATTTCACAAATAATGCCTCTTCGAAGTTTTGCATTTTTTCAATGGAAAAAAATGGGAATTCATGTTAAGGTTTAAATAATTATGATTAACTCCCTTCCTAATTTTACAACTTAGGGGTCGATTACGATATTGTTCGGAAACTCTTCCGACCAAATCAGTTTCGGAATCGTTTCTGACCGAATCGGGTTCTGCGAGTCTGACCGACCAAGTACAAAGGAGACACCGGTGGGAAAACCGGGGAAAAAAAACAACTTGCCATTCCATGTTCCTACCCCCAGGCGTAAGTGACAAGGAGAAAAAAAAATACCAAGGAGACAGGGGCTCAAGGGGAGTCGGGCGAACAAAGCATAATAGGTGAAGAACACGCCATAATATCGAATAAGCAGCACAGCCCACAGGACATAGTCGCAGACCTTCTAGCAGAAGAAACAACATGGTGCTCAATGTGTGAAAATACCATGGTGGGAGCCACTGAGGTACCCGTAGACGCTCAGAGAGATGGGGGCAACATTAAGGAGATTGAACTTTCTAAGGGAAGAGACTACCCCACAATGGAACTATCAAACCCCCAGGTAATGATTAAAGAAGGGAGAAGCAGAACACCCAGCAGACCTAAGGAAACTAATCAGAGCTAGGTCAATAAGAAATATAATCCTAAAAGCTCTGAAGCTGGTGACCTCTCCCCTGACTCCCTGGAAAAATTCTTTTCCCTGAAGGAAGATTCAGGTGAGTCAGATCTTGGAATAACCATCAGTGTGATGGCAATAGCATGGATTCCCAAACTAGCAACAGTTGTACTGAAGGGGACCAAGATTGTCAAAAAGACTAAAACGAGTATCTAGCCGGAAAAAATCAACCCTCAGAGAACCTCAGGGGAGGAAGTGGAAGAACTGCGCTGGGATTATTCCACCACTCAATTTTTACTATCCAATGGATTAATGGAAAAAAGAAACGCGATTGGAGGGGAACTATCTGATAAAATCATTCAGAAAGTCGGAGAGCAGCCCCTCAAACCCTCCCTTTCATTAATTTTGCAATCCTTGAGATCTTTCCAAAACTAGGTTAAACCTGAAAACCGACATGCACTTCTAAAATTTAAAAAACTACAAGAGTAAAAGCGCAAGGTTGGGAAGACCTGTACAGATCGCAGAGAGACTAAGGGGTCAACTATGATGGGTGACGGATCTCCACCGCCATGCAGGCGGTGGCGATCCATCTGCCATCCTTGCCCGTCTGCCACCTATTTCCCCCCGCTATATTATATTGGCGGAGGGACTGTGGCGGACGGGAAGACCGTCTGCCGCTTTTCTGCCACGGTCGCAAGGCGACCGCGGCGGAAAAGGTCTAATATGGTGGCGGTGTCTATCAGACACCGCCAGCCATATTGGGATGGGCTGAGGGGAATGCCTTTCCACAGCGGCATATGGTCCTTGCTTTGGGGGCCCGTTGTGGGCCCCCAGGGTGAAGGGGGGTGGGGGGTGCACATGGGGGAGCATTTCAAAATATAACATGGCAGGCACTGCACGGTGCCTGTCTTGTTGTGCTTTGAAACGCACAATAAGCATTTTTTGCATTGCGGCGGGCGGTGCTTTCAGCACTGTCCGCCGCAATATAAAAAATGCGGGATGCACCCGCCACTGTGGCGGGTGCATCCTAATTTGAGGCACGGGACATCCGCCGCTGTGGCGGACGGTCCCGTCCTCCGACAGGATGGCGGACGGACTTTATCCGTCCGCCATCCTAATTGACCCCTTAGAATGGTAGAAGCGTGCACAGAGGTTCTTGAAAACATGGTGGAAACCTTGAAAACCCAGTCCTCATCACAAGAAAGTACAATTTAAGATGTCTGGTGGAAGCTAGAAGATGGAGAAAATCGCCAGAGACGGAACAAGCTGAGGCTACTAGGGATACCCGAACACAGCAAAGGCAACGGTATCAGGACGTTTACGATCAATATGCTAACAAATTCACTACCGGAATATGCACAATGGGACTGGGACAGAGAAATTCAACATGTGCACAGATTTCCATTAACTATATATCAAAACGTCCGTCAAACTCTCAGTCATATCCACGTGCAATCTTAGTCTACTTTGGAAACTTTCTATTGCGACAGGCTGTCTACAATCTGGCCAGACCTAATATGAAAAGAAAGTGGGAGAGCTTCTCTTTCTTCGCAAAACCAGATTTCGCTCATGCAATAGTGGAAAGAAGATGGAGGCTCAGGCAGCTCATAACACCTTTCCAAAATATCGGAGCTACAGCCTTTTTGCAGAATCCCGCTAAACTGAAAGTATCCTTTCAAGGCCGGAACTATAATTTCAACTCAGAAATCCAAGCACAGAAAGTTCTGGAGGAGATATCAGCGGGGAAAACTGGATCTACCAGAAATAATAGACTATGAACCTCAATATAGATAGTAAATAGAGGCTGAGACTCTAAATACTTTCAACCCAAAGACTTGCATGATTTTCCACATTTTTTTGGTTCTTTTTTTCCCTTTCTTACTCTAAGTGACTTGTTTTGATTGGTTGAATTTGTTCTTTTCTTGTTTACCAGGAACGTCACAATCTAGGTACGAGCATAAGTGAGCACCGGTGAGGGGAGAGAGGGGGAGAATGGGGAAGAGTGGTTCAGACACTATCACGCGGGCTCAGGATTGAGCCCGCTTGCCTTATATTTTGGTGGAGGGTGGGAGGGTAGGATGGGGAGCAAGTCTCAGAAAGGTGATGGGAGCCAGGGGGGTAGCAACAATTAAGGAGTCAGGTGGAAAGAGCAAGGACATAGAGAGGGTCAAGACCAGTAGACAGATGATAGATCAAGAATGGAATCACAAACATATAGACACAAATAAAAACAATGACGGATAGGTTAAAAATCCTTACTGTCAACATATGTGGTCTTAACGATGTGAAGAAGAGACAAAGAGTTGCCATTGGACTGCAATCATCCGGGGCTAATATTATATGTTTACAGGAGACACATATTGAGGGATCACAGCTATATCTATTTAACTCATTAGGGTATAGACTGATTATCGCAACAACTCAGGGAGCAAGAACCTAGGGGGTGGCTATTTTAGCCAAAGGGAATGGATTACAGTTTTCTCGGTCGGCTTCGGATAAATATGGGTGGTGGGCATTGCATCATTGAGTGTCAGTACAATAACAACAAGAAGATGAGAGTATGCACGGTATTTGGAAGTACATGCAATGATCCGACAGTTCTGGATCATCTCTACAACAAACATACTCACTGGCCCTTTCCTATATTTATCTGCGGGGACTATAAATTAATCTACCCTGGGATTGGTCACTGCATTCCGGGTATAAATATCAAGGAAAGAAACCAAATGTTTTTCAGGCCATTAAAAATCTGTGTCAGACACATGGCTTGATATACTGCTGGCAGACAAAACATCCAGGTAATCCAGGATACATTTTTTTCCCACCCGCACACAAAGCATGTGAGATTAGATCACATGCTTGTTTCAAATACGATGAGCTCAAACTGTAGCATTGAAAAAATGCCACGAGTCTTATGAGACCATAATACACTTGCTTTAAGTATAGACGTAGGGACAGTGAATGCTAATGTACCAATATGGACCTTTGAAAGGGTATTGTTGCTTAACAAAGATTATTGTAGACACATGTGTTAGTGGATTCCCGGGTTCATTGAGCATAATATGGGTAGCACCACAATCAATGTGGTGTGGGATGCCGTGAAGGCAGGGATCAGAGGGGAAACATTTATATTCTCATTCCATTTAAACAAAGAGGCTACATTGAAAATGGAGGCATTACAGAGAAAGCTAGGGATAGCTGAGGAAGGACTTACAAGGGCCGTACAGGAGGGACGTGAAATTGAAGGCAAACTAAGATTGGTGGCGATTGCCAGAAATCGTATTATAGACATCTATATAGAGAAAGCAATAGTAAAGGCAACAACACATAAAGAAATGGCTTATGAACTAAATGAACAGGTTGGACAACAACTTGCCATCTGTACTAGACAACAAAACACAGCCAATCGAATACTTAAAATTAGCAATCCAGAATATGGCCCCAAGACCGAGACTCAAGCAATAAGAGCAGCATTTCAAAGATTAGAGGAGGAAGATCAAGATAGCTTGGATCAAATACCGCAATGGGAGGAAATTTAGATATCTATAAGAAGTCTTGCCAAGGGGAAAGACACTGGCACAGATGGCATACCAGAGGAGTTCTACATAACTTTTCTCAACAGCTGAGCAGAATAATGTGTAACTTATTGTTAAAACCTTAACACCAGCGCTGAAAAAATCTTTTGCAGACGGCATGAGGGCAGTCGCAAATTGGATGGCCGAGAACTGCCTCCAATGTAACGTGGCCAAAACTGAGGTATTATTGTTTGGAGATGCAGTGACACTATGGTCTGATGAGTGGTGGCCCTTAGAATTGGGACCAGCTCCCATTCCAAAGCAGACCGTGAAAAACTTGGGAGTGTTATTCGATCAATCCCTGACATTCAAAGATCATGTCAACCAAGTTGCCGGCACATGCTTCAGGGCCATTGGACTACTGCGAAAGGTGTTTCCCTATCTCTCTGATAACCATAGAAAAACCCTAGTCCAGGCACTAGTGATCAGTAGATTGGACTACTGCAATGGCCTTCTATTATCCACCAATGAAGGCCAAATTAACAAACTATAAGTAGTCCAAAATACGGCGGCGAGGTTAGTCCTTAACGTACCATCTAAGACCCCCTCCCGCCCTCTACTGGCTGAACTTCATTGGTTACCAGTGCGGCAACGCACTAAGTTTAAAATCTTATGTACTATACATAAATGCTTGTCAGGAAATGGCCCAAAATACCTTACAAAAGCCTTTACACCCTATGTTCCAGGCCGCTCACTACACTCCAGTAATCTGCAGCTACTACAAATCCCCAAAATAAAGAAATCCCGACAAGGAGGCCGTGCTCTGGCTCATACTGGACCAGCTCTCTGGAACTCCCTTCCCCTTACATTAAAACAAATAACCAACCACTTGTTCTTCCGTAAATCCCTTAAAACTCATCTTTTTAACAGTAGTTAATCCTTCCCTATGCCCCAGTAATTCTGCAATGACCAGGTACAGTACACGCTCCTTCTGTATGGCAAAGCGCGGAGATACCCCTACGGGGGTCTATTCATGCGCTATAGAAGCACATAAAATAAATAAATAAAAAATAGTTTTTCATGGGGGACTTTCCCCAAGATCATGGTCATTAGCCAAAATTGAGGTCTTCCTGAAAAAAAAAAAGACCCTACCGAACTTGGGTCTTATCGGCCTATTTGCCTGATAACCTGTTTCCAAAATCTATTCTAAACTCTTAGCCACCCGGTTAGCAGTAGTTGTCCATAAAATTGTGTCGGAGCGACAGCATGTTTTTATACCGCCAAGATCTACCACCGATCATGTTCAAAGAGTGATTTCTCTATTTGATCTTACCGATGTTTCAGGAGACCCTATGACGCTTATTCTACTGGATGCTGAGAAAGCGTTTGATAGGGTCTCCTGGAAATATTTATGGGCAGCCATGGTGAAAACTGGTATCAGAGCACACTTTATAAGGGCGATCCAAATGCTATATTCGGAACCATGAGCCATAATAATGGTCAATGGTAAACAGTCATAAAAGACATCTATCACGAGAGGGACTAGACAGGGATGTCCATGCTTGCCCTTATTATTCACGATCTTCATTGATCCCTTTATCTGTAGACTTGAAAACAACATAGTAATTCCACCTATACAGTCACAAAACTGGGCCACAAAAACATTGGCTTACGCAGACGATATAGCCGTAGTAACACCCGATCCCTGTTCTGCTATAAAGGCGATAGAAGAAGAGGCTGAAATATTCGGAGCCGTATCAAGATACAAGCTAAAGTCAGGTAAAACGCAGATAGTACTCAATCAAAAAAGTGAGAGGAGGGATAATCGTGTAGAAGACAGAGCCACATACCTTGGTGTTAGTAATACATCAAAGCTAGAAAATTTAGTTAATGATAATTGAGAACCATTAGTGCAACGTACTAAAAAGGACCTCACAAGGCTAAACAATCTGCATTTATCTATTAGGGGCCGATGTAACGTAATAAAAATTATTTTTTTTCCGAACTTTTTAAATTTCTTCAGGACAATTTGCTCGGAATTTACACCCAAGTGGTTTAAGACAATAGAGAGTATGTTTTCTTGATTTATATGGGGCTATATGAAACCACGAAGAGCATTAACGCTTATCATGTTGCCAAAGAATAGAGGGGGTATGGCACTTTAAACTATATTATTGGGCAACTACATTAAGATACAGTTAGGAGCTCCTCTCATTAGATATTGATAGTACTCCGAACATCAAAATCCCTACATCACAGGAACTTGTATTGGGTGAAAATGCAACAGGGTTTCTCTGTCCACAACTCCATGATAGCTACTTCAAGAAAGTTCGGTTCAAAACTATCATGGCTGTTTACAAAGTTTGGAATAATACTCGTAAAATGCTGGGTATTAGTAGACTTTCTTATTATACACCTGTTAGGGAAAATTATAATCTACCGATGCATGTATGAAAAGATGGATACGAGCAGGAATCAATCAGATTGGGTGCTTCTACTCTATAAATGGGCTAAAAACTTTTGATACACTTAAAAGCAAGTATGTCTTAGAGAATAAAGACTTCTTTAAATTTCTCCAGGCTAGGGATTATCTGTGGAGGTAGGTGGGAGGAGAAGCTACATTTAAAAAAATTATAACTCTCGAAAACTTAACTAAAAATAGACTATCGGCTATTGGAGAAAGACATGAATGCATCTTTGTCAGACGACATCGAAAAAATGCTCTGTGAAATGGCAGACGAAATTAGAGATTTCTACAGAATTTTTTTTAGCTCATTTGATTTATGTCAGGCTCTCTTAATGTCCACTAGACTACAGGTGAAATATTATAAGACTTGCTTTTTGTTATATTACACGCCTAGTAAGATAGCTAAGTGGGGGTCCGGTAAAGAAACTGTGTGTCCTCGGTGTTCATTGCATGAGGCTGATATAGTACACATCTTCGCGTCATGTAATGTATTACAAGAAATAATTCATGAGATATCAGACTTTTTATCGGAGGTATTAAAAAATAGAATAGAAATTTCAGCTGTAGATATAATCTTAGGTATTTAGGATGGAAGTCGACCAAGGAATACACAAGGATTGATCTTTGTGGCTATGGCAGTCCTAAGGATATGCATTCCATCAGCCTGGTTGGACACAAATCCACCAACATTCCAACAATGGCGTGCTCGACTACTGGTGACATGTAGTCTAAAAACAGCCATACATAAAAGAAAAGGCCATCAAAAACGCAAAAAGGGGATGAAATATGGGACCCCCTAGGTGGAGTGGATGCGAAACCACAGTGGAAGTGGATAGACTCGCACTCCATTTATTCTTTATTCTCTTCTTTGATGTTTTTGTTTCCCCGCTATCCTGATTTCTAGCTGGTCTATATCACTTGGAACTAAATTTATAGCTTTATTTAAATATTCATGCAGTATAAATCCATGAGGATACATGCGACCCAATTTACTTATTTGCTACCAATTTTTTGGGAATCAACATAGCTGTATAAATTGTGTTTTCCCTCATATTTGTTTTTCTTCCTGTTTATGTACTTGTCTGAGGAAGGATGGGGGTGGGGTGTAGGGAGGAGGGTTTTAAAGCTGGAAATTTCAATACATTTTTAAAAAAAAAATAGATGCAAATTAGAATTTTGCTTCCTTTTTCAAACGTGGATGCATTATTTATTTTTAAAATTTTGGCAGTACAATAAAAATAGGGAGCCTTCTGGTTGTTGTTCAGAAGTATTACAGTTGAAGTATCCTTTATCGTTTTCGACTTTTGATGCTATTGATTCTATTTGTCTTTGATCTATTGTAAAGCACTATGATACCCACAAGGGTCATGTTCACACTATATTCGGAGGGCCCTGTGTGAAGAGAGGCCTGCTACGGCCCCCAAAGACAGATTCCGACAGCCGATCCATGTCGGAACAACTGATTCGGAAAGGCTGTCCGAATCCAACATCCCAATCGCTTATTCGAAAACACAGTTGGTGGACCGCTACGATTTGGCTCCGAAATACTCAGTTACTCCGAATGCCGATCGGAACCGAGTCGGACAATCCGAACAGTTTCCGAACATCAAAATTGGTTGTTCGGAAATGTTTCCGAGTTGGTCGAAACAAGGCTTCCAATTTGGATTCAAACTAATCGAATCCCGTTTGGAGCCTTTTTAAACAACATCGTAATTGACCCCTTAAGTGTAATTGAGTTCTTTTTTTCAACTAAAGTATTACTTATTTTCTTCTTGTTCAACAAACCTTTTTACTATAAAAATTTTGGAAATTAGTATTTATTTTGAAGGTATATTATTTTAAAAACTGTGAATAAATCTCAAAAAAATGTATTGTTTATTGTAAATGATGCTTTACTTGTTAAGATTTAAAAGTTGCTATGTTTTTTCTATTCAGATTTCCAACTCACAGAAAACGCTCGATTATATTTTAATTCTCTCAGAGTTTTTTATATAATTTCTTTGAAAAGAAAAAAAATTTACCTACAACAAATCATGCTGTAGTAATTAGTTAAATCCATTATTAGCTATTGTTTCACTTTATTTGACTTGTGCAGCAGCTCTTTCACAGAGCTGTGTCACTCCTTGTGTGTATCTGCAGCCCTCAGAAAATCATAAAAACATTGCCAGACCTGCAGGTTTAGTGACTTGAATAATCTACACGACCTAACTGTAATTCTCTTGACCCAAAAACTAGCCTCAAATTGTGTGATCCTCTGCAAATATTTTATTTCACTGAGCTGCCTTTTCCTTCACTATCACATATGAGAACACCTTCAAATGTGTGGGTTCAGCATATCTGCTGTACCAAAAAACATTTTTTTGATTTATTAAACAATAAACCTTATTATGAGTTTGGTGGTCTGACCGCCTGAACGCTGAGGGCATGGCTGCCTGGAGACCACAGCGCTGGCAGTCTTGAGACTGCCGTATTACGAGTTCCCCACGGTGCAAGCAAGGTTGCTGCAGAGATCTTATCACAGTGGCTTTTAGTTTTCCCTATGTTGATAATGATACATGTGGAAAAATACCACCTACCCATTGCCGGAGTCTGCTCCGTATGTGGCCAGTCCAGGCAATTTGTATATGGTACACAAGGACTCACATGTATAACACCACAAACAGGGTCGTATTCCTCCAGGTAAAGATGCTGTGGGGAAGGGGGAACCTGAAGAAAGGGATCCACGTCAAACTCCGATAGAAATAACAGGAAAGGGGTGAGTACGCACTTGGGAAAAACAAACTCATAATACGGACGGCAGTGAAACTCCTTTGTACTGCACTATGGCAGCTGCTTTTCCCGGGCGCGACGCTGGCCTTCCGGGTGTGCTGGCATTGTTGGCTGCAGTCTTTGCAATAGCAATCCGCCCATCTCAAAATATGGCGGTCTGACCACCGAGCTCACAGTGGGTACGGCGGTTCACAGACTGCCAAACTCATAATAAGGCTGAAAATGTTTGCTCCACGTTTAATAAGAATCTAACCCACATATACGGTACAAATAACCTTTGAGTTGCCTCTCAGTTTACTAATCATCAGGGATGGGTTGGACTGTTTCTCAGTTCATGGTAAAATAAAATCACTTTTAATAAATATATCACTGTAGCATGATTTGATAGAGCATTCTCTTTTACAGATAGCACATTTTCCATTAAAATGGCCACAACATTTCCCACTGACATTCAATTTTACAAATAAAACTATATATTGTGCAAACAATAATATTTGGAAATCTGATTTCAGCAAATATTTATCATCTGCACATCACCAAGTAAAGTGATCAGATTTGCTTTGCTCCTAGTAAAATCTTTGTTTCCATCACACTTCTGAATTGCAAAACAGGGATTTCCTAACAGCTGATCTATTTTTAAATATGTGTACTGTTCATTTAAAAACGATTTAAATATGTGTTAGATAAACAACTGGCAATCTGCAAACTTTTGCCCAACAAAACTATTGTCAGACAGTTCACTCTACAAAATCCTCTATCTTTGGATATTTTATCCAAGTTCGATTAATTAAAATCATTGCATATATGGATCATTGCATATATGGACCATTGCGTAAAATAAAAATAAATTGTTTTTTCATAAATTATCGATGTGTTAAGTTTCTGTGGTGGTGGAGCGCGAGGTACACGGTGTCCGCTGAGGGCTTCTAGGTGCTCCTTCTTCGTCTGCAAAAGCTGCACGCAACAAGTCTCCAAGGCGTTGTAAAGGCAGAGTGCCCTTCGCTTGTTTGTTGGTTCCCCTCCTGTCTGGGGTTCACATGCAACCTTCAGATCAGCGTGGGATAGTTCAAGTTTGGCTAGTGAAGGTTCCCTACTCTCAAGTTCAAATGTTCCCTTGGGTGAGTGATGGTTCCAGGTCCATGACCATTTAGTGCTTTTCGTGTAACCCATAAGATTATGTCGGATGGAGAAAATTCTTATGGCCTGTTAACAGGATGCGAGGTCTCTACAGTGCGGACGTTCCTGGTAGCTGCTTCAGTAAGTAAGTTTCACAATAATGCTGGTAAATTTCCCTAGTATGGACAGGGTCTGAGGGATGTTTTCACTGAAGCACAGGTCAGATGCCTCTCTGCAGTGTTTGATACCTTTCAGCCGGAATAGGGGAATGAGCAGGCAATGTTGCTTCTCTGTCAGTTTGGGGCAGCAGCTCAGAAGGTGAAACCAAGATTCTTTGCGATATTTACATAGCCTGCAGGGGATTGCATCCTCTTGGTTGACCCAATTGGTGTTGAAGTTGGCGATGGGCAGGGCGATTAGCCTCATATAGAGTTTTATTTTTTACAGGCATGGGCAGAGAGTGAAAGTTGAAAATATGGATGTGTCTTCTGTATGATTTGCACAGTACCTCCGTCAGTGGACTATGCCAAAGACTCCCCATGTCATGTTCAAATGAAGTTAGAAGTGTTAGCTTGTTCACAACTTTTTTCCATACTAATGTCTTGTACATGTAGGGGCAAATTTACAAGCCCCTTACGGCAAATTTGTGCCGCCGTTGCGTCACTTTTGTGACACAGCGGCGGGGCAAAGCCAACACCATGCTGTGGGCTATTTACAACGTGAAGCATCTGTGAGATGCGTCATGTTGTAAAGCCCTGCGCCACATGTGGGCGATCCTGCGTGGGGGGGTTCCGGCGCAGAACCGCCTCCTAAAAGTGGCTGAGTGAAATCTACAAGATTGAAGCAGACGTAAGGATTGACGCAGCATGTTAGGGATAGGGGCACCCCAAGCCTTTCTGGAGCTGTGTCGCGCTTGCGAGGCAACACCAGAAGTGCACCGCCTTTCCGCCGGGGGATGCGACACGCATCTGCCCATCCCTCCACCACGGTGCGTCGCATTGTAAATGCGGCGCATCAGTGGTGGTGCACGAGTAGGACAGATGCGTCACAACTCTTCTGGCACGCCCCCGCTGATTAGCAGACATGCGCCAGAAGTAGTAAATCTGCCCCGTAGGATTTTAGAAGGGATTTTCACAGTGTTTATAGCCTTAGCCAGCCGAAGTTGCAACGGAGATCCCACTGATGGAGCAAGGATTCGCATATTACGCGACTTGCTTGAATTCATGAACCTCGAGTAACATGTAACAAAGTAATCCAACCTGTTTATCTTACTAATTTCCTTTTATTTTGACATTGGGAACGCCCTAGAGACGCTTGCCTATGTGTTTACTAACTCAATAACGCTTGTCCCTAAAAATGGCCACTGCTTGCCGGGTTTTCTTCTGCGCATGCGTTAGTCACACTCACGTGATGTGAAGTATTTGCAGTTCTGGTGGGAACCTTTGCGCCTGCGCAATTGCATTAATATGGCCGCTTGGTGTCCTCACATGGTGAAGCTTGCGCTGATGTTTTCGTGTTGTAGTTTATTTGCACTAAACCTTAATGCCAATAGTTTATATAAAGTAAGGGGTATAGAGTAGCTATTCATGGTATACAGTGTAATCATTTATTTCTGTGTTTTAATTTGTTTTCGCTTACTTTTCATGTACCGCGATTTTGAGGGTCTGAGAGACACTTGTGAATCCATATTGAGCTACCATTCTGCGCATGACAGTCTTCTGCCGGTGGCATTGAATCCCTGCCAACCAAAGGTCCTAGCCAAGATGTGCCTGGGAAGATGCACCTTCACCCAGCAGAAGAAGCTAAAATGTCCTGCAAAAGTTACATTTGTATAAGTTTTCATTGTATTCCGTATAGTATGTCATGGGAACCCGAAAATCAATAGGCGGTCCCAGAATATGTTAATATAGGCTTGTAGAATTGAAATGTGATTGGTGTGTTGACCTATCCTACTTGAGGACCAATCGAAATTGGGGATTCTTACACTTACAACATTTGGGGGGTGGTACACTGACCCGAAAACAGTATAACTAGCCTAGGTTTAGCTAGAGAAATTGTCCGACTTGTCCGAATAGCTGACCTGTCACTGACCCAACGCACTCAATAGGTGACTTGATACAGAGGGCTGCGGAGCACTCTGTCCGAAATTTCCATAGACTCAAGGGTTTTGTTGAGAAACCTTAAGTGCTGGCGGAGCACTTTGCTGGGGAGTTCGATAACCCAATCGGGGTTCTGACTGATAGCTGCAGAGAGGGTGGAGCGCAGGCGTTTCTTCCAAACTGCGGGTGCTGGTCTTATCCTGGTGGTCCTGTCCTGATCCTAATCTGGGTTTCCTGTCCTGTCCTGGGGTGTCCATTCTGCACCTGCTGTCCTACTGATGACGGGTTTCCTTTGGGGTCCCTCCTGTTCTTAACTGACCTGTGGCCAGGGTTGGTCTTCACACCATTCTAGGTAAATATAGTGCTGAAACTCTATACTGCACCTTTCTATTTTTCTGTCTTTTGCTTCAATAAAGACATATCTTTGCATATATTGATTTTCCATGCTTTTTCGCAAAACCACTGAATGAAAAGCTCATATGTTATTGTCGTTATTCTAGCATGTTCCATTTTCTACCCATCCTTTGAGTACATTTCCTTTTCAGGTCATGATATACAGATGTTCTTTGTTTTACCCATCTTTTAGTTGATTCAAGTAATTGCACCAGTTTATTAATACGCTCTATTTTCACCTTACCTGTAGTTCCTCTTCATGGGGAAATATTTTACTGTGAAGTTTCTAGTATGATCTTTATTCTTCCCCATCCTTTAGTCTAAAATGATTTGCCTAGCTGTTTCCTCATTCTCACCTTACTGTAGACTCATAAATGATCAGCTTGATATATTTCCTTTATGGATATGTACTCTTCATTATCTTGGTTATTGATTGTTTACTGGTTATAAATCTCATGCTGTCCGAATCTGAAATCTAGATAAAATCTTTAAAACTTCCCCGGAGTCTGTGGTCTTTATGAAATACAGAAGGATATAAAGTTGGTATTGTGTTTGTTTGCCTTTTCTTCACAGCTAGCTTCCTGATTCATCGTGGTCATTAGGTACCCGTGACGGTGGATTGGTAAGTCGCGTACAATAGAAATATATAGGAAGGAACTGGGTTACTGGTAGTAGAGTGTATGGTCGCCCGATTAATAAATAATGGTGTAATGAAATATATGGGCCCGATACGTGTATGGTAAATTTGTTGGTTGGGTGACCTGCGCGCTCTATCAGTAATTTTCTGGTAGCCAGAGGATGGTTAGGGACTAGTTAAAGAGATGGTTAGGGACTAGTTAAAGAGATGGTTAGGGACTAGTTAAGATAGCTAGGTAGGTCGGATGCTGCTAAAACGTTATTGCTGCTAATTGTGAAAATTTTGCTGCTAAAGGCAATTGCAAAAGTTATTGCTTTGAAAATTATGAAATGTTTTAAATTGTTTTTCTTGCTGTTGTATTGATAAATGTACTAACCCACTCGTTAATAAATTGTTATATGTTGTCTGGAATCCCCGGGGAATTGAATAGCGAGTGGTGAGGAGAATCCACTTCGCTTTGAGGTCACTGGCTAGAGGAAAATTGGTGCAGGTTAGGCAGAACTGGAAGCACTAATCAGGGTTTTTTTCTGAATGTATGTTTGAATAAGTGATAGCAACGAGTCCGCTAATGAAACTTCAGTTGTGATATAACCTAGTAAGGGTCACACGAGTAAGGAGTAGTAGGTTCATCGGAGTTTAAGTGATAGCAAAAGGGTTCGCTGGTGAAACTTTAGACTTAGTATATATCCCGAAAAGAAGTGGATGAGTCGAAGAAGTAACAGGTTCCATAATGCTTGAGTGAAGGGTAGGCAGAAGAGATCTACTCGTAGTATTTGAAAAGCAGACAGAAGAAGTTTACTTGCAGTAAAACAATTCTTTCCTGTCTAGACACTCGAGTACAGTGGCGAATGTGTTCATGTTGTTAAATAACTAAAGCACTTGCACTTTAAGAAAGAAATAAAAGTTTCCGTTACCTTGTGAGGGAGGGAGTCAGTTGCGGAGCTGCTCTGATGTCACTCTGTGCCGCGCTGGTATTGGTCGAAACAGCGGGTGTGTAATGGAGCTGGAATTGTAAAGGAGGGGTGAGTGCCGAAGCGTGAGAAACTGTCTCGCGAAAAGGCTGCGCACCCATTGGTCGAGATTATTTGAAACCGTGCATTTGACTGGTTGCACGAAAATAAAAGCCGCATTTGGATTGGGAGTGATTTTGTAAACAGAGTCGCTTGCAGAAAATTTGTATGTGGCACACGTATATGCCAGAGACCAGACCTGATCCAAGATATCTAGGGTTTGGAAAGGATCATTTGAAAGGGTATACTAGCATTATGTACGGAAATAAGAGAAAATTGTCCCTTGTAAATAAAGTGAAGAATTATTTCAAAAAGGACAAACCTATCAAAACCAGAGAAGGTGTTGTCATACCGCCACCTAATACTCCTGCATCTTTCATGATGTTTGATAAAGGGTATCATTCATGTGTATGGTTGGAAAATTGGGCGGAGTACACAAAGGATGACGGAGTTTTGGCTTTTCCGTTAGAAAGTACCTTTAATGGCAGGATCCTTTTTAATTTGAGAACGCGAATGAATGATTTACATCCCAGACCTAGATTGACACAGTACGAAGCATTAGAGGAGTGGGAGATAGAGGCTTTTGAAAGAGATTAGTCCCGAATGGATAAAGGGTTAACCAAATGATATCCGAAATTAAAGCAAGAGACCCGAGATAAAAAGATGAAACAGTGGAGACAGAATAGGATTGTAGAAGGACTATATCCAATGATGGCAATGGGTGGTCCTGCGGGAGAGAAAAAGACCGAAAAAGCCAAGCATTGGGTGTCCAGTGGGGATTCAGATGACGATTTATTGGATGACATGTTTATGAAAAATCCGCCTCCTTATAATGAAGGACCCAGATCCTCTAGTGTAGAGGATACTTCCCAACGACCCCCGTGTCAGGAAGGAAATAGATCTGTAAACGCAAGAGACAGCTGTCAAATACCTTCCTATAATGAGGGCCTAGGACCTATAGGTGCCAGAGACTCCTGTCTAAGACCACCATTTAGTGGAGAATCAAGATATTCAGGTGAAAGAGACTTTTGTCCAAGACCATGGGCGTCCGCAGGGGGGGCAAGGAGGGGCGCTTGCTCCCCCCTGGAGCGCCCCTCCTTGCCCTCCCTGCAGACACCCATGAAAATCGTGACGGTTCTCACTCTCTTTCCTCTCCTTTCTTTTATTTCCTTCCCTGTGAAATGGATCCAAAAAGGAAAGATGCTTTTGTTGGAAATGTCGTATTTATCTGACATTTTAATTCCAAAGTGCAGCATTGGGAATAAAAGGCTAAAAATATGAAAAATAGTTAAATAACTAAATAAAGTAAGACAGGGTGGTAGCAAACTGCCCAAACTGATTTTATTCACACCCAAACACATTAGCGCCACTTTTACAGAGTTTGCCAGTCAAGCGCTATTTTTGTTTTCTTGTCTTTGTTTTCCCTGGACTTGGAACTAGTGCACCAATCCTGGAGGTACTGCAATGTGTGGATCGGAAAACTAAATGTGTGCTGCGGGCGGCGGCTCTGCGTCCAGGGATGTGGTCTTTTTACCATACTGCTTACGTTTTGTAAGGATCTAAGCAATGGCCATTGAAATGGGTCCATTCAGGGCCCTGTAGTTGTGTCCTTAACTTTTCAGGCAAAAGCACTCACTGATTTCTGAATAGTGAGTGTAAAAGCATTAAGGTAACCATGTTGTTCCTGTTTACATTTCCCATGGTTTGCTAAATTTTGCATTCCCTATAAGTGTTTGCTTTTTCCGTTGTTACTTTTTTTTTTTTGTAGGCCGCATATTGCTCTTGTCTAGTGCGTAATTTAAATTGAGCCGCATCCAGGTGTTTATAGCGGGCAACAATTGGATTGTAATTGAAGACAGTGGGAGTTTTTCTCAGTGGGGCAGTACGGTGTTCAGTGGGGGAGAGGATGTGGCACTATGGTCAGAGCTGCTGAATTTGGAACTGGGAACCAGGTTCAGCATTAAAAACCAGTCCACCAGACCACTCTCCTGCGAGAGCACAATCACATGCTAGACCTTAGAAGGCTTCGCAACACCTTAGAAGCCCTGGTGTCTTCGCACCAGCAGGTGGACCCTAGCATGACAAGTGTAGGTTAACCTTCAAGGCTTGTCCACCACTATCCATACTGAAGTTCACCTCCAGTCTTGCGGGCAGGCCTGGAAGCAGCACACCCTAGAACAACAGTCACTGAGGTCACAGGACCCTTGAGAAGGGCCAGCTCTAGGGCGGTGCAACCAGTGTGACCGCACCGGGTGCTGACTTTAGGTGGAGGCATCATGTTTGCAAGTATATTATGGTTTTAAAAACGCTTGCTGCCTCCTTCCTGGCCGCCAGCAATTTTCGGCAACAATAAAAATGTCATGATGACTCTGGTGATTAATGTTCTTCCTAGAGAGTGATCAGAATTTTGTCTAGTGGAAGTTTTGACTCATGGAAATTTAGCTCAGAGGGTTAATGTACCGGCTGCAAAGAACATGTGCCATGCAGATCACAAAGTGCACATAATGTAAATAGGTCAGTGGGCTACTGCTTTTGTCAGAGAGATCCTTTTGTTACTTGCAGTTTATAAGTTAAAATCCTAACTTAGGGGCTCATTAGGATGGCGGACGGAAGAGCCACCGCAGCCCTGGAGTAGGCGGTAAAAGCCTTTTCCGTGTCCGCCTGCCGCGGATACTCCGTCCGCCATATCAGGATAGGAAAACGTGTCAAATTTCCGTCCGCGACGGAAAAGCACGCACCGCCGCCAAACTACACACGACCACGTGGCGGACGGAACACATCCGGTGGCCCCGCCGTACGTACTGACGTCTAAGACCGTCCCCCAAATCAAGATGGCGGAAAACACACATAAAACCGCAGTGGAAAAACAACCTGTCTGAACACGGCGGAATCCCCACAGCGAACATAGGTGACATAGCAGAGATACCCACCGCAAGCTGACCACCACCATGGACCCAGCGCTACATGCTTTCCCGATGCTCTTCGCGATCCACCACGTCCTAGTCATGGCCCACTATGGACGACGACGCAGGTAAGGCACAAACCATTGGCTGTCTGGAGGGGAATACCAGCAAGGGATGTGACGTAGGAAGGGGAGTGTCATGTTACCGAAACCACTGATGAGAAGCATATACGAATACACATTTGTAGTACGCAAGCAGGAATGACAACGACAGACCACGAGACTTGATAGACTACCTTTATTGTACAAAATAGGGGTATAATCACAGTGTATGCGTGAGCATGGGCAAAGTGGGCACCAGAGCAGCTACATCATTGGCAGTTAACGAGAGGGCAGAATGCAGTATCAAAGCTTCAACAGGGCATTGTGCAGTACAGAGCAGGTACATCATAGGCAGGTAACGAGAGGGCAGTATGCAGTATCAGAGCTTCAACAGGGCATTGTGCAGTACAGAGCAGGTACATCATAGGCAGGTAACGAGAGGGCAGTATGCAGTATCAGAGCATCAACAGGGCATTGTAGAGTACAGAGCAGGTACATCATAGGCAGGTAACGAGAGGGCAGTATGCAGTATCAGAGCATCAACAGGGCATTGTAGAGTACAGAGCAGGTACATCATAGGCAGTAAACGAGGGGGCAGAATGCAGTATCGGAGCATCAACAGGGCATTGTGCCCAACAGAGCAGGTACATCATAGGCAGTAAACGAGAGGGCAGAATGCAGTATCGGAGCATCAACAGGGCATTGTGCCCAACAGAGCAGGTACATCATAGGCAGTAAACGAGAGGGCAGAATGCAGTATCGGAGCATCAACAGGGCATTGTGCAGTACAGAGCAGGTCCATCAGAGGCAGCACGTGAGAGGGGCTAAGTGCATCAACAGTCCATTGCACAGAACAGGTCCATCAGAGGCAGCACGTGAGAGGGGCTAAGTGCATCAACAGTCCATTGCACAGAACAGGTCCATCAGAGGCAGCACGTGAGAGGGGCTAAGTGCATCAACAGTCCATTGCACAGAACAGGTCCATCAGAGGCAGCACGTGAGAGGGGCTAAGTGCATCAACAGTCCATTGCACAGAACTGGTCCATCAGAGGCAGCACGTGAGAGGGGCTAAGTGCATCAACAGTCCATTGCACAGAACAGGTCCATCAGAGGCAGCACGTGAGAGGGGCTAAGTGCATCAACAGTCCATTGCACAGAACAGGTCCATCAGAGGCAGCACGTAAGAGGGGCTAAGTGCATCAACAGTCCATTGCACAGAACAGGTCCATCAGAGGCAGCACGTGAGAGGGGCTAAGTGCATCAACAGTCCATTGCACAGAACAGGTTGATGAAAGGCAGCACATGAGAGTGCAGAATGCAGTATCAGAGCATCAACAGGGCATTGTAGAGTACACAGCAGGTACATCATAGGCAGTAAACGAGAGGGCAGAATGCAGTATCAGAGCATCAACAGGGCATTGTAGAGTACAGAGCAGGTACATCATAGGCAGTAAACGAGAGGGCAGAATGCAGTATCAGAGCTTCAACAGGGCATTGTGCAGTACAGAGCAGGTACATCATAGGCAGGTAACGAGAGGGCAGTATGCAGTATCAGAGCATCAACAGGGCATTGTAGAGTACAGAGCAGGTACATCATAGGCAGGTAACGAGAGGGCAGTATGCAGTATCAGAGCTTCAACAGGGCATTGTGCAGTACAGAGCAGGTACATCATAGGCAGGTAACGAGAGGGCAGTATGCAGTATCAGAGCATCAACAGGGCATTGTAGAGTACAGAGCAGGTACATCATAGGCAGTAAACGAGGGGGCAGAATGCAGTATCGGAGCATCAACAGGGCATTGTGCCCAACATAGCAGGTACATCATAGGCAGTAAACGAGAGGGCAGAATGCAGTATCAGAGCATCAACAGGGCATTATAGAGTACAGAGCAGGTACATCATAGGCAGGTAACAAGAGGGCAGTATGCAGTATCAGAGCATCAACAGGGCATTGTAGAGTACAGAGCAGGTACATCATAGGCAGTAAACGAGAGGGCAGAATGCAGTATCAGAGCATCAACAGGGCATTGTGCAGTACAGAACAGGTACATCAGAGGCTGCACAAGTACGTGTCCCTACCAACCCGTCACAGGAACCACAAGAGTGCCACGCAGTTCTCAATGGACACACCATGTGAAATAACATTTGAGTGAAGTGTTCAGCACCTCACATCACAGAATCAGGGGGACTGCGTGAACTACCTGCCTCGGACACACTGGCAGCACCAGCAACAGGAGTGTGAGACACAACCACAGCCCGAGTGACACACACATGGGCCACGGACCCAGACACACTGGCAGCACCAGCAACAGGAGTGTGAGACACAGCCACAGCCCGAGTGACACACACATGGGCCACGGACCCAGACACACTGGCAGCACCAGCAACAGGAGTGTGAGACACAGCCACAGCCTGAGTGACACACACATGGTCCACGGACCCAGACACACTGGCAGCACCAGCAACAGGAGTGTGAGACACAGCCACAGATGTAGTCACTGACACGTGAGCCACTGACCCAGACAGACTGCCAGCACCAGAAACAGGAGTGTGCAACACAGCCACAGATCTTCTAACTGACACGTGAGCCATAGACCCAGATACACTGCCAGGACCTGCAACAGGAGAGGGCACAACTGACACTGTGCCACCATCTGATACATGAGAGTCAACTGCACCAGCGCCACTGGGACAACTGAAATGATGAGCCACAGGGCTGTATGGGCCAGGAGGCAGGGTGGGCCTGGGAGCTGGGGATAGCTGACCTAGAGCCAAATCGGGGTTGGCAGGTGTCAATGGTGTGTGTCTGCATTTCTTAGGGATGTGTGAGTGCACCCTGGACAGGACAGGACTGGCAAGTGGTGGGGACTCCAAAGAATCACCACCCACCATAGGTGGAGCATCTGCAGCCGGGGATCTGGTTTCTGGGGACGTGCTGGAGCCTGCTTGTCGTTTGCTCTGTGCCTGCCGCCTGGACTCGGAATCATGTGTAATGGGGGATGCAACTACAGGGGACACCCTCCTCTGCTTCTGACTGGCCTGGATGGGAGTGGAGGTATGGGGGGACTCCGCCGCGGAGACATCTGTTTGGCGTTCAGTAGAAAACATCAGCCTCAGTGCAGCCAGGGGTGAAGTATGCCTGTCCTTGATTGCGCCATTGTCCATGCTAGATGCCTTGTCCGTAGGATGTGCCTTATCCTTAGGTGGAGTGTTGTCTCTGGATGTAGCCTGTGCCCTGGTCGCCGCCCTGTTCCTGCCAGCAGACTTGTCGTCTGTGGTGCACCTGTCTCCAGTAGACACCTGCTCTCTGTGTGTGTCCCTGCCCTTGGGAGATGGACCTTGCTCTGCTGTGGGCCTGCCCTTGGGAGTCTCCCTGCTCCTAGGAGGTGCCTTTGTCTTGTCGCTGTCCTTGGGAGTGTCCCTTTCCTCTGCTGTGGGCCTGCCCTTGGGAGTCTCCCTGCTCCTAGGAGGTGCCTTTGTCTTGTCACTGTCCTTGGGAGTGTCCCTTTCCTCTGCTGTGGGCCTGCCCTTGGGAGTCTCCCTGCTCCTAGGAGGTGCCTTTGTCTTGTCACTGTCCTTGGGAGTGTCCCTTTCCTCTGCTGTGGGCCTGCCCTTGGGAGTCTCCCTGCTCCTAGGAGGTGCCTTTGTCTTGTCACTGTCCTTGGGAGTGTCCCTTTCCTCTGCTGTGGGCCTGCCCTTGGGAGTCTCCCTGCTCCTAGGAGGTGCCTTTGTCTTGTCACTGTCCTTGGGAGTGTCCCTTTCCTCTGCTGTGGGCCTGCCCTTGGGAGTCTCCCTGCTCCTAGGAGGTGCCTTTGTCTTGTCACTGTCCTTGGGAGTGTCCCTTTCCTCTGCTGTGGGCCTGCCCTTGGGAGTCTCCCTGCTCCTAGGAGGTGCCTTTGTCTTATCACTGTCCTTGGGAGTGTCCCTTTCCTCTGCTGTGGGCCTGCCCTTGGGAGTCTCCCTGCTCTTAGTAGGTGCCTTTGTCTTGTCACTGTCCTTGGGAGTGTCCCTTTCCTCTGCTGTGGGCCTGCCCTTGGGAGTCTCCCTGCTCTTAGTAGGTGCCTTTGTCTTCTGACTGGCCTTGTCCAAGGTACAGTCCATGGACATGTGAGTATCCCTTGCCTTGGGAGTACCTTTTGTGTTGAATGCCTGTGTAGCTCCTGAAGGCATGTCCCCCAACAACACTTGTGGATCCTGTGTGTGTACTCCAGTGTATCTGACGTCGTCTACGTGAACAGATTTAGCTGATCTAGGGGATGGGGTCTGTGCCCTGCGTGCCCTGACGTGCTGTCTGACGCTGCTTCTAGTGCAATAACCTGTATTTGAGTCCTGCTCAGAATAATCACTACCCCCTGAGACATCCAGTGGTGTAGATGGGGAAACAGAAGTAGCACCCTGTTCATGCGACTGTACTATTGCAGATGACACACTGCTTGCCAATGACTGCACTGTCCTGTGTAGACCCGCAAGATCGCCATGCATCCCTTCCATGAATGCCACCACCTGCCCCAACTTCCTATCATGGTCCTGGAAAGCATTTGTCATATTGGTCTGCCCCACACACAGCTGTCGCAGCAGATCAACGGCCTCAGCACACAGTGCATTTTGGCTCACCGTGGCAGGGGCAGCGGTGCCTGCACCGAACGCCACTCTGCTCCCCCTACTCCTCCGGCCACGAACAGTACATGGTGCAGTTGGCGGAAGTGTGGGCCCTGTGTGCTGTCTTCCGACAGAAGGTGATGAGTGCCCACTCCCAGTCTGTGATAACAGTGCAGGCTCACCATGAGTGTCCGACGAGGAGGACGATGGTGTCTCCACATGCGAGTCCTCAGGGACGGTCCTGTCCCCCTCTACGGCGCTGGCCTCCTCTGTGTCAGTCTGCGTGTGTGCGAAGTCTGAGCCGGACTCATTTCCTCGACTACTCTCCACCGTCTGTGGCTGAGTGTCCTCTGTCATAGCTGAAATGCACATAAAAGATGTGTGAGTCATGGGCAGACTGACGTACAGAAGGACCAGGATTGCCAAATTACATAGCTGACAAAGATTTTGTAGCCCTCATCCTGCACACGGCCCCCCTCTACCAGTCATCCTCACATTTCCTGCCATGGGGCCATGGACCACTAGGGGATGTGCTTCAACACTCAACTACTAAGCAAGTGGCGTGTCAACATGGCGGACCTGGATGTCAAATGAGAACCACCCAATGGGACCAAAATGGCATCACAGACATACATACGCAACACGGAACTCAATACTGTGTCTGTGCACCAATACATGCATAGCACTCACAGGTTTCCTACACAGACAGTATGCTCACCGCTAGTTTGCTGTTGATCGGCACTCAGACGTTCGGCCAGTTCAGGATGCGTCACTGCAATGATACGGTGCATGAGAGGGGTCATGGAGCGTCGGGCCAGACGGGGCGTCCTTGGAATCAGGCCCAGTGTTACTTCCGCTACATTCTTGCTCAGCCTGGAAATGTCGTCCCAGCGTTTGTGGCAGTGTGTATGTCGTCTGTTGCACACCCCCAATGCCCGTACTTCCCGTGCTATGCTCCTCCACAGGTCCTTGCGAAGGTGCAGCTTGACCTACCATGATGGGAGACAAAAGGGTTTAAGTCAGTGGACAGGTGGCCTGTCACACACATAGGGGCAAGACGTAACTGTCAGCAGCCATGCACAATCAGGAACATATGTCTAGCCCACACTACACAGCTAAGATAAAAATAGGCCTGATTATTTGGCCCCCTCATGCACACCAACATGTCCCACACTGCACTTACCACCCGTCCTGGTGCGCCGTAGAGGCGTCCATAGTTGCGGAGTACACCGTCCACAAGGACATCAAGCTCCGCGGCGGTGAAGGGTCGAGACCGGATCTCTTTGCCTCTCGACATGGCAAGATCACGGAGTATGGCACTAGAGCAGCAGTCGGTGGTCAGCTCAGCAGCAGCAGCAGGTCGAGGTGATGGTCACAGGCAGCAGTCGGTGGTCAGCTCAGCAGCAGCAGCAGGTCGAGTTGAACAGGCAGCACTGGTCCCCAGGGTAGGAAGTGTCATTTTGGCCAACACACATATATAGGGCCCTCAGCACGTGTCAGTGGAATACGTCGCCAGCAATTGGTCAGCCCTGGAAGCGTGATCGTGAAATGGGCCAATGACTGGCCCTGTTGTTGCGGTGCACTGCTTCCGCTACTTGCGATTGGCCATATGTGGCCAGCGTCCCTCTTCCCATTGGCTGCATGTGCAGGGACCGTCACGGGCACACATCGGCAACCGCACGTGCAAGCCTCAGGCACGGATGCTTCAGTTGCAACAATGTTCTATCACTGGCGCCTCCATGGCGGTGCACGTACTCAGCGGGGGAGGTGCAGGCCTATACACCCTGTAGATGTACTCAATGGACATGCCAGTTCATGACCCCCCCTTACAGTCACCTTGCATCATCCACCGTACACCGGCCGGAGCGGCCGGGCCTAGGACGGCCGTGCCCGGCCATGTACACAACCGCCGTGCCCGGCCATGAACACAACCGCCGTGCCCGGCCATGTACACAACCGCCGTGGCCGGCCATGTACACAACCGCCGTGCCCGGCCATGAACACAACCGCCGTGCCAGGCCATGTACACAACCGCCGTGCCAGGCCCGGCGGTTGTGTACATGGCCTGGCACGGCGGTTGTGTTCATGGCCGGGCACGGCGGTTGTGTACATGTCCGGCCACGGCAGTTGTGTACATGGCCTAGCACGGCGGTTGTGTTCATGGCCGGGCACGGCGGTTGTGTACATGGCCGGCCACGGCGGTTGTGTACATGGCCGGGCACGGCGGTTGTGTTCATGGCCGGGCACGGCGGTTGTGTACATGGCCGGGCACGGCCGTCCTAGGCCCGGCTGCTCCGGCCGGTGTACGGTGGATGATGCAAGGTGACTGTAAGGGGGGTCATGAACTGGCATGTCCATTGAGTACATCTACAGGGTGTATAGGCCTGCACCTCCCCCGCTGAGTACGTGCACCGCCATGGAGGCGCCAGTGATAGAACATTGTTGCAACTGAAGCATCCGTGCCTGAGGCTTGCACGTGCGGTTGCCGATGTGTGCCCGTGACGGTCCCTGCACATGCAGCCAATGGGAAGAGGGACGCTGGCCGCGTATGGCCTTTGGGAAGTAGCGGAAGTTGAGCACCGCCATGGCGGCGCCAATTATGTTATCTTGTCAGACGCTGCACCGTGATGTGTTGTGTGCAGTTGCGTCATGAGGGATGTGAGCGTGATAGGGAAAGGTCATATGTCATACAATATAGCATGTGTGTCCATACAATGCCCATCGGTCGGCACACAATGGGCAACAGATGTGCATTTGTACGTGTTGACGTCGGGTGTGACCCTACAGACGTTCTTACATCTTCACAACTACACAGTACATCACGGCTGTATGGCCAAATTATGCATCTGTTGTCAGTGTCTTGTTCTGGCGAGGTGACTACAGTGGTGGTGGTACACATGCATTCCGTGTATGTGTTTTGGACGTTGTGTCACCATGCATGTAATTACCGTATGCACATCATTATTGGTGTTGGCATTTGTGCTTGATGACATGGCGCGTGTATAATTATTGTTTGTGTGCATGCAGTTGCATGTGTGTCTGTGATGTGGCTACTAAACATTAGGGTGAAGACTGAAGTTTTGTCAGTAAGGTTCACATGTGATGGAGTTGTACACGTATGCGTCGTTTGTAAGTTGACCTAAGTTACATCTCTCTCCCACACAGGAGGGCTCCAAATGTGCATCGGCCATACACTGTGCTGGAGGATATGGTTGACGAGGAGGTGATTCGGAAATTCCGGCTGGATCGACATCGGTTGCTGGAGCTTGTGGCTCAATTGTCTCCTCATCTGCAGCCACGTAGGACGTATCCTGGGTCGATTACACCCACTGCAAAGGTCATGGCGGTACTACATTTCTTTGCTACTGACACATTTCAGTACACAGTTGGACATGCCGGGGGGATGTCACAGGCCATGTTCAGCACGGTTCTTCGGGATGTCTTAACAGCTATGATGCTGTACAAGAATGACTACATACATTTCCCACGGCCGGAAGAGTTGGCAGCTGTCAAAGCTGATTTCTATGCACTGGGCCACATACCTCACGTTGTGGGCTCAATTGATGGCACACACATCGCTATCATTCCACCACGGGCACGGGAACAAGTGTTCAGGAATCGCAAACACTTCCATTCGCTGAACGTGCAGGTGGTGTGCCTGGCAAACAACATCATCTCCCATGTGTGTGCAAGATTTCCTGGATCCGCACATGACGCCCACATCATGCGGAGCAGCATTGTCCCACGACTCATGGCAAATCTGCGACCCGGTCAAGCGTGGCTTGTTGGTGAGTGTGCAGTGGGGACTCTTGTGATCTCTGTGTTGCATGGGGTACCCACCATATCTTGTTGTGATGTTTGTGTCTGTCATCCCCCTACATAGGCGACTCGGCTTACCCAAACCGGCCCTGGCTCCTCAGTCCCCTACGTAATCCTAGAACAGCGGGTGAAATGCGGTACAATGAAGCACATGGAAGGACACGGAGAGTCATCGAACGTACCTTTGGACTGCTAAAGTCTAGGTTTCGGTGCCTCGATAAGACCGGAGGGGCCCTGCCTTACTCACCAGGAAAAGTATGCAGGATCGTGATTGCCTGCTGCATGCTCCACAACCTGGCAGTACGCAATGACATTGAACTGCTGTTGGACCCTGAAGACGAAGAAGTTCCTCGGCCTCCCATCCCACCCATGTCGACTGATGAGGATAGTGGTGAGGAGGAAGGTGTGGACCAGAGGCGCCAGCTCATAGATCGCTACTTCCCTTGAATGTGAGTAACTACCTCTAGTGGCGGTTGACAATGCCTCATGTATGTTTGCTGGTGTTGTGTGGATGTGGGGTTCATCAGCTGGGTGTTGTTTGTGATGGTTGCATATGTGTGTCTTCATGTCTTTGGACATACAAGTCTCCATGATGTGTGTGCTCTCATCCCATGCTTTTGTGATGGTTGTCGTTTGTGTAATGTTGCTGTGCATTGTGTTGTGATGTGTGTGAATCTGTTTCCTGACGTGTGTTTGCTGTCTCTGATTTTCTCTAGGTCACTCCCGCAGCGCCATGATCATGTACGACTATGATCCCTGAACCTGTTTACGTCTGTTTCTGAAGGCAATCATGTGAATAAACATGGAGGCAAAACATCATTGTGTGAGTAAGTGCAATTTATTTACAGGTTGTGCTTCTGTGCTGGTGAATATTTACAAGTAAGTGGGGTGGAGGGAGTTGGAGTTGAAGGTAATGGCAGATGAAATGTCCGTGCTGACACCACATTGGGGGGTGTCAGGGTAGTCCAGCAGACCAGAGGGAATGATTGTCTGTGGGACAGGATACTTAGCTGGGTGAATGTCTGGCACAGGCAGTGACATTGTCATGGTCGTCCCCTCTTGGAGCGTGTGGATGGCGCTCCAACACTGCTCTCAGCCACTTCCTGCCTCGGCCGGCCCCTCCGTCTCTGAGGTGGAACAGAGTCAGCTGGGAGGGCAGGTTGTTGATGGGCCACATCCGTCGCCAGGGGCACAGGTGGTGGTGGCGGCGGTGGAGGCGGAGGTGATGGTGGCGGGGGAGGCGGAGGTGGCGGTGGAGGCGGAGGTGACGGTGGCGGTGGCGCTACGACACTTGGTGGAGGGGGGGGGTTGTTCCGGCCAACCCATTCCCTCCACATCGTTGCCTGCTGGCCCATGATCTGCAACATCTGGCCAAGGATGCCACAGATTTCGCGCTGGATGTTGGTGTTGTCCACTGAGTCCTGGTGTGCATGATCAGCGTTTGCCTGGGACCGGTCGTATGACGCCTGGCACCTGGCAAGGGCTTGTAGGGACTGTGCCACTGGATGGGGTAGCTGTCCTTCCTCTGCACGGCGGTGTGTGGCTCGCCTGATTGGCTGATGTCCCGTTGCCTGTGTTTGTGGCCCACTCACCCTGCTTGTGTGTGAGGCCGATGGACCAGCGTCGTGCGCTGGGTTATGCTGGGTGGCACCGGCAGGAGTTGTGGTGCTGGTGGTAGTGGTGGTACTGGTGGTACTGGTGGTACTGGTGGTACTGGTGGTGGTGGGGACTGTGCAGATCACAGAGACAGGTGTCGCTGGAGTCACACATGCGACGTTGGTCGGTCCCGGGAGTCCCTGTGAGCCAGATGGCCCTGGCTGCGTGCTTGGTCCCGCTCCATCCTCCGCACCGGAGCTGCCTGTGTCCTCGTCACCAGAGAGTCCTGTAGGTGTGGGAGGCGAGGCTGGCGGCCGGGTACTGGTTTCCCCAGTCAGTTGACGATCACCTGAGGGACAAGATAGAGCTGGTCAGTAATGTGGACATTACATGGTTATATAGATTTGTAGACATTTCTGTTTCCTGTCGCACACACCCCACCCTCCACCACCACCACCCTCCCCGTGAACATGGGGGCCTGTTGGGAGTTGTAGTTTGGGCCTCTCACACACCCCACCCTCCACCACCGCCACCCTCCCCGAGAACATGGGGGCCTGTTGGGAGTTGTAGTTTGGGCCTCTCACACCCCCCACCCTCCACCACCACCACCCTCCCCGTGAACATGGGGGCCTGTTGGGAGTTGTAGTTTGGGCCTCTCACACATCCCACCCTCCACCACCACCACCCTCCCTGTGAACATGGGGGCCTGTTGGGAGTTGTAGTTTGGGCCTTTCACACACCCCACCCTCCACCACCACCACCCTCCCCGTGAACATGGGGGCCTGTTGGGAGTTGTAGTTTGGGCCTCTCACACACCCCACCCTCCACCACCACCACCACCACCCTCCCCGTGAACATGGGGGCCTGTTGGGAGTTGTAGTTTGGGCCTCTCACACACCCCACCCTCCACCACCACCACCACCCTCCCCATGAACATGGGGGCCTGTTGGGAGCCATGGACATGTTAGTGAGTTGGTGTCCAACGTGCATGGGTTGGGGCGTAGGAGATGTTTCTTCTCAGTTGTGTGAGCCTGACCATGTCGTGCTGATCGTGGTGCTTGGTTTGTACTCACCAGTCTCTTCTCCTTCGTCAAGTCCGTCTAGGCTCTCTGGGTGTAGTATCACCAGCACCTTCTCCTCCCAATCGGTGTAGGGTATGGGCTCCGGGGGTGTGCCACCGCCAGTATGATTGGCTCTAGCAAAGTTTTTAGCTCGGATGCCCTTGACCCTGGTCTTCAGGTCATGCCACCGCCTCTGAATGTCATGCTTCGTCCTCGGCACATTCCCCGACGCATTCACCCGAGTGACGATCCTGTCCCACATGTGGTTCTTTTGCGCCTCGGACGTCTGCTGGACTTGGGCCCCGAAGATGTGGGGCTCAACACGGATTATTTCATCTACCATTACCCTCAACTCTGTCTCCGTGAATTTAGGTTTTTTTTTGGGTGCCATGGTGTGTGGTGCTCAGTGTGTGAGTTGAGTGAGTTGGGGGGTGCAGGTGTGTGGTGTGTGATGTGTAGGATTTGTGTGGTGGGTGTTTGTGTGGTGGGTGTGGTAGGGTGGTGGGTGGGTGTCTTCTATGTGAGTTTGCAGTATCTCGAATTGGGCCTCTTGCTAGCAGCAATGCTGTGATGCAAAGGATTGTGGTAGTGTGTGGGTGTCATTTTATAGTCGTGTCTCAATGGTTGTTGGCAGTCAGGTGGTAGGTGGGCGTGTTGACTAGTGTGCATTATTGGATAATTGGGACGTGTCATGGTGGCTTGTGCTTGGTGTTGGTGTGTGGGGGGGCGTTGTCAATGTTCGTATGTTTGCTTTGGACTTGCGGTACACTTTCTAACATTTGTTTGCCGCTAGGGATGTTGTGCGTGTTGGCCTTCCGCAGTGATGCTGTGGTTATCGTAGCATTCTTTCCGCCGCGGACGTGGATGGCTGTGAGTTCCGTGGTACGGGCGGATTTATCCTAATTGCGGCCACGGAGTATTCACAGGTATGGCGGTACATGTGTTATTTTCCGCGGTCATTTCCGTCCGCGGCAGTGGTTGTTCATTGGACTCCGTCCGCCGCGGACGGAGTTGGATGTGTTCCGTCCACCGCGGACGGTGTTGGTTATGATCCGTCCGCCGCGGTCGGAGTTTCGTGACATGATTATCCTAATCCCAACCGCGGAATCTCCGCGGCGCAGCCGGGAGTAAAATTTCCCCCACCATGGCGGACAGTACCCATTTCCGTCCGCCATCCTAATCGACCCCTTAGAACAGTGAGCTATTAACTGTCATCTAAGACCTGCATACAAACTGCAAGGTATAAATTAGAGCGTTATATTTCCCCCCCTCACCCCCCCCCCCAATCTTTGATCATCCTACTGTCCCAAAAAGTGTTCTTTTGGACAGAAATCAATTCTGATTATTAAGTAGAACCCCCAACCATGGTATTACGTTTTAAATTCTGGGTATTGTGTTTCTCCAGACCAATCACTATAAAACTATACAGACTACTAGTATGGTTGTCATGTGATTCCTACACCTTGTAGTCCTTAGTCTTATGTAACATTTCCTATACCGTGATTTACACATGTATACATTGATTGTCTCTGTGTAATGTGTGTGATGTAAAGTGCTCTGACACCCTACAATGGTATGAGTGGTGCTGTAAATCAAATTAAATGCATCTGAGAGAGAGTGGTTATGGAGACTTGGGGGGGCACAGTTAAAGGGTGGTAGTGACGGAGTCCATGGTAGAGGTGGTCATTGGGGGCACTAACAAACATTAATGCACAGGACACCACCAGTGCTATGGCTCGCCCTGCCCTTGAGGCCAGTCTGCCTCACCCATAGCTACCTCTATTTGCCTTGTTTCAGCAGTAGTAGCTGCAACTCACCAGGGATTGGCAATGCAGGATTTGCACGCACACCAAACTAAGTTCGCAAACTTCACAGTCCCCCTGCTTCATTTACAAGCACTTTTAACGTGCTGCCTGCTTTGGGGCTACTGGAATTAATTATTAAGCAAAGAATGACAAAAGTATGCTGTAGTGTTGACTAAATTGTGCTTTAAAAAAAAGGCTGCAGCATAATGCAGTATATTTTCAGATATTTTATTATTTTGACATGTGTACACATGCTAACAGTCTCTGGAAAGATGTTGCCTTATTAGTACCAGTGTAACATACAAACGCAGCAGTGAGAAAGGTGACCAGTCAACCTTTGTAATAGGCCATCCACTCCGCAGCAACACAAGTCACCTTTTTATTAACTTTTGATATGTTTGAGCTCAAACAATTTATTAGTTTAAATGGTCAGATCATGCAGCAGATCTTGCATTATGAGGTAAATATGGCAGAGCCATAATTTTAGAGAAAACATTTGCAAACTAGGATATTTTGCTTTCTTGTTTGAACTGCTGATCAGTAGTCAATCACTGGGATCAAAAAATAGTAACATAGGAAATTTAAGTCCAAAGTTCTTTTCTGTTTAACGAGTTCTTTATTCACTCGAGGTTTTCCAAAGTTCCACGTTTTTCAAAAAGTCAATTCAAAATTCAGATTTCACAACTTCATTATACATCAGCACCAGCTGGTGCTGATGTATAATGAAGTTGTGAAATCTGAATTTTGAATTGACTTTTTGAAAAACGTGGAACTTTGGAAAACCTCGAGTGAATAAAGAACTCGTTAAACAGAAAAGAACTTTGGACTTAAATTTCCTATGTTACTATTTTTGATCCCAGTGATTGACTACTGATCAGTTGAGAAATTGCCTATTTATATGAAAAATTCTTTTGAATTTAATGTGATCAGGCTTATACTATTGTATTGCTGTTGCTGATAAATATAGCAATAGAAATTTGATTGCTCGACAGGATTTTGAATTTTGTATTATATCTTGGAGTGTTCCGAGATTACTTGAGGAAGTTTGGTAACCTTCCTCCCAGTCTTGTAGCAATCCTTAAAAAATTACGTTTAAACTACAACTTTGCCATACTCACAGCTGAGCGCCCTTAGTCCTAGTTGCCTTTTTGTTGTTGTTTGAACTGCTGTTGTGGAAAAAGGGAGAAGTGCTGATGACAGAAACTCCATAGCTCGGAGACAAATGGCTTGTGTTTCCACATTTTATCGTATTTGGTACATTCTGTGATTAGAAGCATACTTTGTGAATATATTTTAATGTCAATAACTCATTATAACCTTAAATAATCATGTGTATCCATTGGTTGATTAAACTGGGCAGTGAAATGCCAAACAAATACAAAAAATTGGGCTCCACACAACAGATCCAATCCTTGGGTTATTCCGGCCCTATGATTCTCCGCCCACTGTTCTCCTACTTTCGACCACTGTGTAAGACTCAGCATCCCTGGACTTGTGATGTGCCGCCGCTGCGGGCTACGCAGTGCCACACATTTACGGTGCAGGGCTTCCGTATAAGGGAGCTGGCCATTATTGTATCCCTAAACGTGCGCACCTTGTCAGTTTGACATTGACTACAAGTAGAGGGACTCTAGGTTTCTTTAAAAAAATATTGCTAACATTTGGACCTATACATTTTATTTTGTATAAATTAATTGAATGTGTGTAAAATTTAGCAATGCCCGGGGAATTCTAGTAAAGGGAGCACCCCTTGGTGAATCACTAGCGTGTGTGATTGCTGCATTATTTATTACTGACTGAAGTTGTGCTTTAACTTTGGGTAAAAGTTATCATGAATTCTAGCGCCAAGAAGACAATATTGGTAAATATGTGCGCTACAAATTATCCCTAACATACACTGTGCATACAGTATATTTAATCTGGTGCTTTAATCATAGGCTGTTTTAAAGTATTCGGGGTTGAAGAAAGCCTTGATTGGTGTTGGATCGAGGACCCGGAAGTGTGCACACATAGGAGACAGAGATAAAGCAGCTTGTCAGAAAGTTTAGCGTTTTCCCTACAGGCGGTGTTTGTTGGCCTGTGGCAGGGTCAGTCACATGTCCTGGATTCCTGGCATTTAATTGAGTCTATCCCAGTTCTGCGCCCCAGTGTTTCTTGTGCCCCACCTGGCACACATCATGTCAGAGGATGGTGATGACGTTAACATTTTGCCCCCCCCAGGAAAAATGTATGCGGACGGCCATGTCCAAGACCTCATTATGAGGAAGGACCGAGATCCTTAAACACAGGAAGCCAGTTCCCAAAACCTAATTATGGTGAAGGACCAAGTATGACGCATCCAACTGCCCCAACATTGAGTCCGCAAATAGTACCTGAAATAAGCCTGGAAAGAATGCTGCAGGAAAAAGTGCGAGAGGCTCTAGCCAAACAAAGAACCGAAATAATTCAGAAAATCTCCCAGTTAAATACAAGCCCCGAAGCCTTGACAATCCCAGTAACTATTGGACCAGTTGTTCCTTTGTATGGGGATAGACAAGGGAGTCCAAAGGCCCCGATCATTACCCCAACTGTAGTGCAGCCAAGAAAAGAGCCCTTAATTGTAGATGATCAGACGAGTGAATGTGAATCTGAAGCTTCTTTAATGGATTTGCCGATTAGGAACTCAGGAAGGAGTTTGCAGAAGAGACATAATCCTTTCAATACGAGAGAGATTCAAATGGAATCGACTTCAGGTACCAAGAGTGTCACATTGGTGACTCCTGAAGAGATTGAGAGATGGAGTCGAGAATTAGAGAGACAAACTCCTCAGACAAAACCATTAGATATTTACAAATTGAGAATTGAAATGGAAGAACTGACGGCCGGAAACGTGGGGTTAGACAGATTAAATACCTATTCAAAGGAAGAGCTGCTGTTTATCTGCAAGAGTCTTACCCGTAATACCAGAGTGCTCCATGAGAAATTAACAGACACTGCAGCTAGTATGGGAATAGATATTTCGAAATCAAAACCATTACAAAAACCCTATAGAGCTGAGTTCTCAGACAAAGATCTGGAAAATATGAATGTGTCAGGGAAAAAGGTGCAGATCAAAGAATTGTTGACCGTGTTGCAAAAATGGGGAGACTTAGAAAAGTGGAAAGCCAGGTGGGCAAAGAAAAAGGAAGAGGTTAGATCCAAACAGACGACTTCTGAGTTTGTTTTAAAGGAAGCTGACAAGCCAGAACAGTTATACCCCATGCGAGAAGTGCCTGGTGGGAAGTATGTGCACGTTCCATGGTCCAGACAGGATATTGTGTCCTTTACTAATGACTTTCCAAAGCTACGAGAGAAACCAGTGGATTGGTACAGGCAGGTAGAAAGGTTTGTGAAAGTACAAAAATGCCTGTGGAAAGATCTGGATGGGTTTTTCGATATAGTTGTTCCCGTAGACTTGTGGACAGAATGTAAAATTGCGATTGGTTGGCCTAGTGAGGAATACGCGAGGGATCCTATTTCAGGGGCTCCTTCTGATGAGGTAATGAAAAAATACCAGCAAGTAATGTTACATCTGAAAGGGAAGGTGCCTGCAAAGGAAACTGATTGGACCAAAATAGATAGAACTACGCAGGAAAGAGATGAGACTGTGCATTCCTTTTATGAAAGATTGCTACAGGTGTTTAAAACCTATAGTGGCATAGATAACATTGAGATGAAGGATATGACCCACTTCATTTACAGGTTTGTAAACTGTTTAAGACCTGAAATTTGTCAATGGATCAAAGACAATAAAATCTGTTGGCAGTCTAAGAAAATGGATGAAGTCTTGCGATACGCAAAGTATTGCGAAGACGAAATGGCTGATAAGCGAAAGGCTTTGAAGGAAAAAGTTATGTGGGCACAAGTCAAACTAGCTGAACAACAAGAAAAACAATTGGGTAAAATGAATAGTAATTCCCAAAATCAAGGTTCTGGGGGTGGAGGGAAGCCCAGAGTAAAAATGAGTCGAGAAGAAGCCAAAAAGAAGTTCCCCTGTCACGGGTGCGGACAGATAGGGCACTGGAGAGACGAGTGTCCATACGCACAAGATAATAACCCCCAAAACCCTGATTTAAATCCACAGACGCAGAATGAAAAACCAAGAAAGAACCAGCAACAGGTAAAAGCGAGTCAGTTGCCTCGTGCACCTAGACCGAATTTTAAGGGAAAGACCCGCAAGGTGAAGACATAGAAATCTGGGGAGGAAAGGAGGATAGAAATGCAGCAACTTCGCAATTTCAGTTGAATGACACTTTTCTCTGTGATGAACCTTACTGACGGTGCCTGAGGGGGGAGGACAAGGAGTGCGTACTTGGCGCCTCCTTGCCGGTAGACCAGTCAGGGCCATACATTGAAGGAAAGGTTGAAGGCAATGATGTCACCTTTCTGTTGGATACTGGGGCTACCCGTTCTACTGTAAGAACAGCAGACGTTCCAAACCTACCCCTCTCGGGAGAAGCAATCCAAGTAGTGGGTGTATCTAATCAATTGATTAGTACCCCAGTTACTGAACCCATGGAGATTACAATAGGAAATTTCAAAGAAATGCATAGATTTGTTGTTTGTGATACCAGTCCTGTAAACTTATTAGGACGTGATTTGCTGTGTAAAATGAACTGCACCATCTTTTGCACACCAAAGGGCGTCGAAATTCAAACCCCAGACGAAGATGGAATATACAAATTAATGTTAATCAGACCTGACTCCGAAATTAAACGACTGACTATACAAGACTTATCCAACAGACGGTAAAACCAGAAGTATGGGATTTTACTGGAAAGGATGTAGGACTAATGGCAAATGTAGACCCAATTAAAATAGCCATAAAAGAAGATGCAGTTTACCCCAATACTAAGCCATACAAAATGAGTGCAGAAGTGAGAGCAGGAGTGGCCATTGAAATAAAAAGATTGCTAGAAGCCAACATCATACAAGAAGTGATGAGTAGCCCATGTAACTCACCCATAATTGGAATCAAGAAACCTAGCGGCAAATACAGGGTAGTACAGGACCTGAGAAAGGTAAACAAAATTGTTGTTCCTTGCTGTCCTAGTGTTCCGAACCCTGCCGTGATCCTGTACCAAATTCCCTGGGATGCTGAGTGGTTCACCATGATTGACCTATGTCACGCATTCTTTTCGATCCCCTTGCATCCAGACAGCAAATTTCTTTTCTCATTTGCATTCGACAGTCACGTGTTCGTTTGGAATCGCGTCCCCCAGGGGTACACAGAAAGCCCCTCAATCTTTAATCAGATTCTGAAAAAGTGCCTTGAATCCCTAGTCTTGCCTGGAAATTCAGTTTTGGTGCAATATATAGACGACCTCTTGGTGGCGTCTAAAAACCAGAAAGACTGTGTTGATGACACCATTGCCTTACTGAATCATCTAGGTGAAAGAGGACACGAAGTATCACCTGACAAACTACAGTTCTGTACCAATTAAGTAAAATATCTGGGGCACCAGATAGAGAAAGGTATCAGGAAAGTTACTTCAGAAAGAATTAGGATAATTCGAAACATGCAGTTACCTAATACTCAGAAAGAAATCAGAATGTTCCTTGGAGTTGTAGGATACTGCCGGCAATGGATTGTGGGATTTGCAGTCCTAGCAAAACCATTGATAAAAATGACAAAGAAAGGAGCAAAAGACCCAGTAGAATGGGACGAGGAAAGCCTGACAGCATTCACTAAATTATGAGAATGTCTATGTACAGCTCCAGCATTGGGAATGCCTGATTATTCAAAGGAATTTGCACTGTTTTGTGACACACAAGATAATTGTGCATTATCTGTCTTAACTCAGGAGCATGGTTTAACTAGACGTCCAGTAGCATATTTTTCTGCTACTTTGGATCCAGTGGCTGCTGGATTACCTGGATGTCTGAAAGCAGTAGCTGCAACTTGCATGAGTCTTGAACAGAGCGAATCCATCGTTATGGGACATCATGTAACTGTGTATGTTCCACATGCAGTTGTAATCCTACTGACCAGAACTAAAACCCAGTATCTCACACCTAGTCGGCTGACTAAGTATGAGAGGATCCTTGTAGGTGCTGCAAAAGTAACCCTTACTCGATGTAACATATTGAATCCAGCAACATTGTTACCTGAGTCACTGATTGCAGAAGCAAAGGGAGAGGTCGAGCATGACTGCATTGACCTGACTGAGTTTAGTACCAAACCACGTCCAGATATCAAGGAAATGCCCCTGCCTGTAGAAGATTACGAGTTGTTTGTTGATGGCTCATATCTGAGACATGAAACTGTAGGCCTAAGTGCTGCTTATGCTGTAGTCACGGTATCAGGCACTATAGAAGCCTCCTGTCTATTTGGAGTAAAGTCTGCACAAGTAGCCGAATTGGTTGCATTAACAAGAGCATGTAAAATTGGGAAAAATAAAAGAGTAACCGTATATACTGACAGTCAGTATGGGTACGGGGTTGTGCATGACTTCGGCCAATTGTGGCTACAAAGAGAGTTTCTGACTTCTTCAGGTACTCCTATCAGAAATGGAAAAGTGGTACAGGAATTACTGGACGCCATCCAGTTACCAAAAGAATTGGCAGTGGTCAAGGGTACTGCTCACAAATCAGGTGACGACCATGTGACAGTAGGTAATCGATATGCTGGCCAAGTAGCCCAACATTGTGCCAGACATCGAATGTCTGTCAATATCAAATTGGGGGGATATGGAAACAGCTGCCAACTTATGGTGTTTGAGGATGTGCCTACATGGGAAGAATTGAAAGATTTACAGAATGCAGTGACACCAAAGGAAAAGGAACGATGGAGAAAATTTGGTTGTCGCTAGAGAGGCGAGGATGGTGTCATTGTTGGCCCTGATGGTATGCCTGTGTTGCCTGACAGCCTGCTTGCTTCTGTGGCCAGATTGATACATGGAGATACACACATTGGTAGGGATGCCATGTTTCGTATTTTCCAATAGACATAGCTCGAAGTTCAGGAAGGTAGCAGAGTCACTCTGCCAGAGGTGCTTGACATGTCAACAGTTCAACGCTGGGAAGAAAACAGTAGTTGAGATGGGAAAAAATGGAAAGTCAGGAGGTCCTTTTGTAAGATTACAAATCGAGTTCATCCAGCTACCCATTTGCAAAGAAATCAGATATGTTCTTGTCATTGTCTGCCTATTTTCAAAATGGGTAGAAGCTTACCCAGCCAAGAAGAATGATGCCATCACTGTAGCCAAGTTGTTACTACGAGAACTAATACCTAGGTACGGGGTTCCGGTCACAATTGAATCAGATAGAGGTGGGCATTTCCAGAATGAAATTATTGACCAGCTCTGTAAAGCCTTCAAGATTACACAAAAACTGCACTGTGCATATCGTCCAGAGGCTTCTGGAGTGGTGGAACAAGTAAATGGCACTATCAAGTCGAGATTAGGGAAAATGTGTGAATCTACTGGCATGAACTGGATAGAGGCTTTACCTCTTGTTCTGATGGGAATCCGAAGTATTCCAGACCGAAATACAGACCTGAGTCCCCATGAGATCCTAATGGGAAGAGTGATGAGACAAGCATGGGTACCAGGACACAAACTGATAAGCATTTCTGATGATTTGGTACTTGAGTACTGCAAGCAACTGGGTGACCAAGTGCGTTCTATCTCTCGCCAGATTGGGGAAGACGCCGTCGCCAGTCCAGCAACTCCAGTCCATAATTTGATTCCAGGTGATTGGGTGGTACTCAAGAAGCACACCCGTTCGAATTGCCTTGCACCGAAGTGGGGAAAGCCAAGACAGGTGATCCTGGTGACCACGACAGCGGTGAAGTGTGCAGGAGTACCCAAGTGGATCCATGCCAGCCATACCAAGAGGGTAACAGAGGACGAAAAGAAGACTGACGCTGAAGGTTGTCCAGCTGAGGGGTCTCCAGACGTTGGTCCTGAAGTAGCTGATGACAAACAACCGAGCACCAGTCGAGATGAGTGGATACCCATAATCGACCTGACAGATGATCCCATAAGAACAAGAAGTCAAACCCACTCAGACAGAGAGTGGAATAGTGAGGAAGAGAGAGGAATAGGAGAAGACAAACAGATTATTGAAATCCATGTAAAATCTGAAGAAGAAGAAGATCAGATAGGGACAGAACAAGTAATCGACACACCTCCAAGAACTCCCGAAATTGAAAAAGGACAGACAGAAACAAGGGCGAAAGTTCAAGTGGAAGAAAATCAAAGGTTCGAAGTGCTTGAACAGGATCAGATAGAAATAGACGAATGTGTTCAGGATACAGAAATTGAAACGCTCAAAAGTCAAACTCAGTCTACACCTGAACAAGGCCAGCTTAGTGACCAGGCAGAAGAAACAGATATAAGACCTGGGACTAGTCAGACAGGAAGGGAAGAAGCGGAAGCAGAAGTGCCACAACTGAACGAAAATAAAAGAGCATTAGACGAAAGCCCAACCACAGTGCCAGTTAAAAGACTCAAGAAGAAAAATACAGAACCAAGGTACATTATGAGACTGAGACTGAGACTGAAAACAGTAGAAGAAAAACTTGAGCAAAGGAAACAAGCTTTAAGTAAAACAGAGCCAACTGGAGAAAACACTAAGCGAAGAAGTGCCCGAGTAAAAAGACAGAACGAAAAGTACCAGGATCCTGAATGGACTTTCCTGGTGTTGGAGGAATTTGAGGATCTTGAGATAAGTGACGAAAGTGATGAAGAACAGACTACTGACCAGTCTGCCGAAGAAGACGAACCAACCTGAAGTTGCTCAGTGTAAGCTACGTGTGCAAAGCTACAAAGAGGGGTTGAGAGAAGCTTCTTTTAAGCAGAAATGTCTGATTCAAATGTGAATGGAAGACCTAGACGTAATTGCTGTAAAACATGCTGTAAAGTATGTATATGTAGTGTAGCCTTAGTGTTAATATTATGGATAGGACTAACAATTACTATTCCTTATATGATGAGTAAAAGTACTAATACTGACACCACAGAGACTGTGACGAAAAATGCAGGAGAAACGACATCACAAAGTGTAGAAGGACATGAGAAAGCACTTAGCATTAGACAAACTAAACCGGACTTAGAAGCATCAGATGAGGAAGGACTGCATTATCATGGAGTCAAGAACCAGACTCATTTAAATGTATTCGCTAACCTTTTAGTGCATTATGTAGAGACCATGGAAATAGAGGACTGATATGTTTGCATGAAGCTACCTACTTCTGTAGCTGAGGGAGTGACCTACCATCACTTGCCACTAACATATGGAATTTCTTGTAGTATTTTAGCTAGCTTATTCTACAAAAGAGGACCGTTACAGTGCCGCTCGCTGAGGAGATTTTGTGTGCCTTGAGGACTTGGTGCACTTTGAAGTGCATTGCCTGGTAGGAGCCCCGTTTTGAGATCGAATTCTGCGTGGGACCTTTGCAAGCGCCGGAGGACGGGACTGCGAGGCCCATCAGGCTGTGCGAGTCCCACCAAGCACACCTGTTGCCTCTTCCCGTGTCTCCGCCCCCCTGCTTGCCTTTAAACTCCTCGCGGCCCCCGCTCCGCGGGTGCCGCTCGCTGAGGAGATTTTGTGTGCCTTGAGGACTTGGTGCACTCTGAAGTGCATTGCCTGGTAGGAGCCCCGTTTTGAGATCGAATTCTGCATGGGACCTTTGCAAGCGCCGGAGGACGGGACTGCGAGGCCCATCAGGCTGTGCGAGTCCCACCAAGCACACCTGTTGCCTCTTCCCGTGTCTCCGCCCCCCTGCTTGCCTTTAAACTCCTCGCGGCCCCCGCTCCGCGGGTGCCGCTCGCTGAGGAGATTTTGTGTGCCTTGAGGACTTGGTGCACTCTGAAGTGCATTGCCTGGTAGGAGCCCCGTTTTGAGATCGAATTCTGCGTGGGACCTTTGCAAGCGCCGGAGGGCGGGACTGCGAGGCCTATCAGGCTGTGCGAGTCCCACCAAGCACACCTGTTGCCTCTTCCCGTGACTCCGCCCCCTATACCTGGCATTGCATTTAACCTGGGCGGATTACGCGTTAGCGGGACGCGTGTGCGGGACATAAGCCCGGGACAAAGCCCGGACTAAGGGCGGACCCTCTGTGGCCCTCAGTGGCCGAGGTAGGCCGGGCTGGGCCCGGTTATTTTCTTCGATAGTGATTGACATTCTGTGTACATACACCTATGGGAAATACGCTTGACTGTTAGAGGAAGTAACCTTTTATTGAGACTGTTCTGCAACTTCCTCGGCTTTAATTATCGGGCAGTCATTGTTGCATCTCCCGGACTATATTTCTTATTTTAGGAGGACCATATTATTGTGTGTTTTACTCTTCCGGAGGAATTTTACTTTTATAAGATTATTTTGTGGATACATTTGTTTAGAAGATGTCTAAGAAATTGCGGTCTGGTAGGGAAGTGGGTGGTATATCTGGTGTAAACAAAGATATTAATCGCACTAGAAATAAATCTGTAAATAACCCCCCTTTGAAGGGCCAATGCCAACTCTCTGAGTTTTGGGATTTGCCCTCCCCCAAGACCGCTAATTTATCTACACAAAAAGGTTCCTGTGCCATGGCTTTAGGGGTCCATATTCAAGCCACTACATCCCCGCTGCCCTCTCTCGTGCAGCCTGTACTACAACAGTCTGTGCCAGTGGTGTCTCCTCCCCGTGTCCTTTCGGAAGGGAATGATGAGAGTGAGTTCGCCTTCCCAGTACTTGAGAGGGAACTCACTCATTTACCATCTAATCTACCATCTGCGTCTCAAACCCCGCCGAAGGATCAGTTGGGTGGAGACTCGTCACCACTATCCATTGACTTTGATCTCTGCGGCCGTTATGTTAGTACAGGGAAAGTGGAGTCTCTGGCCCCTATTAAATCTTCGGGGGGTCTTACTCCATCTGGACTATTGTTGTACAGCAGTACCCCCTCGTTGAATGGTCAGGATATGTCCGATTTGTTAATCGCTTCTGGGCCCCCGGGTCTTGACCTATCCGGTATCTGCCGGTCAGGGGTAGCATGTGAAAAACCAATTTCTGAATCTATGATTGCGTTGGAACAATTACTAGCCTCTATTTTATCTCTCTTAGGGAAATTTGTTGGTAACTCGGATTGTATTTTGGAGTCTGTTACCCAAATACTGAAGTCCTTGTTACAAAAGTCACCTGAAACAAGAAGTGTTCCCCCCCCTATGATTGAACATAGCTTGTCATCGAGGGAAATAAATGTGGCTCCAGTGGATTCTGACAAGAAAGCGGGGTCATCGGTCCTGATATCTCACACTGTAGCTATGCCCCAAACTGCAGTGCCCAACTGTATTAACAACTCAGTTCTTGAGATTGTGGAGGAAGATAAATCCACATCTGGCCTTAAAGTAGCTCAAGATCTTTTTCCCATCTTCACGTCTGAAAATAACAAAGAACCTATCAATGATAAACAGGAGGTAAAGGAAAAAAATGGTAAACTCAGAAATAATAAGGGGAATAAAAAGAAACCAATAAGAAAATACAAGAAGAAAAGGCAGCGTCGGATAATTTTTCAAAATTCTCTGACCACACTGGAGAATGAAGTGATCGTTTTAGATCCTTCTTCTATACCCGCAAATGCGGATATTGATATGGAAGTGAACCCCCCCATTTCTACTTTTTTCAAGGTAGAAAGTGAATTGTGTCCGTCAACATCTTTGGAAGGTATTCCACAAATGGGGGGTCCCCTCCCTAGTCGCTCTCTACCGACAGCGACTGGAGGTTCAAATCAATATCAATCGGGGGCTCTTAATCCTTTGGCCTCTCCTTTCTTAGTAGTTTCTGAGAGGGGAGATCGCCATTTTCCGGATTGCCCCTTAACAGCTTTAAAAGCTCCAGTGGAAACTCTTGAGTTAGACTTCTTACCCCTTTTTGACGGGGACTTGCCCTTAAATAGAGCTTGGCTCCTTAAGCGTTTTAGTGAGATAGAAAGTCTCCGTCATATCCAAACTAGGGACATTGAGTTAGTTTCCCTATTTGGTGAAGTTAAGGTAACGAGTATAAGGGTTAAATTCTATTCACCTATCATTGTAAATTTGATATTGCAGCAAGCTGAGAACTTTCAACGTACAGGTATTGATATTCTTCCGATTTTCAAGCTTGGTAATATAAACCTGTTTTCTGGGGAGGTATTCAGAGGAGAGGAGCAAAATGGTGCAGCCTCTCCCCTTAGAGACCTGAGGATTTGGGTATCCAAGGGAAAACGCTCGGTCTCCCAAGTGAAGCCACTTCCGCTGACTCAGAATTCCTCTATTTTAGAGGACAATAATCGGTGGAACTGGCTGCAAAGTGCCTTATCTACTAAAACTAAAGATAATCCCAGATTGTTTCAACATCTTTAACACCTCATTAAATATCATTTCCTGGAACGCGGCAGGGATTCACAGTAGCCCAGAGAAATTTGATTTTTTATATTCTCTGGGAGCTGACGTGATCTGTTTACAGGAAACGTGGTGTATTAATACGTTGAAGGTTTCTAAGGACTACTATGCCCTGGAAGTGCCTGCTGTTCCTTCTAAGAAAGGTCATGCTAGGGGGGGTATTGCTTGTCTACTATCAAACAAAATGCAATGGAGATTTTCCCATTATATTGATCCTAGCAAATTTTTCCATGCTATAACCATTGATAATCTGTTTAACAACGGCATAAAGTCCCCTATTGTGATTTTAAATGTTTATATTCCTCCTGAGGAGTGTTTTAATGTGATATTAAAGCAGGTATTTCAATATATTGCCTCAATCAAGAATGTCCCATCTCCTCCGGAAATTATCCTTGTGGGAGGCTTGAATAGCAAAATCTCCAATGTTAGTTTGGAACATTTTAGGAATAAACCTAAGGAAGAGGCACATTTTATTCCTCAATCACTCTTCCCTGATAAATTAGTGACAAATAAACGAGGGAACATTTTGCTAAATGAACTAGCGGTCGTCGACGGACTTATATTAAATGGGAGATTTCCGTCGGATGTGCCTGCAAAATTTACTCACAAGTCTCCCTTTGGGTCCTCTATCCTAGATTATGTAATCGCAGACTACGGTTTGTTTCCTTCTATTCAGGACCTTAAGGTCATAGCTACCTCTCTGAGTGATCATAGCATATTGTTTGTAACCATTTCTTTAAATCCTTCGACAATCGCACCTTGGTCTATGTCCGGCAGTGATGCTGCCTTCCATGCTTCTTCTGGAAGGTGCTTTTGGAATCCTTCAGCCATTAATGGGGTGCAGGATTTTTTATCCGATACCCTAGTAGTTCTAGATGAGTGGCGTGGGAATAAAATGGTCTACTTTGCAGAATTTATGCGAAAAATTATTTCTTATGCAAAAAAAACTCCCCGACCCAAAAACGGAGTGGTGGTCCCCAGCATCTTGCGTAGCCTAAATAGGGAAATAAACAAATTAGTCCGTGAACAATATCTAGACAGAGTCATGGAACGCGGAAAAGAAATTTCCAGGCTAAAAAGAAAGAGAAGTAGACTCCGGCAAAAAATAAAAAAGGAACGGGAGGATAAGGTATGGATTAGCTTGAGGGAAGCAGTTGTGCATGGCAGGATCAGAGAATTTTGGGCAATAATCGGTAGGGGGTGCGGCTCTAGAGTAAGCCCATCTCCTATCCCTATAGCGGAAGAGGTATGGACTACCTATATTCGGGATCTTTATTCAGGGAATGGGAGTCTAATTGATGATATTGCCATCGGTGCTATCATTAGTAATGATACTGACAGCGGTGCCACTCCTGTGGGTCTTATTAATTATCCCGCTGGAAAAGAAATTGAGATGGCTATAAAAAACATGCGTGTCTCAGGGGCAATGGGCCCTGATGAACTCCCAATGACGGTTTTGAAATCTGATCCTGCAAGGTGGAGTAAAATCTTGTATCCTCTGTATAGAGCCTGTTTTTTGTCTAAAATGGTACCTGCCTCTTGGAGGGGAAGTATCTTGGTCCCTATTTTTAAGAAGGGTACTAGGGATAGTCCTAGTAACTACCGTCTGATTGCTCTCCTCGACTCTATCGGAAAGGTTTTTGCGAAATGTCTTCTAAAATCCCTCTCCGAGTGGGTTGAGGAGAATAATATTTTGCCAATAGAACAGACCGGTTTCCGTAGGAACCACGGTACGTTAGATAACCTCACAGCCCTTCATGTGGTTACAGATAAGTATGTTCAGGTGAGAGGAGGGGTTGTGTATGCTGCCTTTATTGACTTTTCCACAGCGTTCGACAAAGTTGATCGTGGAACGCTGTGGAGAAAATTGGCAGCGCTTGGGCTCCCACTCTATTTGTTGGAGTTGGTGAAGGCTTTACATACAGAGACCTGGTGCAGGGTCTTGTTGGGGGGCGAAAGGGGGTTATCTGATACAATTTTAACTTTGAATGGCCTTAAACAAGGCTGTTTATTGGCTCCCCTTTTGTTCTCCTTATATACGGCAGACTTACCCGCCGCCTTGGCTGCCAGAGAGGGCATTGTCCCGGTGGTGGGGGGGGCACCGATTTCTTGCCTGATGTATGCCGATGATGTCCTCATCCTTGACTTAACTCCTAAGGGATTAGCCAATCGGCTTCATGCTCTGCATTCTTTTGCGGTAGCCCATGCCATGAAGATTAACATTACCAAAAGTAAAGTCATGTGTATAGCTGGCAGGAAAAGGTGCCGATCTGTAGATTATGGTTGGTCTATTGGGGATCAAAAACTTGAGGTGGTAAAGTCCTACACGTTCTTAGGGAAAATTGTTACAGCTAACTTGAGTGAGAAGCTCCATATAGAGCATTGTTCACGCAAAGCTATTGCCCATGGCAAAGGTTTAAATTCCCTATACCATGCAACGGGGAAACGGCACTTTCCGAGTTTATTGGAAGTGTATAGATCCAAAATCCCCGCTACAATACTGTATGGTATTGAACTTATTGAGGTGAAGAAATGGGACTTTTGCCATAAGATTGAGGGGAAGCTCCTAAGATCTCTTACTTCCTTAAATACTGCGTGCTCTCTGGCAGCCTGTAGGCTCGACTTTGGTCTTAGGAGTAGTTGGGTCCAGGGATTATGTGCTCTTGTAAGATGGGTGGCTTGCCTCGCTAGAGCAGAAGTAGGGACAATGAGAGCTCTCCTCAGAATTGAATTGTTGGGTAATTTTAATGAGTTCTCTCAACTTGTTTGTAATTTTAGAAAAGCTGTAACTCTATTAAATTTAGATGAAACTACTCTTTTCCTGTACTCTCCATTACAGTTAAAGTTGGTTTTGAAAGCAGCCTCATGGGACCTATGTTTTCTATCTGATAAAAAATCAATTTGTGAAAAAAGGAATGTAGATCTTCTCCTTGACTCTTATCAGTTGAAACAACCTCAACCCTATGTTTTATGGACCCTACCGCATGGTATACGTAGATTTTGGTTTCTTCTACGCTACGATTTAATACCTCTTAATCGATTGTTATCTAAATGGTATGGTTCATCTCCTCTGTGCAATTTATGTAAAGTGAATATTCAGGATTGTATGCATGTGTTATTGATCTGCCCTGCGCTTCGTAAATTGCGCTTTAAATGGTTAAAAGCTATCTGTCTTCGTCTGGGCATTGTCACATTGAATGGCTTTCTCTCTGCACTTTATTGTCCTCCCAATGAAATGTTCTGCTTTCATATTTTTACCTTTTTTAAAGGTTTCCTAGCTATTTATTAATATGTTTCGGGAGATGTTTTGACGTTCCGACTTTTTGTAGTTTTGGTTCACATGTCAGTACTGTATTTATCCTAGGTTTCTCAAACGGTATATGTTTTGTGTTTGCTTTTTTCTTCTTTTCTGAAATGTATTCGCTGTGTGTTGAAGTTTGTACACTTTTATGTGGACCTCTTATGAGAGCCAAAACATAATAAATAAATTGAATTGAGGACCGTTACAGTACTATTACTCTAACTCAGACGTGATCTTTTCTGAACTTCCTATACGTGGAAATCTGAACCCTGTACATACAAAAAGTGATGTGACACGTTATATGGGAGAATACTTTCTGACTATAGGAACTATAGATTTAGGTAAGGCACATAGAGATAACTTGACCTGTTCATTGCATGAACAAGAGAAAATGTTTCTAAACATGGCAGAGAAAAGAAGAGAAAGTTTCCAAAGAAAGGCGAATGACAAAAAGCAGAGAATTCCTAAGTGGGCTGAAAGCATGGGAAGCACCTCAAATGGTGGGGCTAGTCCTGCTTTGTTGCTGGATTTCGAGAGAAAAGGGAAGCTTTGTCTTCACAGAGAAAAGACTAGTTATTATAATAATATTTTCATTGGTTCCAGTCAATGTGAACACAATTACAAGGTAATTGGAGGTTGGGGTTTCAAAAATGGGTCAGAACCTGTGTTTCCCGGAATCTATTACATATGTGGAAACAAGGCTTATTTCAAACTGCCGTATCACTGGTATGGAAGCTGCTATTTTGGCATTGTCTTCCCGAAAATATACCATGTGAATGAAATTGCTGGAAGCAATGAAAACACTAACAGTTTAGTGCGTAGTAAAAGAGAAAGTGTAGGTGAAATAATGGGTAGTATTTTTAGTGCATTGATACCTGCAGTGGGAGTGGTTCTGAACACACACAGAATTTGCAAATTATCAACTATAGTGGATCGGTTGTCTACTGACACTGCTAGTGGATTTCTGATGGGCAATACCGAAATGGTTGCGATCAGATCTATGGTTTTGCAGAACAGACTTGCTCTTGACACCTTATTAGCAAAAGAGGGCGGAGTCTGCCGAATGCTGAAAGCGCAACATTGTTGCACTTACATACCGGATAAAAGTGTGCAAATCAAAAGGTATGTAAGGAACATTACTAATTTGGAAAAGGAACTCAAACCACTGGAGGTTGATAGTGCCTGGAAGAGACTCACTGATGGTCTCTCCGCTGTAGGTCATTGGTTTTCTAATTTACGTAAAGGTTTGTTGTACAAGGTATTGATGCCAATTGCAGTAATAGGTTTTATCATATTCCTTATATTTGTCTGCTGCAAATGTCGCAAACACCAAAAGAAGTATACTGTGAACAAAAGAGGCGTGAAACGGAGTGTGGATGAACTTGAATTAGAGGAACTGAATAATCAGATTTATAAAAGGGTAAAGAAGTCACACCCTAACAAAGAAACAAAAGAAAAGCTGAATAGAATGTTGGAAGAGATTGAATTGGGCAAAGTGTGAGAAAAAGTTGGCATCTGATTCCATTGGTTTTGTGATGATAGTAAATATCATCAAAGAGGGGATTGATGGAGCAAGGATTCGCATATTACGCGACTTGCTTGAATTCATGAACCTCGAGTAACATGTAACAAAGTAATCCAACCTGTTTGTCTTACTAATTTCCTTTTATTTTTACATTGGGAACGCCCTAGAGACGCTTGCCTATGTGTTTACTAACTCAATAACGCTTGTCCCTAAAAATGGCCGCTGCTTGGCGGGTTTTCTTCTGCGCATGCGTTAGTCACACTCACGTGACGTGACGTATTTGCAGTTCTGGTGGGAACCTTTGCGCCTGCGCAATTGCATTAATATGGCCGCTTGGTGTCCTCACATGGTGAAGCTTGCGCTGATGTTTTCGTGTTGTAGTTTATTTGCACTAAACCTTAATGTCAATAGTTTATATAAAGTAAGGGGTATAGAGTAGCTATTCATGGTATACAGTGTAATCATTTATTACTGTGTTTTAATTTGTTTTCGCTTACTTTTCATGTACCGCGATTTTGAGGGTCTGAGAGACACTCGTGAATCCATATTGAGCTACCATTCTGCGCATGACAGTCTTCTGCCGGTGGCATTGAATCCCTGCCAACCAAAGGTCCCAGCCAAGATGTGCCTGGGAAGATGCACCTTCACCCAGCAGAAGAAGCTAAAATGTCCTGCAAAAGTTACATTTGTATAAGTTTTCATTGTATTCCGTAGAGTATGTCATGGGAACCTCAAAATCAATAGGCGTCCCAGAATATGTTAATATAGGCTTGTAGAATTGAAATGTGATTGGTGTGTAGACCTATCCTACTTAGGGACCAATCGAAATTGGGGATTCTTTACGTCCAAAAACTTCTTCCGCTGGTCCTGCACCAGAGGCGTAAAGTCCGGATACACTGAAAAGGGCACACCATCGCAAGACAAGTTTTGATTCATCCGAGCTGCTCGCAGTGCCGCGTCGCGGTCGCGGTAGTTGAGCAAGCGGGCGATGATAGGCCGCGGCTGCGCCCCTGGTTTGGGCACAGGACCCAGAGATCGGTGCGCTCTCTCGACTATAAATTGACCAGAGAAGGCCTCCCTGCCCACTGCAGCAACTAGGATTTTCTCTACATATTCCTCCAGGCGACCAGTGTTGGTGGACTCCGGCACACCCGTAACGCGAATGTTATTGCGTCTACTCCTCGCCTCCAACTCCTCATTCTTCGCCGCTATCACCCGCAGGATATTGTCCATTCTGGAGAGGCGCGCGTCGTGAGATGCCGAGGTATCCTCCGAGGCAGAAATACGCCTCTCTGCTTCCGTCAGGCGTTCTTCATGGACCTCCAGCTTCTGTACGACCCCATCCATCCTGGAGGATAGGCGGTCCACCTTGTCCACTATGGTGGCGAAGCCCTGCCTCATCTCTTCCAGCACTACTCGCATCTCAGGGGCCATGGACGTGGAGGGGAGCTCAGTGCCCGACGGTTCGTGGGCCCCGGCAGCGCCATTTGTGCCACGCAGCTGTTTCTTGGGGGGGGCAGGTTCAAAAGAGAGCTTAGGTTGTTTATTGTCGTTCTTCCCCATAGTGCTACGCCTGTAGGGGCCTGAGGCGCCCAGCGAGAGGCGATCGATGTGGCGCTCACTGCCCCTCGCCAATCCTTTGTGCATTCGCGCCTCCCTGCGCAGTGTCCACGCCGATGGCAATGCCTTCTACGGGAGGAGCAGGTCAGCAGCGACAGAGCGTCTCCCTCTCCTTAATGTGTCCCAACTTCAGTAGTCAGAGCCAGCCTATATCACCCACGAGGGGGACTGAGGCCCCAGCTGGCCACGTCGTGTGGGTAGCGGGCAGCAACGTGCCGGAGAGGAGCGGGCAAGGTCCGCACTCGAGGAGCCCTGGGTGGCGGTGGGGAGGGGTAGGGGGAAGGAAGGTCCAGCGCGTCTCCACCGGACAGCAGCTCTCGTAATCCGACCACAGCCTGTGGCCCCCAGTGATCTTCAGATGCTCCCCCTGCCCTCAGTCCTCAGAAGCAGCGAGCCCCCAGAAGGAGCAGGGGCACCGCCGGCAAACCGCTGTAAGAGGCCGGGGTCCCAGACAAGCACCTCTCAGCTCAGGCGGCAGTTTTCGGCACCATCCGCAATCCCTGCAGGGCTCAGCACCTCCACACGCAGTCGCGGCCAGGGGAGGGGGAAGACTCACCGCCACCGCCGTTCCCCGATCTCCGGCGGGTCCCGCACCTCCAGGGCAAGCCTCTCCGCTCCCGAGGCCTACCTGCCTCGTGGACAGCCCCGTCCTCGCGTGGCTCGGCGCGCAGGTTCTCGCACCCCCTCTCCTCCGCAGTATGTCCCGGTCAGAGTCCCTGGTCGGCTAAGTTCGGCGCCGAGCGTCGGATCGTCCCCAAATTTGGACTGGAGCCACAGGATAGGCAGGCTCACACTCGCTGTGATTTTCAGGCGAAAACCCGCAGGCAATCAGGAGAAAAGCAGGATAGAACTGACCAGGCGGCCAGAGCCTCACTAGAGTGCGGCCATTAGCTCGTGCGCCCTCTAGCGCCCCCTGAAATTGGGGATTCTTACACTTGCAACATTTGGGGGGTGGTACACTGACCCGAAAACAGTATAACTAGCCTAGGTTTAGCTAGAGAAATTGTCCGACTTGTCCGAATAGCTGACCTGTCACTGACCCTACGCACTCAATAGGTGACTTGATACAGAGGGCTGCGGAGCACTCTGTCCGAAATTTCCATAGACTCAAGGGTTTTGTTGAGAAACCTTAAGTGCTGGCGGAGCACTTTGCTGGGGAGTTCGATAACCCAATCGGGGTTCTGACTGATAGCTGCAGAGAGGGTGGAGCGCAGGCGTTTCTTCCAAACTGCGGGTGCTGGTCTTATCCTGGTGGTCCTGTCCTGATCCTAATCTGGGTTTCCTGTCCTGTCCTGGGGTGTCCATTCTGCACCAGCTGTCCTACTGATGACGGGTTACCTTTGGTGTCCCTCCTGTTCTTAACTGACCTGTGGCCAGGGTTGGTGTTCACACCATTCTAGGTAAATATAGTGCTGAAACTCTATACTGCACCTTTCTATTTTTCTGTCTTTTGCTTCAATAAAGACATATCTTTGCATACATTGATTTTCCATGCTTTTTCGCAAAACCACTGAATGAAAAGCTCATATGTTATTGTCGTTATTCTAGCATGTTCCATTTTCTACCCATCCTTTGAGTACATTTCCTTTTCAGGTCATGATATACAGATGTTCTTTGTTTTACCCATCTTTTAGTTGATTCAAGTAATTGCACCAGTTTATTAATACGGTCTATTTTCACCTTACCTGTAGTTCCTCTTCATGGGGAAATATTTTACTGTGAAGTTTCTAGTATGATCTTTATTCTTCCCCATCCTTTAGTCTAAAATTATTTGCCTAGCTGTTTCCTCATTCTCACCTTACTGTAGACTTATAAATGATCAGCTTGATATATTTCCTTTATGGATATGTACTCTTCGTTATCTTGGTTATTGATTGTTTACTGGTTATAAATCTCATGCTGTCCGAATCTGAAATCTAGATAAAATCTTTAAAACTTCCCCGGAGTCTGTGGTCTTTATGAAATACAGAAGGATATAAAGTTGGTATTGTGTTTGTTTGCCTTTTCTTCACAGCTAGCTCCCTGATTCATCGTGGTCATTAGGTACCCGTGACGGTGGATTGGTAAGTCGGGTACAATAGAATATATAGGAAGGAACTGGGTTACTGGTAGTAGAGTGTATGGTCGCCCGATTAATAAATAATGGTGTATTGAAATATATGGGCCCGATACGTGTATGGTAAATTTGTTGGTTGGGTGACCTGCACGCTCTATCACCACTTCTTCAAAAATAGCCCTCAGGTGGTGCTTGAGTGAGGACTCAGGGGCCCAAAGGACCGTAAGATAGTACTTTAATAGGTCCCCCTGTCCTGCGAAGTCTGGTCTCCAAATGCCCAGTTCCAGCCGCAATTGAGATCTTCTGGCCTGCCGGGGAGAGTGTAGAGTGGTCTAGTTGTCTTCATCTGGGAGGTTGTTAGAAAGTTGTTAAGGGCTCCAGGTAAGGCCATGTGGCCATAATTAAGGGATGGAATACATTTTGCTCTGAATACTGTCGGCATATATTCTGCTATAGGGCTTTGTAAACGGCTGCTGAGGTGCTTTAGTAGATGGATAACTGTGGCCCACTTATATTTAAGGTACCTTTGGTGGACCGCTGAATTTGCCCTTTCCGATAAGCACACACCAAGGATGGTGTATGCTGGCTTTGCAGTTATTTAAAGATCCCCAAGCTGCCAGTGAGAGTGTTTTTTATGAGGGTATTTATCGAATACTACAATTTTGTTTTTGTTCTGGTTTACCAGCAGATTGTTCGCTTGATTGCAGTGGTGGAGTGCATTGAGGGCCATCTGTAGGCCTATCCTGGTGTGGTCCATTATCGCAATGTCATCCACATACTGCAAAATTGAGATATGTAGTCTGCCCAGCCTTGGTGTCACTAGACTGGCTCCTTGCGGAGCTGCTCCCATATCTTCGGTATAGAGATTAAGAAGGAGGGGAGCCAGCATGCAGCCCTGTTTGAGGCCATTGTGGGTGGACACTTTTGCTGTGGCGGGACTTGTTTTTACCCTGACCCATGTTCTTTGGTGTAATGATGAGATCACCCTGAGGAGCTGCGATGGAATCCCCCAGGTGATTAGCTTCCCCCAAAGCCTGCCCCTGTCTACTTTGTCAAAGGCAGTACTATAGTCCACAAAGCAGCAGAATAGAGGGGTTGCTTACTCGTAACGGCCTGTGTCAAGAGGTATGCCAGGGCTAGGATATTGTCCATTATGGGTCAGTTTGGTCAAAAGCCTGATTGATATAATGTGAGAATGCCTTTGTCTGCGGCTCAGGATTTAATGCATGCATAGCAGGGGTGGTTCTCCTTTAAGGGCTCCAGGGCTATACCCTCCTTGTTTTCTAGACTTTAGTGATTATGCAGGAAACCAAGGTAAATGGAAGCTTTATTGTAAAACGACACGGTTGTGGAGACAGTTAAGATGACCTCCACCATAAACAGATCAACAATCAACTGTACTGAAGATTCAATATAAAACATTCTTAGAATACCTACAGCAGCCCCATCACCCAGCAATCCAAGAACTCTGTGGTGGAATGTATCTTTGCACAGCTTAGGAGTAAGCAGTGAAAAGGGACAAACTCACACAGAGACGAGATATAACATATAACTACCCTCCTTCCTAAACAAAAATAACAATAACATACAATTAATTCAGAAACCTTTTGGGAATAACAGGAACTCTTGAGCTCCTTCTCAGACCAACTTGAATATCCCCTCTGTCTCTGACAGGATATTCATCAGCTGAATCAGGTTTGCCTTTGGTAGAAGACTCAACCTTGACAATTTTGGAAATAGTCCACCAATGTCCACCCATGACCTGAACAGCATTGTTGCCTATCTTAATAACCTTAATAGGTTCACCAAATTTACATTCTCCTTTTTTTTTTACATAAATGGGAGTTTTAATCCTGATCATGTCACCAACAAACAAAGGAACAGTTTTAACACATTTCTTATTATCAAACTACACTTTCTGTTTCATTTGAGATTCAGAGAGACTAGTACGAACAATTTCCATAAGTTTCCCACCATCAGAACCAACTTTTAGCCATTTATTCATTCAACCAGGTTTGAAACTGGTGTTGGCTCTTCGTCCTCTGGAGTAGTTCTGTAAAACCACAACATACTGTTAACAGATTTGACTATATCATGATTTCCTGACTTAGCCCACTTTATGTACTCACCAATCACTCTGTTCATCCTCTCAACCAAACCATTTGTCTGGAGATGATACAAAAGACATTTTGGAGTGTTTTATCCCACAGGAAACCAGAACATCCTCCACCTCGCCACTAATGAATTGTGTGCCATCATCTGTGACAAGTGTTTCAGGGAAACCTTCTCTCAAGAATACATCCCTCAAAAATGAAACAATGTTAGAAGCATTCGCTTCTTTCACAAACTTTACTTCAGGCCATCTACAACTGTAATCCATAAGTACAATAACAAATTTGTATCCATATGATAAATTGTCAAAAGGACCCATGACATCAATGCCTAATTTCATTGATGGTCCCGAAGGTAACAAAGGTGGGGTCATTATTTTTAAACTTTTATCAGGAGCACCACAAACACAACAATTAGTGACGATATCTTCAATTTCACCATCCATTTTTGGCCACCAAAAACTTTCTCTAACACACCTTTTTGTAAGAGATACACCCAAATGACCTTCATGGGCATGTTTAATAATGATGGGACATAAATTGTGAGGAGGAATAAACGTATCACTTCTCAAAAAGATTCCATCTTCAATAGATATTTCTCCCTCAACTTTCCAATAAGGTTGTAATAAGGGTGACAGCGCTTTTACATGAGGCCACCTTTTTCTTACAAAATCGAAAACTTGCTAAAGTAGATCATCATTCTTTAGAGCATTTTTCCAAACGTCCTCCGAAAATACAATAGGTTCAGGTAAATCTAAAGCCGCAACAAAATATCATCATAATCCTCTTCACAATGTTCACTAAAGCAAACATCATCACTTTCATCTTTTTTGAGGGAAACAAGACAAATAGTCAGCACAAACATTTCTCCCACCTGCAATGTGAGAAATATCAAAGTGATATTGTAATAACTTGGACACCATCCTTAAAATCCTAGGCGTACAACATTTATTACCCCAGCACTTAAAATAGATACTAAAGGTTTGTGGTCTGTAAAAAGACTAAAACGTTTACCCCACATATATGGGCAAAACTTTTCTATAGCCCAATGACAAGCCAGGAGCTCCTTTTCAATGACTGAATATTGTTCTTCAGCAACCCTTAAACTCTAGATGCAAATGCCTTTGTATCCTCACCATCACCACTCTTTTGTGTCAATATAGATCCCAGACCAACTTGACTTGCATCAACTGTTATACAACAAGGAACACTGGGATCAAAAGGTTTGAGTGCATTACCTTTACCCAAAAGAGATTTAATGAGTTAAAATCCTGAAACACATTCTTCAGACCAACAAAACGTTACTCCTTTCTTAAGTAAATTTCTGATGGGTCGAACTATTGTGGCAAAATTTGGAACAAAACGAGAATAATATTCACACAATCCCAAAAAGGATTTTACAGCAACATTGTCAACAGGAGCAGGTGCATTTATAATTGCTTCAAGTAAACCTTGTCTGGGTTTGATACCTTCCTGAGTAAGAAGATGGCCTAAATATTCAACCTCAGTACAAACAAATGTACACTTTTCAGGTTTTAAAACAACTCCTTTTCTTTGAAACGTTTCAAGGAATTTGGATAAAATGACATAATGAGAGGAATCATCTTTGGCAAAATTTAAGACATCATCCTGGAAGACCAGAACTCAATTCCCTTCAATATCTCTTGTATAACCCTCTGAAAAACAGACGCGACGGATGCCAGACCAAAAGGCATCCGTTGTTATTGGAACGTACCTAGAGGAGAGACAAATGCTGTCAGATGGCGTGATTCGGGATATAACTCAATTTGGTGGTATGCACATGCTAGATCAAGCTTAGAGAAGTACTTAGATCCTTTGATACAGGCAAATAGATCATTCATTTTTGGCAGAGGGTGATAATCTACCCATATCTCCTTATTTAAAGACCTTAAGTCCACACACACTCTGAGTTGTCCACAACGTTTTCTGGCCACAACTAAAGGAGATAATCACAACGACGACTCTGTGGGCTCAATGATCCCTCTGTCACACAAACTTCTCAACTCAATATCCAGATCATCTCTCACACTGAACGGAACTCCCTTAGTTTGTGGTTCACTTGTAACAACCTATCTTTAACTATTATTTTATGTTGGAAACCATGAATTTTTCCCAAGTTATCTCCGAAGACTGAAGGAAATTTATTTTTCCAATACTGACCGCTTTCATCACAGCTGGCAATTATGATCTGTTCAGCTGCGCCTGGTTTTAATATTATCCCAAAAAGTCCCTGGTGAAACCATCCCAGAATATTGAGACCTTTAACCGCAACATAAACTTTTCCTTTAATCTTCCACCCCTTAAACTCTATCTCATCTTCAATATACCCAAGTAATTCAATGTGACGTCCTTCATACGATACAGGACACCGGTCAGGTGGTTCTAATTCTCTTCCACTCCGGGTCTCTTCCAATAATTTTTTAGTTATCATGGTAATCCTGGCCCCAGAGTCAACCAATAACTTTAGTATTTTCCCACCAACACGCACTTCAGCAATGGGATCAACACATTCAGAAGGATCACCAGTCACACCAGCACAAGTATCGTTCTGAATAGACTCTTGATCATCAGTGACAATGGAAACAACTTCATTTTCTGAATCTTCTTCAGATTCACCAGTGCAGACTGTAGATTTCTTAGACTTTTTTAGTTTTAGACAGACTCTAGCAAAATGTCAACATTTTTTGCAATAATTACATGTAACATTGTTCGCAGGACATTTCCCACCTTTGGGATGTGGAGAATTCCCACATCTCATACAAGTACTACTGTTGCTAAAGAAAGTATTACTGCTTTTACTTTATACAGTGATGTTGCTGTTAGGACGAAAAAAATGTTGTTTAGGTCTACTAATACCAACCGCACCTATAGTTTCAGAAGGTTTATCTGCAAGTTCTTTCAAGGATATAATAGAAGTTTGAATGCTTTTAGCCACTTTTATGGTTTCATGTAATGACGGATTTCCCATCGACAATAACTTTTGTCTTATTTGTTTCTCCCTACATTGGCAAATAAACTGATCACAGATTAATTGATCAGTGAAACCTTCAAATAAACAAACTGCAGCAAGTCTTCTTAATGCAGAAATGTAAGTATCAACATCTTCCCCTTCATTTCGTTTTCTCTGAAAAAATTTATGGCGAAGAACAACTAGACTCAGTTGCTCATCAAATCTGTTTTTCAACTTAATAAGAGTTTCTTGATATTCGTCTATATTATCTCCTTCAGTTCTTACAATGTCAGGGAGATGTTTAAAAATAGATTTCCCTTCGAATCCCAGAGAGTGTAGAAGTAGACATTTTTTCCTTTCTACGCAAAATCTTGATGCTCCTATAGCTCCCAAATAAGTCTTGAATGCGTCAAACCAAACCTCCTACCTCACCGGTGGTTCTCCAGGATTGTCTAAAAATTATGTCGGTGGTGTAACAGATTGCATACTACACATTATGTAAAACCAAGTATTAGATAAAATAGAATGTTACTTGAAGAATATAAATTTCAAATTAGCAGAAAAGGTATTGATACCAAATGAGTAATGAAATATCATATAAATTGAAAATGCACTACAGAAAAAAAAATATTCCCTTTTTTTAAGGTGTATGAATCACCGTGATCCACACAAATTGGCAACAAAATAATATATTTAAATATGATAAGCTGTGTGTATCTGCGAAAATACGCTGTAGATCGGAGAAATGTGTATTATTCAGTACATCCAATGTTAATAAATTCTTAAAATAGCCGGGCGTATCGGTGTAGACACGCAAAATATGTACAAAGTCAATAAATGTAATGTTTGTTACCCACAATAAAGAAAAACATGCTGTGCGTATCGGCGTTGCCAAAAGGAATGTGTTGCTAGGATACACTCTGCAGAACTTGAATAATGGCTGTGTGTGTCGGTGTTGCTCAGAGAATGTTGCCAGGTTACTTCATCAGATGTTTAAACAAAATGGCCGTCTGTGTCGGCACTGACTTGCAAATGACGTAGATGAAATACGTTATGCTATTTGCCAACAGTACTGCCCAAGCGTGAAATATGCAATTTAATATGAACAGACATCCAATGGAATCACTGCCAAAATGCACTTTACAGCAGAGCCTGCAAGTAAAATCGAATCTCTTAAGATTACCATCTCCAACTGAGCACAGATCAACAATTCGGTTGCCACAGAAGATAGCGGACAGGAGAAAAGACACAAGACGTGCAGTGCAGCAGCGGAAGACAGAAATCAGAAGGATGTTGAACTTTAACGAGGATCGCATAAAAAAATAGAAATAAAGTTTTCAGTCGGATGAGAAAACTGAAAACAGTCACGCTCCAGACTTAATTTTTATAAAAGAAAATGTCAAGTTGTGTGTGCAGGACCAGTTCGTAGCACGTAGAAACAGTAAAGATGATTAAGGCAGAGGATGGCAGATGGTCTTCTTGAAGCCTCGCACATTGGTTGTTGGAAAACAGCAAAATGAACGGGAACAGCGCGCTGAAAGGCTCGTCCGTGTAGTAGATCATCGCCAACAAATTGTGGTGATTACGCAGGAAATCAAGGTAAGTGGAAGCTTTATTGTAAAACTACACGGTTGTTGATGAAGGATTCAACCCAGATATGTGACTGGGGGTGAGTGTCTGAAACGTTTCAGCGCTCCATTCATCATCTACTTGTGTTTGCTATGTTCATCCTAAGGTGGCATGGTATGCCAAGACATGGGTTCCTTGCTCACTTTGTCACTGGATTCAAGCTATCCTGGCTGATGAAGAGTGTTACCCAGAAACTTGTCCCAGGATGCTTGTTTCTGGTTCACGGCAGTTCGGCACAGGGTCAAGACCGATTTGCATATAGCTGGGTCTGAAATGAGGTGGCGAAGTGAGCTAAAGAATGATGAAGGATTCAACCCAGATCTGTGACTGGCGGTGAGTGTCTGAAAGGTTTCAGCCCTCCGTCCATCATCTACTTGTGTTTTCTTTGTTCGCCCTAAGTTGCTAGGGTATGCCCAGACGTGGGTCCCTTGCTCACTTTGCCATTGGATTCAAGCTAGCCTGGCTGATGAAGGGTGTTACCCAGAAACCAGTCCCAGGATGCTTTTTTCCGGTTCAGGGAAGACCTGGCTTGACAGTTTGGGCTGGACTGTTCCCATGAGGCACAGGGTCAAGACTGATTTGCATATAGCTGGGTCTGAACTGAGGAGGCAAAGTGAGCTAAAGAATGACGAAGGATTCAACCCAGATCTGTGACTGGGGTTAGTGTCTGAAAAGTTTCAGCACTCCGTCCATCATCTACTTGTGTTTGCTTTGTAAACTCATAATCATGCCTTTCAATGTCTGGTTGAATCTCTCAATGAGACCATTGGTTTGGGGGTGATAGGGAGTGGTGAACTTGTAAGTCATGCCACACTCCTCCCACAGGTTCTTGATGTAGGCGGATGTGATGTTTGTGCTTCTGTCAGACACAAACTCCTTGGGGAACCCCACAAGGGAAACGAAGACCCCCCATCAAAGCTCGGTCCACCAACGGTGCAGTCACTGTCCTCAGAGGGATGGCTTCTGGCTACAGGGTGGCATGGTCCACCAAGACCAGGATAAATTGTTGCCCAGAGCTATCATGGGGTCCAGAGGTCCACTGACATTGATGCCCACCCTCACAAAGGGGTGCCAATGATGGGCAGTGGGATGAGGTGAACCTTTTGCGTTCGCCCTGAATTCCCACTTGCCTAGCAGGTGGGACAGGACATGCAGATATTATCTGAAGCTGTCTTCATCCGGGCCCCTAAAAGTGGGGGACAAGCCTGGCGAAGGTCTTGTCTTAGCCCAAATGTTCTGCCAGGGGGCTGTCATGAGCCAGTCCAAGTAGGAAGGCCCAGTAACACTGGGAGACCACCAGCACACAGGCTGCCCCAGCACCAGGAACCTCAGGCTCACTATAAAGGAGATTGTTCTCCCAGTAAAAAAGGTGATCCCCAGAGGCTTCACCTGATGCATGGGCTGAGGCCTGCCACCTCATGCCCTCAAGAGTGGGACACCCTTTCTCTGTGCTTTGCAGAATTCCTCCTTATTGGGCCCACCCTCAAATTGCCAACCAACAAGCTCAGGTAGGTCACCCAGGGGGGAAATGTCCTCCCCGGTTGGCTCAAGGGCCTCCTCCTCAGGGACTCCGTCAACCTCCACCAGGGGGACTTCAGGGATCCTAACCATGCCTCTTGCCCCTCTCCTTGGCAGATACCTGGGCCATTGTTCCTGGCTACAGACGCCCTTGACTCGCTTCTTGAGAAGCCATGGACCATGTGGTCATGTAGACCCACTCAGGCAATCCCATCATTTCCAAGTGAGACATGAGCTGTACCTTCCTCCATGCAGTATGATCTAGGTCTTCACCTAACAGGCGATCTACAGGCATGGCAGGGCTCACAGCTAGTTTCAGTGAACCAGAGACCCTTCCCACTCAAAGGGAACCAGAGCTACCAGTATTGTCAGCGGCTGGAATGTTTTCGGTAGAACCTGCTCTGCTGAAACCAGCTGACACTTGACAGTTGTCATGCTGGATCTTGTGTCACATTAGCTATTACATGTGACTCTGTTTAATGCCCCTAAACTTAGTATTTAGGTGGCATCCAATGACCCTGAACTTAGATGCGATGGTTGCAAAGAAGACACGGACAAAGAAGACCTGCTGACCTGAGAACTGATGTCCTGCTGCAGTATTTTGTGAGAAACCATGCCTGCTGCTCCCAGGACTCAAACATTGTGTTGTGTTGTCTCGTCCTGCAACTGTGAGGCATCCAAGAACACCAGAACCTTTCTAGCCCTTCACCAATTGCCAGAGAAGTCCCTTGGGGTAGAGGAACTACTCCCTTGCAGTCCACAGGCACCAAACCCGCAGATTCCAGTTTGGGACTCTGACACAGCATCCAAGCAAGAAGAAGTACATCAGCTCCGGAGGGTCAGATCTGTCTCCTCATGGAGTGTGAAGACACCAGGACCTACCAGTGCCGGTCCACAATAATACACGGGGTACCATACCCCCTGCAACCTTCACCAAGACAAAGAGTCCAATCCTGAATCCAATTGCCCAGGAATCAATCACTCGTCGAGCGACTTCGAGACCCATGTGTTAGAAATAGGGGTCTCTGGTTGGCAGATTGGTACCCTGTCTGTGAGAAGTTGGCCTGATGTGCAGTGCTCACTATTCTAGTGATCACTATATATCAGTCCAAACAACCCTTATTGATGATTGGTTGTAAGTCAACCTTATAGACCAGCTATCCTAGTAGCATGGATACGAGCAGTCTAAGGCTAAGACTCTAGAGGGCGTGTTAAGCCAGCTGTTTTACCATCACCTTACCCCTTGAACACCCAGTGAAAGGACACCACACAAGTTGTTATGAAAATAAACAGTGTATTTATTTATAACAAGACTACCCTGGCTCTTTATGAGACAGGGAGCTAAGCACACAACAAAACTCTTACGAAAATACTTTTAAGTTAGCACGTTACACAAATGCCCGAGGGGCACGAAAAACCATATACACTAAAAGTGGAATGCGAATTACTAGCAGGTAAGTAACAGTTCTAATAGGCTTTGGAATCGCTAGGACTGGACTAGGGAATCGTTAGATTATTACTAGGAGGCCCAGGGGACTCGGGTGCAGAGTGTGCACTCTCACGCGGGATGCGGGACAAAGTCTATGGAAGCTAGAATTCACAAAGTTAGTGTTCACGGGCGAACCCGACCTGGTAGGGAGAAAATGACAGTGGATCCTGACCCTTGGATAGTGAGGCTATGCTGGGACACCGGAGTGCCGAAGTTACCTAGCCCAGGGGCTGCAGCTGCATAGGTCTGAAAAGACGTCGGGGATCTCGTTGCCGGACCAGGAGCCTGGAAGGAAGAAGTTGCTGGCAGGCGACCAGTGAAGGAAAGTTCGATGGATCCAAGCCTGGATCAAGGAAGAAGAAACCTGAAAGCAGAGGGGACCAAGTTCTTGAATCACTAGCCAGTGATTAAGTGGGCACCAGGATGGCACCGGGCGAAGTCACCGCAGTCAGGTGAGTGGGCGCTGCTGGGCTCTGCAGTCTCTCGGACCAGGAGGCGTTGTCGGCGACCAGGATGGAGGTGCGAGCTGTCCCACGAAGGATGGAGTCGTTGGCGTCGAAGTTACCCAGGATTGGGCAACAAGCCTTGGCTAATTCAAGCCCACGCGGTGGACTCAAAATGGCGTCTTGAGTGGACCAGGAGGGTCCGGGGTGCTCCTCTTCTGGAAGGGAGCAAGGGCCAGTCTGGAGCAACCAGACCAGCAGCAGAAATGTCGTCGGGCGTCGTCAGGAAGGCCACAAGCCAACGGGCTAGTAGCCAAACAACGCGGTGAGCAGCGGAAAGCAGAAGGGCCCCACGCAGATCGTGGAGATGCTGGGGGGCTGCACTTCGGAGCTGGAGCTGCTCAGAGTCGGGGCTTCTCGGACCCCAAAGCACTCACCAGTAGATTACTCGGCGGGCTTGCTGGAAAGAAGTCGTGCAGTCTTGCAGATGGCCGGTCCCTTGAGGTCTCGTCGCACCCACGGTTCTCAGCTGGGCTGTAGAGGTGGGTAGAGGTCAGAGGTGCCAGGGAAGCCGGTTCTCGTCGAGCTGGGCAGTCGGATTCCGGAGGAAGGACTTACAGCAGACCGCAGTGTTCTTGGATGGTGCCTGCGGATGCAGGGTGACTACTCCTTAGTCACAAGGGAGAAATCTTAGGAAGAAGTCTTGAGTTCCTTTCGCAGAAAGTAGTTTCAGGATTCAAAGATGATCTGATTTGGAAGGGGGCCAGTCTCTACCTTTATCTGGGAAAAAGGGGCTGGCACGCGACTAGGTCCTGCCCTATGGGTGGGACCAGGAGGGGGGTGGTTACACCCACTTCCTTGGCGGGCTTTTCCCAAGCACAGGGTCTGGAGTGACCCTGGAACTGGTTCCAGCCAGCCTATGCACAGTGAGCACCGGGGTGCCACGTGCAGTCACCTTCCTCTAAAGCCCTGCCTACCTACAATACACAAAACCCTGTCTGGGACGGTGCTGGCACCGCCCCTGGCAGGAAACCCTTTGTCCTTATCTCCTGCTCTGGGAGGACTCCCAGCAGCAGGAGGGCAGACTTGTGTCTCGGTGGCAGCATCCATTTTGTGGATGCTAAGGCTCTGTCTGACTTTTAACCGGGTTATAGGTTACAGGCATGTCGTGTCCCTCTAGAAGGGTGGAATGCTAACCCCGTCGCCAGAATTGGCGAGGGGTTAGTATTCCAATTCGTATGACACCTTACTCGACATGTTTTGATAAAGCGATACCAGAGTTGGCACATAACCGCGAGGATTATAATGCACTTAAGAGTATATGGTATGCGATATCATGGAAACGGCTAAGGGATAGATCCCGAAAGCCGCAGACAGGCTCAGCTCATGCCAGAGCACCATCTCACACGATTCCACGCACTCTGCCTTCAGGATTGTTAAGGCCTGCCATAGGAGTGACTGATAGGAGATCTGTGTGTCCATTTTAGGGTTAGATATAGGCATACTATATCTAAAGCAAAGGGTGAGTACACCACCTTGCCCCAGCTGTCGTGCAGCCAGTCGTGTCAGTTTTAGTTAGTCAATCCAGGGGTGGCATAATGCATGCTTCAGCCCCTGGGAGACTTCTGGGTGCACCTCAGCCCTGGGTACAGGGACTTGGAGAGGGCCCAGTGCCAATTCAGTACCTGAGTACAATTTGGATAGAGAGAACAGCTAGGCTGTGGGTCTGATTAGCAGGCCCACAGCCAGGGAAAGTCGTAAACCAGTGCAGCAAAAAGCAAAAATCTGGGTGATCATAGGATTGCAGACCCTACTCTCCTACATGACCCCCCCCCCAAACTTTGGGACAATAAGCTAACCTTGACCAGGTGAGTCTTCTTGCTCTAAGTGGAAATACCTGGAGAGCCCATCAGCATTGCTGTGATCAGTCCCAGGTCTATGCTCCACTGTAAAATCCATCCCCTGTAGGGAAATGGACCACCTAAGCAGTTTGGGGTTTTCACCCTTCATCTGATTTAGCCACAAGAGGGGCTTATGGTCTGTCTGAATGGTGAAGTGAGTGCCAAACAAGTAGGCCCTCAGCTTCTTCAGGGCCCAGACCACAGCAAAGGCCTCCCTCTCAATAGCTGACCAATTTTTCTCTCTGGGTGTCAACCTCCTACTAATGAAAGCAATAGGCTGATCATTACCATCAAAATTCAGTTGAGACAGAACAGCTCCCACACCCAACTCAGAAGCATCTGTTTGGACAATGAATGGCTTGGAGTAATCTGGACTCTTGAGGATAGGTGCTGTGCACATGGCCTGCTTTAGGTCATTGAATGCTTTCTGACAGCTTGCTGTCCACTGAACTTTCTTTGGCATCTTTTTGCTTGTCAGGTCATTAAGGGGGGTCACTATGGACCCATAATTTCTGACAAACTTCCTATAGTACCCAGTCAGGCCCAAGAAAGCTCGAACCTGAGTCTGGGTGATTGGAGGAGTCCAGTCCTTGATGGCCTGTATCTTACTCTCCAGTGGCTGAACCTGGCCTCCACCTACAAGGTGGCCCAGGTATACAACCTGTGACTGCCCTATCTGGCACTTTGTGGCCTTGATAGTGAGGCCTGCCTTTTGCAGGGCCTCTAACACTTTCCTCAGGTGGACCAGGTGATCCTCCCAGGTGGAGCTAAAGACAGCAATATCGTCAAGATAAGCTGCACAGAAGTCATCCAGCCCAGTGAGGACTTGATTCACCAACCTTTGGAAGGTGGCAGGTGCATTTTTCAGTCCAAAGGGCATTACCACAAATTGATAATGCCCTCCAGGGGTAGAAAATGCTGTCTTAGGTTTGGCTTCCTCAGCTAACCTGATTTGCCAATACCCAGCTGTCAAATCAAATGTGCTTAAGAAGTTGGCAGAAGCCAATCTATCTATAAGCTCATCTGCTCTTGGTATTGGGTGGGCATCAGTCTTAGTGACTGCATTGAGGCCTCTGTAGTCTACGCAAAACCTCATCTCTCTCTTACCACCCTGGGTGTGAGGCTTTGGCACTAGAACTACTGGGCTAGCCCAAGGGCTATCTGAGGGCTCAATGACTCCCAGTTCCAACATTTTCTGCACTTCAGTTTTGATGCAGTCTCTAACATGATCAGGCTGCCTGTAGATTTTACTCTTGACAGGCAGACTGTCTCCAGTGTCAACATCATGGGTACACCAATCAGTTTGGCTGGGTGTCAGAGAGAACATATGTCGAAAGGATTGCAGAACTTGCCTGCAATCCTGTTGCTGATGTTCAGTGAGGCTGCCACAAAAGACAACACCATCAACTGACCCATCATCAGGATTCTGAGTGAGCAGGTCGGGGAGAGGGTCACTCTCTTCCTCCTGTCCCTCATCTGTGGCCATGAGCAAGCTCATGTCCTTCCTGTCAACATATGCCTTGAGCCTGTTAACATGGAGCACTCTGAGAGGGCTCCTGGGAGTTCCAAGGTCCACCAAGTAGGTAACCTCTCCCTTTTGCTCAATGATGGTGTGGGGCCCAGACCATTTGTCTTTCAGAGCTGCTGGGGCCACTGGCTCCAGCACCCACACCTTCTGTCCTGGCTGGTACACAGTCAGTACAGCCTTTTGGTCATGCCAAGCTTTTTGAAGTTCCTGGCTGGCCTCAAGGTTTTTAGATGCCCTCTCCATATACTCAGCCATCCTGGAGCGGAGACCAAGTACATAGTCCACTATGTTGGTTGCAGGCTTTTTGAGAGGTCTCTCCCATCCTTCCTTCACCAAACACAGGGGTCCTCTTACAGGATGCCCATACAGAAGCTCAAAAGGGCTGTAGCCAACCCCCTTCTGTGGGACCTCTCTGTAAGCAAACAAGAGGCAGGGGATCAGGACATCCCATCTTCTCCTAAGAGGTTCAGGTAGTCCATGAATCATCCCTTTCAGGGTCCTGTTGAATCTCTCAACAAGCCCATTGCATTGTGGATGATAGGGTGTGGTGAACTTGTAGTTCACACCACACTCTTTCCACATGGCAGTCAGATATCCTGACATGAAGTTTGTACCTCTGTCAGAAACGACCTCCTTAGGGAAACCCACTCTGGAGAACACTCCAACTAGGGCTCTTGCCACTACAGGGGCTGTAGTGGTCCTAAGGGGAATAGCCTCAGGATACCTGGTGGCATGGTCCACCACCACCAGTATAAACTTGTGTCCTGATGCTGTCTGGGGTTCCATTGGACCAACAATGTCAAGCCCCACTCTTTCAAAGGGAACCCCCACCACAGGTAGTGGTATGAGGGGGGCCTTTGTTGTGCCACCTGACTTGCCACTGGCTTGGCAAGTGACACATGAGCGACAAAACTCCTTGGTATTCTCATTCATATGGGGCCAGTGAAAGTGTGAGACAAGCCTGTCCCAAGTCTTTGTCTGACCTAAATGACCTGCAAGGGGAATCTCATGGGCCAAGGTGAGAAGGAAACCTCTCAGAGACAAGGGGATGACCAGCCTCCTGGTTGCACCAGGCTTGGGGTCTCTTGACTCAGAGTACAGGAGTCCATCTTCCCAGTATACCCTGTGGGCACCTGTGGCATTCCCTGCAGCCTCAGCAGCAGCCTGCTGTCTGAGGGGTTCAAGGGAAGGGCAGCTCAACTGTTCCTTCCCCAGGTCTGCTCTGGAGGGTCCCCCTGAGCCCAGAAACTCAACTTGATCAAGTTCAAGCTCTTTAGGCTCAGTTTCCCTCAGCTCTTCTAGATCAGCCTCCTCAGAGACTTGATCCTCAACCTGGGGCAAGGGGGAAGGCAAAGCCTTACCCTTACTGCTCTTCTTCTTGGGAGGTGTCTGGTCCATAATTTCAGGATCCAGCACCTGTTCAGTGGGGCATTTTCTGGCCTGTGACCTAGTCACAGCAAGCACATGTGCTGGCAAGCCTAACATCTCCATGTGAGTCCTCTGCTCCACTTCTGACCATTGTGATGACTCCAAATCATTGCCCAACAAACAATCAACTGGGAGGTCTGAACTGACTACAACTTTCTTTTGTCCCTTCACTCCACCCCAGGAGAAAGCCACAATTGCCACACTATGACTAGTAGTGACATTGCTGGCATTGGTCACCAGGAAATCAGTACCTGGCATGATCTGTCCAGGGTCCACAAAGTTAGGTGTCACCATGGTGACACTGGCACAAGTGTCCCTATAGGCCTGAGCCATTTTGCCATTAATCAAAGGTGTCTGCCTGTATTTGCCCAAAGTATTGGGACTTATTTCAGGGGACATATCCACATCCCCTGTACAGACAAGGACAGCCTGAGTGAGTGTGCCAACTAAGTTGTCAGACCCCTCAGTACCCAAGGTTAACCCAACTAATGCCTTGGGAGTGACACTACCACTACTGACTGTACTAGGGGGTGCAGTTGCTTTAGGAGCTGTAGTGGTAGGAGTTTGTCCTCCTCCTCTTTTGGTGCACTCACTAAACCAGTGAGATTTACTTTTGCAGTACTGGCACCACCTTTTTGACTGGCCTTCTTGAGTCTTCTTCTTCTGGGAAGCCTGACCCCCACCCTCTTTGGTTTGTTGGGGACTTGGTGAAGACTTCTGGTCATTTTGCTCATTCTTAACATTACCCTTCTGGTCTGCTTTCTTCTGACCACCCTGGTTCTGGTTCTGGTTCTGCTTGATCCTTGTCCTGACCCATTTGTCTGCCTTCTTTCCCAATTCTTGGGGAGAGGTCAGATCTGAATCAACAAGGTGCTGGTGCAGCAACTGGTTCTGACAATTGTTTAAAATTTGTTCTCTCATCATTAGATTATACAATCCTGTGTAATCTGTAACCTTGCTACCCAGCAACCAGCCCTCCAAAGCCTTAGTGGCACAATCCACAAAATCAGACCAGTCCTGAGACTGAGTTTTCTGGGTGTCTCTGAACAGCAACCTGTACTGCTCAGTGGTTAAACCAAACCCATCAACCAGTGTATTCTTCAGGACCTGGTAATTGTTAGCATCCTCCACTCTTGTAGTGAGGAGCTTATCTCTACCTTTACCATCAAAGGAGAGCCACAGTATAGCTGCCCACTGACTCTGGGGAATGTTCTGCACAGTGCAGGCCCTCTCCAGAGCAGCCATCCATTTCTGGATGTCATCCCCTTGCTTAAAGGGGGGCACTATTTTAGTCAGGTGTTTAGTATCTAAACCCTTCTCTCTATCTCTTGGGAGATTGCTGCCACCAGTGGGAGCTAGCCCACTCATCTGCTGCTCTCTTGCCAGGGCAAGCTTCTCTTTGGCCAGGGCAATTTCTTCCCTTTCAATCCTCAGTTCAGCTTGTCTCATCCTAGCCTCATGCTCCTTTCTCTGAGGGGAAGTAAATCTCCTCTGTGGAGGATTCCTTCTCCCCTGAGAAGAGGCATTAGAGTGCAGAGATCTATTGGAGTCCCTAGAAAGAGATCTATCTCTCCTAACTCCAAGGTTAGGCCCACTTCGGGTTAGTACTGGGGGGCCCCCAGATCCTAGCCCAAGTAAGTCTAAGTTGGTCCTAGTTAGCCTTCTGACTACCTCAAGACCCTTGTCTACCTCATCCCCAGAGAGTACCTCCTCATCCTCCTCCTCAACTGCTGAATCAGTGTTGGGGAGGTCTGGATCCCCAGAGGTTCCCTCTAAGGCTGGCATGCTCTCATGTAACTGAGAGAGCTTTCTGGCATCATATGTCTCTAAGAGACCTATCAGAAAGGGAAGGGTGGGGTTAGACCCCTGCTTCAGTTTCCTGGAGACACAGAGTTGCCTCATCTCCTGAAAATTGAGAGCTGCATATCTTGAAGCGACCTGTGGAGGGTCAAAGCTGACCAGGGGAGTCTCAGTAGAGTCCCCCTGAGTCGACATGCTTTTCTAGTGAGGTGTAAGTGGTGCACTTACCTACACTATATGTTTGCCTACTGATCCCTTGCTAGAGTTGTAGTTTAGGGTGTGCTAGGCCCTAGGAGCTACAACAGCTGGTTCAGTAGAACTCAGAGTATTCTAAGCTACGTTATATGTACCTTTAGTACTTATGTGATCTTTCACAAGATATTCTTAGGGCATGTGTGGTAAAACAACAGCAAGCTCAAATCCCAACCGCTGCTCACCAATGTGAGAAGTTGGCCTGATGTGCAGTGCTCACTATTCTAGTGATCACTATATATCAGTCCAAACAACCCTTATTGATGATTGGTTGTAAGTCAACCTTATAGACCAGCTATCCTAGTAGCATGGATACGAGCAGTCTAAGGCTAAGACTCTAGAGGGCGTGTTAAGCCAGCTGTTTTACCATCACCTTACCCCTTGAACACCCAGTGAAAGGACACCACACAAGTTGTTATGAAAATAAACAGTGTATTTATTTATAACAAGACTACCCTGGCTCTTTATGAGACAGGGAGCTAAGCACACAACAAAACTCTTACGAAAATACTTTTAAGTTAGCACGTTACACAAATGCCCGAGGGGCACGAAAAACCATATACGCTAAAAGTGGAATGCGAATTACTAGCAGGTAAGTAACAGTTCTAATAGGCTTTGGAATCGCTAGGACTGGACTAGGGAATCGTTAGATTATTACTAGGAGGCCCAGGGGACTCGGGTGCAGAGTGTGCACTCTCACGCGGGATGCGGGACAAAGTCTATGGAAGCTAGAATTCACAAAGTTAGTGTTCACGGGCGAACCCGACCTGGTAGGGAGAAAATGACAGTGGATCCTGACCCTTGGATAGTGAGGCTATGCTGGGACACCGGAGTGCCGAAGTTACCTAGCCCAGGGGCTGCAGCTGCATAGGTCTGAAAAGACGTCGGGGATCTCGTTGCCGGACCAGGAGCCTGGAAGGAAGAAGTTGCTGGCAGGCGACCAGTGAAGGAAAGTTCGATGGATCCAAGCCTGGATCAAGGAAGAAGAAACCTGAAAGCAGAGGGGACCAAGTTCTTGAATCACTAGCCAGTGATTAAGTGGGCACCAGGATGGCACCGGGCGAAGTCACCGCAGTCAGGTGAGTGGGCGCTGCTGGGCTCTGCAGTCTCTCGGACCAGGAGGCGTTGTCGGCGACCAGGATGGAGGTGCGAGCTGTCCCACGAAGGATGGAGTCGTTGGCGTCGAAGTTACCCAGGATTGGGCAACAAGCCTTGGCTAATTCAAGCCCACGCGGTGGACTCAAAATGGCGTCTTGAGTGGACCAGGAGGGTCCGGGGTGCTCCTCTTCTGGAAGGGAGCAAGGGCCAGTCTGGAGCAACCAGACCAGCAGCAGAAATGTCGTCGGGCGTCGTCAGGAAGGCCACAAGCCAACGGGCTAGTAGCCAAACAACGCGGTGAGCAGCGGAAAGCAGAAGGGCCCCACGCAGATCGTGGAGATGCTGGGGGGCTGCACTTCGGAGCTGGAGCTGCTCAGAGTCGGGGCTTCTCGGACCCCAAAGCACTCACCAGTAGATTACTCGGCGGGCTTGCTGGAAAGAAGTCGTGCAGTCTTGCAGATGGCCGGTCCCTTGAGGTCTCGTCGCACCCACGGTTCTCAGCTGGGCTGTAGAGGTGGGTAGAGGTCAGAGGTGCCAGGGAAGCCGGTTCTCGTCGAGCTGGGCAGTCGGATTCCGGAGGAAGGACTTACAGCAGACCGCAGTGTTCTTGGATGGTGCCTGCGGATGCAGGGTGACTACTCCTTAGTCACAAGGGAGAAATCTTAGGAAGAAGTCTTGAGTTCCTTTCGCAGAAAGTAGTTTCAGGATTCAAAGATGATCTGATTTGGAAGGGGGCCAGTCTCTACCTTTATCTGGGAAAAAGGGGCTGGCACGCGACTAGGTCCTGCCCTATGGGTGGGACCAGGAGGGGGGTGGTTACACCCACTTCCTTGGCGGGCTTTTCCCCAGCACAGGGTCTGGAGTGACCCTGGAACTGGTTCCAGCCAGCCTATGCACAGTGAGCACCGGGGTGCCACGTGCAGTCACCTTCCTCTAAAGCCCTGCCTACCTACAATACACAAAACCCTGTCTGGGACGGTGCTGGCACCGCCCCTGGCAGGAAACCCTTTGTCCTTATCTCCTGCTCTGGGAGGACTCCCAGCAGCAGGAGGGCAGACTTGTGTCTCGGTGGCAGCATCCATTTTGTGGATGCTAAGGCTCTGTCTGACTTTTAACCGGGTTATAGGTTACAGGCATGTCGTGTCCCTCTAGAAGGGTGGAATGCTAACCCCGTCGCCAGAATTGGCGAGGGGTTAGTATTCCAATTCGTATGACACCTTACTCGACATGTTTTGATAAAGCGATACCAGAGTTGGCACATAACCGCGAGGATTATAATGCACTTAAGAGTATATGGTATGCGATATCATGGAAACGGCTAAGGGATAGATCCCGAAAGCCGCAGACAGGCTCAGCTCATGCCAGAGCACCATCTCACACGATTCCACGCACTCTGCCTTCAGGATTGTTAAGGCCTGCCATAGGAGTGACTGATAGGAGATCTGTGTGTCCATTTTAGGGTTAGATATAGGCATACTATATCTAAAGCAAAGGGTGAGTACACCACCTTGCCCCAGCTGTCGTGCAGCCAGTCGTGTCAGTTTTAGTTAGTCAATCCAGGGGTGGCATAATGCATGCTTCAGCCCCTGGGAGACTTCTGGGTGCACCTCAGCCCTGGGTACAGGGACTTGGAGAGGGCCCAGTGCCAATTCAGTACCTGAGTACAATTTGGATAGAGAGAACAGCTAGGCTGTGGGTCTGATTAGCAGGCCCACAGCCAGGGAAAGTCGTAAACCAGTGCAGCAAAAAGCAAAAATCTGGGTGATCATAGGATTGCAGACCCTACTCTCCTACACTGTCCAAGTAGGGACCCTTCCTTCTAGGCAGGGTAAGTGGATTACACTTCTAAAATAACCCCTGCTCGCCCCCTTGGTAGCTTGGCACAAGCAGTCAGGCTTATCTCAGAGGCAATGTGCACATTACACACAGTAATACAACGAAAACACTACAAAAGGACACCACACAAGTTTTAGAAAATTAGCAAATATTTATCTGTGTAAAACAAGACCAAAACAATAAAAATCCAACATGCAGTAATAAAGATATGAAATTTGAAAGAATTGACTTAAAATACAGTTCCTTGAAGTCGATAGCTCCATCCAGGGCTATCATGGCGTTGTGAACAAACAAATCCATAAGTTCAGGCTGACCACAAGGTCGCGGGCCAGGTATGGAGTTGGAAAGACCAGCAAAAGGTACCTTGGAAATGCAGGGCATCGTGGACCTTGCGGTGAGCTCTGAAGAGTAGTCGGCAGACTTCAGCAAACGCCAGTTCCAGAGGTCGGTGCAGGAGTTGCCGGGCCCTCAAAGTCACACCAGTTGCAGATGGAACTCTGTGAGGTTGAAGTCAGGAGCGCTGGTGTCGATGACATCGGGGATGCGATGCGAAGCGGGACGATGCGATGTGTGGTGCCCAGAGGTCACGGTGCAGGCAGTGCTCGGTGAGAGCGCCCGGCATTGTCGGGGAGACCAGGGCTGCAGTGTGAAGTGAGGCGATGCAACATGCGGTGTCCACCGGCCACGTAGCAGGCAGCTGCGGCAGCGTTGCTGAAGTGCTGTTATCCATAGACCCACGGTTACGATGGGAATTGGGGCAATGCTTCATGCGATGCCCTCAGGTTGCATTGCAAGCAACGGCGTTGGTTGGCGATGCTGGAGTCGATGGCCCCGATGTCTGTGGACCAAGGCTGCAGTGTGGGATGGGGTAATGCTTTGTGTACCTCAAGATCGGTGTCCACAGGCCCTGGTGCAGGCAGCGGTGTCAATGTTGACATGGAGCAGCAGCGTCAGAGAGGCCAGGTGGCAATGTGAAGCAAGGCGATACCTAGTGCGGTGCCCACAGTTCACAGTGCAAGCAGCACAGTGACGGCGTCAGGTGGCAACGTCTGGAAAACCAGGGTTGTGGTGCGAAGTGGGGCGAGGCTTTCTGCGGTGCCTTCAGGTCACGGAGCCGGCAGTGGCATCGTTGACAGCGTCGTAATGCTTTTTCCTTCTGTTGCAGCACAAAACACCCAGTTCCCACTGCTGTTGGTAGATGAACTTGAAATCTTTGATGTTCCTGAGATTCGATCCTGCAACTTGCCTGCCCCTGACCACGAAGGCACAGTCATGCACGCCATGCGGCTGACCGATCCGCTCTGTACCCAGATCGCTCTGGCTCAGTACCGACGAACCAGCTGTGCTGCCATGGTTCTGAGGCCTTTGAGACCTGCTACCTATAGTGGACCCCCCAGGCTTAACTGTAAGTCCCTTTGTGCAGTGTGTTTTCTGGTGTTCCCATTCTCCGGTTAAGTGCCTGCTCCCAACGACTTCACCCCCCTGCTACCGGCCAAATCCGGGACGTTGCCGACAATCCACTGGTGGAACATTGGACCTTGTCTTGCTAATTATCTAAATTAAGAAGGTGAGCCTTGAGATCCAACTGTATGATTGTATATGCATGTTCCTATTTTTTCTCATAAACTTCTATGGTGCGCAATTGCACAGAAGAGTGTCCTATTTTGCGAAATTTGAAAAATCATATCTTAAAAAGTGCTTACCTTAGAACAAATTTCTTGGTCTGAAAAATTATATAAAAATTGATGTTATTTTTACAAATTGGTCCCAGATTTATTTTTGAGTGTGTGTATCATTTATTGCCTCTGTGAGTACAACAAATGCTTAGCATTACCCTCTGATAAGCCTAGCTGCTTGTCCACGCTACCACAATTGTAACTATAGTATTATCTACTTTTGCCACTGTATAACAATCTAGGACTCACTGGTTTCTCTGCAAAGTGCACCTCATTTTAGTGCACTATATAGAAAGCCAGCTTCCTACAAACTTCGTAAGCAGAAAACCTCTTATCAATGTATTCTCCCACCACAAAACTGGGCACTAAGTCCTTGGGTATACAAACCTTCTCTCCATCAGGTCCTGTATGCATGCTACCACCATCACTGCTGGAATCAGACTGCTGGGCTTGCTCTCCAGCTTCTTAGACTCAGTTTGTGCGCCAAAAAAAGGTTTATTTTCTGCTAAGGCTCTATCAGCATCAGCCTGTTTGGCTTTCCTCTCAGCCTTTTTCTCCTCAGACTTTATTTTTAGCTTTACCATCTGCAGCTTGAATTCCCTCTTCTCCTTCCTCTCCCTCAGCTCCTCTGGGAATAGACCAAGAGAGGATACATTGCTGCCTGCTCTCCCACGATGTTGAACTCCAGGGGTTTCCCCTCATCCACTGGAGGTAGCTCCTCAGAAGAGCCCATCTAAACTCCTCCAATGCATCATTCTCTTGGGAGAAGGACTCTGCCCAGGCCCTCAGGACCGTTTGGAATTCCATCTTTTTAGTGGCTCTGGGGCAGGTAGCCCAATATCCTTGCAGAAGCTTTTCAACTGAGCCACTGCATAACTTTCCAGCTTGGCCAGCTCAAACTCCCTGGCCCCACTTGCTGAACCAACCAGAGACATCATGTTGAGGATGGATCAAAAACGGAAAGCTGGGGGAAAACGAAGAAAAATCGAAAGGGTCTTAGATGTAGTTGGGTAGTGTACATGTAGCTATTGTATGGCACTGTACAAACACAAGTCCTATCCTCACTGCTGATCACCAATGTTACAAAGTGGGTCTCTAGTTGGTAGAAGTATGCACCCTGTCAAAGTAGGGACCACAATCCTACTCAGGGTAAGTCACAACACAACCCCTAATTATTCTATACTCACCCCATTGTAGCTTAGTACAGAGCATGCAGGCTTAACTTAGAAGGCAATATGTAAAGTATTTTTGAAATAACCCATAGAATGACACAGTAAATACACCTCAAAAAGACTCTGCAACAATTTAGAAAAATAGAAAAAATTTGAGTAAAACAAGTGCAAATAGATCAAAATCTATTAAGTAGAAGTCGAGTTATTGAATGTTGAAGAAATAAATCAATAAAGCACTAAAAAGGTTACTTCAGGTAGCGAGGGACTGGCGCAAATCAAAAGTTCAGAACGACTGAGATGGAGTGCGGGCCAGCCACAGGGACCCTGTAACGGGGTGTATAGGAGGGACCCTGCACATGACCACTCTTCACAGCCCTCGGCTCCCACACCCCCTCGGGACACCGCACTTAGCAGGGAAGGGGTTGGTGATGTGTTGCCTTTACCCCCTACTGTCTCTCTCTCCACCTCGCAGGACATGGACTGGAATGCATCGGAAACGGCAGAGGAGGACTGGCCCTTTAATTCATGGACGCTGCAAGGTGGGGAGGAGCCAGCTGCCTACGCGTTTCCGACAAAAGGTCGGGCCCCGGAACCACAGGGGTGCTTGTACACCTGGAGGGCGGAGGAGAAGAGGTCGGAGGAGCAGAACGAGTGGAGCAGTAAGCGGGAGACTTTGGAGAGCGAGACCGTGGAAGGAGGAGGCGAGAGACGACGAGGAGCGGAAGGAGGACGGCGGACACCATCAGAGGCCGGGGGAGTACCAGCGGAGAAAACCCAGAGGGAAGCTGAGTCGGCGCCAGCTGAGGACGGGAGCAAGCCAGGAGGCCACCGTTCCTGTGAGCCGCCCAGCCACTCACCCAGGGGAGGTGCGTGGCTCGTGCAGGTGCGTGACCGCTTGCGGGGCTGGGTTGGTGGTAAAAGTACGTTAGGTACCAAAGCGGGGGAGACCTAAGTCCCGGTGTGCCTATTCCTGAGCACTACCCCTCCCACCACGTATGACTCTGTAAATAGTTGAGCACCGGTGCATACTCCCTCACTCCCTACCCCCTTTGTTTGATGCGCACGAGTACACAGTACTTACACTCGGTTCCTGTTTCTTTCCTCTCTCTACCACCTGGGAGGTGTCAGCGCCAGCCGCGACGGACTCCGACGAAGAACCTCCCCCAAGACCCTCGGAAGGAAAGAAGAGGAAGGAGAAGGCCCCTAGACGTAGGAGGAGTCGCAGCAGATCGCCACGAAGGCCCCCTTCAAGCCGAAGGAGTTGTACTGACCATTTACTGTCTAAAATAAACCCACAAGTAACCAAAACAAAGTTGTTGCCTATTCCTGCCGCGCCCCCACTCGAGCCCCTTTTTACAGTGGTGGAGAATGCGGGCAGTGTAACTCTCGATACAGAGATGGAGACAATCGTACAGCAGCTAATAAAGGGGCAGGAAAAGCTAGAGTGGGTGGCTGAGCAACAGCTCACCTCAGCCCATGAGGACAGAGAAATCCTAAAGAAAGTCCTAGCCGCTAGAGAGGAGCCCTCAGTGCAATGGGTGGAGCCGACCACCTCAACAGGGGTGCGGGAAGACCGCCCAATCCCGCATGGCTCCTCCGCAATCTCCCTACAAAAATACCAGCAAGGGGACGATCCGGACGCCTTCATGCTCAATTTCGAGCGAGCTGCCAGGGCCTGCGGGTGGCCCATCGGTAAATGGCCTTTCTTTTTGGCGCCCCTCTTGTCAGGAGAGGCGCAGGCGGCATACCAAGTTGCCAACCCGAACGGTGACACTCCTTATCATGAGGTGAAAAAGATTATTTTGGATCATTTAGGGCTAGACAATGAGGCCTATCGGCTGCGAGGTGGAGAGAGAGACAGTAGGGGGTAAAGGCAACACATCACCAACCCCTTCCCTGCTAAGTGCGGTGTCCCGAGGGGGTGTGGGAGCCGAGGGCTGTGAAGAGTGGTCATGTGCAGGGTCCCTCCTATACACCCCGTTACAGACCCACTCGGGCCAGCTGAACTTAGTACCTTAATTCCTAGAGCGCAGTCTGTGAGGCTTTGCGCCATCCAGCATCGGTACCGAGAAGCTGTGAGGTGAGGCTCTGCGAGGTTTCTTGTCCGGTGTCGGTTCCGAGAGCTGTAAGCCGTGGGATGAGGCTTTGTGGGGCTTCACGCTGCTTGGTGTTGGATTTGGCAAACACTCAGCTGTAGAACCCACTTCAAAGGCCCAGAACTTGGAGTAGGCACTTCATGCAAAGGTAGGACGCACAGAAAGCTGAGTCTGGCAGCACCAGCAGAACTGCAGAAAGTTGTTTGTGTCCCTGAGACTTCAGAAACAGGAGGCAAGCTAACAAATCCTTGGAGATCACTTTGGAAGGAAGGCAGAGTCCTGTTCCCCTTCCAGCAAAGTCAAAGAGCAGCAGGCAACATGGCATCAAGGAGAAAAACAGTCCTTCCAGAAAAATAGTCCAGTTGAGTCCTTTGCACAGCACCATAGTTCTTCTGACAAAGATAAAGTGTAGGTCCAGAAGTGTCTGATTTGATGGGGCAACAGACCCAGTACTTAAACCCAAATGGGCCTTTGATGTGAGGAAACTTCAAAGAGTAGTTTTGAAGTGCACCAGTATCCCTTTCAATTCCAGCCCTCACTTCAGACTACCAGTGAGGGCTTATCAGTTATTCGTATGGGGTCAGGTCAATATCCTTTGAAGGGTAATGGTGAGCCCCTTCCTCCCCTCTACCCAGGAAGTAACATTGGAATGCAGATTAATTCAGATGGGTGGTAAATCACACCCAGCCCTATCCTGTGCCTATGGCTGTCTAGAAGGAATGAACACATGGATCTGCCACCCAGCCCAGACATTTATTAGAGACAGGTTGTAAGGCACACAGAGCAGTATGCACAGAGAAATCTCCCTCTCTTTCTCTTTCTGTCTCGCTCCTCCTCACTTGTTGAATGAAAAACCGTGGTTTCAAGTACCGGCTCTTACCCTCTCTTTCCTCTCCTTTCCTTCATTCAATAACCTGTGAAATGGATCGAAAAAAGAAAGAAATACTTTTACTGAAAATGTATTTTCCTGACATTTTTCTATTACTAAGTGTAGCCTCAGGGCAAAGAGAAAAAAAGGTTCAAAGTACAAAAAATATCTAAATAAAGCAAGACAGAGTGGTCGCAACGTGGCTAGATACACATTAGACCCCATTTACAGTTTGCCAGTAAAGCGCTACTTCTGTTTTCTCGTCTTTCTTTAAACAACAGTTTACCCCAAGTGGGGAAGTGCCCCATTCCCGAAGGTACTGCAATACCTGGTTGATGCATGGAGTGCAACACATTTAATGTGATCCTTATCAGCTGTTATCCTTATTTTAGTTCATAAATTGTGTGACGTGGTTCTGTGTTCAGGGATATTGTCTTTTTAAACCACACTGCTTATGTTTTGTAAGGATATAAGCAATGGACATTGAAACTGGTCCCTTCTGGGCCCTGTGGTCATGTCCTTAACTTTTCAGTCAAAAACACTCATCGATTTCTGAATAATAAGTGTATAAGCATTAAGGTAACCATGTTGTTCATGCTTACATTTCACATGCTATACTTAATCTTGAATTTCTTATGAGTGTTTGCTATTTCCAAGATGTTATTTCTTTTTTTTTTCAGGCAGCATATCACTCTTGTCTAGTGCATAATTTGAAATGAATCGCATCCAGGTGTTTATAGCGGGCACAATTGGGTTGTAGCTGAAGACAGTGTGAGTTTCTCTCAGTGGTGCAGTAGGGTGTTCAGTGAGGGAGAGGATTTTGCACTATGGGCAGAGCTGCCTAATTGGGAACTGGGGAACCAGGTTTGGCATTCATGATCAGTCCACCAGACCACTCTCCTGAGGGAGCACATTCCCATGCTAGGCCTTAGAAGGCTTTACTAGACCTTAGAAGTCCAGCAGGTGGACCCAAGCGGGGGCAAGTGTGGGTTAACCTTGAAGGCGTGCCCACCACAATCCATACTGAAGTTCACCTCCAGTCTTGTGGGCAGGCCTTCGAAGCAGCACAACATAGAGCGACAGGGACTCTGTCACTGAGGTCACAGCACCCTTGAGGCCAGTCTGCCTCACCCATTGGCCATGTTTCAGCAGTAGTAGTGCAACTCATCAGGGATTGGCAATGCAGGATTTGCACGCACACCAAATTAAATCCACAAAGTTCATGGTCTCTCTGCTTCATGCACGAGCACTTTTAACATGTGCAGGCTGCCTTGGGGGCACTGGAATTATGCAGTAATGGAGGACAAAATGATGTTGCAGTGTTGATAATGCAGCAAATAAAAGGCTGCAGCGTAATGCAGTACATTTTCCGATACTTTATAATTGTGAAATTTTTCACACATACTAACAGTCTCTGCAAAGATTTTACCTCATTAGTACCAGTGGAATATGCAAATGCAGCAGTGAGAAAGGTGACCAGTCAACCTTTGCAAAGGGCCCTCCACTTCACCTTTTTTAGAATCTTTTGATCCATTTGAGCTACAATTGTTTTGTTAAAATCCTCAGAATATGCAGATGAAGTATTATACAGCAAATATGACAGAGCCATAATAATGTGGTAAACATTTGCAAACTAGGATTTTTTGCCTTTCATTTTTGAACTGCTCTTGTGGAAAAGGGTGGAGAACTATTGATGACAGAAACTGCATGATTGGGAAACAAATGGCTTCTATTTCCACTTTTAAGCGTATTACTGACATTCTACGAATAAGCCACTTTGTGAATGTCTTTTAATATTAATAACTCATATTAAACTTTAAATAAGAATGAGTATCCATTGGTTGAATTAAATAACACAATAAGCTGCAACTGATCAGTAAAATGCCAAACAAATTTTAAAAATTGGGATGTTTTACTCTTTCTGGCTCCACACCTGATTCCGCCACTGATAGAATCCTCAGGTTATTCCCACCCTCTGATTATCCGCCCGCAGTACAAGCCATCGTTGCTGCTTATTTATCTTATGCAACTAACAACCCTTGACAAAGGCAATAGTCCTGATTTGTAGGTATTACGTTACTTGTATCGTATATCTGGATGCCATGACAGAAACAGCAAAATAGAAAGTCAGGCAGCACACTACGCTAAACACAGATTTTTAGTTTATGTGTTTTAAGCCACGCCCTTAATTATATTGGCCACGCCCCTTTGAGAGACCCCCAGTTTTTTCACCCACTTAAAGCCCTGCCTTAACCCCATACGATATTTAAAAACATAGCCTGTTTAGTGTCGCATTTGTCCTTGTTTCAAATTTCTTTGTAGCGTTTTTTAAAGAATAAATGTGTAACTTGACTGGTGCTTTTCATGACTCCGAAAAAAAAAGCAAAAATATTTATAGAGGCGATGATTACCAGTTGAAATCAGCGGATATCAGACATACCTAAGAAACAATAAATACTCCCTAAAAGAATAACAATTTTGACAGATGGTGGTGACGTGCCATTACGCTAGGTGTATCTGCTAACATTCGAAAACAAACGTCACGTGTGAACATTGTGTACTGTAGAACATTATTCAAATTGTACAGAAATGTAAAAGAGAGGCTCTCGCATTAGAGGGAACGGAATGAAGAACGCTGCTGAACAGGTGATTGATTATGTGTTGGGATTTGTTAATGTGTGCCCCTACTGGTCCCGTCAGGTCTTGTGTGGCCCTCAGAGTCACAGCAGCCGCCGTCCAGTATCTGTGAAGGATTATGAGAACTAGGAGGCCGACGCAGACTCGCCAGACAATCACGCCCCTACGCTGCTATTGGTTGCTTCCTGTACTTCCGACCCCCGTTGCCAGGCGACACGTTCGGCGTCCGGAATCACAGGGGGACAGAGAAAGTGAGAGCAGAGGGTGATCTGCGACCGCGGGCCATTGAAGAAGCAAACAAGCAAAGCCTCCGCAAAAAGTGAGTGAGTCTCCCCGGTCCCCGAGCACACGTTTCCACGGTTCTGCTCCACAGCCCTCTACTTCGGCAACTGCTTAAATTGCCTGAAGTTTGCCGTGGCGTATTCCCGTGCAGTTTTTCTGTGGCGGAGTACTGACTGCCGCGTGGCCCTGTGCTGTGTGCTATAAATCAATGTTCAGAAAGCATTGTTTTTTAACCGCACATTGCGTCTGCTGGCGTATTTTAGTGAATACGATTAAGGAGCAGAAGAGTCTGAAATTTCCCATTACAAAATGTAAATAGCCCCTTCCTGAACAAGAACAAACAACAAGATTAATGACTTGCTTTAAGGCTAGAAGTTCTATTAACACATGAAACTACCGCCTCTGTCTCTCTAACTAATTTTCCATTGTAAGAGTTGCAGCCAAGGGCTTGTGCCAGTAATGACAAAACCACATTCTGAGAAATCAGATTCTCTCTCTTTCTTTCTCGCTCTCGCTCTCGCTCTCGCTCTCTCTCTCTCTCTCTCTCTCTCTCTCTCTCTCTCTCTCTCTCTCTCTCTCTCGGTGCATTCATAGCTTTACTCTCTCTCTCTCTCTCTCTCTCTCTCTCTCTCTCTCGGTGCATTCATAGCTTTACTCTCTCTCTTACACTCTCTCTCTCTCTCTCTCTCGGTGCATTCATAGCTTTACTCTCTCTCTCTCTCGGTGCATTCATAGCTTTACTCTCTCTCTTACTCTCTCTCTCTCTCTCCATCTGAACTGGTGCCGTCATAGATTTGCATAATCAACACAAAGTTTTATTTTTATGGTGTAACACTTTAATGTATAATATATGCATTGGGCTAATCTAAAAGGTATCACTTTACACCTATAATCCATTAAATCCATTCACAGTGCTGATGCGCTGATATCTTTCTCAGCCACTTCGAGCGCTTTCATAATGTGTATCCACACCACCATCGTGCACATCTATCACATGTCTATCAAATCAACTCTATTTGAATTTGAATTTGAATTTAAAAACATTTATACAGGGCACTTTTACCCAGCTGTTTCATGGCGCTATTCGCTATTTGGACTTGTTTCATGCATTGATTTCCCAATACTGAAACATTCATAGGGAGTTGCGTGATATACCTCTCTAGACACCCTCACCATGGACTAGTGTTCCAGTACTGAACCAGTCACAGAGTTCCCTCCCTGCTCATCTGCCATGCACCTCTATCCTTACTGTAGAACATCCACTGAGCCTTCACTAGGGGTGTGTGAAATTTGTGTAATTTTCTAATGCATAATGATACCAAATGTGGGGGAAATAATGCGTAATTGCCAGAAATGCAAAAGCCTTTAGTGCTATATTTTCATGCAAAAATATCCTGTTGTCTATTTTGCACGCAAAATGGTAAAAACAACAGCAAAATTATGTTCTGGCCATTTGTGTTGTTCCCACGCTCTCACATTATAATTATGTGGCATTACATAATTTAATGAATTGCATGTAACAAGCATAAGGCGAAATTCCCAAAATCATGGCAATCACGCTAGCAAAATTGAAATTTCGCTTTGGCCCAAAATTTATAACGGATCTATATCCTGGATTGTAGATTGATGTTCCAGAGCTAAAATATCCACCGAGCTCTCACTAAGATATTCTAACCTCAATTACATTATCTGCCAAAACCGCATTTTGATGAATTCGTTTTGTCTAAGGCATTATAATAGAGAGTTTAATCTAACTCCAGGAATCATGGGAGTCCATTACTGATTTTTTTTTTCAGCAACATCTGTACCGTAGAATCTATGTCTACTTTTTAAAATTATGACGACTGTCACATGCACCGTGGCAGTACTCGAAAATGGACAGTTTTCATTTTCCCATTGAGTACTTTGTGGCCGCATTAGAAGTGGCATAGAATGGATAATTGTCCTTGTGAGTCTCAGTGGGGGCTGGGACGTACCTCTTTATCAATCCCTTACCTTTGCAACTTGCAAAGATATTGCAATTCAAAGGGATGTATATGAATTACAGGGGACGCGCTAGCAGGCTCTGTTTGCCTACATCTCCTGTTGTCAGGACCCTACTGGGGTGGGACATTGTCCCCGAGCACACTTTTTCGCTTGGAGAAGGGGCTGAAGGACATTGAAGCGCTCTTAAGCAGCTGACACAGCCTGTGGCGCTGGACCCGCCCAGGTGCGTTCCCGAGCCAAGACGGAGCCAAGATGGGCCCGTCTTAGCCCATCATAGACCGGCAGAGACTGGGCTGGACGTAAACTCTTGGTTTTGTCTTCTCCCAACCCTCACTTTAAAGGTACAGTGAGACCAAGAACACTGGTTTTGATTTTCCTAGGTCATTGTGTGTTTTGAGTCTTCTGAGTTTACTTTGTGGCTTAAATGGGCAAGAGGAAGGCTTTGCCCGGGTGCTCGGAGACCTCTTGTTCATCTTCTCCTCACCTGCACATTACTATTGACAAGTTTTTAACAATGGTAGTGGATTTGGTTGTCAAGGATATTAAATTAACAGAATGTTGGCCTTTGTTAACAGCTAAAGACGTTGCTGATTCTCAATTACTCTTGACAAGTTATTCTGCTCTAGTTTATAATGATGATATATCTGCCATTATAGCACAGCCAGCTACTTGGAGTTCTTTAAGGGATAGCCCTAGAGTCTTCACCAGGGAGAAGGATGCTGTTCAAGATCCTGTTGTGTATATAGAAAGAGAGGGGCCCCTTCAACCACCCAGTGGGACTGGGGCACTATAACAGTGAAAAGTAGAAAAATCCCAATGGGTATGTTACTCATCCATCATTTGCATCTCCTCAATAAATTTGAGAATTTCATTCATTCCATTCACTCGCCAAGAATGTACTACAGCAATTTGCTCGATGTATTACAAAACCAATAAATTCACTTATTAGACATTTTATTTAGTTTACAAAATTCATTTAAAAGATATGACATAAAAAGCTGAAGATCAGCTAAACAGATTAAAAAGCAATCTAAATGTATTAATGATCACAAATAAATACAGAAATAAAATTAGAACAAACATAAAGAGAGTATTACCCCAGATCTAAACATTTGGTCTTGGAAAATTACACGTCCCCTATTAAACTATATATTTGCTACATTACTTGACCACATTTGTATATTTTTGCCGTTCAAGTAGTGTAGAATCAGGGGATTGTGTACTAGTTCAAGTTCAAGTTCAAGTTCAAGAATTTATATAGCGCGCTACTCACCCGGAGGGTCTCAAGGCGCTTAGGGAGGGGGTTCATTATTTATCGAATAGCCAGGTTTTAAGTTCTTTTCTGAAGGAGATGTTGTTATGTGTAAGGCGGAGGTGAGTGGGGAGTGAGTTCCAGGTCTTGGCCGCCAAGTTGGTGTGCGTCGACGCGTTTCGATGGGCTCACAGTTTTATTCCATCTTTATCAAGACCAAAGGATCTCTCTCATTTAAACAGGATACAGTTACGAATAACTGTGCACCTTCCAAATTACAGGATTTAAATATAATGTTGACACCACGACTTCTATAGCCCAATTCAGTCTGGCTATCGGTTTGGAGTAGTATTCTGAGGGCTTGTTTAGAGGGAATCTCTGTGAATTGTAAAAACATATGGGCTCCACTGCTACTTTCTTCTGACCACAGGTTTTCTTTTTGACAGTTCACCCTGTGAATATGGGTACGAAGGGCCTCCTTCTATAGAGGTACCATCAGTGTCCTCCTTTTGTACTTAGGGGGATCCTCCGGGATTGGTTGGTTCACGGATTGTTTTTGATAAAATCAGTGTCTATATGGAGACCTCTCGTTCCTGCGTGCCGTCCGTTTTCTTTTCATGTCTAATAAGTGAATTTATTGGTTTTGTAATACATCGAGCAAAGTGCTGTAGAACATTCTTGGCGAGTGAATGGAATGAATGAAATTCTCAAATTTATTGAGGAGATGCAAATGATGGACAAGATCCTGTTGGCCTTCTAAATGAGGGGGTTGAGATAGGTTTGATGGATGAAAATGCGATAAATTGTGGTCCACTAGATATAGCTCCCAGCCAAGATCCAGTTCTTGATACAGTGGCCAAATGCAGAAAAATGGCTGTGAAAACCAAGCCTGCAGTGCCGATTGTTAAACCTGCTGTCCTCAGGTCTGATGATTCAGCTGAGGCCCCGGCAGTGATTGTCAACCCCTGGTACAGCATAAGCGCACGTTTAAGTGATCTACTGGATACTAAATTATGCCAGTTTTTTGTTCGGCTGGACACTATAGAGACCAATTTGGACCAGCTGGTTAGTTTAGGGTCAGCGTCCTCTCAGACTTTACAGCCCATATCGATTGCGGGAATCAATCCTCTGCAAATACCTCAAACATCAACTCAGCTCAGCCTGTAATAGTAAGGGTAGTGATGTCGAATCTACTACCATGGCACCCGTTTCCCATGTCTCTGAACCTGTTCCATCTTTATTGCCACAGGGGGCTGCTGTTCAGGAGGTTCAAGCTTCGTCAGATTCTTTAGCCCATCAGGCTGATACCAGTAATTCAAGGAAGAGGGAAGGGAATGTGGGGAGAGAATGTGGTCTAAGTGCTAGGGTAGTCGACCTGGGAGCTGGGAAACTGAGTTTGAGGCTCGGCAGGGAAGCTCAACATTCTGTAATTCTGGGCAAATCACCTAATCTCCTCATGCCTAACAAAAACAAGCATGTGCAATGCAATCGGTCTCGCCTTTGGGATCTTCTATGTATTTAGTTATGCAGCACATTAGCTTGGGTGCTGAAACATTTACGGTTCTTTAACATGGAGGGAAAGTAAGCACCAAACTGCGTGACACACCAGGTATGGGAACACATGGAGAGAAATATTGCCTTTCTGCGGGAAATGGTTTAGTCTAAAGTTCTGTTTTTAATATAAAATCAGGGCCTTCGGTGGTCATATCACTTAAAATACAAGATTTGAAAAAATATTATTGTCTACGGGTGCTCGTGGAAGACAATTTCTATGGACTGGAATCTAGAGAATGTTAAAGTTATTCTGGTATTTTAATGACTTCTGCTGGTCGTTTTCTATCAAGAAAGTTAAATAGAGGTAGTTGCCAGAAAAAAAAATAAAGTCCCTCAGCAGAATGCAATTCTGGTATTTTACCGACCTTTACTGGTCGTTTTCTAGCAAGACAGTTAAATATAGGCAGTTGAACAAGCAGAAAGCAATTCTGGTATTTTACTAATCTCTACTGGTCGTTTTCTATCAAAACCGTGAAATAGAGGCAGTTGAACAGAAATAAAGTCCCTAAGCAGAAGCAGACAAGTCCTAGGGCTGATCTCCAGATCCCACAAAGTACATACACATACAAGTATATACTAAAGTATATACAAGAGGTCTTGAATGCTTGACCTAATACCAATAGCCTCTCACAATTGGTTTTTGCACCTTCACCACCTCCCTAGAGACCTGCCTATAATTTAAAAAACAATTCTGAACCCAGGCTTTGTCTTTTTTTGTTATGGCCTCAGAGTTCACAAAGAAATGGGCACACCCCAGTGACAGAAAAGAAACTCTAATATACTTCAACCACTGTATTTTAAGACCATGGTCACAAGAGAGGCAATCTCTTATAAAAGCCTTATCGAGATCAGCTTCGCTATTAGCCCATATTGAGCACCAATGAGTCAGAGGGGCTAAATTAAGAAAGTCTTCCAGATAATCCAGCCCTAATTCCAGGAGAGCAGTAGAGTGAAGTAGAAGGGGGAAACCGCCAACAGACGTCCACAAAACCTGTTCTCCTCTACCTGTATTGCCCCCAAATCTCTGCAGCTCCAAATACCCGTACCATATGTTACACTTCCTTTTATACATATCCAATATTGGCGCAACCGTTTTTCATCCAATACAAGCAGCAAGGGAAAAGGTAATGCCAACTGCATGAGTAAAGCATGCTAACCTACTTCTAAAACACGAGGACCATGTGCAGGCATCCTCAAAATCCAAGCTGGGATATGGGAAGGAACTCATCCTATCCAGCTTTTTTCCTCCTATATTTAGAGTTCTAGCTTTGGTATTTCTAGGGCCACACACCATTGTAAAAGTTTTAGTAAAATTGGTCTCTAAATCAAGCCCCTTCATAAAAGTCACAAAGCTAGAAATTAAAATCTTTAGACAATTGGCCATCCTGGCAAGAAGACTGAGTCGTCCGCGTATAATTAAAGGACAGGACCTTTGTCCCAACACTTGGCACATCAGCCCCATCATTGACCAACACATTTTCCAGGCCATTTGTATAAAGCCGAAAGAGAATTGGGGCGGGGACGTATCCTTGGCGTACGCCACGTCTAACTTTAAAGGATGGAGTGAACTCCCCCACATTCCGAAACCTTACAGAGGCCGAAAGATCCTGATGAAGAAGTCTATGGAGGGAGACCAGCTCCTCCTCAAGGCCCGTAGCCTGAAGAATAGCCCATAATTTGGACCTGTCATCACAATCAAATGCACTCGACAGATCCATAAATGTGAGATAAATATGGACACCTCTTGCAAATTTAAATTTGGCCACTATAAAATGTAAATGAATTCACTGCTTGATTGTCCGAGACCTTTTCGGTACCCATATTGTAACTGAGATAAAACATTTCTCTCCTTTACACAAGAAAGAAGGCGTTCCAAAATTACTCTACCTAATATCTTAGTTGTAAAATAAAGAAGCAATATAGGGCGGCAATATCTAGGGTCGTTAACATTACACTTTTAAAAAATCTGAACCACTATTGACATACGCCATGAAGGCAAGACCCCCTCCCAGCAAACTGCATTAAAAAAGTAGTAAGTATAGGAGACCAAAATTCAGGCTCGACTTTAAACAAGTCAAAAGGACCCGGAGCCTTTTTCCAGGGACCATTTTCAATAGCTTTAGCGACTTCTTCAGAATAAACAGTAAGGTTATCACATAAAAAGTAGCCATGCTGATTTTTGTCCGGTAACAATTCATCAATACTTGAGTAAACTGCAGAGAAATGGTCCATCCATGCCTCAGCAGTAATATGAACAGTAACTTCATCAGGGGATGATCAGGGGGATAAGCTGGCTCACACCGCCCTCCACAAAGCCTGTGTATCTTTTTCTTGACAAGCAACTACAATAGCCTCCCATTTCTCATTAATACACCTTTTTTTAGTGCCAGGTCATATGCCTTCCTACAGCTCAGATAGAATTCTGATCTCTAGGGACTTGCTTTAACGTGCCACACAACATGTCATTGGCTACCCTGCAATCGTTGCCAAACCAGGATTGCTAATGAGAAGGAACCCTACCCACTGGTCTAGGTAATGTCTGTTTAAAATGCGATAGGAACTAAGTGAAAGTCTAATACAGTTAGGGGACTTGATGAATTTAAGATACAGGTGTTCATCAGGTCCATACTAGAACTAAACACCTGGTTCATACCCAAATTCATGTCAGCAGATCGCCAGACCAGCCTGCACCCAGCATCCTTGGTAACTAACATCTGCTTACTCCTAATAAAAGCCCCATGATGCTTCAAAGGCTCCACAATCTGGGTAAATAGCGGATTGTGATCACTAAAGTCTGATACAAAGACCTCCGCACCTGTCATCAAAGGTAAAAGCTCCTTGAGCAAAAAAGACATAATTAATTATGGAACTATTACCCTTCCCAGTAAAAGTCATAGTTGCTCACTTTGCTGACAAAGTTGCTGAAGATGGTAATATTGCAGCATGGTATATCAAAGGCGCCCCCTTGCACCCCTGGCATTCAAATCCTCTTCCATAGAAAGTGGGTCAAAAATTGCTTCAGTCAAGGGGGCAAGTGTGCTAATTTAGCATTAAAATCACCAGCCAGCAAGAGGTTGAAGGAGTTACCAGACTCTACTACTTCCTCCTCTGGAGGACGAATCCGGGAAAACAGCCCATAAAAGTTCAAGTTGTTCTTAGTGGAGAAGTCATCATTATAAAATTCACAATAATCATCCCAGCGCAGATCAGAAACCTGATCTACATTCATATTAGAAGCAACTGATAAGATAGTTAGCCAATATTAACCTCAAACCAGGCCTCCAATCCCCCTTTTGCACGATCCGCTGATGAAGGAAATCGGTAGGTTATTACGCATATACCCATCAAAAACAGTTTCATTGATATCCCAGGTTTCTTGCAAAAATATAAAATCATACTCTTTAATAAAAGATTGCCACCACACATCACATATTTTAAAGGCATGACCGGTTACATTTCAGTCAAGAAGCTTGACAATAAATCTACTTGTAGTCACAGAAACACCTTATACATTTACCCTTGGGCATATTTGGGGCAAGGACAAAGGAAAAGAGGTTTCAGAGAAATAAACGACAAGAGTCTTGCTAGATGTTAACAGCTTTGGTATAGTTGCTCGAGGACAGCCATCTCCGGAAATTTGACAGGCCCCCATAACAGCACCACAGACACCATCATGATCAAGACGTAAATCAGTATTTTCCAGCTCTGACAGTGCTGCAAATTGATTATGGAGGGACAAAAACCTGTACTATTGAGATCTATTAACAGATTGAGCAGAGGGATGAGGCCTAAACCTAGTTTCAGCCGGTGCCAAATGCCTGTAGAAGAAACCCAATGCCAGAATCCTAATCAAATTGTATTTAATCATTCCAGTCCTAGTTTGTGCCAACATCTCACGTGCCACTAAAGGGTTATGAACATTAACAATTATTGTGTTACCATAAATTGCTTTCATGGCAGCCAATCCCCTCCCACCCATTGAGCAACAAGAATCTTATTACAAAGATGCAGATGTCCGTGCACATTAGAATTCAGCCAAGAAGGTACTTTGTTCAAAGGGTCTATATAAATTTGAATTGGCTAACAGGCAGGCTAGGGACAATCGCTAACACAATAACAAACCGGCAAGAGGCAGGTGGCAAATCTATCGCAGTAAGAGGAACTATCCTTTTTTTTTGGAGGGAGGGAGTTTGATATAGCAGGAACTAGACCCGAAGGTATCAGAGCGCTTTACATGACTACCAGTTATGTTACGGACAGCCACATTCATTAGGTCGAGCTTTAGCGGCAGTGCGCATGCTCCGCTTGCTCTGCGAGGCATGCAGTAGTAGAGTATGGGAGACAAGCTGCCCTCACTCTCCGCTCATATTTTTCATTGGCTTCTGTGTTTGTCCTTCGTAAATCCTGTTTTCAGATTGATTATGAGGCTTGTTAGTCCCACCTGCAGATGGGACATTTTTAGTAACTGAGCATTGTTGAGTGATGGTAAGGTGTGGCATTTTTTTTTACTGTCCAGCTGCATTAAAATTCTAACTTGGAAATTGGATGGGAACAATCACAAGGATACAGAAGAATCTGGTGTGGGGTTGTGGGAGTAGAATGAATGTGGCTTTTCTGATGATATTGGTAGTGGGTGTTCTGATGATATTGGAAAGAACAATGATTCTGATGAGTCAGGTAACAACTACAGTGCAGCTATGGACATCATGGTTCATGATGATGTAAGATGTGATGATGTTGTTGGAGGGGATTGAGGTAATTCCACCTTGAAAGTGAGGTATTCTGCTGAACATTGTGCTGGGAGAAAACATTTAATTCTGCCTAGGAATGTTAAATATACTTTTTATATCAGGCCAATACAAATACTTCAGAACTTTTGCTGAGATCCAACTTTGTTTCTCAAACGTTTGGCATTGGGTGCCAATACATGAATGCATTTCTGCATTGCTTTCCCTGTTTCTAAAATCTATTACTTGATGACTTTAGCAGCTTATAAATGCTTTAATAAGTAATACTTGGAGACCAATTTTTGCTACAGGAAAAGCAAAGTTCCACTTGTCACAGTGCTCACTTATTGGTGCTCCCTGACTTGACCTGCTTTAAATCAGATGGAATTCTTTAGAACATATTAAGACCACCCCAGAGTCTTCACCACATGACTTGATTCCCCCATTCCACATATTTTTGCTGTTGAATGTGGGCTGGACAACTAAGTAGGTTATATATGTTCCCAACCAGTGATTTATTTGGCAACCAGATTTGGTGGGTATTTTGGGGCTTTCAGTTGAAAGTAGCTGTGGATAATGTTCTCATTACTTACCAGTTATCTTCATTACTCCTAGTCTTGTTGTCCTCATCCCATTCATTACTTTTAAATAATACTAAAGCATACTGTAAATAGCCTTCATATCATAATAGAAATAGAAAAAATACATTAAACCACTTTCCATGCAAAAATCAATTGGTGATTAAATGGCATTTTATACAGAAACTGATTTCGACACGCCTGCACTAAAACTTGTGTTGTCTATGAAGATATTTGGCAATCTGTACTGTTTATTTAAAGGGTTAGGAACAGCCCACATTTCTGCCTTATACATTTCAGATATGGAAACTCCTTTCACTTCAGCCCAAGAGGCTGAAACTCTTCCATCCTGAACCCCTTCTGGAGAAGAAAGACTCAAAACCGAATAAGCCAAAGAAATTGTTTGCTTCACCCATCTACTAATTGAGACCACTTACCCCCTTAATTCGAAGACCCAAATGTGATAAATAATGAACCTGATCTCCTAAAAGAAGCAGATCTCTCCACATACATTTGTAATGCTCTTTTAACATCAAGCAAATGCTGCTGTAGCTTTTGTGAAGGTTCAGAAGAGTTCCATAAGGCTGTAGAAGAACTTCTTGAGATTTGTGAAGAGAAGAGGACACTTTTTAGGAATCAAAAAAGGGTCCACTTCAACAACGCTCTGTCAACATGAAAGGAATGGTTCTCTAGCCATAGGAGCTCCTAATTCCTCAATCCGCCTAGCTGAGGTGGTGACAATAAGAAACACTACCTTCATTTTGACAAACATGATATGTACCTTTTGAAGAGGCTCAAAAGGAAGAGATACATCTTAGAGTGGAAATAAAAGCTTCACCACTGGACAAGAAAGGGAGAAACTATTCAACAGTTGAGAAACCAAATCTTCCTCATAAGAAAGTTTTCACCATCGACTCCTAAAAGTCCTGAGGGTCACCGATTGAGATCTCAGGGTAGAAACTGACAGGTGTTTTTCATAACCATCCCAGAGAAACTGTAGCACCTCATTTAAATGCCAATCTAAACATCTTAAGGCATGGAAAGGACTCCACTTTTCAAAATTCTTCTAATGCCTTCCGTATGCTTTTTAAGTTGCAAACGTTCGAGATTCCTGTATAGCTATCGCTAAATGCCTTGGGTGCCTCTTGTTTGCTAAGCCCTCCTGTTAATTTTCACAGCGAGAGAGTCGCATTTCGATTTGTTAACATGGAGGGAAGAATCCAATAATCTTGATCTGCCAGAGATTTCAAAATGGAGAACTACGACCTCCTGGGCCAAAAACGCACCACTAGAATGATATCTTAATCCTCCATCTGAACTCTGGCCTCTATCCAAGTCATCTCTATGGTTTTTCCAATCAATCCAGGAAGAACCAGGAAAAATAACCCAGTGGCTGTGTCCGAACAAAAACAATGCTTCGCTTTGGCCCTGCAAAAAACAAGAGAAACTCCACTTTCCCATATTGCTGAAGCCAGCACCTCAGCATTTCAGTTCATCTATTCAATCTCGTCTCGGAGGAGACGGGAAATAGAACAGGAGGAATGCTGGGTGAGGCAGCCACTTACCTCTCCAACTAAAGGGGGTAGAACTTGTTAACTAGCATTCCAATCTATTCTTTTTCCTGTCTCGTAAGGTGGACGCCACCTCAAAAGTAATGAATGGGGTGAGAACTATAGGACGTGGATGTAATGTACGTCTTTAAATTAGATTAATATTAATTGCTTGAGTGGGAGCAATTTCAAGCCTGGGGTACTATGATCAGGGGTCTTTAAAGTCAGGCAATTTCGGACTCTGTGGAGCTTCTGTATTTTAATATATTGTGAATCTGTGAGTCTGATCTAGTACCTCTGGAAGAGAGATGAACAAAGCCACCAGGGTTTTTACTTTTTGAGTCATGAAGCAATCTATGCCCAGAGCTCATGAGACCACAGAAAATGGATGGAGGTGTCAGCTGGGTTCTGTGTCACCAGGATCTCGGTTTGCCTTTGTCCAGTTCTTTGCAAATGTCCTTCTACTTTTGATCTTTTTTGCTCTTTAAGAATGAGGGCTAAAAGTACAAAGGATTGTTGCTATTGCAAAGCCTACACTGCACAAATTGGTATGCTTTGCCGAAACCTATTACACAGTGTCCCAAAGTGATATTACGAGTAGCGAATACATTTATTTTGGCGTATATTTTGACCTGTGGATTATTTTGTGCCCTAACTGACCCGATTTTTGTTTTTTTATTTTTTTAATTTGGAAATGCCTACAATCACTGTGATTCCTAGCAACATACCTCACTGAACCTAGCACTCAGCAATAATTTTCCCATCCACTCAGCAGAAATATGCTCGAAATAAAGTATTTCCCATCTAGCAATCAATGGTATTCTAATTAAAACACTCTGATTCTCTCCGCAATCTTTGTTCTACTATAAGGCAGTGGGGTCTGAACCCATCGGAAGAAATACATATATATATATGTTAAAAAATAAGTTAACAACAATTTATAAAAAGTCATCTTCCAACCTGAAAGTCACTCATTTCAAAGTCTATTTTCTAGAATCGCATATTGCTGATTATGGTAGCATGATTATTATAAATGTTGATAAAACATACAGGAAAAAGAACAGCATTTGCTGTCAATTATGACCTGCAAAATCGAGACCAGAACAACAAAATACATTAAAATGATCTAGTTCTATTGTACATCGATTTTCGGACCCCTTGGGCCAATACTCTCAATTTGTATTTGAACCCTTCTGTGGCTGTCCTCCTCGATTGTACTCTCCTTTTCCGTCGACGCGTTTTGATGGTTTATCTTAAATTTGTACCACCTTTATCAAGACTTAAAACTTTAGCTGTCCCGATACAATTTTATAATTTTCTACCATTATTAGTTCTTTGGTCTACTGTGAAAAGACTTGTTTTTTTAAAAAAAAGAGAGGAGAGACGATGTTCTCGGCAGCCTGCTGTGTTAGTCAGCTGTGGTTCACTCCCCTGTTGCTGTATAGAAAGGCTCCTGGTGGCTATACACTCTTGGGAGGACTTCAGTGTTAATAGCCTTGCACACTCTTCTGAGGCTGTACTGTTGCAGTGTCCACAATACTTTATTTTTATTCTCCGTATCGCTGAGTGTGCTTTAGTGGATTGTTGTAATTGTCCCGTTGCACGCTTCTAGACTGTGGAGCTCTAAATATATGCCCGGTACAGTTTTTTCTGAGCTCCAAGATGCGGTATTGTTAGCCCGCTCTCATTCGAGGCAACGATACGCAAGGACGTCGGCTGCCGAGTGTCTGCTCCTCATGGAATTTGTACAAGCAGAGGTTAATCATCATGAGATGTGACGCCCAGTAGTACCTTCGCATATCGGGATGTCCGATGCCTCCGTCATACCACCCCCTCACCAATTTCTGTGTGGCAATTTGGGGAGACCCACCGTCCCACAAAAGCAGCCTTTGTTCTTCCAGATATAATAGTACATCATCATCATAGAGAGAGATGCGGTCTTCCCACTCTCCTGCCCATCGCAGACCTTATATCAGTGGACCACCCCAGATCAAACCGGCCAAGGGCTCGGGCATTGGTGAAAAGATCAGGGGCGACAGTGGGCAGCCCTACCTTGTCCCTCGTCCAAGAGGAAAGACTGAGGAGGTCTTGTTGTTTACCACTACCTGCGCCAGTGGGCCACTATAAAGGAGTTTTACCCAAGTAATAAAGTTGGGCTCATATCTCATTTTCTTCAGGACCGCGAATAGATCGTGCCATTCGATGGTGTCCAAATCCATTTTTGGCATCTAACGATACCACAATTGCGTCTTCCGTAAGTGTCTCTCTGGGAAACAACCATTCCAACGCAACTTTTACAACGCACTACCATTACAACGAAACTTTTACAACGCAAAAACTATTACAACGCATGTATTTACAACGCATGTTTTTACAACGCAGGTACCTTTACAACGCATACCATTACAACGTAAGTATTGGTAAGTATATAATTATATTTTAAATTTTATATGTTTGGGTTTTTTTAAGGGGTATTTTTAGGGTTCAGGGTCAGTTTTCAGTTTTTGGGTAAAGGGGCATTTTTAGGGTTCAGGGTCAGTTTTCAGTTTTTGGGTAAAGGGGTATTTTTAGGGTTCAGGGTCAGTTTTCAGTTTTTGGGTAAAGGGGTATTTTTAGGGTTCAGTGTCAGTTTTCAGTTTTTGGGTAAAGGGGTATTTTTAGGGTTCAGGGTCAGTTTTCAGTTTTTGGGTAAAGGGGCATTTTTAGGGTTCAGGGTCAGTTTTCAGTTTTTGGGTAAAGGGGCATTTTTAGGGTTCAGGGTCAGTTTTCAGTTTTTGGGTAAAGGGGTATTTTTAGGGTTCAGGGTCAGTTTTCAGTTTTTGTGTAAAGGGGTATTTTTAGGGTTCAGGGTCAGTTTTCAGTTTTTGTGTAAAGGGGTATTTTTAGGGTTCAGGGTCAGTTTTCAGTTTTTGGGTAAAGGGGTATTTTTAGGGTTCAGGGTCAGTTTTCAGTTTTTGGATAAAGGGGTATTTTTAGGGTTCTGGGTCAGTTTTCAGTTTTTGGGTAAAAGGGTATTTTTAGGGTTCAGGGTCAGTTTTCAGTTTTTGGGTAAAGGGGTATTTTTAGGGTTCAGGGTCAGTTTGGGGTTTTTGGGTAAAGGAGTATTTTTAGGGTTCAGGGTCAGTTTTGGGTTTTTGGGGTACAGGGGTATTTTTAGGGTTCAGGGTCAGTTTTGGGTTTTTGGGTAAAGGGGTATTTTTAGGGTTCAGGGTCAGTTTGGGGTTTTTGGGGTACAGGGGTATTTTTAGGGTTCAGGGTCAGTTTTGGGTTTTTGGGGTACAGGGGTATTTTTAGGGTTCAGGGTCAGTTTTGGGTTTTTGGGGTACAGGGGTATAAGGTAAAAATAAAATAAAATTAAATTTAAATTAAATCAATTCAATAAAATTAAATTAAATTAAATTATATTATTTTCAATTATTTTAAATAAAAAAATAATAATATATACTTACCAATACTTACGTTGTAATGGTATGCGTTGTAAAAGTACCTACGTTGTAAAAACATGCGTTGTAAATACATGCGTTGTAAAAGTTTTTGCGTTGTAAAAAATTCGTTGTAATGGCATGCGTTGTAAAAGTATGAGTTGTAACGTCATACATCCGTCTCTCTGCACCCCAGTAACCCGTGTAGTATGCGGAGATTTAGGGGCCTATTACAATGGCGGGCGGACTTTGTTCGACCGCCACCGCAAGGGAGCACGGGACTGACCGCCGAAGTTGCGGCGGTCCCGCCAGGCAAATTAGGATGAGCCCGCCACACTGGCGGGCACATCCTCGACATTAACATTGTGGCGGGTGGTGCTTTAAGCAGCACCCGCCCCAATGTTAAAGCCCATGTTGGGCATTGCCATGCACAACGTGACAGGCACCACGCGGTGCCTGCCACCTTGTGCAAGTTAATTTATCTGTACTGCATATTGAAATTTTATTTGCGAAGCTTCCTATATCCCTGAACAGAAAATACCCTTGTAGCAGGTAATAAACTGGAAGTCTGCCCACCTATGCCTCTGTCTTCGAATCAATGTTTCATTTTTAATTCACAGGAGAAAAATCATTCAAAGCACTTGTGAGGCCACTATCCAGCACATGTCGTTGTTTTCCCAAGGGTTCACAGCACTATATGAACCACATGAGTTCTAGTCTCTGTAAGTGGATGGCAGTTAATCGCCTTTCTCTCATTTCTCCTGGCTTGTCAAATCAGTCAGCCCACAGGGCTCTCTTCTCTTCGATCTCGTCTTTTTATTGACGGAAAACAAGTTCTGTCTTCATATCTTCCAGTCTCTTGGCCTTATTCCATCTACCAACCACTTTTCGACTTCAGCTCACTTCTCATCTTGTTTAATCAGACGCTTTCATTGTCTTGGTCAATGAACTTCTTACTCTAATCCGCTATTTTCGGTCCTCAATTTTCCTCCAACTGTCATATTTGCTGACTTTCACACCCCTTATTTATTGTGGATGAGTGCAACCACTTAAGACCTGACTGTTCGAATGAAGAGCTCACCACTAAGCAGCTAACAATACCAGCACCTCGAGACTCCCATGGCTGATATGCAGTGCTTTACAAATCCTGATTGATTGATTGAACCATGACTACTGATCTCATATTGAAACGTGAGTGTTAGATTTGACAGCCTATCATACCTCGCGTGTAGTGCTCAACAAATACGTATCCGGCATAGAAATCCATAAAATGGACCTCTCCCCAATCTTAGCTTCGCATTGAACTACAGAAGAGTAAAACACGGATAATAGCTGTTTATATTATGAGAGTTTCACCTTGTATTAACAGAGAGTGCCTGAAATTGAAGCTTAAATCAAGATATGGACATTTTTTTTGTTTCACTCAATTAAAATAAGGAACTTTTATGCAAATGTAACCTTGCGCTAAGGAAACATGGCATCCACTTTGCCAAAGAATTTTTTTTATTCTAGTGGAACATATAAGAAACAGTCCCAATCTCTTGGTTCCATGTAGACCGCACATTTGATTTTGTTCAGATTACGTTCTCAGGTTTCAGCTAGTGATATCAGAAAAGGTATGTTTACTTACATTTTGTGCATTTTTTATTTAAAAATAAAGTAACCTTTTTTAGTATTTGATACTAGTTGACTTATTACCATGTGTTTCATTCATCTGAATTTAATAACCATGGTTTCCAAAGCGTGTCTTTCGTAGACTATTAATGAGACATAGGATATCCCTTCTGTATAGATAAACCCGTCAAACAGCCAAAAAGTTCCCGTTTGTAAGCTGTGCTTTGCAGTGAATATATATTGGTGTCTTTAATTATAGCATGTTCTGGCATCCGTTCATAAAAGTATTTTCAAAAGTGTGTTAGGAAAATATTTGGCCACTTCGTCAAAAACTCCCCCAAAAAGTAATTTTTAGGAAGTGTACAACTTGCTCTGTAAAATTGTGTTTGTGGGAAAAAGTCAGCACAGTCTCAAGGGAGGGAGGTAAGTACAGGGCATCTCCCTGTTTGGGACTGGAAGGAAATGTATGAATGATATTTGATTATTCTTGTGCTAGAAAACTAAATAAAGGTTACTAGCTGCCATTATCGGTCAGTAGCAATGCAGGGTTGGGCACAGTTGAACAATCTACACCTTATTATTGAAAAATATGTCAAGGCCAGGAGAGAGGCTGTCAATTTGGCTTTTATGGACCTCTCCTTCTCCTATGTATTTGACATGGTGCACTGCTCCAAACTGTGGTACACAATGGAGGGATTGGGCATCAATAAAGTACTAATGTGCTTCAATAACCAAGAACATTTCTTGTGTGAGGCATGACAAGATGTGCCCAAATTGAGTAACTCCTCATTTCCAGTACTTTTTTCCAAGGATGATGTGGCCCTATTTGCAAGAAAGCAAATGGCCTCCAAACCCTTCGAGATGCCTTTAGTATTTAATGAATAATCTTGGATTAAAGACCAACACAACTAAATCGTTTTGTAAGAAAATGCGTACCCAAAAACACTAAAGCAAAAAGTTTCATATCGCTGGGGCTGAGGTGGCAAATGTGCAAAACATTACGTATTTGGATATTCCTTTTGAAGCAACCGTTGAATGGAATTTCCCACTTACTTTAAGTACACATCAGTTTCAAAGGTCCGTTGATTCTATCTTCCGTTTTGCATCTAGATTAGGCCCAAAACCAGTGAGTGAGATAGCTCATATATTCAGGAGCAAATGTGTTGTGATAGGGATGTATGGTGATGGGTTCTGGAGGTACGCGAATGTCGATCAAATGCAAAAGGTGGAAAATAGTTTTCTAGAAAGGCTGCTATTGGTTTCTTAATCCTCCTTCACCCTTAAATGTCACTCTGAGGTCAGAATGGATAATGTGGAAGATCTTATTAAATAAAACCCCATATCTCTATGGTTAAGGATTTGGAGGAATCCTGAAGCAGAGCTCAGAAGATCTATAATTCACAATTGCTTGGCCTTAGATGATGTGCTTGCAACCCCACAGGTAACTTACATCAAATGAACATTCACTACATTAGGCGTTTCTGAATTGTATTCCAAGTCAGAATATATTGGAAACAACGCAAAGGACCTGATCAGAATTCTGTTTCTTAACTTCCGTGGCAATATTCGTACAGAGGAGGCACAGAGGTTTCAATCTAGCAGCCTCTGCTTGCCCTTAAATGTATCTTCGGTCCCAGCTCTATATCTTACTGTTACCGCTAATATTTAGCACAGATTTCTCCTTAGATGATTACACTTTAGTACCATGCACTTTTTTTGGCATATCTATTTCAGGGGTCCTGGTTTCCAAAACTCCCCAGATGCCCCTGTGACAATGTGCTGAAGCGAAGCACTGTTCACTTCCTGGGAGTCTGGCTGGAGCAAGACCTCTCCCTCAGAACTCACGCTAAAAGAACCGCGGGAGTATGTTTTGCCCTGCTGCGGGCCGCGCGTAAAATTCTCCCGCTCCTCCCTTTTACATCGAGGAAGTTGTTGATTCAGGGTTTGATAACATCTCGCCTAGACTATAGCAATGGTCTTTTTCTGGGCGCCCCTGAATCTACTTTCAACAAACTTCAGCAGGTGCAAAACGCGGCGGCCAGACTACTTATGGGCATCCCCAGAACAGAATCTGCTAGACCCGCTCTCAAGGCTCTGCACTGGTTACCGGTGCGGGAGAGAGTGAAGTTTAAGGCACTATGCATCGCACACAAAATTCTTAAGGGCAGCGGACCACCTATCCTGAGGAATTTGGCAGTGCCTTACAAAGCGAACAGAGCGCTGAGGTCCGACCAGAGGTGTCTGCTCCATGTCCCGAAAGTAAAAAGATCGCGCACGGGCGGGAGACGATTTTCTGTGCATACAGCAACGCTCTGGAACTCTCTGCCCCTAAAACTTCGTGCTGAGACCTGCACCCTGCGCTTTCGCAGGGGCTTGAAAACACATCTGTTTCCTGTGTGAGTCGATCCAACTATCTCATGGTCTCACGGTTGATGCACTGTTCAAAGCGCCGGGATGCCTCAGGGTAGCTGTGCGCTATATAAGTTTTAATAATAATAATAATAATAATAATAACTTGCTGTTTTGTTCTTTGTACACTCCTCTTCAGAAATATTTTTTAGACCCTCTAATCCGTAAAGCAAACATCAGACAATACAAACAATCATTTGTCCTTTTACAACAGTTACTTTGTCCACGGGTATGTTACGCAGTGCTCAGGTGCATAAGATATATGCTGAGCACAAGAAAGGTATATGGAGTATCTGTTTGATTTCAAGCAGTTGTTGAAGTTGTATGTAGCCTTTTTAAGTACTTAATGTTTTTATTAAATGGAATGGTAGGTCTGTATATTTAACCATTTTTTTTAAATTAGTATAAGTGATATGTATCCAATTTAATTATCCTTTTAACATTGTACCTATTTGTAAAATTGTGTATATTGACTTTTATGGCTATTTTTAGCTGAATAAAAATGTTGTGGCTAGCTGACAGTAGCAATACACAAAGTGGAAGCATCCTTAAAGGGAGAGCGACTACTGTATAAGTGGCAGCTGCATATATTGGAAGGATCTTACAGAAGTTTCATGGACTGGTTCATGCTCCTCCAATTTCCTTTTTGCAATAGACTATTTTCTACACTGTAAATGTGAATGCAGACATGGAGAGCTACATTATCTTGCAGGCCCCCATCTCTGTACAAAATGATTTACATCGGGATTCCTCCCTCTTCAATATTAATGAGGCATCATTTCTGTGAATCCTTGTCAGCAGCCTTTTTTTGCACCTAACGGAGCTACCCAAGAGAGGAAGCGGAGCTGTGAGGGCCCCCTAGACTAAAACTGCAGCTACAGCAGGACCTTCTCGTTGCTTGGTGGCCGGGAGCACCCGAGGCCCCTGCAATGAGAATTTGGGGGCAGAACGGCGAAACAGGACAGAGCGAATATTCACCTCCCGGAGATAGCCCAGTATTTGAACCAGCTGAAGAGAAACGCGCGGCGGCTCAGGTCGGCCGGGCCCACCGGGATGCCCCTGTACTTGCGACACACTAGAGGCTGAGAGGGAGAAGCAGGGGACGGGGTCCTACATGCTTCCAGGCCCAAGAAATGACCGGGAAACTACAGGTCCTATGTTGGCATCTAAAGAGCAGGCCCTTGGGAACCAACGCAGACACAGACAGTGAGGGAGATGGGAAACGATAATGACTACCAGCCGAGTGAAGAAAGACCGATCCCTTAAGGACATGCTAACGTGGCCCCCGGGCAACAGCACAATGGAGGCTCCGTCCGCTGAGGAGACACCGTGAGCGCTATCAGCCATTCTGGCAGAAGAACCTGTGAACCGGGCTTTCATGGAATCACTGTTTCTGTCATTGAAAAGGGACCTGCAAACAGTCAAGAAAGACCTCACACTGGAGATTAAAGAGATCAGAAGGGATACAGACGCTCTTGGCGATAGAGTTGCAGCACTACAAGACAAAGGAGACAATCGGGACAAAGAAACTAAGGCAGGAGGTTATCTGTCTTCAAGAGCTGCATATAGATTTACAGGCACACCTAGAGGACTTCGAGAATCGTTCCTGAAGGAATAACGTCCGGATCAGAGGAGTGGCGCCGGAAGCAGAATGCAGTGACATCTTTGGTTATGTGCGAGACTTGTTTAACTATGTACTTGGCAACCCCCAAGATACGATAATCAAACTAGATAGAGCGCACATAGTGGGCATACCCCGCTCTGACAAGGCCTCGCCGGCAGACATCTTGGTCTGTGTCCACGGTTTTCAAACCAAGGAAGAGATAATACACAAAGCAATCGCAAAGCACCCAATCTCATTCTGAGACCAGACCCCTACATTGTTTCAGGACCTTGCCTCGCTGACGCTGCAAAAACGTAGGGACTTTAGCCCAGTCACCACCTACATACACAATCAGAATATTGCATACTCGTGGGGCCATCCCTTCAGGCTCATTTTCTGCTGGGGAGGGAAACTACAACAGCTGCACTCCTTGTCAGAGGCCTGTCGTATGCTGGGACTGGATCCACCAGAGGAGAACTGTGGTAGAGAGCCGGTGTCACCTGCCCGAGGTGAACAACAACCACGCTGGCAAAGGCAGGGACGCCGAAAAAGGCAGAGCAAACCAGACCAAGTGGAAATTGTGAAAGGCCAGCGAGAGGCTTTGGAGTCTATCCCTGCTGCACTGGAAAAGGCTGAGGATAATTAAGCACACCCAGTGAGGGATGTCTCACTGAGAACTTGCCAGCGGGCGAAGCGGTGGGAGCTTGACCACAACATGGACCCAATACATATTCCCCGGCGGCCAAGAATGGCCAAAGGACTGACTTTGATCCTTTTGTGGGTTAATATAGTTCATGTTTTTATAGGAATCTTTCTTTTCTGCTCTTTCATTTTTCTTTCTATCATTGGGCATAGTTTCTGGGGCCTCCATTCACCAAGAACTTTCTCTAAAGGGCACATCGCACATACACTCAAGCCTACTTGGGATAGGGCCATAGATCAGATGGGGCGCTTAGGAACGGGAAGGTTTACGCTACATCAACGTTCACGCACCAAGAATGCAATCCACTAGGCTCAAAATCCTCCCCCTCAATGTGAGGGGACTCAATAACCCAGTTAAACGACATGCAATCTTATCATACTTCGACCATACGAAGGCAGACATCTGTCTCCTGCAGGAAACCCACCTTCTAGTCAGGGACTGTCATCGACTTAAAGCGTGTGCTTTCCCCACCTTTCAGGGGAAGGTGGTACAGAAAGAGGCCGAAATCAGAGGGAGACTGCTCTCTTACCGCTTTACAGTGGGGGGCTAGGGGTTGATAGTGGGAACAATTTACGCCCCGAATGAGGAGCAGGAAGGATGCTTACACAAAGCACTAGCAGAAGTGTTGGCCACAGACGAATGCCATATACTATGGGGGGGATCTCAATCTAGTATTTTATAACAGCGCAGACAGATAAGCCCAACTACATGGCCAGGCAGGAGCCTTATCCAGGAAAGGACACGCCACCCTAGGGGAGTTGAGTCTAGTGGATTTCTGGAGGACATCCCACTCTCAGGCAAGGGAATTTTCCTATTATTCTAATGCCAACAAAACATATGCCAGACTGGACTACCTCCTTGGCACCAGAGATATAAATGCACTGGCTGCAGACGCGGGAGATACTCACAGCGACACTCTCTGACCACGCAGCAGTGGTGACCATGGTGTTGCTTCCTCCCCAGTCCCGCCCTTATAGGCAGTGGCACCTGAGAGACACAGAATTACAATGCATAGAAGTAGTGGAACAAATTAAGCGAACACTCTGGGATTACCTTGCACATAATGACACTCCAGAAATTAGCACATCCACCTTATGGGACGCACTCAAAACAGTAGTACCGGGCGAGTTCATGGCGATATACGCTGCGGACAACAAACTCCAGAAGGAGAAGAGAGAGAGCCTCACCCTATAGATCTGGGAACTAGAGCACATACAACAGAAGACAGGGGCCCCCAGGATATGGCGCAAATTCTCAGCATTGCGTTCTCAGATGGCTGTTTTAGACTTGGACAGGGCGGAGTATGCAGCCCTTCGCTTACACCATTCTTTCTATGTGGGGGAGACAAATGCAGTCGCCGCCTAGCACATAAGCTGCGCAAGAACCGATAACAGCAAGGAATCCAAGCAATAAATGATCAAGAGGGAAACCCTGTGACAACAGATACTGAGATAGCCAAGATATTCCGGGGCTTCTATGAACACCTCTACTCGGGTATAACACTAGACAATACAGAGAGCACTAGATACCTTTGTGACGTGCAAACAGCCAGACTGATCAAGGACCAATCCTCAACACTAGAAGGAGGAAGTCATCTCTCCAATCTCCGACTAAAATTGGCTAAATCCCCATGCCCAGATGGATTTACAGCGACTTTTTTTTTTAAACCTTTTGTCTAAAAGTGGCACCTTTATTGACTCAACGGTTCAACACCTTTTCTGTGCATAGAGCGATACCAGCCTCGATGCTGAAGGCCGTCGTCATAGTTATTCCCAAACGCCGGAAAAACAAAACACATTGCAGCTCATACAGGCCCATCTCACTACTTAGCTTAGACTTAAAATTATTCACAGGAATATTGGCCCACAGACTAAGCAGGTACACGCCAGACCTGATCTACCCCAAGCAGGCAGGCTTTATCCCCCAGAGGCAGACAAGTGATAACACCAGAAGAGTCCTACACATACTAGACAAGGCTTCTAGATTCTCGGGCAACTATATGCTAATGACTATTTACGCTGAAACAACCTTTGACAGGGTTAACTGACCTTACCTTGAACAAATTCTGTACCGCTTCGGTCTGGGGAGCGATTCAGAACTCTGATCTTAAACTGTTACCCCTTTCCCACAGCAACAGTGAGAGTCAATTGCCACACATCTGCCCCCCTCCGAGCAGCTCAAGGCATGAGACTGGGATGTCCTTTATCACCCTTACTATTCGCGTTATATATGGAGATGCTGGCGCTGAAAATACGAACACATCCGCAGATCTCTGGAGTACCATTCAGGGGGGACAAACACATCATAAGCCTTTATGCAGATGACGTTCCTGGGAGCCTTTCTCACAGAACTAGATTTCTTTGGCAGAGCATCCGGATTCAAAGTGAACGTAGGGTAATCTGTAGCTCTGAGCCTCTCCCTCCTGCCACAAATGGTGGAACAATAAAAAAAAAAACATATCTGTTCCAGTGGTCCAATGACACTATTCCCTACCTGGGAGTCCAAATAGCAGAAACCACACAAGCCACTGTCACTATCAATTACAATAACCTACATAGACAAATCCGCACTGACATACATAGATGGAAATACCATCAGATTTTATGGTGATGGTAGGGTTCCAGCTATTGAAATGATGGTCCTTCCCAAAATCCTATATTAGTTCCGAACACTCCTTCTACAACCACCCACAGGAATGATTCACAAACTACAGGCTGGGATCATGCATTTCATTTGGCAGGGCTGGAAGCCCAGGATGAAAAAGACTCCGCTTTCTGCCGCCTAGTGAGGGTGGGTTGGGAATACCTAACCTCCAACTGTAGTTTCAAGCGGCGCAACTAAGATACTTAGTTGAATGGAGCCATTCCGAATCGGAAAAGCACTGACTATTCCAGGATAGGGCGGTAGCGGGAACATCACTGATAAAAATCCCCTTTTTAAAGAAATCACACAGACCACAAAGCCTGTATTTGTCCCCCATTACTTAGGCGACAATGGTAGTGTGAGATCAGACTAGTATTAAACACAATCTGACAACGTTTCCTTCTCCTATGACTCCCCTATTTGATAACCCAGATTTTGAACCGGGGGTGGGTGAGACCCAATTCTCTTGATGCCGATGTGCTGTGCCATGGGTCACTTTTTTATGTCGAAGGGGTACTGTTGATTCAGAAGATCAAGGCAGATTATGGCATCACAGATACAAAGCGCCTGTGATATTTACAGCTCAGGCACTGGATATTACAGCCACAAAACAAAGGCGCAGCGCAACGCCACCTCACTCAATATGAGAGGTGGCTTCTGACCAAGACCTCGGACAAGAATCTGATTTCCGACTTATACAAGATACTAAACTCGGAACAAAAACATATTTACAATGCAGGGCGAAGAAGATGGGAAAACCATAGGGAGAGCTCTAAGTGACAAAGAGTAGGATGGAATATGCCACAGGGTTCACCACATGGCCAGTAACATAGCCCTAACTGACATGCTCACAAAGGTAGCAACCTATTGGTACTACACACTAGCGAGAGTACACAAGATTAAACCGTCAGTGAGCACACACTGTTGGAGAAAATGCAGCGCACAGGGTACATTGGTTCATATAATGTGGGAATGTTCCCAGATTCAACAATACTGGACTCAGGTGCTGGACGAGATTGACACACACCTAGACACCCAGCTACTTCTATTCCCCGCACACATCCTAACATGGGTCCCAGACCCACTGACTTACCCATTAAAATCTAAGAGAAGGCAACTGATCGGACCAGCTCTGGGAACAGCCATGCAGAACATACTCGCTCACTGGGGCACTCCACAACTTCCTTCACACACAGGTTGGCTAACCCAGCTATGGCACATTCTAGGAATTGAAATAATAACACTCATGCTAGCCAGGCAGGGTGCGGCTTTCAGCGAGATATGGCGACCCTTTCTGTCTCTATCGCAGGAATTCTGGGAACTCACCTGCTCCAGATATCTGCGCTTGTTACGTCTATCTGAGACACCTACGCCAGAATCCCCTGAGCAGCAATAGCACATACCGGAACTAATCCGCATCTCAAAGCTGGCACTCTGGTAAATGGAGGGCCGGTGGGGGTGGGAAGGGTACGAGTTCATCTGCCTATAAGTTTCTGGCTTGTAAGTTATTCAGTGCCGGGCTCTGCGTAGCCCCAGAATTGCACCAGATCTGCTGTTGGGACTGTATTTGGTTTTGTTTTTTAAACCCTTAAGTGCTGCCGTCGGCCGTTGGACGTCGCGAGCACTACCTTCGTAGTGCTGCGCACGTCCAACGGACGACTCTGCCCCGCCCGTTTTGCGGAAGTGCCGCACTGCCACGAATACGCGGCCGCGGCAAATGGGTTAAGACACTCAAAAATAACAATAAAAGATTTGAACTATAAAGTTGCCCTGTTTTGCACATCCAGGGGGTGACGCAGTGCATTCTCCCAGTCTGCGTCTTCTAATACATCCATGCCCCATTCACATCTACTACTAAGCCCTTTGTAGCAATCTGGACTATTATTTAAGTGTTGTGTATATGTGAAATATCATGTCTTAATGGACTTCAGCGGTGGGGAATCTGCTTTCTAATGGCGATGCCTTAAGCACCTCAGCCAGTCAGTCTTGTGGGTTTGAATTGCATATCTGAGTTCAAAGAATTTAAAATACTGTTTTCTATGCAACACAAATTCATTCCGGAGCTGGGAATAGTCTTTAAAGCCCTCCACTTCCAAAATATTTCCCAGCGTGGATTTCACCCATTAACTGTCCCAACCACAGAGCAATTTTCTTGGTTTTTCTGTTTCTGCCACTGAGTTCTGCTGTGCCCATTCTCCATGTTTTGATGACTGCTCTTGTGGCCTGTGACAGTGGTCCCAATCCCCCTCTATTCTCCAGGAAATACATGTAAGTGATATTTCTCACAGTCAGTCTGTCTAGTCTGACAGCTAGTTTGCAATTCTTCAACAAAGTCCAGCCATTTACATGGGCCAATTGTGAGGCCCAGTAGTTGTATCTGACTTTGAGAGTGCTATACCTCTGTTATAAATTATCTTGTAGATCACTTAGAGCACTATATGCAATGCTCCCATGCCCCACAATTGTGTGTACTGTTCCCCCCTCTATACCAAGGAACAAGGCCTCTGAAGTATAATATGTAGTGTTCTGGACTACATACAGGAATGGGATTAGTGAGATCGTCTTGAACATGGCTGCTCTCCCCATTATCAACTATGCGAGAATGGGCCGCTGGTTGATGTTTTCTTTGAAGACATTGATCACCGTATTAAAATTATGTTTGAGGTCCGTGCTCTGATCCCAGGCCAATTTGATTACCATGTATCAAAACCCTTCTGCCCACACCATCCTAAGTGGCGTTTGTTTCTTCTCCTCCTCTCCGTCATGTGTTAGAGACAACATTTATTTTGCATATGATCTATGTGTATGGATACACATAGATGATATGCAGCTGCATTGGCAGCGATCAGCTCATGCTGTTTTCACATAGGATTATGTCTTCTGCATATAATGATAATGTGTCTCCTACTTTTCACTCCCATCTGAAACCCTTGTACTTCCTTATCTGTTCTGACCAACAGGCTAGGGGTTCCAGCAACAGAATGAAAAGCAGTGAAGAGAAGGAATCCCTCCATGGTTCCTTCTTAGGGCTGAATGTATGTGGCGTTGTTCCAGTAACTCTCACTTCAAGGTGGGCTGTGTGTCAAGCAGCTTCACCCATGCGGTATTCCAAACCAAGGCCAAATTCTTTTAATATCTCAAATCAATCATCCCATCCAAAGGAATTGAATGCCGTCAAGCATTTAAGGCTAAGAATACTCAAGGGGCTTCCATTTCTCTGTTTCTCATTCAGTTCTGTAACCATCCCAAATTCAGCTGCGTGGATCATTTAACAATGAATCCCGACTAATCTAGGTGGATGAGGATGGCTCCATCAGTGAGGAGCTTGCTAGCAAGAACTTTAGCCAAGATTTGGGTTCATGGATTCAGGAGTGAGAATTGAAGCAATCCTCATCTTCTTTGCCTTTCTTATTGATGACATGTATAGTGGCACGAGGAAAGTCTCCCAGTAGTCAGTCTCATTTCTTCACCTCTGTGAACGTATTTAGCATATGTTTCCATATCAATGATGACAAAATGTTTGAGTCTTGGGACTTTAATCGTTTTCATCTGGGATATTGCTTCTCCCACCTCTTCAATCATTATTGCTTCATCCAACTTATAATGGATCTCCTCTGAATGTGTGTGGTCTCCTCTCGTGTTTCTGTTTTGTATAGCCTCTTTTAAACTACAGGAAAGGTGTGAGCAATGTCTTTGTCTTTCAATTAAAATGTTACCTTGTGTGTTCCTCACCTTTTTCACCCATATAAATCTCTTTTACTTAAATGTAGTTACGCCAGAAGTTTTGCTGCTTTAGTGCCTCACCCATAAAGCCTTCTCTGGTTAGCCAGGCAGAGTATCTTGACTCCCTTATTGACTACCACGTGGAATTTTGCCTCTGTGTATTTCATTGTCTGATTAACAGCGGTTGTGGAGTACTCCATAGTTCTTTCTCTGATATCTTCACTTTTTCCTCTTTCTGTTGCAACCTTTCTTCTTTTTTCCTACATTTGTAGTTACTTTCTGCCAAAGCACATCATAATGTATGCTTCCCATATGGTTCCTGCTAGCTGTACAGGCCCCTTGTCCTCAAAGTAAAGGCCAGTAGTAGATTTGTCCCTTAGTCTCCAAGCATTTAATCTCCATCTCTTCCCCACGCTTCGGGTTCTATTGCCCACTGTGAGTCCCAGTAAGGAGTGATCCGGAATTCTTCTGCCCTCATTATCCTCAGCATTTTCAGTTCTGGAATGAAAACTTAATGAATGCAAACTTAATCCATTCTAGAGAATGTGTGGTGCACTTCTGAGAAGCAGGTCTATCTGTTATGCTTCAGTCACTACACATCTATTAGGCCATAATTTAGAGAAAATCTCAGTACATCTAAGAGTAATTAGCCCACTTTTAGTACATTCTCTTGCCATCTAGGCAGGGCATATTCCAGTGATAGTTCACCTGTATAGGCAATTACGGTTCTGTCCTTGTTTTCTGCCTCTTTTTAATTATAATAATCCAGAAGTGAATATTAGGCTATTAATATCTATTGGTTTAAAAACATGCTGACCCAAGCGAGTGTTGAGCAAGATCTTCATGCAAAGAATCTGTCTGATGGATTGCACAGACACATAGGAATGCCTGCACCTTCCATCAGATAGATTGTGCAGGGCTGGAGAAGTTCAAGCCCTGCCATGTTGTTGAGACAGAATATCGAGTTGGAAATGTCGACTTACACAAATATAGAATTGGAAATATAGTGATTCAGAAATATCGACAGGAAGAATATCGTGGTCATGAATATCGAATTTAAGTTAAGAAATATCATTTTTTTAAATATAGAAATTAGTCTTATGTATTTTAGTTTAATTTTTAGATGCATGTGATGTATGTTTGTATTAGTATTTTTTCTGGTTTTAATATATATGTTACATTTTTAGTGGTTATAAATGTTATTTGGTTCCATAGCGGGTTGTGGGGTTGTAGGGGAAAAGGGTGGGAAGTAATTTAATTATAAAAATTATTGATTTATTTTTTATTTATTTAATTTAGATTTTATAGTGTTAATTGTAGAAAGTAAGTTGTAATTAATTAATATGAATGTATTAATTGATAATTAATAATGGTAATTGTGTAATTGCTTTTTATGTGCGGGTTGTGGGGTTTAGAGGGGTAAAGGGTGGGAAGTAATTTATGTTTAATGAATTAATAATTAGTTGTTAATTTATAATAACTCATTAATTGATTAATTATGGTAATTCTGTGATTTGTTTTAGGTGTGGGTTGTGGGGTTTATGGGGTAAAGGGTGGGATTTGTTTTTTTAAAATATTTAGTTCTTCATTAATAATAATTGATTGAAAATTAATTATGGAAATTGTGTAATATTGGGTGCGGTTGTCGAGTTTATAGGGGTAAAGGGTAGGGGTAATGTATGTTTAAATAATTAATAATTCCTTGTTAGTTTATATTAGCTAATTGGTAATTATGGTAATTGTGTGATTTTCTTTAGGTGTGTATTGTGAGGATCATGGGGTAAAGGGTGGGAAGTAATTTATGTTTAATTATCAGTTGTTAATTAAAATCAATTGAAAATTAAAAATGGAATTTATGTAATTAATTTTAGATGTGGGTTGTGGGTATATAGGGGTAAAGGGTGGGAAGTAATTTATGTTTAATTGATTAAAAAAATTAGTTGATCATTATTATTCAATAATTTATATTTAATTAGGGTATTTGTTTATATTTTTTGTGTGTGTTTTATCGTTATAGTGGTACAGTGTGGGGAGTAATTTAATTTCACTTACTTTATAATTAGTTGTTAAATACCATTAGTTTTTTAATTGAAAATAGGTTTTAAGTGTGTCATTAATTTATTTACAGTTTAATTTTAGCTGTGGGTTGTGGATATTATAGGGCTAAAGTGTGGAAAGTTAAATCATTTCTGTGAGTTTTAATTTGTTTTAAAATTAATATTTCCTTAATTGGTAAATAATTATGTTAATTAAGGAAGCACCTTTTTTTCAAATTTAGATGTGGGTTGTGAATTGTGTGGTGTTAAAGGGTAGAAAATAAAAAAAAGAAAATGTATGTAATGTTTTTTTTAAATAATTTGTAATTAAAGATATTTATTTTTGTAAATTATTGTTTATTTAATATAATATTTATAGGTATTTGTCATATGTATTAATCATTATATATTTTTCTTTTTATAAATATATTAGTATTTACATTTTTAAAATATTTATATATTTTTGAATGTTTTTTGTTTTAAAAAAACGTTTGTTAAAATTTTGTATGTTTAAAATTTTGAACTGACTGGAGTGAGAATATTAAATGTTACTCCTCTGCAATCCAACACTTTCCCTACTGTTGCACTCACTGGTGTGGGAAAAGTACTTTTTACCCCTTTACTATCCAACACTTTCCCTACTGTTGCACTCACTGGAGTGGTAATATTAATTGGTACCCCTCCGCTATCCAACACTTTCCCTACTGTTGAATTCACTGGAGTGGGAATAGTAATTTTTACCCCTCCTCTATCCAACTTTTTACCTACTGTTGCACTCCCTGGATTGGGAAAAGTAATTTTTACCCCTCCGCTAACCAACACGTTCCCTACTTTTACAATTATTGGAGTGGAAATAGTAATTTGTACACCTTTGCTATCCAACAATTTCCCTACTGTTTCACTGACGGGTGTGGGAATAGTAATTTTTACCTCTCCGCTATCCAGCACTTTCCTTTCTGTTGCACTCACTGGAGTGGGAATAGTAATTTTTACCCTCTGCTATCCAACACTTTCCTTACTGTTGCACTCACTGCAACTCCTGGGCACTATCACACAGGAAGGTGTCCTGGCACTGAGCAGGTGTGAGTCTAGGCACACCTAGGGCCTAGCAGAACTTCTCAAAAAGCCAGGTCTTGAAGCTTCTTGCAGAATTCAAAAAGTAAGGAGGAAGCTCTTGCGTGTAGCGGCAGGTCATTCCACACTTTAGGAGCAATGTAGGGGAAGGCTCGACCGCTGGATCTGGTTTTCCATATATGTGAGATTTGTGCAAGTAGGAGTACAGATGAGTGAGGGGGTCTGGAAGGTTTGTGAAAGCAGATATGATTGTTGAGGTATTCAGTGCCAGTGTGATGTAGTGCTTTGAAAGTGGACGAGCTGTTCAAATTGTGCTATTTTGTGAATGTTTAGCCAGTGGAGCTCCTTCAGGTGAGGTGGTATGTAAGTGTAGCATGGAAGGTTGAGAGTGTTTCTGGCTGCTGAATGATTTGCAGCCTTCTGGGGATTTTTTGTTGATCCTAGCATAGACAAGGTTTGTGTAGTTCAGCTTGCTTGTGACCAGGGAGTGAGTGACAATTGTCCGGGTGCTGACAGAGCGCCATTTGAAAATCTTTCTCAACATCTTCAGAGTATGAAAGCAGGAGGTGGTAATGGCATTGACTTGGGAGGTCATGTTGAGTTTGCGGTTGATGATGATCCAGAGTTTTTTGGCACTGTGGTCCTAGCTCTGTTGGCCACCAGGTGGAATCCCACAGTGATACGCTATTCCCGAAATCACAATTTCGGTCTTGTCGGTGTTAAACTTTAGACTGTTGGTCTTCATCCATTGGGCGATTCCAGCCATGTGGACATTGAACTTGATCTGGGCACTGGGCATCTTGTATGTGAGGGAAAAGAATGACATGTAATCTGCGAAGGAGAGGACATTGATATCATGAGAGTGGATGATGCTGGCCAGCTGGAAGAGGGTCTGGCTCAGGGAGGATCCCTGAGGAACTCCACAGATGTGGGCAACCGGTGGCAGGCTGACTGGGTCCTTCCAGTCAATGAAGGTGCAGATCCATTGGTGATGGTGTCCGTGGATTCCGATGTGTAGGTGTTGGATGAGGATGGAGTGGGAGTCTGTGTCAAATGCAGCAGAGAGGTCCAGGATGATGAAGGACGCTGTGTCTCATCTGTCCAGAGTCAAGGGGATGTCATTTGTTGCAGTGCTGAGGGCCGTTTCCATGCTGTGTTTGGGTCTGTAACCAGACTGAGTGATGTCAAGGAGTTTTGGACGGACTTCATAATAGCAGTGGTTTTGTCTTGGGTGTGGACAGGGCATCAGATCAGCACTGGTTCTTTGGATAAGATCGGGAGGCGTTTGGCACAGTCTGTTTGGTCTGGTTGTCGGCTTGAGTCTCTAAAAATGGTGGTGATTTTGTTGCTGAAGAATTGAGAGAAATTGTTGCTTAGGTCCTGCGAGGGAGTGATTGGGTTGGAGACGGCCAATGGGGAGGTGCACTCCTTCACAATGGGGGAGATTTCTTTGCTTCTGCTGGTGCTGCCATTGATGTAGCAAGCCAGAGTAGCACGTTTTGGTGCTCTGGATCATTTGGTAGTTGTGTCTAAGGGCAGATTTGAATGTGCTCCTGTCTGCATTGTCCTAGCTCATTATCCATTTGCTCTCCAGTTGTTTGCAGTGGTGTTTCATCAGTCAAAGTTCCTCCATGCACTAACTGACCTTGATTCTAGATCAGAGGTCTGAAAACTTTTGGATGCTGAGATCCCCCTGTCAAAATTCTTTAGGAATAAGGACCTCCTCCTGATAAAAATTTCTAGAACCTGGTGCTCTTCATCATCGACAACCATAAACCTCCCCAATTTCCATGGCAAATCATTTTTACGGTGGGGAAATAATATTAAATACTGTTTAGCAAACCAAAGGGTGACTGTGGTTATGTGTCAGGGGCTTGCCACACAGTTAAAAAACAAAATCCCCATAAAGAGTTACCTAAAAATGCACAATGGAACATTATTTTTCACAAACAGAACATCATTTGACAAAAACCTATTCAGATGAGAACACCTTTCTGAACTAATGTGATGAGCGTGCTTGTTTTTCTGTGGTTGCACCTCATTAGTACCACTATAACACCCAAATATAGCCAATGCCAATGAAAAGGTGACCAGTCCAGCTTCGCAAAGGACCTTCTCCTGTGCAGCAACACGTATCACTGCTTTTTAGTCACTTTTGAACCATTTAAGAAATAAATAAAAAAAATTGGGGGATAAAATCAGCAGATTATGTGGCAGATGATGGATTTTGTGGCAAATGCGGCAAATCTCTAATTATGCTAAAATCGCCGCAGCCACACAATCACATATTCACAGTGACCCTGGGTATAATGGCTGTAATGCATGGGCTGCAACTTTTGTGCAAGGCATTGGGGTGGGATTGTTAAATCTATGGTCAAGGGACAATCGATATTTGCCCGGCGGTATCGCCTCTTTAACCCACGAATTATTAATCAATGAAGAGGCAGGCACTGGAGACGGGAAGGCAGGAAACAAGGTTTATTCTCTCCGGAGGAGAACACATCAGTTCAGACAGCAGGTATCATCATGAGGTGCTCTACCCACATCTCTGAGGCCTGGCCTCTTATACACAGGTTTATTGCTTTATTACATACAACACATTCTTGGCAAGGCTTTGATATACGGAAAGACATTCATCGGAACCCCCGCTCCCAGCCCGTTCCCACACACATACACAGCAGAAGTCCCCACCCCGGTCACAACAGGTGATGATTATCACGCAGCTGGACATTCCGCCGATTCACGGAATGTGGGGGGTTTGATCGGATCTCATAGGGAGGGGGCTTTGATCAACTCGAGGGTCCTTCAATGAGGGAAGCTTCCTACTGTACGGGGGGGGCAATAAACAGTATCCGCAGAGCTTAGGTGGTGGCCTGGGAACGAGGAAGACAAACGGGCACACAGGAAAAGGGGGCTTGCATCAAAGGACCTGGGACCAGGAAAGGAATGAAGGGAAGTGTCGCGCTGGGAACGGGATGGGGTTCTGAGGCAGGGCTGCGCTGAAGAGGGGTTTATGACCCAAGGCATGTGTGAGCGGGGGTTGTCAGAGTGTGGGCTTTGTGAGGGAGGAGGGCTATGCTGGGGGCCTGTGGCATGCAAAAGGGTTTGTTCTGATCGAGGCACCTAAAATGGCGGGTGCGCACGACAAAAAGTGTGGCATCAGGGGAAAAGGGCAAGATGGCGCAGATAATGTTTACCAGACCGTACTAATTTTCCACAGTCCTCCCTTTAACATATCCAAGACATCTTGCTGGCCTATTTCCAATTCATGTCGACTGTGGTGGTCATAGGAAAAGAAGTGGGTACCCAGGTGAAGGAGTTATAAACATTACATTTTAAAATCTTTCATCTTAGGAGGCGGGTCTATCAATAAAAAACTCGTTGCAGGAAAGCCATAGTAATGCAATAACAGACAAAGATGATTCTGTAGTGAGAGCATTGGGTACATTTCATAGCTGCTTATAGTCGTTCGGAATGTAAATTGATAGGTCATTACACATGTGAGTTCTGTTCATGTTTGGTTGGAGCATAATTAATACAATGGTGGCTGGGAGAGAAATGAGACGTAGTAGAAACGATAATTGAGGGCGTCAATGTTCGAGGTTAATGAGTTCTCAGCATTCTTTGTCGTCTTTTGTTGGCGCTGTGGAGCACCGGCGGTGGAGCTACGGGTCCAGCTCTATTCTAGGTCCCGCGTTGCAGGGCACGACCTTTTCCTCGCGTTTCTGGTCAAAGAGGTCCTTTTCGCCCTGTGTCTTTTGAGTTGATTGTCAAAAAAAGGTTCAGATGGAAGAAGAGTGTGTAGTCCATAGGGTAGGTCGGAGAAAAAGGGGGGGGATGGAGCTGGGCCAAATCGGGAACAGATCAGGGGGGCGGAAATTTCAGGTAGGCGGGCTCATGACCGAATTCAGAGAGCGGGGACTTTTCGGCACACGTTGAACATTGAGTAGGGGCATCAGGTCAGCCCTTTCCTCTCACTTTGACGGAAACAGTGCCTCGTCCTGCAACTCCTTTCTGTCGCGGTCTCGCCTTGGCCAATGTCGCAGATGTTCCACGATCTGTAGTCAGGCCACGTGCTCCCACATCCGGTCCTTCTTTCCTCCGACAGTCGTACCCTTAAATTAGTTTGAAAAGACAGTCTTTAGAGAATTGGCAGAGGAAGGTAATCACATAAGTCTATTTCTCTCCCAGCTCCAGGCAAAAATGGAAACGTCCGTTATATTAGGGTTCGCAACTAACATATAAATGATTGATGATGGGCCTGCTGGATTTACTATAACTTTCCTTCACTGTTATTTCTTTGGTGTTTGTTGGTCGTGGGACGAGATCTGGCACCTTTTATTTCATTACAGTTACGTCAGTTCCTTTGACGGAGACCCACCTTCTTAATACGAGCCTTACGAAGCTATACCGTTCTCCAGGGCTTTACATTTAAAAAGGGTGCTGTGGGCTATCACCATGGTCTGACAGGTATCTTGCTGAGGGACGAACATAGGCTAAACATTTTTCATTCTATCAATGCATCCTGCCTAAACATTTTCGCTTTCAACAGGGTTCATTGCAATGATTTCTTCGCTTCGATCTAATTTTTAACTTTGTAAAACATCATTCTGGTTCCTACGTAACCTCTTATGGCCTGACTACTTAATTAGAAAAGACAGAGGTCTTATGGGAAACAACTAGGGACGTAGAAAACTGTGGTAAGGGCGTAAGTAGACCCATCTCTTATGACCGGGGGTGAGGGACAGTTTTATAACCCTCGTCTGGGGCAGCTGATACGAAACAGGGGGCGTTCCGGGAACATGAGGATGTTTCGATCACCTTTACTGTTTGGGTATTGCGACAATTCGGGACGGGGAAGGTCGCGTTATCTGAGGCATCTTTTTATAACACAGGAGCCGCTGACATGTAGTTCCCTTATTTCGGGTCAGATTAGGGAACCTCAGTCGTCTTACCTGTCCTTTCCCTAATGGCCAAATCTCGGTTTCATCAATTTTTAGCAGAAAGGAGAGGTAGTGACACGGCGTCAGGGTGATTTTTTTATTTAGGATAAATTTTGAGCAAATACTTGTGGTATTTGGAGCCAATTGGGTGGTGCACTAGGGGTGGCGGTTTGCCAATTTAGGTGCTGGTCGTTCGGAAGAGCGAGAGAGAGAGAGAGAGAGAGAGAGAGAGAGAGAGAGAGAGAGAGAGAGAGAGAGAGAGAGAGAGAGAGAGAGAGAGAGAGAGAGAGAGAGAGAGAGAGAGAGAGAGAGAGAGAGAGAGAGAGATGTGCGACAACAGGCTAAATAGTACACGTGCAACATGGGGAGTGACCGTGCATTAAGATAGGCTATTCAGCGCGTTATATAACATAAGACATTACGGGTCTGTGTTAGAATTTTGAAAGCATGCAGTTTGGGATGGACGAGCATTAGGCCGGGTACAGGGGACATACATCGAGTAAAAGGGGCACCATTGTGTCGCATTTCTTGCATTCTCGGTCTTTTAACCAGTTAAGTCAACGCGTCAGTCATACACAAACATCATCTCATAGTTTCGGACATACGTGACAGGCGTCCATTCACGCAACACGGATTAAGGGTGATCGCTTTCATCATGTCATACAATTTATTGGCTCTTTTGGTACAAGAGCAGTTTGTGTGTGTGTTTAGGTGCCACCAGGCAGTGTTAGTCCGCTTTGTGTATCAGACATGGCGAGGCTTCAGATCTTCACCATACCTTGGTCGTGATTCCGATGTGGCCTGCAGGGGGGGGAAAAAAGAGGGGAGGGGGACAACATTCGAGCATATCAAAAGCACGGGTACGAAGGTCTTTTACTTACCTCATACTCGTCTTATCTCCTCGGGATATAATCCCTGGGGTTGTGGTTTCTGGAGCCAAGGGGGGGGGGAGGCAGTGTGTCCTTATAGGCTGTGAGTAGGAAAACGTTAGAGAATCAGAAGCACTTAGCGCGAGGTTTCTAGTTGGTAGGTGGACTTAGCTATCGGGGTCCTTAAATCTCTTCCAATGCTATGATGTTCTAAGGTTTATCAGCTCTTCGGTCAACTCTGTTCCCTAGTACCTTTGAGTGTCGTATCTTTATAATATTCTATCATTTACATCGTTTCACTTTACCCACCCTTTATGTTCCATTTTTTTTTTTTTACACCGTTTCGCCTTACCCAACCCCAGAAATCGAGGTCTTTCTCCATGCGCGAGTCCCTGAGTCAGTCGCATATGTGACGGCAGAGTGTCGTGTCTTAGATTCGATCCTCCATCCGGGGCTGGGCGACCATCTTCTATTAACCTTAAAGAGAGAGCAGAGTAGGGTGCACAGAAAAGAAAAACTCTCCCGCCGATCCCACATTTTAAATAAAGCATGCAATACCCGTTCATAGTTTCGAAAACCTTTATTTGCACAATCGTTCAGCATGTTGATAGGACAGTGTGATCGGGGTTGGCTGGATACGGCAATGGCTAAAGTGCGTACAGTAGAGGGGGGGGGGCTTATCTTGTAGGATTAAAAACATGTTTAAAAAAGGTTCATTCATTCATTCGCAGTGAACTAAAAACGTCTATCGAATAGTTGAGGGACCAAGGGGCATTCATTTCATAATTGGAAACACAGTTGGACTAGTTGTAATCAAATTCCTATAGGTATACTATGGGAGTGTGTCATAAGCGAGGTTACATGTCAGATATGATAATATCATAATGAATCGTACATTGAAAAACATTTTTCACGAGGTCCTTTTACATGTTCGTCGAGTGAATCCTTCCTCTTTTCCGTCAAGTGTACAAAGGATCATAACATATCTCGGAACATCGAGTCCTTTTTTTAGCGAAAGAAAACACCACGAGGCGTTCGTAAGTTCCTATTGTTACCGGCGTCATTTTGGGCGGGGCCGGGTTAGTCCGGAAGTAGTATCAAGGAAAAAATGTTTCCTACAACCGGCAGTTGGACCAGAGTCCTTTTCGGCAGTTCGAGAATTCATGCTAACAGAAGGAGTGACTATGTCATGCTTATTTCGTTAGCGATCAAGGCAGTTGTTCCTCACCGGAAGCCTGCAGGGGCCGAGGGCTCCTGGGACCTTTGTAGAATCTTCAAGGCTGTGGGGGTGCTGTCGGAGGTGGGGGCTCGTGCCCCGGTGGGCAAGCGCCCGAGTTACGTTGCTGTTCACAGTTACTCTAGCGGCCGAGACCCGCCTTCCAGGGGGCCCAGACGCCATATTGAGGCCTGCAGCAGCCGCCCTTCGTCGAGTCTGCAAGAGTGGAGGAGACCTTTTGGAGCGAACCCATGTCCAGTGCTGCGGAAGTATGGCCACCTGCGGTGCATGTTCGGTGCTGTGCGGGGATTGGCGCAGCCGTTGCATGTTCGGTGCTTCGCAAGTATCGGCACCGTTGCATGTTCGGTGCTGCGCAAGTATCGGCACCGTTGTATGTTCGGTGCTGCGCAAGTATTGGCACCGTTGCATGTTCGGTGCTGCGCAGGTATTGGCACCACCGCCTGGCTGGAGGAGTTCGGCGCTGGGCCGGGGGCTGGGAAACCTCCTATCCGTGGAGGTGGGAGAGGCTCGTCCGCGTCGCCTCTCCCTCCCAGCCCGACCCGGACTAATTTTCGCGGAGGTATGTACAAGACATCCCTCCCCCCAGAGTTGTCGCAGCCATTATTCAAGTGGCGCCGGGCGTGCTGCTGCGGCCATTACGGAGGAGAAAAGAAAGAAGTGTCCCGTCCTTCTCTGGGCCGGGCTTCCGGTGGATGTCGGCCGGACGCCCCTTGCTCTGGCCCCATGAACGGGTTCCTTGGCTCATCGGCTGCAGCCGGATCCAGTTGGCCCCAGTCCCCGGCCATTGGTGGCCGGACCGGGGGAGCATGTGGCGGGACTATCTGCAACTCTCACGTGCCACTGTGGCCGGACTGGGGGAGAGAGAGAGGGGGGGGTCGAGGACATAGACATTCCCCCCCCTACAACTCTCCGGTGTGGTCAAGGTGATCCCCTGGCTGGGTCCCGCTGGCCCTTGTCTCTCCTCCGGCTCCACCCTATGTTACGATTTCCTGGCCGACTGTTGGCAGCAGGACCCGCCTTATATGGGTTGCTGCCGGCTGGGCGTAGCCGTAACCCTGCCCTACTTTGGAAGGTTCCAGAATGGGGGGGGCGAATGTTCTGCTGACTTTCATTTTCTAGTTTACCATTCTTGTTCCAAACGTTTTCTGTTGTTAGGGCATTGATAGGTGTTATTATTACGTACTGTTATTTGTTTCTTGTTCGTCATGTTAAATAAAAGTTCAAGTTCATCAGTGGCCTGCGGATTTCGTTTTTCCATTCCTTTCTTTCCAGGTTGTTTCATGCTAAAGCTTCTGTAAACAGAAGTTTAAGTAACACGGTAACACAGGCAGAGGGATGACGCAGATTCATGCATCACGTACACACAAACTCAGACGGGGAGACAGTACAAATATTATATAAAAAGACCCAAGACAAACATAAAACAGTTATTGGCTATAATTATCTTATTTCTATATGCTGCGCATACTTTTTGTTAGAGCAATGGGGCAGGCTTTAGTTATATGCCTAAAAGGATGCGGAAGAAAGGAGGTAGTAGGTTTTCAGACATTGGCAATATCCCTAGTCCTCTCGGCGAAGGATACTTGTGTAACCCTTACCTCGAAATACCCTAAACTTTTCCCTACTTGGCTAAACGTAAGGTTGCTTGATCATGTGTGTACATTATTCTTTCGGGTTTCTTCGGGGGTTGTCGTCTGTCAATTTAGAGCTAGACTGGGTTTTCCCGTCTTATCGTTGTTTTTGATCTATGAGGACTCGAACATGTCGCTGAAATTGGCCTGGCGAAATCTGTGCCATCGGGCATAATCGAACGTGGTGGTTCTATCTGGCCTGTCCATGTCAGTCTGATTCATCTTTGTCTCGCGCCTTTTCCCTTTCTGCCGGCCTGTTATTCCTGTCGGTCCTCTGCTCCTACTCACGTTCAGTAGAGTCGGGCATTGGGCTTTCCAGTGCCCGGCATATCTACAAAAAGCACATTGGTTTTGCCCTAAGTCTGGCCGTCCTGTGCGTAGTGTCGGGGGATTACTTTCGGGACGTTGTGTCCTGGGGTCGTCCTGTCGATACGTTCCTTTACCTGCTCTGCCCTCGTCTTTTTTCTTTTGTTGCATTGCTTCTTTGCGCCACATACCGAGGCAGTCGAGCATAATAGGCGTTGTCTTATTATCACGAAGGGCTATTTCTAACGTTTCTATTTTATCAAGATCGAAGGATCCTATCAGTGGCCACTGTTTCTCTTGATTTTCTTTGGTATACCTGTGCCACAGTTTACTATAGGCTATGGTAACTAATCCATAGTTTATGAACATGTCTTTATTAGGGATGCCTTCCAGCAGAGCTAGATGATCCACCTCTAATAAACGGTCCGGGCTGAACCAGCTATCGACCAGTGGGGAGAAGACAGACATGACAGCTCACGACGAGGGACAAAAAGTCAGCACTGCCTATCTTATCACTGTGTGCAAAGACTAGACAGAATATTTCTATTCTACGTTGTTTGCAGGCAGTGAATACCTCATGAACCAATATCAAAACAATAAATAAACGACCAGTGGGGAGAATAAGTAGATCCGCAAAGGTCTGCGTCCTCTACCCTTTCACTATCTGCAAAGGGGAACCTGTTCTTTCCTGTTTGTAGACAGAGAATCTCCAGAAAACAATCCGCGAACAGTAGTTCGAGGCCCAAAAACCGTTAATCAGTGTGGGAGGGGGAAATCTCCCGAAAATAATTAGTGAACAAATGAACAATCAGTGGGGGAGAAAGATAGGCACGCTGGCTGCGTTACTTATCCTTCACTGTTTGCAAAGAGAAAGAGCCTACTGTTTCTTCGTGTGCAGACAGTGAATCTCCAAATAGGTCAACAAAGAGTAATACTAGTATTTTCTGAACAATTAAACAATTATTTCGTGTTTCGTCGTGTCTACACGACCTTACCCGGACCGTATGGACAGTTTCTTGTCTTCCGAATCCAGCGCCCGATCGTCCTCTTTTCTTTGTGTTCCTCGCGGCACTCCTGATGGTTCCCAGTCAGGACCGTAGATCACTCGGGAGAGGTCTGTTCGGAACCAGTGAAGTTCGGATGATCGGCTGCCAGACGAGGGTCTATTGGGCAAGAGCTCTCCCGATCGTTGCAGTCGTTCACTCTGTCGTCAGGACCTCTCCCACTGGATCCACGAGTCGCTGATGGGCCCCACGCTTGGGACGCCAATTGTTAAATCTATGGTCAAGGGACAATCGATATTTGCCCGGCGGTATCGCCTCTTTAACCCACGAATTATTAATCAATGAAGAGGCAGGCACTGGAGACGGGAAGGCAGGAAACAAGGTTTATTCTCTCCGGAGGAGAACACATCAGTTCAGACAGCAGGTATCATCATGAGGTGCTCTACCCACATCTCTGAGGCCTGGCCTCTTATACACAGGTTTATTGCTTTATTACATACAACACATTCTTGGCAAGGCTTTGATATACGGAAAGACATTCTCGGAACCCCCGCTCCCAGCCCGTTCCCACACACATACACAGCAGAAGTCCCCACCCCGGTCACAACAGGTGATGATTATCGCGCAGCTGGACATTCCGCCGATTCACGGAATGTGGGGGGTTTGATCGGATCTCATAGGGAGGGGGCTTTGATCAACTCGAGGGTCCTTCAATGAGGGAAGCTTCCTACTGTACGGGGGGGGGCAATAAACAGTATCCGCAGAGCTTAGGTGGTGGCCTGGGAACGAGGAAGACAAACGGGCACACAGGAAAAGGGGGCTTGCATCAAAGGACCTGGGACCAGGAAAGGAATGAAGGGAAGTGTCGCGCTGGGAACGGGATGGGGTTCTGAGGCAGGGCTGCGCTGAAGAGGGGTTTATGACCCAAGGCATGTGTGAGCGGGGGTTGTCAGAGTGTGGGCTTTGTGAGGGAGGAGGGCTATGCTGGGGGCCTGTGGCATGCAAAAGGGTTTGTTCTGATCGAGGCACCTAAAATGGCGGGTGCGCACGACAAAAAGTGTGGCATCAGGGGAAAAGGGCAAGATGGCGCAGATAATGTTTACCAGACCGTACTAATTTTCCACAGGGGGGGAGGGGGGAGAACCATACTATATTTCATGAGATGCTGAAGGCTTAGCTTTTACAGCTGCATGTAACTGGGGGTTTCTGAATATCATTTATCATAATTAAAACATACCATTTAAAATCATTAAAGATGAACTGTAAGTTCCATGTAGGATGTTTTCCTCAATTCCAAAGGAGGAAGTGGCCCCTTAATCTTCTCTAATTCTGTTTTTCTAAAAAGGTTTTTATTTTTGACATGAAAACAGATGCTTCTTTTTGAGCAAAGAGCAAAAACTGACTGCTGGTTATATTAGTTTGCTGCTATTGTTGACTTCAGTAATGTTTAGGGCGGGGTTAAAGATGTGGCTAAAAACCAAATTTGCCTAAGTTTTTTTAGATCTTTCACCTCTATTACCTACTTATAAAATAATGGGCAGCTTAAATGAAAAATAAATAACTATAAAAAGTTCTTAGTTGATACTACATTATGAAACCTCTATTAGTTAATGTACTACAGAGGTCTGTGTGTATCCAGAGAGCTGCTGAATTAAATCTTGGTTGGTGCAGTGGGGAATACTGACTTGTGTATTTTTAGAGCTACGAGGTCACAGCCTGTGACAAAAAGCACTGTGAATATGCAAGTCCTTATTTTATACTTGCATTACACACAGTATAAGATAGACTGCTATAAAATGTGCGAAACGTTTTACAATAAAATGGTCCTTCCAAAATATAGATTTTAGTAATACGCAGACCGTACTTAATGCTATTTTATTTTTTACATACCTGTTCCTTCAACACCTTCTCCAGAAAAGTAAGCACTATGTCAATGCAATGACAATTAAAAACATGCACTTCACAGCTCATTTGTTAACTTTTTGCATCATGAGCATCTGTTACGTTTGCAGATTTTCGATACACAATTGCAGATTAAGTCGTGTATATTTACATTGCTTTAAGGCAAGCAGCCAATGGCAGAAAGGCACTTTTAGCTAGCTGTCTGCCAGGCTTTGGTTTTACAACATCAGAGTCCCTGAATGACACTTCAGCTGAAGAGCCTGAGGAATGCGACTCAACGGCCCCCCTGGGGGTCGTGCCCCGCAGATTAAAGACCTCTGGTCTAGATCTTGGATTATTGTGTTTGAGGGGGACAGGGATTCGGCACAGGTGGTGGTCCAACTGTGGAAATCCTTTATGCTTTGGGGAGGCTGCTGCTAGGTTTGGTTCTGTGGGTGTTGGGAGCGGTGTTCCAGTCCTGGTCAGTGATGCTGTTCCAGTTTCAGCTGGCTGGTCTGGCGGTTGCAGAAGCTGATGAAAATAGGGTCCCGGAGGTGTCCGGTATTGTGCGTAGGTCCCTTTACTCATTGGGTGAGGCCCAGGCTTCCCCAGTTTTCAATGAGGGCCCTTGAGTTGGAGTCGGCATTGCCTTCCAAGTGGAAGTTCAGGTCTCCGAGTAGGATGTAATTGTTAGCATTGAGGACAAGTAGTGCATCGAAGTCTGTGATGGTGTTGGAGAGGTTGGTGCCCTGTCCCGATGGTCTGTAGATGAGATTGCAGCTTAGTGTGAAGTTGGCTGTGATGTGAAGCTCGAACGTCAGGTGTTCTATATTGGGGAGTGCCATGTCTGTTGATGTGGTGCAGCTGATAGTGTTCTTGTGGGTGATGGTGATTTCATCTCCAGTCTCGTGAAGTCTCCAGTATCCTAGTCTGTATCGTAACATAGAAACCAAACCAAGAGTGATCCCAGGGCAAACATGTGCAGCCGGCAACTTACCCATTCGTTTAAACTTGATTTAGGTTCCAGGGTACTGGAACGTTTAATTGTTCATTATCGTTTTTGAGCGCTTCATCTAAGTATAAAAATTGAAGTAATTTGTACCAATTTTTCCCGCATTTACTCCTTGTATTGTCTTTCAGACCAAGATGGCTACATTGCCCAGTATGCTAATGCAAAGCCCAAGTGGGCTAGCCTGCTTGGATCCACAGAAGAGCACAACCTTTCCAGTAATCAGGCAAAGCCAGAAGGACAAATTTAGGTAAGAGCTTTAACGAGATTTTGTTCTTCTAATTACTACAGATCATCTAAAATGTGGGACAAACTGTTGCAAATCTTTGAACATAGATTATTGTATAGTTTGTTGAAAACGATACATATTTAAGCTTTGGACTTCAATTACATTTTTGTCAAAGGTCTCTGAGGTTTATGAAGTCCATTCTGTTATTAATTGTTTACTGCTTGTAAAGGTGGACAAATTCCCTACCAAGTAAGAACTGCACAATGTGGGCATTTTAACACGCTTGAAAAAATTGTTACTTGTCAGTGCACAATTCTCTTATGCAGAATGGAGCTAAGGTCTCTCTTGCTTCCTTCCATGAATTATCTCACTTGGATGAGAAGTGGCTTATAAATAACAGCAAGCCTCCTTACTGCCCCATAAATATTTGCCCAGGCAAAGTACTAAAAAGAGAGCATTCTAGCTTGCCCTTCTATTGGAGGTATTTTTAATGCCGCTATCTCCCCCCTGGGATTGTTCCACTCTTATTTAAAGCAGCGCTTATTATGCCTTTTATTAAAAAATCCCTCTTTAGCTGCCTGAGACTAAGTTATATTTTGACTTTTTTCACTACTTTCTTATAATCTCTTAACCTTTGGTAAGAGCAATTACCATCAAGTTGAAGGGTTTTGCGGATAACAGTCACTTCTTTGACCCTTACTAATCCATTTTCCATCATGGTTTTAATATGAAACCCGTGGTGGTCTCACTACTATTCGAACCTAGGTCTATCACTGATGGTGGCGATGGCTGAGCGATAGGCGTATCGGACCTGCCTGTGGCCTTCAATACTACGGACTACCATACTCTGTTTCTTGGGCAGGCTGATGGCACCAAATGTGGTGATAGAGCACAATCAGTCAGGCTTGGCCCGATACCTCGGAGCCTAAGCCGGTGTGTGGTGCACCTCAAGACTCTTTTTGCTTTCTATTTTTATTTGTACCCTCTTGCCTGCCTTAAGCTAGACGTTTTTGCTTTCAGGTATCCAGATGACACTCCGATACATTTGAAACTTTTCCAAACTAAGAGGTCTGACCCCAGGACGATGGATAGATAGATAGACATACTGGTGGATTCAAAAGTCAGTTTCCCGTAGGGCGTGTCACCCTGAATGGAAATGCTGGTTTTAATAATGGTTACCATTTCACACAAGGCTAACCCACTCTCAATTTCTCCTAGTTTCCTTTCTAGTACAATGGACCTTTAATAGAATTGGTTAGATCAAAATCATAATAATGCATTAAGCGTGTTCCATAAAAGAAAGAATCGCTATTCTAAGAATGGGCTAAAAGGTGTCCGTAAGAACCCATGAAGAGTTCAAGTTCAAGAGAAAAGAGTGAGATCGTGCCTTCCATGAGATATTTAGGCATTAAAATCATCCAAGATGTTAGTAACATCGCCGCTCATAATTTGGAGCGAGTACATAAAGAATGCCGGAAACAGCTTAAGGCATGGGACAACCTCCCTCTATCTATCTTTGGAAGGACAAATTTGGTCAAAATGTCTATCTTGCCCAAATATACCTTCCTGTTCAGCTCTATCCCGATGGCCTTTGACAGTAAGCAGATAGCCAAATGTCAACAAGATATTAATTCCTTTATTTGGAGGTATGGAGCTACACGTCAGGCTTGGAAAAAGTTGAGGAGGAGGAGGCAAAAAGGAGGGCTAACGCTACCAGATTTGCAATATTATGCCTGGGCGTTGGAACTATCCTACTCCAGAATGCTATTAAAAAACCTCTAGACAGTGCTATAGGAAGGATGTTTCGAGCCATGCTGGAGGGTGCTGGACCTTCCTCTTGCCGGCTTTCTCTTCAAGTTTGGAGACCAGAAATTCTTCAAAAAGATAAAATTAAAAACTCTTCAATCATTGGCCAGAAGCTGGTCTATAATCAGGAAACGATTGGGGCTCAGTTACTTTTCCAATGCAGCACCCCTGTGGGATTCGCCAGGTACTCCACCATGCCTTATAGACAGATTGGCGTGTCCGATAAGGGACGCTGGATTTCTTACATGGTGAGATTTGTTGGCTGGCGGCTCATTGATACCCTGGGAGGAGCTGCGGGAGAGAGTAGGGACGAGTCTTTCTAGATTTAAATACCTACAATTGACTAGCTGGGCTCAGGCATTGCTTAAGAAGGGGGTCCCCTTGGGTAAACACAGCAACTTGGAAAATCTGCCTGTTACTAGACCAGGGGGGGGGTCAAGGAGGTCTCCTGTAGGTATTGGGCGATCCTAGAAGAATTAAATGGCGACTTCAAACTTGCTGAGATTTTATGGGGAGAAGAGGTGGGAGATCAGTGTGAGGAGATGTGGTTGAATTCATTTAGTCTTTTATATAACACTGTGAAACCAACATGGCTGAGACGACACCATCTGTTCACGGTACATCGAGCTTACCTCTCCCCCCAGAAGCTAGCCAAATATCAACCTGGCAAAAAATGCAACAAATATGATCTGCAGGAGGCCTCGGATGTCCATATGTTTAAAGACTGCCCCGCCATTAGTGATTTCTGGGAGAAGGTGATAGATGCTCTATCTTCTATTCAAAATACCACACTACACATCTCTCTTCCTTTGATCATCTTTGGGGTAGTTGACTATATTTCCTGGAATGCCAGATCCTTCTTGTTTTATGCAATTCTCTTGGCCAGGAGGCAGATTTGCAGATTCTGGGTGAATGCAGCTCCACCAACTTATGAAGGATGGTTGTCATCATTATATGAAGTTTCTAGAATTGACTTAGCCAGATCCTGTAGTAGGAAAAGGCTTGCCTTTTGGGACTATCTGGTAAATTGGAGGTAGGATTTCCGGGTTTTTCTTATTCCCCCCCCCCCCCCGGGTCCTATGATTATGCCTTTCTCCTGCTCCTTGGACCTATAACAAGGGCCTTTCCAGTTTCGTCCTGGGCCAACAGGTGATAACAAGCCTAGATGGAGTGATGCAGGTCTCCTTGTAGTGTTTTCATCGTCTTCTTCCGCCAACTAAGTCTCTTGTGCCTATGTTCAAGCCACGTTATTAGATCTGGGCATACAGTGGTGGTCGGAAGTTTTCTCTTGCACTAGGGTATCGGCAAATGAGGACAAAAAAAAAAGAGATCAAGCATCAAGCTCAAAATTCAATTTATCAGCAACAGCAGAAAATCCCATAAAGAGAGGTTTGCAAAACTCAGTAGAGTCTCAAAGCAGTAAGGAATCCAGAGGGATATTCATGCAGTAGCAACCGCAATCAGCAATAAGGTCTGGAGAGATGCCAAGTCAGCAATCAGAATTAAGCCTTCAGCATTCAGCCTTAAGAGTGGGTAATCTACTCCATGAGTGCACTAATATAAACATCCCCAAAAAAATGTTGCAGTCCAAGTTATATCTTCTCCTCCTTTCGGTATTCTTCTGACTCACTCATACCTGTGTCATTCAGAGATCAATGGACAGTTTTAATCAACTGTGACACTTTATTGTTACTATAACTACATATGATGCCTTCCGATTTCAGACCTCCTTTCCAATGGACATGACATATCTAACCTTCTAATAAAAAAAAGTATGTTAGCTTAACAATGAACTATGTGCAATTGAATCATCAGCTGTAATGATAACATTATAAGCACCATACCTTCCATTAGAATGTAAAACATATTCTAAAATTTCAACAGTTCAGTTCAAACATCGCATTTCTTTGTGTGAATATTTTCATTAGCCCTTAAATGATAACGTTTCTAAGCAAACATTTTGAACATTATTATTTTAATCAGAAACATTTTGCAGTTAAGTGAAACCTTTTTAAAGGCATGGCCATGCAACGGTCAAGATCTGAACATTTTGTTGTGTTTCTTTACATTAATGTTTCTGGGATAGTCATTATTGTGAGTAGAGAAGGTGCAATGTTGCAGCAGTTTCTTTTTTTGGATGGAAATGTCCTCATACTTAACGTTTTGAGCCTGTATCCATGCCATGAATGGCCCATGAGTTAGTCTCTGAGATGTGACCGCGCTGGGGTCAGGAGGGGTGCACATGCTTGCCCTTCATAGCGAGCGTGGATACTATCAAATGAATTGCCCTCGATGGATGGTGGTGAATGTGTGTTCATTTAAAATGGCAGGACAGGTCGTTATCAACATCGTATGTACGGGTTGCATACCTTTTCTTACTTTCAGTTCTTCCTGATTTTACATAACAGTTCATCCTGGCGTGCATATCACTGGTGACGTGCCTAGCCCAAACTGCACGTTTCAAACTACACAACATCTTGTTGGGGCGACCTTTCACCCCAGCTCCAATGGCACTGCCTAAACTGCATTTGCACTTCTTTTTCCAATATTTTCTGATTCAGTCCAATGTATTCCTTTCATATTTCCTTTCTCTTTAAACTCATAACACTGTTCAAGTTTAATGCAAGGAAAGCATTTCCCTGGGTTTCTCATGTTGAAAATGGGCCATCCGAACCTCTTATTTAAAACACGTACGAGCGCTGAGTTCAATGAAAGCAGTTTATTAAAAAACCCAATGCATTTCAGGTCCCTTGGGCCCTTCGTCAGGGGCAACTGAAAAAATAATAGCACATACATTAAATACTGTTAACTAATTCATATTCAACATTTCAATAAAAATGCTTTCTACAAAGTATGACTTTTCAATTATCCGTAATTAATACCAATGAAGTTATTTGTAATGTTCCTCTAAACCTCCTAACACCTCTGGCAGCGCTCAATTCCTCTAATTTGTATGTGACACAACTTCACTCAAGCCACGCTTTAACCTCTTGAGTTTTCTACTCCCCCACTTTTAGCATCATTTCTCACCCTTCGTCTGTACGTGCCCAATTATGCCCCAGTTCCCATTACTGATAGCCTTTCTTTCGTACACTAAAACTACCCTGCACACTTCCAACCTCAACCTTACTCTCAAAGCCTCTACTTTCCACCCGCCATTATTCCCCGCCCCCCACCCATTTCCCCCACCATATTAGGATGGCAGGGGGGGAATACCATTGAAATTTCAGAATTGAAACGTTTTGAAAGTTAATTATTTATAAAAAATCTTTGTAGTTACTCATTTATGTTAAACAGCTAACAACTATTGATAAAGCCAATCGTTCTCACAGATTTTAGGTGTAGGTCGTTGTTATATATCTGGATGCAATTACATCTCAGAGAGAAACCAAATACCAGTTAGGTAGCACACTATGAGAATCACAGAAATGCATTTTACGTTTTATCTTTTAGAGAGTCCCCACATTTTTCATCCCACTTAAAGACCCGTCTTCACATATTTCTATGTGACTGATTGTAATCAGTAGCTGTCGGTCCTTCCAGAAGCCTGGCTAGAGCACTTTCTTCCAAAGCGGATGCTGCATTTAATGAAAGACACTGAGCAAGCACACACTTTAAAAGGCTGAAGTTGTTGCGTTGTACAATTTGGACATTACAGTAACTGTTGAACATATTAATGCAGTAAGATATAGAGCAGATTTTTATGTGTTTAATATTTCAAAACTATGCATCCCCACAACTTTATAAGCATTTTTTTCTCACAAAATTAATTTGATTTTAAAATGCACCATTGGCCAATCTTTTTTTCAATTTATTTCTCTGGAGCAGGATCCAGCCTGAGCTCTACGTTTGGCCATTAAGCTAGCCTACGTTGCTCACCACACAAAAGTCATACCAAACTTCTACGCCTCACCACTTTCACATGTCACCAAATGGCACTGGTGGATGGCATCCTCTAATAAATAGAATACAGTGCAGGCCTCGAAAAATAATTAAAATGTTACCGGACCTGAGGGGTAGGGAATTAAGTGACTTGAATAATCTATTCAACCTAACTGGAACGTTATTGACCCATAAACTGGTTTCAAATTGTGTGATGCTGGTGCAGTACTTTACTGAGTTGCCTTTTTCTTCATTATCACATCTAATAGCACCTTCAAACATGTACGTTCAGCATGTCTGCTGCAAAAAACTAAACTATTTTACTTGATTTAATAGACTAAACCTTTGCTCCATGTATAATAAGAAGCTAGCCCACATAAAGAGTACCTGAATTAAAAGAAGTGTTATCGGCATTGGGAAACAGACCAAACAGACCAAACAAGAATAAACAGACCAAACAAGAATAAATAAATTCAAAAGAGACCTGAAAACCAGATTCGAGAAATATGAAAAGGGAATTAAGGACAGGAAGGCAACTAAGTTCTGAAGGGACAGACTAGACTAGGAGAATGGCAGATTTACACCTTTGCCAATAGATTTGATACATGTGAAGTCAGAAGGTTCTGAGTGGCAGTACAAATAGAGAAACAAACTCTGAAATGAGTTCAGACACTGGGTCTGAAATAGAACAAGAGGAGAGCGCTAGAAGAAGAACAGGAGCAACAAAACAAACAGTCTCAAATGAGTTGCGTTTTTTACAATTAGACCAGAGAGTGGACCATCATCCTGTGAAGGGGAGAGGCAGACCAAGAGGAAGAGGCAACAGAAGAGAGGAGGTGAGAGATACAGAAGAAATAGTAGGGGAAAAAACAGGGAGATCAATGCAATCCAACACAAAGAAATAGATCAAGGAGGAAGGCAAAACAATAGTATTATTAATCTAAGTTCCACTGTTTTAACTGAAAAAAATAAGGAAATCTTAGAACTTGGCTTATCTTACTGTCATCAATCGAATTTCAACTATGCACACAGTAGAATGGACTTATATTGTTTTGTTCGAAAATTGAAACTAATTGAAACTAAACAAAGTCCATGATTTAAGAACAATGGGAAATGTACAAAATATTGTGGAAATTATCCAATCGCCCAAAACCCAGATAAACTAGTTGTCTCTGATATTCCTATCCTGGAGTACATGTGGGAACTAGAGAATGAATATGAGGATACCACATCGATCCCTGTTCGCTGCACTGAAGTACTGAATCTAAGATTGTTAGAAGGAGATCATACTCCATTTCGCCCAGGGCCAGACCTATCCCACAAGCACCCAGAGATAATGTGAACATGTTTTCTGACACTGTCACCAAGGATTTAAGAGGTATATTTGAAGGGAGAAAACCTGAAAAATCAAAGAAAAACACAAGAACACAAGATATTCCGGACACTGAACAAATTTAAAAGGGACACAAATACTACTGTAAAACCATCCGATAAAGGAGGGAATGTGGTGCTGTGGGGGAAGGATCTAAATGAATAGGAAGCCCTACTTCAATTGAACAATGTGGAGTGCTACTGACAAATCAGTATGGAGGAATATGAACATGTCCCAAAAAAATGTAATGAGAGGTTAAGCTATTGGAAGGAAACAGAGCTCCTCACATGGGATGAATATCAGTTTTTAAAACAGAAACATCAGGTTCTCCCTGTGTTTTATATGATTCCAAAAGTGCACAAGGATTTAAACAATCCACTGAGGAGACCAATAATATTGGCCCAACAGAGTATATTTGAAAACACATCAAAATCTATTGACTTTTATTTTAACCCACTAGTGAGAACAATTCTGTCATATCTAAGGGATTTATTCAATTGTTTTAAAGAAGATATATGACATAAAATGGGAAGACATGGTGCTGGTGACAATGGATAGATATATCTACGTTGTACACCAGCATCAGTCACAAGGATGGACTAAGAGCTACAGAACACTTCCTTCGAAGAAACCCATGAGATTTGTCAATCATAATCAGATGATTCTCGAAATGATGGAATGGTGCCTGACCAGGAATACTTTTTTGTTTGGAAAAGAATTGTTTCAGCAGGAACAAGAAACAGCCATGGGCACCTTCTTCGCCCCCAGTTATGCTAATTTACATCTGGGCTTGTGGGAGGAGCAGGTGCTCAGAGGCCATTCCTTAGAACACTGGTCAGAGAAGATATTATTTTGGTCTAGAATTATAGATGATGTCTTCGTGTTGTGGCAGGGTACGGAGACAGAGGTGGACCAACTTTTCAATGAACTGAACAATAATGAATTGAATCTGAAATGTGTGGGTCAACAAAGCAAATATACAGTTGAGCTTTAGATATCAGGGTAAGTGTGGAAGGGGTAAACTTGAAAGTACAATTTGTAGCCTACTGCATACTATTTTACATGCGGAGAGCGCTCACCCCTTGCCCCTTATGGAGCGTTCTCCAAAGCTAAAACAGTGTGTAGTACCCCTCAGGAATATGACAAAATTGAACAGGACATGAGACAATGATTTGTCGAGAGGGTATATTCTGTAAATTGTTTGGAAACCGCATCAAAAAAGCTAGAGATCTAAACAGGGAAGTAGGACTGTTTCAACCCTCTAAAACAACTTTGAAAAAGAAAATGCGGAATCAAAGTAGCACATGTAGATTCATTACAAAATACAATGTAAAGCATGAGGAGATGAGAGCCAATCCTGGGGCGAGCAGTGAGGAAAAGACCACAAATCACTTATAGGAAATCGAAGTCCCTGACGGACTATTTGGTGAAGAGTGAATATGGATGAACAGCCCCACAACAGATGTGACTCAAACAGCGAGAAGGATTTTTTAAATGTACAAAGTGCAAGGCGTGCCAGCATGGGGAGAACCGTTCATCTTTACAAACCATTTTTAAATCAACATTAAAATCAGGAGAGGTTTGTCATGTAAATCATGTTTTGTAGTTTATATTTTAAGATGCCATGCAGGATAGTGTATGTAGGTAGCACTACCCTACCAGTCCATAAAAGATTTTTACAACACAGAAGGGCTATCCTCAACAAGGGCAGGAGCTACCCAATAGCGAGGCACTATGAAAAATAACATCAGAGGGAACCCACATCTATGGTGTACAGTTGCCTAGCAAAAGTGCCCAAAAGGAGGAGAGGTGGGGGCAGAGCGAGAGAACTGAGAAAACTAGAAACCTTTTACATCCTTGAACGAGATGCCAGAGAACAGAATGGTTTTAATCGGGATGAAGAATTCTATTAATGCCTGTACTAAAAATGAAATTTGAAAATCCACCTCATTGCATTTCATCATCTATATGAGCTACCTATGAAATGTTTTAACTTTTGACCTTTTGTATAGGATTTTTTTTTTCAATCAAGGAACTACAAGTATGAGCATAAACACTAGCTCTTTAAATTAGCAAATAGCACTTTAGCAAATAGGAGTTTTTATAAATCATTTACATTAGAATGGACAGATCAACATGTTCCTAATTTTTAAGGGGTATTGAACCCGTATATATGGAATGATTTTATAAAGAAAACGACTAAGAACTTTAGTTAGAAAATTGGATATGCACTTTGAAATATTGGTAAATTGTAGCACTAGCACTTTATATTTACAAAGCACATGCACTTTATAAAAAAGAAAAAAGATTCAGAAAAAAAAGAGTTGAATACTTGTAGTATTAGAATGTATGAGATTTAGGGGATTACAAGAATGAATTAACGGCTGCAAAAACTTTTTCATATTATGCATAATGCTCTTGAAATACAAGGTACAATGAGAAATTACGTACAAAATATTAAGGCACTGGAATAGGTTGTAAGGTATTAGGAACTGTCCATTTTTCAATCTTATTTTCATTTGAAGATCCTAAAATAACATGTTCTAAAATGGCCGTTGTTTTTACGATGTAAAACCAGATCATACACTGATAGGAAATGTGATTGTCCCTTGTTGGTGTCTATGCCCATGTATTGCTGTTCTTTGGTATTTAAATTAACTTTATGTGTGGCTCAGGCATCGTGAACAAGGCTGTGATGTAACGGGCAAAACGCGTTGGATGTTTTTTAAAGCATAAAATTACCAGAAAACTAACCTGCGAAGTGCTGATTTCGCTTTCATGTGAAGGGAGAGAGTGTTTTCTTCGATAGATATATATATATATATATATATATATATATATATATATATATATATATATATATATATATATATATATCCAAGAAAAATTCCATGAGCACTTCCCTTGTCAGGAAAAAAGACTCGCACCCCAGGGTCAGTGTAAATAGTAGATGTTATTGGAGACGCATTTCAACCAGAACGGTCTCCTTCACAAGCCAAACTTTCGTGAAAGTTTGGCTTGTGAAGAAGACTGTTCTGGTTGAAATGCGTCGCCAATCACATCTACTATTTACACTGACCCTGGTGTGCGAGTCTTTTTTTCCTGGTGAGGGAAGTGCTCACAGGATCTTTCTTGGATTTACAGCAGGGATCCGATATATATATATATATAATCCAATATTCCAGTAGAAATGCACACTCGGAATCCAGGTTAGTTTTCAGTTGCTGTTTTTTAATGCTTGCTCATTACGCGTTTCGTCTGATGAAACAGGTAACGAGCAAGCATTAAAAAACAGCTACTGTGCATTTCTACTGGAATATTGGATTGTATTTACTGCTGACTTTTGGGCATAGTCAGCGCCATGCACCACCTGGCTACGGGCTCAATCCTCATATGACCCGACGTTTTGAATCGAATATATGTATATATATATATATATCGTGGGTGTTAGCCTGAATGCCAAATTGCCTCTTGAGTGCCTTTTTTTCTGAGCTTTGACTTTCTTGTTCTCCTTGTGTAGAGCTCTCACTTTGAGACCCATTTCTCCTCTGACACTGTGTGTGTGTGCGTGTGTGCGTGTGCGTGTGTCCGACATATGCTTGGAACCTCTTTAGGGGAAATTTATGTGCCACCATCTGGAAGAAAAAAACCTGGCGAATGCCTTAATCATTGCCAGCTTTGTGTTCAGTCTTTATGGTTTGCATGGGGCATTAACATACTGCTATTTGTGTTCCCATTGGAGTGTGAATAATCCAATCCGAGGCACAGTGTTTTCACCTCTGTGTGCAGCACATGCTAAGGTTGCTGGTAGATGTAGTCCCCACAGTGCATTCCAGTCCGAGAAGTTCACACAAACAGGGCATGTAGGCAGTCCCACGTCACGAGCTGAGGTTCAGTGACCGGTTTGTGTATTAAGTAAATCCCTGACAGTGTCAGCTTGCGAGTCCTCCCACTCTCTGTTGTGTGAACATATGGCGGCAATTGTCTCCTGAAGGGGTCCCAATCAGCAGGAATATGCTGTTCTCTCCCCGATACCATGAACAATGTCTTGGGTGGGGGGGCGCTGCTGTGTGCATTCAGCACGTCACACCAGGAAAGATGTCGGCCATCTGCGGAGCTCCAGATCGAGAGGTGCATCGGAATGCAGCACCGACTGCTGCAATAAACATCAAACACCAGTCCCGCCTTTCCTCAAAGAATGGGTCCGACACATGCTTGGAACCTCTTCAGGGGAAATTTATTTGCCACCATCTGGAAGAAAAACACCTGGCAGCGCGTTTCGGCGAATGCCTTAATCATTGCCAGCTTTGTGTTCAGTCTTTGTGGTTTGCACGGGGCATTAACATACTGCTAGTTGTGTTCCCATTGGAGCATGAATAATCCAATCAGGCGCGGTGTTTTTACTTCTGTGTGCAGCACATGCTAATGTTGCTGGTAGATGTAGTCCCCACAGTGCATTGCAGTCTGTGAAGTTCACACAAACAGGGCATGTAGGCAGTCCCACGTCGCAAGCTCAGATTCAGTGACCGGTTATATATATGCATACTAATATTATAAAGAGAGAGCCCAAACCTTTGAGGCGGGTAAACTCAGTAACCACAGCACCAATCACAACACCCAATACAGCGTTGGAAAGGGCAGTTGCAGTAGAAGGACATAGGCTATGCAGATGGCCACCATATACATTTTTTTTAATTTTTTTTTTTTTAATTGTTTTTATTAACCTTTCAAGAAACAGTGGTGTTCATCACAATCATACAGTGCAAGACATACAATTGTACCGTAGGACACAATATACATTTAAAAGGTAAAAGAACCGGGCCAGCAAAGTAGTCCCTTGTGGGCGTGTCTGCGTTGTGCTGTGGGCATGGGCTGGGGGCGTGACAAACGATGGGGGCGTGTGTCCGCCCTTCATGCCATGTGAGTCGAACATACAAGCGCCGATTAAGTTGCTGCGCCGCATCAAGGGGCACGCTAGGGGCGTGACACGCTGAGGGGCGTGAGAAACGCTGGGGGCATGTGTCCGGCTTTCATGCCATGTGAACGCAATTGCGCCGCATCAAGGGGCACACTGGGGGCGTGAGGAACGCTGGGGGCGTGTGCTACGTTCCGCCCTTCATGCCATGTGGGTCGTACATTAATCAGAAGATCGTCTTCTGTGGCCGTGTGCTGGGGGCATGACAAACTCCTTCAGCTGGAGGCCTGGTAAGTAACATTACTGCAGCCTTTCCTGCGCGCTGTTACTGAACTCTCTCATTCAACGAAATTTGATGCACCTGCTACCATCAACCAGGGATCTAGCCGGGCTCAGGCGGTGGATCAGTACACTAATTACACTCGCCTGATAACATCAAACAGGCCTGCATCTGGGCCTCAAGCGGGAGAACACGCAAATGAGCGTATCTGCGTGGACAATAACTGCAGCCTCTCCTACTTGCTGTCACTGAACTCTCTCATTAAACGGATTTACCAGCAGCTGATAACTCTCTCATTCAACGACATTACACGTGCCTGATAACATCAACCAGGGCTGTAGCCGGGCTCAGGCGGCGGATCACTACACCAATTACACGCGCCTGCTAACATCAACCAGGGCTGCAGCTGGCCCTTCTCCGTCCCTATTCTAATGAAACAAAAAATGTTGTCTACCGCGAGATTTTAAAATAAATTGCCCTTGCCAAATACTCACATTACACACATTCTATTTCATACCCGGACAACGTCGGGACGGGCTGTTAGTATATATATATATATAAAATCAAAATTAACAATAAGGAGAAGGTGAGGTAAAGCATTCCGGAGTTCAACATAGTAATACCAAGTATCGGTACGTTCCTTCCCTACAATTAGCTGTTACAAAAACGAACTGCAAATACCCGCATATAGGATATGCATGCAAAGTCAGGGTCTGTGGAGCTGATTCCTCGTGTGACGTTATAAAAGTAGCTCCGTGATAATGCTCACAATAGACAAGAAACACCTCCTAGATTGTCAGCTGTACCCAGGAATCCTGGCGGTCAAACGTGAACACGTGCAAGGCGGTAACAGCAAGAGTAGAACTAATTACACAGCCACAATAGACATGGAGCTAGCACGGAGGTGCGATCAACAGGAAAGAAGGGAAAACAAAGGGCACACCTGGCAGAAAGCAAGTCACAACCCGCACAACAGAACTGAAAGCTAAGACAGTGGAAAGGTAGCAAACTAGACACTGGAAGCAAGGTGAATGGGAAGAAGGCAGAAACTGGGGAAAAGTAAATAAAGGAGAAAAAGTTCAAGAATCAACAATCCACTAAATAGTGCTGGCTCAGATATCAATGAAGCACTGTAGGTAGTGCTATTTCAAAGTACAAGAAAAGGCTAAGGTTCAGGGATCACTGAAGCACTTAAAAACAATCCATTAGATGGTCCTGCCAGAAAGAGAAGTGAAATGTGTCCGCCACTGCTAGCAGGAACCCAGCTATTAACTCAGTAGAGCCCAACGCCGACCCAAGAACTACAGCAGTACAGGGAAACCGTGGACACAATACAGGCGGCGCTCGACATCAGCCAGCGAAATGGAGGAATCTAACCACCACTAACTATGAACATAATGCCACTGGACGAATGCTCGCAATATGAAATTGGCCCGGAACATCTCCGATCTGGAAAACAGGGGAGAAAGCAGAAAAGGAGCGGACGTAACCAAAAGAGAAAAACCGCTGCAATAGCTTGGGGCAAGAGAAACATTAGTCGGAACATAATACCAGACCCAATACAAGATAGGCCAGCCCAGATGAGCAATAAAATAGATATGGAATATGAGCTAAGAGAAACTGGAAACCAGGAAGGGAGGAAAAACCCAAAAGAAAAATACCCCAAAATAGAAAGTCTGCCACAAGCCCCTCCCAAAAAAAGGAAGATGAGGCCCTCGAGGCGGCCCTCAAGGGTGACAACTGCAGCAAGCTCCACCGGCTCAGAATCAACGTATGTGTATTAAATGAGTACTCAAAGACAAGTAGAAGTAACTGAGGAATGCAATGGCTCAGGGAGGACCTTACTGTTGCGCAGAGTAGCCCAACACAAGAGAAGGGGCAAGCAGGCACCCCCACATTAGTGTTTCACCCAGAGTACAAATCAAAGAGCACAATAGATATTTTAAACAGGGGGGACATATTACGCCTACTGAAATCCATCAACAGCCTTAAAAACATATCCTCCAGCGACCTAGAGTCAGTGAAATTTACAGAACTGCCAGGGTACTCTGGGGTAGAAGTAACAAAAACAGTATGGGCTACAGCAGAATTAGCTGAGAGACTGCTAAGAGAACAAGCAAAGTTTAAGTCATGGGGAATACAACTTCGACCATTCTTAACCAAGATATCTGGATCCTCTGACTCTTGATAGCCAGCAATGGAAAGAGAACGGACGGATCAATCTGAATCCTCGCTCTCTTTCAGTATTGCGAGAGGCTCAGAGCAACACCCCCGAGAACTTAGTCCATAGAGAGCAGAGTAATAAGAGACCACCTGCCATGAAAAGCCCAACCCTGCAAGACTGGAGTTGGCTCTCCAGGACCATAAACGCTAAAACCAAAAATCAATGGCAATGCCAAAGCCGGGAACAAGCTCAACGTCTTCAACCTGTGCTCCTGAAACATCAATGGCCTAAGTGACAAGCTTATGAACTCGGAATTAAACATCTAGCTGCAATGATTTGACATCAATACACTGCAAGAAACATGGTCCAACGCTCCACCTGCATTGTCGGGCTATAACTTGAATTTTCTGCCTCCTACACAGAACTCATCATTTGGCCACAAGAAGGGAGGCCTTGCTACATACCGCTCGTTAAATCGCATTGTTGCAGCAGCGCCCTTGGCTTATAAGTTAGCCCCACCAAACGCAATGCAAGTCCTGCGATTGTCTACTCGTGAGCAGAGTAAAAAGGAGGATATAGTCCAAATAAACCTCTATCTACACCCCCAGGAAAAAACTAAGGTAGCACATCAGCTGAAGGAAGAACTTATAAAATTACTAAAAACCGAGAAAACCCAACAGCTTAATCATTAGCGGGGACTTCAATCTAAATATGCTCAGCAATTTAGCCTCCGATATCACTGAAGAGGAGGACCCTTTTGTTTGGGAGCCAGGCCATCAAGATAACACCTCGGGAGGTAGAAGCTTGAAAACAGCTAGGAGACTCCTGGCAATATTAGAAGAGCTGGGCTTCCGAGCACTCAATGGTAGATTCTTAGGGGATCACCCCCAAGCAGCTACATTTCATAGAACTTTGGCTAGTCCTACAATTGACTTTACAGTCCTCCCACTCAGCTTGTATCAAAGGGAAAGAGAATTCCATATTGGCTCAATGGACCACAGTGACCACCTCCCTCAGGAAGTAATGATTGATGCTTCCACAATATTATGTCCCCCAACCGCCAACGCACTAGGCTCAGGATACTCAACCAAAGAAAGTCGGATACAGTGTAGAACAAATGACCCACAAAGTCTTCTATCCCAAGCTAAACAGGCGAGGCACAAACAGCGACTTCAGACTTAATTGAGAGCTGGGAGCTGTTTACAAAAACACTACGAGATAACTCCGGATTATAAAAAGGAAACGTAAGGACTGAAGGAATGGTCAAAGTCTCAAAACATAAGAACCATCAAATCTTTAGAAACAACACTCAGCTAAAAACATTAAATACCTGTGCATGATTTTTGGCTTGCCAAGGTACACCTCACCTGCGCAGATGAGGCTTGAATTTGGGCTCTCCAAGGAAGAGCTGGCACACAAAGGGGAATATTTTAAAAAGCTGGCACAAAATAAGCAGGGGAGAAGCAAAAACACTCAACGCTCGCCTGTGGAAGGAACTGCAAGCTAAAGAAAACTGCCCCGCAAGGCTTTACCTGGAGGAAGCAATCAAATGGTTGGGGCTGCGTCAAGTACGGGATCTCCCAGGGCCTTTGGCGGGCTTTAAAAAAGCAGTAAATAACGATGTCAGAAAAGAATCTCTTGCACGACAAAGCCTCTCTGGTGGAGCGTGCACACAGCTGGTTTATTATACAATCTTACGCCAAACTCAAGCCCCAAACATATTTTCAGACCAGCTTCACTAAAAAGACAAAAGAGAGGTTTTTGAAATTTTGCCTAGGACTGTTGCCCTTTGCAAATCATTTGGCCCCTTGGCTGCGCCCCTCATCACCAGCAAAGTGCCGCCTCTGTGGTAATGGCGAAGAAAGTAGTGCACACCTTATCACCATCTGCAAGGATTTGCTACAAGAACGCCGGCCCCTTTTGAGACCACTATTCAATAAAAACCGGATACGGTCATGCAGGCAAGCAGTCCTGGCATGCTTCTCCGGGGCTGAAGTCCAACTGAGCTGCCGGTTGGTAAAATATCTTGAAGCTGTAGAAGCTCACCTAAATAAAGTGAAAGAATAAACATAACAAGTCAAATTGGTCTGGTTGCAGAGCAGAATCTAGCGCTAAAATCCTCATGAAGAAGGCTCCGCCTTGCATTAGCAGATAAGCAGGAAGGACAGTGACGGAACCCAGCGTAATCTTTGTACCCTAAGAGCCAAAGTAACCGGTCGGCAACAAGGGACTAGTCGGTATCTTGGTGTTCATTTAGCCTTACTGCTATACATTTTAAAACCTTGAACAGTTAATGGTCAGAGTTCAAGAACCGAAAAATCACAGTTTAGATGCCTACCTGAAACTTTTTGTTCTCCAAGCAATCAATTGTTTATGTTGTTTCAAGGGCATTTGTGGAATTTCCTTTCTTCTTCCCACTCCACTGTTTGCTCTCTTTGTAGTACATGTGGTAATTCTCTCCTGCGCTGGATTAAGCAAGCACAAGTTTACGCGGTGGATCATTTCTTGATCTACAGCCACATTAAGGGCTTCAAGAATTAACTGGATTGAATGGGAATACAAGTTAGCTCAACTTAGGTAGAGAGTTAGAGGGTCACTCCCACAAGGTTTTTATTGGCAGAACAGAATGGAGTCAGTTCTGAGGCCAATCTTATACTCTACCTACTTTAGCTCAACTTAGGTAGAGAGTTAGAGGGCCACTCACACAAGGTTGTTATTGGCAGAACATAATCGAGTCAGTTCTTAGGCCAATCTTGTACTCTACCTAAGTTTAGCTTTATTATTTTAATAGCAGTTTTTACTCACAGTTTACCATAGTTTTATCATAATTTGCTATGGCTGCTTCGAAACATGAAACTGTTTTAATTGATGATGGTTTGTTATGGTTTTAATTAACTGTACCATAAAGTATTACCTTACCTTACCACTGAAACACTTCAGAAAGTGTTAGTTCAAGGAGCAAGAATTAACTGAAGTTCAGAAACTCAGAAAACAAGGGGTCAATTACAAGGAGCACAAACTGAAGGAAACTGGGGCTTAGATGTGCTGAATTCCTCCACCCATCCTTGGCCTGCAGGAGTGGAAACAAAGCAGCGAACGGGGAAATTGAGTTATTGGAGGTTTTTTTACAAGAGCAGACTAGCTTCTGCAAAATCCAGCATTGATCTGTCATGGATAGGGATTTCAGAATAAAGTCCGAAAGGCTGAAATTCAGTATATGCATAGACTGGAAGGTCTGTACGCTTACTAGAACACTGGAAAGTCCCATAGTTAGGTACCCCTGGTGATGGGCATGAGAGCACAGCAAGAAAATCATGATTCTATACCTCTGTCAAAGGATCTGAAATTAGAGCCAAAGCCTTTGTTCTTGTGAAATACGTCCATTTCTATCAGAGTTGCAAAGCAAGGTACCAGAGGGCTATTGGCAAAATGTGATGTTCTGGGATTTAGGATAGCAAATGATAGAATAAAAAAGATCGTATGAGGTAGACATTTGAGGAGGGAAGCACATGGTTGGAGGATGCAGGATTGAATGCAGACTTGAAGGGTCCAGAACCAGGAATGGAAGTTTTAGAGATTGAATCAAAAATGCACGAGATTAAGATGATGGCAAGCTAGAGTAGCACTCGAAAAATGAAGGCAGCTAGACCGTTGACTCAAACATGCATAGCATATTGGCAGGCGCACCAGAAGTCAAAGCAAGCATAGGGAGGATAAAGGAACTAAAAGCATACTTGAACCTCTGGATCCGCAAAAAAGTTCCCATGCAGGAGGCTCTTAAAGCAGATATGTAGGAGGGTCTAGTCCTAAAGATTTACACGCTGAGAGTTCTGTCTCTTGGGCAGTCAGACTAGGGACTGTGGCTCTGAAGGTGTTCATTCTGGGAGGTTAGAAGACACGCAGGCTGAAAGATTGGGTCATGAGGCAGGCTGGCTGAGAGCCTCAGCTTTGAAGGCAGGCTGGCTTAAGACTTTGAAGGCAGGCTGGCTGATGGCTCTAAAGACTATGTGAGGAGACATGCTGAGGGCAGAGAGGCACAAGGTTGATAGACCTTTAACTCAGGAGTAATAGTGGTTCTTAGACAGTAGATTCCTGTTTGTCATTAGTGAAATCTTCGCAGTTCCTTGGCACACAAAAACAATAAAGCTCCTTCATCAGCATGGATAAGGATAATGTTTATTTTAGAGTCTCAAATTACCAAAATATCTGTACCATTTAGAAGTTCATATCTTTTAGTCAGAGGAAATAGGTCAGAGATTATTTAGGGCCTGATTACAAATTGGCGGTCTTCCAGTGGGCTGCTATGCCAGTGCCCCGCAGGAAGACAGACAAACTCTTAATCCAGCCGGTGGTTTGACTAGGAGTTGAATCTTGCCGGACGGTGCGTGCTGCTGCGGTCCCATGGCAGTGCCTTTCTAAGGTTCAAAGGAGAGACTTAGAAATACACCGCTGTGGGAGCGCCACATCACGTTTCTGCACAGGAAGAACTGCACTGTGTTGTGCATTTTGTACTGTACAGGAACAGGAGTTGCATAAATACAGGGGGCACACCATGTTCCCCACTGCATGCACCCCATGCACCGAAGCGACAGGTGTCCCTGCTACCCTTTTTATAACCGGCTCATCACCATGAAAAGGAAGGCAGTTAGGAAACTCGTAATATGCTCAGTGATACCACAACGGCACTGCTATTATATTACTTCCTTCAACCTTTAAGTTACTGCTGCAAGATTGTGGATGTTATGTTAAGAGTTTTCTAAAGCGCAACAGCTGCCCCATCAAAGAGGTGTCCCGGCGCTGCTAAATCTGAATGGTACAGAAACAACGGAAAACTAGCCTACCATGGTTGCACACACTATGTTAACGGAAAGAGGAAGGTTTTAATGGATTTCCGGAAGGCAAGCAGATCCTCCAATCCGCGAATATGGACCGGCAAGGAATTCCACAGCTTGGCTGCCATGACCCGAAAAGAATGACCCCCGGTTCGGCAGAGTTTGGTCCGTGGTACGATCACCAAATGTTGTTCCAGTGAGCGCAAACTTCGCTGGGGAACATACGAGATCAGAAGTGGGCGCAAAGGTTTCGGACTCCCGGATTTTAGAATCTTGAACGCCAGACAAAGAGCTTTGAACTGGATCCGGGCATTGATCAGACGCCAGTGCAGCTTTCTGATCGTGGCTCTAGCCGAGCACCGACGAGGAAGTCCAACCAGAGTTCTTGCTGCCGAGTTTTGGACTCATTGGAGTCGCTGAATCTCAGCTTTGTTTGCCCCTAAAAGTAGCACACTGGCATAGTCCAGGCGCGATAGTATAGTGGATTGGACAATGAGCTGCCGGACTGCTGGATCGAAGAACTTCAGGAGAGGATTAAGACCTCTTAACAAGCCGACACAAAGCCAAGCGCGGAGTCCATCCAGACTCCTAAGTTCTTAACTAGAGACTTTGGCGTTGGCAAAATCCCCAGCGAGGCCGGCCACCAGTGCTCGTTCCAAAGAGAGATGTTCTTCCCTACCAGTAGGACCTCAGTTTTGCTCGCATTAAGCTGTAGACAGTTGTCTGCCATCCATTGGGCTACTGCTGCCATCCCGTCTCTGAACCTAGTGGCCGATGTAGATGGCCCTTCAGCTAAGGTGATGGCAAGCTGGGTATCATCAGCATTTGATATCATAGTTAGGTCCCACTCCTTTGCCACAGCCACAAGTGGCTGAACATATAGATTGAACAGAGACGGGCTTAATGCCGAGCCCTGAGGGACCCCCTGACCGATGGAATGGGATTGAGAAAGGAACGGCGGCGCCGATACCCTGAAGGATCTTTCCTTCAGAAATGATCTGCACCACTCTAGGGTGGTTCCCCTGATCCCTACTGCCTCCAGACGATACAAGAGAATGTCATGAGACACCGTGTCGAAGGCAGCGCTGAGATCCAACAGGATCAGTGCTGCACTCTGACCGGCATCAAGGATCGTCCGCAGATGTTCAGTCGTGGCTAGTAGGGCGGAGTCGGTACTGTGGCCCGGCCTAAAGCTATTTTGGGATGCATCCAGAATGTCATTATGGCTCATGTATTGAGATAGAACATTATTTACATGGGCCTCTGCAATCTTAGAAACCCACGGGAGAAGGGAGATTGGTCTAAAGTTCTCCAATTTAGAAGGATCCAGCGTGGGTTTCTTAATGATGGGAGAAACCCAAGCCTGTTTCCAGGCCATAGGAACTCTGCCCGTAGAAAGACAGGTTGAGTATAAGCCCTAGCGGCTGCTGAAAGAGCGCCAGAGACTCGATGAATTGTGCCGGCCTCATAGGATCCGAGGGCGACCCAGATTTAACTTTGCCACATAATCTGGCAAGCTCTTCACTGGAAATCTCTGGTGTAGCTGCTAAGATGGGACCGCTCACCTTAGCACTTGCAGGGACAGCTAAACCTGGGGAATGCTGCGAAAATGATTTGTTGATTTTTTGCACTTTTTCTACAAAAAAGATCGCGAGTTCCTCACACTGCTGCGTAGATGTAATACTGGATGCAATGGCTCTATTGCTCTTGAGCTCCTGAGCAATTTTGAAAATGCATTTAGTGGGGTTAGCGCTAGCTTTAATTTCTTCAGCATAGAACGTGGCACGTGCAGAGCCGATAGCTTTATGATAGCACTTTATTTTAGCCAAGTATATTACTTTATCACCAACTTTGTAATCCCTTCTCCATGCCCGCTCTGCTCTTCTGCATTCCTTTCTCAGGGCTCTCAGGGACTCGCTGTACCATGGACTTGAGTTGGACATACGCCCCTTGGTCCATTTAGCCGGGATGAAGGTGTCGAGACCCCCAACAATCCAGTCACAGAAGGCAGTGTACGCCACCTCAGGATCCACCGTGTCTGCCAAGGAAAAAACCCCTAGAAAGGAATGGAAGTCCTCTAGTTTAAGTTTGTGCCAGGGCCTCTTAAGGACCGAGTTCAGCCTATCAGCCCTAAATGGCTCAGTTATCACTAGCCTGGCTTCTATCAGGTAATGGTCAGTCCATCCCATAGGCTTGGGTGTAGCTGTCCTCATGCCCGGAATATGGGAAAAAAACGGATCCAGTATATGCCCGGCCATATGGGTAGCATCTAGTATTAATTGATCTAACTGTAGGGCCACTAGATCTGCCAACAGGTTACAGATGGTGGTATCCTGGGCCTGATCAAAATGAAGATGCAGATCCCCTAGAATCGTAAAGTTGGCAGACCCCACCACCAAAGAACTAACAGTCTCTAATAGTGCCTCAATAAACTTAGCGGCAGGCCCCGGGGGACGATACATATATAATCCTGAGAATGTGAACTGCAAGCTTATTTCTGTTCTAAAACGAGCACCCTCACAGCCCCATATGTTTTCCTTAATAAAGGAGCAGGGGTATTGCGCTTTATAAATTATCGCTATACCACCGCCCCTTGAGTCCCTATTTAGGGTATTGATTAAGTAGCCAGCAGGGAGAGTGAGGCTAAGTATCCCTGTCGTGTCATCTCGCAACCATGTCTCACAGATGAAGAGAACGTCAGGGGATTCCTCCACAATGAGCGTTTGCATCTCCATATGGTGTTTAGCGAGTGACCTTACGTTTAGTTGGAGAACCTTAAGCTGCGATTGTTTATCTAATTTCATTTCTCATCCCACCCGACAAGGTGCAGGAGTGGTGAAATCACAATTATCACAATTCAGACCTGACTCACCTATTTGGGAAGGCAATTCCCCACAAATCCCGCCACCTGGCTTTAGAGCTAAGAGTACCTCTCTGTCATAGAGCAGGGGCTCCCGCAGACCTCGTTCAGGGGGGGAGAGGCGATGTCCTGGCGATGACGGGCGCAGACGGGCTTGCCTTTGGCGCCGCGCCCGCGGCGCCCGCCCTCTGTGCGGACGTTTAGTAATGGCCATATCTAGAGGTGAGAGGAGGGCGGGAGTCTCAGAACAACTATACCGCCACCCCAAAATCCTCCCAAGATGGCGTCTAGGCCCGCGTGAATCCCAGAACAGCACCTATTCGGCTGCAAGGGTTCGCGGTAGCACTGCGGGTGAAAACAAGCACCGCGCGAAGTACGTGTAAGGGCGCCAAAAATACAAAGTGATTTTAACAACAGACAATTATAAAATTAGTTACAGTCCTAACTTTCCCGGCTGAGCCTCAGGAAAGTACCAAACATCACCCCAGTGGTAGAAGCAGTTCAGTAGTGGTCCAACCTCCAAAGTTGTAATACGGCAGGTGAACCTCCAGTCCGACTATAGCAGTCCAATGGACAGCCGTAGCCATAATCAGGTCTTTACTCAGGGGACATATTTTCATTTTCTTCTGCATTACAAGGTAGTGCAGATTCATCAGAGCACAGAGTAATTCTGTTTTCTGACTTTTTAATATGTGACGTGTGAAGGAGAGAGAAAAAACAAGAAGTCAGGATTGCCTTCCCTCCCAGTCAGGAGGTTTGCTTCAGTTGCAGCAGTTACATCAGGTGCATGGTCTGAATCAAATGATATTATCACATCAGTGATTATGTGGGGCACAGGTTCAGGTTCTTTATGTAGGGCAATGGCCTGTGTATGTGCTCCCTCTAGGGTAGAACTGACCTCACTTCCAGGATCAGAAATAAAGAGATGTTTTATATTGTATCTGATATTTGGAGTTCCTTAAAAGTGAAGGGACACATCTCAAATGTAGTGCCCAGCTCTACTTTTGGCCGCAAAGTGATCGGTCTAGGCGTTTTGTCCCTGGAACAGGAATGGAGTTTAAGGAGCATCCTGGCATGACCAGGCCAATGGCATGCCATAGGCAAGCCCGTCTGCACCTAGAAGCAGCCCGGAAGCATCCAGCCATGCTATCAGTTTTGAGCCAGCTACACTTTAAAAGGGATCAAGACTGGTTTACTCCAGTAAGGAACTTCACAACTTGATGCCAACTACTGCCTATTCTAGTACTAAGTAGCAACCTCATGATGAGATGGGGGGGCTCCCTTTCAAATGTTAATCATGAGGGGGGATGGTCAGCCGCCAGTGCGCTTACATGTGGACTCATTAATGCTTGTTTACTTGTAAAGCTTGCACCTGAATTGATTCTTGCCCAGGAGTCAGGGATTGACCTTGGATTCACTTGCCCGCCTGGCTATAAAGCTGTGCACCAATTTAGGATGAACAGGGAAGCGATCATCTTTAGGCATAAATGGTGTGTTGAATTGTAACAAATAGAGACAACACCCGGTATTGAATTGCTTGGTTTTTCATTAAATGAAAAAAGTGGGTCTGCTCTGTCAGGACTGCTCTGCTACAGACCTCCAGCCTCTTCTCAAGAAGTATCTCAATCTAATATCAAAAAAGCTGATGATTTGGTGCTAAAGAGGAATCATGTGAACAGAGATCAACTAGCGAGCTGCACCTTTAGTTCGAATACTGAGAACGTTCCCTGGAAAGAGATACCTGGGTTTTGGAAAAGGTGGAATTGCTGGCTGAGGAAGTATTTAGAAGGCTAGCTTTATCAAAAACTTTGAGCCCCATCCTTTTTAACATTTATCTTCGGCCACTTCTGGCATGGATCAAATCTTTTGGGGTATCGTTTGTAAACTACACGGATGACAAACCACTAATACTGACTATTGACAACAAGGCTCAGTTTGAAAAATGTCATGGGTGCCTAATAGAGATGGCCGAATGGCTCAATATGAACGTTCTCAAATGTAATTGTAACAAAACTGAATTTCAGTGCTGTTCCTGTGGTAAAATGCAATATCCACTGCTGTGTAATTGTGGGCTGTGGTCGAAGAACACGAGCCCAAGTTCTGTGCAATCAGGTAACAATTTAGGAGTGCTGATCGATGAGACTCTCTATAGAGGCACATGTCAACAGAACAGTGGCCACAGGTCAGGGATTGTGGAGAAATTTGAGGAAAATTAGTTTACCTCAACTCCCTTTTAATAAGAGCACCAGGCTACCTGTTCAAAAGACTTCATAGGCTAGAAATGCTTGCAGCTAAATTAGCCTTGAATGAAACCAGGTTTGTCTCAGCAACTGACCCCCTGAAGGAACTTTACTGGTTACCAGTATGCAGAAATGTATTTTTAAGACTTGGGGCCCGATGTAGGTAAGTTCATTTTACCGGTTCTTAAATACCGATTCATACCGAATCGGTATTTATGAATCGGAAAACCGTATGTAGCTAAAAAATCGGTAAAAAATACCGATTCGGTAACGATCGGAATCCACACTCGGTAAATACCGAATCGGTAATCTCCGAATCGGTAATATCCGAATCGGAATCATCCATTCAACCCTATGGGCCTCCAGGCCCATAGGAATGAATGGGAGATACCGAATCGTAGATTACCGAATCGGTATTTACGGATTCGGTAAAATCCGATCTCGAAAATTCGAATAGAAGACATGTGAGCCAGTCAACCAATCAGGGACACCCACCACACCCCACAACAAAGCAACTGAGAAATCAACCAATCAGATGCAAGTACCACACCCCAGTACCTGGAGGTGGCCACACCCATGCAGGTGCAGAGCTACAGAACTGTTTGGAGAGCTGGAGGGGAGACAGAGGAGCAGGCTGCACTGAGCCCAGCAGAGCATCACCATGGAGTCCCAGGAAGGCCAGAAGGATGGAGGTGACAGAAAAAGGAAGCTAAAATTCAGCACAACTGAGCTCCAGGTGCTGGTGGAGGAGGTAGTGCAGCATTGCAGCCTGCTTTTTGGGAGACAGTCCCTGCAAGTAGCAGAGTCTGTCAAAAGAAACACCTGGCTGGCGATCCAGAGCAAAGTAAATGCCCTAGGGGGTCACACATCGGGAAATTGAAGACATCAAAAAAAGGTGGTATGATCTGAGGATCACCACCAAAAAGAAGAATGCAACCCAGCGGAAAGAATCCGCAGCCACAGGTGGAGGGAAGAGCCGTGCACCAAGCCACACTGAACTGGAGCAGCTGGTGGAATCCACCATGGAGCCAGAACGCATACACGGGATTGGGGATGCTGACAGCTCAGCCAGAGCTGCAAGAAAGAAAGGTAAGATGCATGGACATGAATCCCCACCCATTCCCTGGCCCCTTCCCCAATGTGGGTGACTGAATCACAATCCAGAACACATGTCAGTACTCACCAGCAATGCCTCATGGTAGTCATAGTCATAGGAACATACATCAAAGCAGCCAACACAGAATTCAGCATGCCATGCCACACTCCCCATACACAAGCAGTTGAGGCTTAGGAAATTGTGTGATAGGAATGTGTTTAATGAAGACACACAGGTGATCATTGTCCATGTCTGCCCACAGGAGAGTCATCGCGCAGTGCAGCGCAGGGAGGGGAGGCGAGTGCACCAGCAACGGCTGCAAGGGAGAAGCCTTCAGACAGATCAGGACCCAGCACTGTCCCTGAGGACACTTCCACAGCGCAGGCACCCACAGCATTGGAGGAAGACACCACAGCACAGCCACTGTCACCCCTGCTGTTTGAGACACAGCCTCCGGAAGCACCTCCACAACACCAACCTCAGGGTCCTCTGTGCATGTGAGGCCAAGGAGGCAGGATGTTCCACCACTCAGGATCCTAGAAAGCTCTGATTAAGAAGAGGTGGAGGTTCACACACCTAGTACTCCACCACTGGCTGGCAACGCAGGGCAACAGGGGTCATCCGGATCTGTGCGTGCAAGTGTCCGTGGTCGTAGGGCACGTGAGCGAGGCGAGGGGCAGGATATGCAGGGGGTCTTTTGGAAACCACGATGTTGAAGATCCAGCGCATGCAGGCCAAAGGGATCATGGCAGTGCACAGACAGGTGCGCATTCTGAACAGCAGGAAGTCAAACATTGATCGGGGGATATGCTCCATGGCCCTAGGAATGGAGTACATGGCAAAAGGAATGGGGTCCATGGCAGAGCGGGTGAGGGAAATGGGTGTGCGCATGGGTTCCCTCTGTGACATGCTGGAGAGTGACCACACAGAAAGGCGCAGGAATAGGCACGTACTGAAGCAGCAGAATATGTCCATCAACGGGCTGGCAACTGCAACCACCCTGCTATGCCGCCGGTCAGTGAACATGCAGACTGACATTGTGCACTGCTGCAGTGACTTGTCCAGGGGGATGGGGAGAGTTACCTCTGCTATTGAGGTACTGCTGACTCAGCAGACAGCCACTGCTGGTAACACGTGTGTCGGGGACACAGAGGAGTCCACAAGCAGGAGTGGATCCAGCACGCCTGTACAGGACGTACGTCGGAGCAGCAGGATCCATGCAGAAGACCCTGGCACCACTGCGCAATTCGACCCCCTGCCCCGTAGCTCCAACACCATATTGCGTAAGCGCAAGCATTAAAAAATAATCCTGAACACAGGACACGTCACAGTGATGTGAACTTTGGCCACCCAGTGTGAAATGCGGATGTTGTTTGATTCATGTGGTCTGGTATATGTGATAGTAGTGCATATTAAACTGAGTGATTCAGGAACTAAACATGCCTGTGTCTCCTCACGCTGTTAGAAATATCTGGTTGTGATTTCTGCGCGTCTCAGTCTCCCATCTGTTGCTGGGGCTGCTCCTGCTGCATTGTGATCGGCTTGTTCTGTCCCATCATCTATGTCCTCATGATATGTGATTTCTACCTCTGTGCCCTCCTTGGTGGCAAGATTGTGCAGCATGGTGCAGGTCGCAATAATTTTGCAACAGATCATTGGCGTGTACTGCCGTGCACCTCCACTCTTATGGAGGCAGCAAAATCTGCTTTTAAGCATTCCAAAAGTGCGTTCCACCACGCAAAGTGTTCTTCTGTGTGCCACGTTGTAACGCCTTTCACTCCTGGTGGATGGATTCAGGTAGGGGGTGAGGACAAATGCACTGTCACCTGGGTGGAAAATGAAATAATGATTAGTCACATACTCATTATTGATCCTTCTGCATTGACTATCAGGGTGTCTCACAGTTATTTACCTAGCAGGTATCCATCCCCAAAATCACCAGCAACAAGGCGTCTGTATATCCCACTATTCTGGAAGATGTAGGAGTCGTGGGTACTCCCTGGGAATTTGGCAACAATGTCGGTAATGATGTTGCCAGCGTTGCAGATCACCTGCACATTGATTGAATGCGTAGAGTTGCGGTTTCTATAAATGTGTTCTGTTGCTGCAGGTGGGCATAGTGGGATGTGCGTGCCATCGATACAGCCTATGATGTGCGGGAAGTGTGCAAGTTGGTAGAAATCGGTTTTGGTCTTTGCTAGTTCAGCAGGTGTGTCAGGGAACTCAATGTAGTGTCCCATCCTCTGCATCATGGCGTCAAGGAATCTCCTGAAGAAACGTGACAGGCAGCTCTGGGACACCCCACCTACCGCAGCAATTACATTCTGGTAGCTCCCAGACGCAAGAAGGTGTAGGCAGCACAGCACTTGCACATGGGGTGGGATGGCTTGTGTTCTTGGGGTTGGGTGTTCTAAGTATGGGTGGAGGTCCCTGATCAAGTCCAGGATGGTTCTGGGGTGTAGTCTGTACCTTTGCAGGATCTCTGGTTCAGTCAGTTGGAAGAGGGTGATCCTCTGCCTATACACCTGCTCCTCCCTTAGCCAGACCCTCTCTCCTGCTGCCTGTATCCGTAGCCGCCTTGTCATTATGTAGAAAGCTGCCATTGTGGTTGCACTGTTGCATTTTGGGGCCTTCTTTTATATCCTGCACCTGGTTTCCACCTGCTTTCAATCCGTGGTAAATACCGACTCTTAAATACCGATTTTCATGGTATTCTGTATTTTTTGGGTTTCCTACATCTCGATATGCCATTTTTACCATTTCTTATTTACCGATTCGGTATATAAGAATTCAGTATATTCCAATTCGGAAAATACCCATTTCTTATTTCCCGACTCGGTAAATAAGAATTCGGTATATTCCGATTCGTGAAATACCGAATCGGTATTTTACCGACTGTTTTTTACCGATTCGGACACTTTTTTTCAACATTCATCTCGAAACTCTTATTCCGGTCGGTAAGGGACGAAATTACCGAATTTCGGCCGTTACCGACCGGTATTTGTAGACCTACATCGGGCCCTAAGTGCCTAATTAACAAAGTTGTCAATGGGCTTGACCACAGCTTCTACATGAAGAATTATGTTATTATAGACCCTCAAGATCTTTAATATCCTCCACTGCATACCTGGTTTGTGTGCCTAGTTTTAAAAAGGCCAGATTTGGCCAAGTCAAGACTGCACAAAAATGGAATAGACTCACAAATTCTTTGAGATTAAATCCAGATTTGTTGGGTTTTAGAACAGGTCTTAAAACATGGCTTTTCCCTGGATTAGCAAGATACAAATCCTTTCTCTGATCTATATCTCATCTGCGTGTGAGATTTGATGTGCACTTTTAATAATAACTTAGCGCCGAAATGCCCGTTGGGTGAACGTTTGCACTGTACAAATCTTCAATATAATATATATGTACTTCAGTACTAGAAAACACAATATCAGAGTAGTTCGAAAATGCAGAATTCAAAAAAATACTTTTATTAACTGCACTTTGAGATAAAGTATCAGGGCCATTCTGAGTGGAATCCGGGTGCAGAACCACAGTATTGTTTACATATACAACCGCCACCTTTAATCAAGTGGGGGGAGAAAGAAGGGGTTGTAATTCATTCAGCTTCCTTGCAATAATACGCAATATCAATAGGGAATGGATCACTTGACCTGAGTAACCAGGGTTTGCAACGTGTTAATTTAAAACCCTCATTCACGTACACAAGTCGTAAGGCGGTATATCTTGGTTCTCCGCCAAGTTAAAAACGTGACAGCATCCTCATTGGGCTTCTTTTTCATATGCTTATGTCCGTCCAGAGTGGAACCACTGGTTATTGCAGTAGTGATCAAAGAGAAGTGACTACCAAGTGCTCTAGTGAAATGGATTAAAATGTGGAAAATTCAGGAACCTCGTATGTCCCAGACGGTATTTCCAGAATCGAGGTGAGTAAAAACAGTGTGGTGCGTAAAAAGACAGGTTATCAGTCTAACGCACTAGAAATGTCCAAAAATAGGTCGACATGTTTCAGCCCTTTGCAGTCGCCCAAGCGGGTCAATGGTTTTTTTTTTCAGGATCTCAGAAAAAGTGATGGTGGCTGTGTATATTGACAGCAACCTTAGTGAACTTTTCTATAGTTCGCTTTTTGTTTTAAGAAGGTCATATAGTACCTTCAAGACGGTGATTACGGGCTTCAACAGGGTACCGGCGGGCAAGTTTAACCTGCTGCTTCTGTCATTTGGAGCGACTTGTGCTCGATCTTCCTACAGCCCCCTGGATCATACATATACAACAGAACAGCTCTGCAGTGAATATAAAAAAGAGACCTAGGCTTCATTCTCCATTTGTAAAGCGATTCGCATTGTTGCAGAAAAGTAGTCTTGACATGGGTTTTACATTCCCATTTGAACTTAGGTTTATAGTATTTTACTAGGTTCTTAAATGCTTTATTCTCTTGCAGTAATTCCAGAATGTTCTATTTAAATTATATCCTGTTAAGACTGTACATCTTTTTTTAACAAAAACAGTTGTAGGCTTGCCATAGCAAAGGGGGTGGTGTGGGGGGGTGGCCTCAAGCATCACAAGTTTTGGGGTCAGCGGCCTCCAACCCCCTGCTCTTATCTGCGGCACCTGCAGCACACCGCTCCCCACTCTTACATACTGCCCCAGGTATCCCAGCAGCCCCCTGCTCTTGCATATGGCAGCAGGGGCTGCCACGGGCAGCAAATAGTCTAGCTACGCCACTGTGGCAACTTCACAAAAGGCAACATCACTAAACCTAGCAATTTGTTCAAACTGGCTACTTGTTGCCTGTTTCCTAATTGGTTTTTTGCTAAACTGATCACTGTTTACTTTGAACATGCAATTAAACATAGTCGTTTTAGTATGAGAGCATGTGATCTTACCGGGTTACGAGATGGGGCTACATCATTTGAATTGTCATATCCTTAGGCTAGTCCTGTCATGTATACCCCTTTTTACATACATTGTCCCTTCCACACGACAATAACGGTTCTGAAACAGGTGACCTTTTACCTAGTAGCTTGCTCCTGTCTCTTCGACACCAGGCTCTTAGTATTCTATCACAATCCTATACCTGATGTACATAAACATGCCCTCAGGCAATGCATAATTATTCTGTATAAGGGTCACCACTTTTTTCATCCTTGGCCAACAGCCCACTGTGCATGATCGCATTGTTTTAGAAAACATTTAGAATTGTTTCCTAAAGGTTTACTGGCAAAATATCAATGTTAAAAATATAGAAGTAAAAAATATCAATGCAAAAATAGAAAATGCTAAAATATCAACACCCTGTACTTAAACAAGTACTAAAATATCGAGAAAAATAATATCAATGTAAAAAATATAGTTGTATAAAATATCATATTTTTATATATATAAAATATTAAATATGTTAACCCGTTCCGTGCTCATGACGAGCTCAGCTAGTCATGAGACACGGTCGCGCTGTGCTCATGACGAGAATAATTCCCCTGCTGTGCTTGGTGCTCCATTGAAACGGGCGTGGTCGTGACGTGCTCAGCTCGTCATGAGCACAGCGCCACCGTGCTGCATCATGAGCACCGCGGCGCTGCGAGCACCCTCCCTCCCCCCAGCACAGCGGGGTTATGAGCCCCACAGGGAAGGGGTTAAATAATAAAATTTATATAAAAAATGAAGTAGATTTAATATACATTTTAAAAACTATAATAAATAAATGTAATTCAAAAAGTTAAACACACATACATAATAGTTCATATATATTCACTTTCAAACAATGAATACACTTTTAATTTAAATTTATTTTATCATTTAAAAATTATATAAAAATGTGCATCTATGTGTGTGTGTGTGTGTGTGTGTGTGTGTGTGTGTACCAATAACATAAAATATATTCAAAAACATGCTATTATAAATTAAAATGCTAAACTATTTCAAAATCTTCAAACTTAAATTTCACACTCCAGTGATGGCAACAGTTGGAAAAGTGTTGGATAGCAGAAGGGTAAACATTGCTATTCCCACTTCAGTGAGGGCAATAGTAGGGAAAGTGTTGGATAGCCGGGGGGTGAAAATTACTATTCCCACTCCAGTGAGTGCAACAGTAGGGAAAGTGTTGGATAGCGGAGGGGTAAAAATGACCAATGAATGAATGAATTCTTTATTTGTGTGGTTAATAAAAACCAATACAAAAACAACCAATATATAAATATAAAATGAATAAATATATGTACACAACTTATTCATAAAACCTCCTTTGCAGTTGTTCATTTAAAACAGTGGAATTAATAGCAGTCTTTTTGGCGCAACAAGTCAGTCTTTCAATGGTGGCCAAACTGGGTAGGCCCCTCACCCGGAAGATTGCCACGGACATCAAACATAGATGTATCCATAAGAGCGGAGCGGGTGTGATAAATAAACTTAGCAAAGTTGACCAGGGTAAAAATTACTAGTCCCACTCCAGTGAGTGCAACAGTAGGGAAAGTGTTGGATAGCGGAGGGGTAAAAATTACTATTCACATTCCAGTGAGTGCAACAGTAGGGAAAGTGTTGGATAGTGGCAGGATACAATTTACTATTGCCCCTCCGATAATTGTAAAAGTAGGGAAAGTGTTGGCTAGCGAAGGGGTAAACATTAATATTCGCACTCCAGTGAATGCAACAGTAGGGAAAGTGTTAGATTTCCGAGGAGTAGCAATTCATATTCTCACTCCAGTCAGTTCAGAATTAAAAACAAATAAACAAAATGTTACAACAAAAAAATGTAAAAAACAACATAAATATATAAATGTTAGAAATTTGTATACAAATATATTTAATATAACATTTAGAAAAAACATATTATAATGTTAAATACATATAACAAATACCTACAAATATTATAAGGAACATAAAAATAATTTCCAAAAACATAAATATTTTTAATTAAAACTTATTTAGAAACAAAAACATGAATTATTACATAACTTTACTTTTGTATTTTCTACCCTATAACACCACACAATTCACAACCCACATCTAATTAAAAAAATATACTTCCTCAACTAAAATAATGAATTACCAATCAAAGAAATATTATTAATTAAAAAACAAATAAAAACTCACAATTTTTTTAACTTCCCATACTTTACCCCTATAATCCCCATAACCCACAGTTAAAATTAAACTACAAAAATTAATTAAACAATTAAAGCTTATTTTCAATTAAAAAGCGAATCGTATTTAACAACTAATTATAAAGTAAGTAAAATTAATTTACTCCCACACTTTACCCCATAACAATAAACCCACACATAAAAAATAAACAAATACCCTAATTAGATATAAATTAATTAATATTAATGATCAACTAATTTTAAATTAATTAAACAAAATTGACTTCTCACCCTTTGCCCCTATAAACCCCACAACCCACACCTAAAATGTACTACACAAATTCCATATTTAATTTTCAATTTATACATTTTTATTAATTAATAACTAATTAATTAATTAAACAAAAAATACTTCCTACCCTTTACCCCATAAACCTCACAACCCACATCTAAAAAAATCAAACCATTACCATAATTAATTATCAATGAATTAGTTAATATAAATTAACAACGAATTATTAATTAATTAAACATCAATTACTTCCCACCCTTTACACCTATAAACCTCACAACCTGCACCTAAAATTAATTACATGATTTGCATAATTAATTTTCAATAATATAAATTAACAACAAATTATTAATTAATCAAAAATAAATTACTTCCCACCCTTTATCCCTATAAACCCCACAACCCACACCTAGAAATCTAAATTAAATAAATACAAAATAATTAATTTATCATAATTAAATTACTTCCCACTCTAATCCCCTATTAACCCACAACCCAACATGGAACTAAAAAATGCAAAATGTATTTAAAATAAAATTCATAACTACTAAAAATGTAACACATATTTTATAAAACATTAACAATACTTATACAAAAAAGCATACATTACATACTTTTAACATATAAACTAAAATATATAACACTAATTAAAAAAATCGATCTTTTAAACATCTAGATTTTTGCAAACAATATTAATGACTTCTATATTATTAAAAATGATATTTCTTATCTTAAATTTGATATTCTTGACCACGATATTCTTGCTTTCAATATTTCTGAATCACGATATTGCCAACTTGTGTGAGTCAACATTTCCAACTCGATATTCTGTCTCAGACCTTTCCAAAACATTTATATTTGTTTTTAATACATATCAATTCTAGAAAAAACCCTGGAGTGACCACTCTAGTATATCAGACCCTTATTCCCCCCTGCAAATTAGAGGAGAATTCCTTCCACGCAGACATGGGGTTCTGCATGCTGAATCTTCGACATGCAACGGTCTGACATCCCTGCAGGGTCTCATCCTCGGAGCACAGATGGAGTACTTTATTCTCTACTGTCAGGTGAGAGGATTGGTTCTTCCCTAGGGGATTCTTGGGTATATCCATACATATATAGCTATACACATATCCAGGCTGGGTACATTTAGGGAAAATACATAGGGCGCACATTATAGGAGTATGCACATGATACTGTTTTTTCTGAACTGTATATGTTCATACTTTTAGCACTATGGTAGAAATGCATCTACTGTTTACTATATTAGTACTTGCGTTTTCTTTTGTATGCTTGTCTCCTGATTATCGTAGAAAATATGTTTTACACAAGACTGATGCTGGACCAATAAATACTTATTGGAATATGCCAACCGCCTCCCTGTGTATTTTCTTTGTGTAAGAAAGCATGAGTGAGTGTGTGAAAAGTACTGTACTGTTTTCCACCCTCCTTGAGGAATCAGGGTTGTTGTGTTCAGTGGTTGACAGAAACTACCTACACCACTGTAAGATATAGGGGGTGGTAGTGGCACTGTAGGGCTATCTGGTCTAACAGCTGAAATATCCTGTTGTGGTTTGGACATGAAGACCTCAGTTTAGGTCATTCAAAATGCGCAGGTCCTGGGGGTTCCTAGGAACTACAAGACATGGCGTCCCCAACGTTGGTTTCATTCTTATATTAACAGTTAAAATCTGAGTCCTTCAGTTATATTTTTTCAGAACGCCCTACTAAAATTTTTCAGGACCGTCTGAAGTGGGAAAGGAGATTCGCCTCAGCTGAGCAGATATGCTCTGTGTATTGGCTGAAGGTTTAAACAAGCTTGTAAGGAAAAACGGTTCCCACATTGTGCAAGACCCCTAATTATTAAAACCTTTATTTTTCTCTTTTTGAGAATGCTGGAGTCTGTGAGTGGTGGTTTGGGTTCGGGGGAAGACAAATTTGCAAATGCTCTCAACATTACAGAAAATTGCAGACATGCAATAACTAAAAAGTTGTTAGAACATGGCGTACCCGCAACAGGTGGCTGTGTTACCTTCACAATTTGGGCACACGAGGTGTTTGGATCAGAGGTATTCTATTCTAGAGTTCAGTTTCCGCCTGCAGAGCACAGACTAAACAGTTTTACATTGTAGTTGGACCACCGAAAGAATACATTCCGTACAAAGATATTGAAGTCCTGTTAACTTACCAGCAACACAGAAACTGGTTTAAAGGTGCCCTTCCAGTTGTAAGACTCAGTCCACTCAGCATAGAAAAAGTGACCTGGCCGGTCCTAGCGACATACACTTCACATCCTGAGGTAGACACACTACCAGTGGATGAAGTCTGTACAATATACAAAGACATAGTCTGGCTATACAGACACATTGTTCAGTTTGTCATGCGAACATTAACAGTACAACCTGCAAGAAATGGTCCACATCAAGCCACACCTACAATTAGCCCACAGACACGGTAATCAGTAATAGGGACAATACCTTCCAAACTGGAGCAAATTCTGTTCTGGATAGCACAAAAAATTGCACAGCTGGAAGCAGTATTTCCCCATACGGGTTGACATGAAAAACCTAGAATGCTAACCATTTGCTTGCCAATAGGGATAGTTCCCTTGATTGAGGATTGTACCACTAGAGGAACAATCTTTGCTGCCGTTTCCATCAGAAAACATGGTACCCCTTCCATAGCAGTCACTCCAGTAGTATTGAAACAGATACAGAGTGAGTATGGGGCAGGACCTGCCCTGGACTTGGGGATAAAGCTGATGGGAAATTTTGCCCAAGTCTCTGCAATCATGCTGAGCAACATAAAAGCGGAGGCAGCAGCAGTGGCCAAACACCACTGCGTAAAGGAAATAGTTTCAATAAATAAAGAGCGAGAGCTACCAAAACTTATTGAAGAAACCTATGCTGCATTAGGTAGAGACGTTTGGGAGCTAAACCAGGGAAGCCACGAATGGCAGGTAGTCCTGATAAGTACAACTAGAAGCAGGAATGGGATAACAAACAATCCAAAAATAACATCACATGAAAAAAAATCACGATCAAGGGGTGGGTCGCCCCAACGGGAGTCCTCTGAAAAAAGGTATAACCTTAGGAATCGTGATAACATTTGGAAACCTGATAGGTATCAGAACACCGATACACGTTCCTGTCGTTCCTTTCAGGGTTCATCTAAAAACTCGGAGCGGGGCGGGCGATCAGAACAAAAGACTGAAGATCGACCGAAGGCGAAAATGGAAACGCATCGCAATTCAGATTACGTTATCAAGCAGGAAGAACAACCTAAAGCATAGCCTCAATTCAATAAGAAGAAAGTAGCTTGCTTAAAAATTATTCATGCCCAGGTTACTGTGGACTCAGCTTCTGAATGGGGAATGGGCTCTGGCGATGCTAGACCGTGCGGAAGAAGTAACAATAGCTCTCTAGAACCTGAAGGATTTTCTGGTGACTGCATTATTGAATGAATTTAACGCAGTGGAAACACCTGATACAAGAGTTACTGTCCCACATAGACTCAAGAAAAGTTAAAGGTCTCTTTTGAGAGAACTTAACATTTGGATATGACATCCTGTTAGCAGAAAAAGATTGGCCGCCAGAGTTTGTAATGGATTGCTCAAAAGGGGAAAGCGTCATTTTGCATGCTTTCTCTAACCTCATTACAGACTCTTTAAAACATTCCTACGTGCAGAAATAGGCACTAGCGCCAATACTGGCATTATACCCCAACCTTGTAGGGTGGGACGTGGAACCTACTCGCCATGAAATCCCATTAAAATCTACTCCAAAACCTAAAAGACAATACCCTATTAAAACAATGCAAAAAGACAGGCCGAAGGAATCTGAGACCAACTTGAATACCAATGTTAAAACTAAAAAAGTAATTGGTACTTTAGATAATTTTATTTCGCGCACTAATTCCTTGATTGACCAGGGAATTTCACTCATGGAAAGGAGGGTCTCGATGGATCTCGCTCAAGCTAAAAGATCCTCATTAGGCAATATTGCCTTAGTTCGCTCCCCGATCAAAGGTCTAAACAGTTCTGCCCCTCTTTCTAGCCAGCCCGCTGATGGACTGCTTCCCCCCATGTGCTCCTTATTACCATCCCTAGATCCCCCCCTTATGAGTACACCACCCACTGCTACCCCCTTGTTGAATAACATAGTATCAACAGTAGTTGAAATCCATCAAGAGAATAATTTTTTACAAGTGGGTAGTCCACAAAGTGCTGCGTTAGACCCAAAAAACTTGACTGATACCCCCGTCCTTATTGTACAAGAGGTTTTGGGACAAATTGACAGGGAGGTTGATATGGGTGTTTCGGTGGTAGATGAGAGGGACCCTTTGGCTATTAATGACCATTTGGAGAGCGATATTGCTGATTCCGCTCCTCACCTATTATCATTGGGTGTTCCAGATGATATAACCCCCGATAGCAGTTTGGCCAGTATCCTGGATGTTAGTAGTAGTGACGACTCTTCATTTGATCAAGAGGGTAGTAATGCCTCTTTTATGAATTCTATGTCCAGCCTTATTAAATCACTACTCTTGCCTATCGAGACTAGACTAGCGAACATCGAACAACAGCTTGAGTCTATTCTTTTAACACAAGAACCCAAGATGGTTAATCCTGTTCCTGTTACCACTGTTTCAACAGTCTCTGTTCTCAACAAGGTGCCTATTCCTAAAAAGCACCCTACAGGGGCTAACACTGTTCCCAAGACCAGTCGGCCCAATATACCAATACCCGTGAGCAATAAAACTAGTACCAACCAGCCCTCCACTACGGCTCACACTCATATTGAGAAGGGTATCACTCTCACTACTCCAGCTCCCAGTATACCCCTATCCCACCCTAAAAAGACCAACATACGCCGGAGCATCAATTTACCACCTGATGCCTGCCCATATGTGGTAGTTCTGACTGGCATTCCTGAATTGGCCCCTGCCAGTTCAGAACCCTTTTGGGCACTTAAAAATAAAATCTGTCATTGGCTAAACAGAAATTATCCCCCAACTCCTGGATTAAGCAATAAAATCCTTATGGTAGAGAGGGCTCCCTGGGTAGGTGGGAATAAGAAAAGTTCAAAGGGTGATTGTGTTGTTGTCACATTCGAGGATCCACGATTGGTAGAATTTATTTGCTCCTTTCCTCCCTGTGACAACAAGTCTGAGGTCGCAGCCAAACCCTTGTCATTTTTCTATATGCAAGAGGACCATCAAGATGCTAGGTGGAGTTGGCTGAGGTCGTCCAACATAGGGACAGGGAGAGGGAGAAATAGGAGGGAGAACCCTAATTATCAGATCCCCCAAAAGTGGGGTGGGATTGAAGAGGAGGGTTGGAATCTAGTTGGTAGGAGGGCGGGGAGACCATGGGTGGGTGATTATCAGCCGAATGGAGAAGGGTTGGGTCCTCAGCTCAACCATCCTTAATTCCCCTGCTACAACCGTTATAGTGGGTTAGAAGGGGTGGACTGACTACCATCACAGTCCCCTGAACTACCCGGGGAGAGAGGGGAACCCACTTTTTTGGGCCCTAGAGTTAACAACACGGGCAGGGAGGTATCACTCAACAAGGCCAGCACTAGTCCAGGTATAATTGAAAGGGAACTTGATACTTTGACCCTATCAAAAGAATTATCCACAGCTCACATTCCTATCAAGATCATGTCCTGGAACATAGCAGGTCTTAAAAAAAATTTTGATAATCCTGCTTGGAAAGATTTCATAAATGACTTCCACATATGTATGTTCCAAGAAACCTGGTGTGTCCGGCCACAATATAAAAACGGATATTCAACCTTCTTTATTCCTGCGGTCTCGATGGGAAAAGGACGTCCGTCTGGAGACTTACTCATTTGGGTTAAGATAGATTTAAACTGTGTCACTACTACTCATAACACCTCTTCAAATGACATTCTGCATATCTCTGTAAAAAGTCCCTCCGGCAATAATAAATTAGAACTTTTTTGTGTATATGCTAGAGGTTCTCCGGGTGGTCAAATTTCACCTATATTAGAGTTGTTAGACAATAGGTTATCTTCTCTCCCCACTAGATCCAAAATATTGGTGGGGGGGATTTTAACTGTACTTTCGAGCCCCTGGATGAGGAAGATTTTATGGGTTTAAACAATGAAGTTGGGAGGCAGTTTATACCACCTCTAGCTCTTACCCCAATCAAGAAATGGACCGCGAGAGCAATCCAGTTAAACGCCCTGGTTCTGGAACATAATTTACGGGCCCTAAATGGTCGCACTTTATCCGATCGTGAGGGAGCAATGACCTTTAACCGGATAGGCAGCCCATCACGGATCGATTATATCCTTCTGGATACTCAGTCATGGGATAATTTAGTGGATATGAAGGTTAGACAAAGGACAGATAGCGACCATAACCCTCTATGCATGGAAATCTATTGGGGAGACAAGGTCAGTAAAAGTGGTCCAAAAGAGATGATTACTAAAGAAGTAGTTCCCTCTAACTGCAATCGCAGGCTTAAGTGGAATGCAGTTGGGTGCGATGAGGGGAAATTAGACAATATCAAGGCACTAGTCATGGCCGCACTGTGTGACCTGGCACCGGTTTCTCCAACAGTCCCCCTTACCTCGGGGCTAAACTTAGCAGCCAAGTATAAGAATCTAATGGGGGAGATCGGTAGGTTCTTTATTAAAAAATCCAAGGGGCAGAAACAGGTCCAGTACAATCCAAGCAAGGGTAATCTTTGGTACACGGCTAACTGTAGGAAAAAAAGGAAAGTAATTTCCTTGGCTATAAAAAACAAGGACCCAGTAGCTGTAAGACTTGCTAGACAAGATTACCGCAAAAGTATTGCGATAGCCAAGAAGACATGGGAAGAGGACCATTGGCAGGCGCTTAAGGATGCAGCATATGGGAAAAATCCCACTCTTTTCTGGAATTTAATTAGTATTCTCGACAGGCGAGGGGCAGACCCTATTCCAAATCACATCACCGAGCAACAATGGCACTCCCACTTTTTAAAATTATATTGTGAAGGTAGTGTGGAAGGTGCGTTATCATCTCCCACTCTGGGTATTGCTAGCATGATTAACCCGGACCATGGCAGTATTGATGAGACGTTCTCACCCCGTGAAGTTCAGGATGCCATTCACAAAATAATTCCGGGAAAGGCTCCTGGCCCCGATGGCGTTCCAGGGGATTTACTGTTGCATGATCCTATTGTTTGGGCAGATTTTATAGCTAGAATTATGAACCTTATTCAGTCTGGCCATCCAGTACCCGATTCCTGGAAGGGCGCAGAGGTCATCACCATTTTTAAAAAAGGCGATAGAGAGGACCTTGCCAACTACAGACCAATCAGTCTAATTGATACTGTCCAAAAAGTAGTTGGCAGGGTCATCATAAACCTGACAGAGATGTGGCTAATGGAAAACAACATTTTGACTCACCTTCCGGCTGGTTTTAGATGTAACGTAGGTGCAATGGACCAGGTTTTTAGATTCTGTGCGGTCTTCTGGAAAACGGTGTCAATAGCTAGAGGGAGCCTGTACCTGGCCTTTATAGATTTAAAAACGGCTTTTGACGTAATCCCCCGTGCCAAACTTTGGGAGGTTCTTTTGGACATGGGATTCCCTTGTTATTTGCTGCAGTTCATAATCAAATTACACGAAGGCAACTTTGCTAGGATACGGTGGGGGGTTCAGGGGCAACTCACCAAGAGGATTCCTGTCAACAGAGGGGTGCGGCAGGGGTGTGTGATGGCTCCGACCTTGTTTTCTTTGTTTATCAATGGAGTGGTGGACCATCTGAGAGAGATACCGGCAGACGCTCCTGTCTTGGCCGGGGAGAAAACACCATCACTCCTCTTTGCCGATGACACCCTTCTATTGGCCAAAACACCCAAAGGCCTGCAAATACTCCTTGATCGTTTTAATGTGTTCTGCAAAGTGCGGGGGCTAACGATAAACACTACAAAAACAAAATTAATGGTTATGACTGCAAAAAGAAATCATAGGAAGATCCATCTTTCCTTGAACGGGTCACCTTTAGAGGTAGTGGATGAATTTGATTACCTCGGGGTCAGAATTAGCAATAAAATGAAGTGGGAATCCCATCTGAGCAAAATGGTTTTAAATCTCAAAAGAGTATCTGGTGCTATTTTAAAGAACCAACGCCTTTCAGTGAGTAGACCAATAGCCCCTGCACTGATAGTCTATGATGGAAAGGCGTTAGCATCAGCGGTCTATGGATCAGAACTATGGGGTACTGAGAATACCAAAGCATTGGTGGTGGCTGAGAATAAGTTCATGAGAGACTTAGTCTCGCTTCCTGTCTCAACTCCTCTAAAACCTCTATTTGCTGATTTCGGTAAGAGATCGATTTGTGATATTGTCCAGCTCCGACCACTACTTTTCTGGGTGCGCCTTAGGAGGACCCCGGAACTATCAAATTATGCCCTGGTGTTAGACAAATTAATCAACCTGAATGTTTCGAGCAAAATAAAGTGGTTAAACGATTTAAAGAAGCTTGTGGTTACCTTAGGTTTAAGTGACGCCTGGGCTTCTCAATCTCCCCCACCCAAACAAATAGTTAAAAAACTTTATTGGGATTGGATAGAGGCCAAGGTTCTGCTAAACCAAAATTGGGGTCAATTAACGGAAACATTCTTTTCTCACAAGCCCACTATAAAGCTAGAACCGTTTCTGGATTTTATTCAGATTCCCCATGACAGAACTCTATTCCTGAAATTCAGATATGGCACTCTCCCTCTCAAAAATTTTATGGTAGGGTGGAAAGGGAGGAGGGAAGAGGATAGGAATTGTCCGGGTTGTCCCTTCCAGGAAGAATCCCTAGGACACTTTCTTTTTGCATGTAAAGCCTATAAACAGGCTAGAAATAAATGGTTGAAGCCAGTATTTAGAAATCTTGGAGTTAGGGACCACAAAACAGCCCTACGAATTATTGTCTCCAATACCACCTGTATGGTTACTGTTTGTGGGGTTGCCAAGTTTTTAGCAAGTGCTTGGTTCATTAGGCTAAGGTTGATGTCCCATTTGTCTACAGTTCATATTTTTACATGAATTTTAAACGTGTTATTTCTCTACCACTTTCAATCTTTTGTCATGGTGTAGTGTTTTTAAAGAGTGTATTTTTGAAATATATGTGTATGTATTTTATGTTTGTACTTTTATGATACATGTATCGAATAAAGTATAAAGAAGAATACCAAGGTGTGATTGAAACTTGCACCTCTCCAATGAACAATCCTTTGTTTCCACATGAACATTGCAGTTCAAAACGCACATAGTGCTGCATTAATGGATAACATTGTGCATAAGAAATATAAAACGCCATTAGATATCTCAAATGGATTCTTCTGCCAAAATATAGCTCCAGATGGCATATATTTGACAGCATTTTCTGACCGTAGCACTCAGCTGTACTTCCGTTGCTTGCGTCGCTTGCCCCAGGCCTATAAGAACAGCCCGGGGTTATTCTCGGCAAGAGTGTCAGAATTATTATAAACATGCAATGAGGAAGCAGTGTCCTATGTAGATGACATCTATCTGACGGACGATAAACACTTGTGCAGAGTGAACAACATAATTGTGGGATTCGACAATTTTGGCTACAAATTTAATTTCAAGAATTGCCCCTCTCAATGTCCTATTTTTGTGATATGAGCTACCATATTAAGACAAGAGCCTGGCAGCCAACTTTTTAGAAAAGTGTGCGCTGCTCCAACCTCCGAAGAGTTTGCAATTCATTTTAGGATTTCTAAATTTTGGCAGAACATGCATTCTGTATTACGCAGAAAGAGGAAAAGCTTTCTATGACTTAATTAGACCTGATTTCAAAGCACATCAGTGGACACAGGAACATACAGATATACTCCGTTCCGTTCAGGCTAACATGATAGCATCAAAACATTTGCACACACGTGTGAATTCTACCAACTTGGTGCTCCAGGTGGTTCTGGGTTTATCAGGATATGCAAACATCACTTTCAATGAAGGTGAAACAGTTCCAATTGCGCACAAATCACATTTTTACACAAATGCTGAAATATGATTTGCAGCCGCAGAAAAAATACTGACAGCAGTACAAACTGCAGTAGTGAGAGAAAGAGCACTAGCACAAGGGAAACGCATAATAGTTTTAACCCTGGTTTTAACTTTAAAAGCTGTTACCAAAGCGAGCATTCCAAATATGAAGGCACTGTATCCCCATGGACACAATGGGCTAATTCCCTCACTGCAACAGACCTAGATTACAAATATGATCCTACACTGAGAACACAAGCATTCCTGCAATACAAACAAGAATACCCTCTCCCGAATGAAGTCTTGCCTCTGGAAAAATAACTACATCATTTACACGGATGGTTCTGCACAGCCTGCCATTGGAAATAAACAGCAGTATAGCATATAGTGAAGGGAGGTATGTGGGGTGGCAAGTTCCATCTCAGCAATACAACTACACTATCACCAGGAGATTGTACAGCGCAGCTGGCAGAACTAGATCAGGAATTCCCCACACTGTTAGTGTGCGATTCATTCTACTCTGTACGGTCTTACAATGAATGTATTTGTTACTATGGCCAGAATGGGTTTAGCGATTCCAAGGGTTGCTCAACTAAGCATAAATTGTTATGGGAACAAGTGGCAAAGCTGAAGAAATGCCTGCCACAGGCTCAAGTTATTCACACCTTGATTCATCAGCCTGTTGGAGTACACGTTGAAGGGAATTCACTGGCTGATGAAGCCACCAAGGCAACAGTGCAAACTGCCGCCATTGCTGCAATCACTCTTTCTAGAACGAGGATCGACTGAGACATATTGATAGCTGTCACTGCCTCAAAAAGTGGCTCTGCCATGCCAAAGCAATTTCCACTCAAGTATTACTATAAATTAATTGCACAAAATACAGCGTATGCTCAAATTCCAGGAGTAGGGGATAGAGTTATACCACACATGGATCGCAGATTAGGTTTGATTCTAGCTGCATTCAAGGGCCTGAGCTCAGCACATGCAAGAGTCACTGCCACAATTTTATTACTGAAGCAGTGATACTGGTGGCCAAGTTTGTCTAAACAAACTAAGGGTTATGTCCTAAAGTGCAAGGTTCCACCGTAGCACGGCCACCGCAAACACTGTTACTCATTTCAGACAGACCTCCTATGTGTGTCTATTTGGACCACTGTGGCCCCCTAGACTCAGATGGGGCCTACAAGTACATCTTGGTGGCAGTGGCTTCATGCTCTAGATTCTTATGGGTTTTGCCTTAGCGCTCGGCTGATGCCCAAACTATTATAAACGATTTGTGAGTCTTCATCGGGACATACGCAATTGGCACGTCACATTCCGACCATGGCTATGTGTTTAGCTCACAGGCTTACAAGGAAGTCATGGGAAGTATGGGTGTGTCCTTGCAGTACTTCTCCCCCTACCATCCTGAGGGAAATTTGGTGGTGGCGAGGAAATACTGGGACCTTAACAGCAAGGGTATTAAGTGTGAGTGGCAGATGGGTCAATCACCTGTATGGGGTCCAGAGAGCACTTAACAACATGCCAAGAAAATCCTTGGAAAGACGTACCCCTTATGATATTCTGTTTGGGGCAAGAATGTGGGTACCTGACCTTGATTGTGCCAGCACAGTTGTGGATGTGAAACCATTTGAATTAAATGATGGTTTGGCTGTTTTACAGGAACTCAATGATTTCCAGGCATTCATAAGCAATGTCCAAGTCAAACAAGCTACCCCTGGGGAAGTGAAACCGGTACCGCAATGACCTGTCTGGGTCCCGAAGATTAGGGACTGGGTCAGAGAAAAGATCGTGGACAAGGAGTTTGAGTCATCCTACAGAACACCAGTACCTGTCCTGGCAGTCGAGGAACAAGAATGGTACTTCTTCCGCCTCTTGCCGGCAAAATAGAAAGAAGCTTTGTCTCCATTGATCTGATCAAACAACACTATGTGGCCGATTCTCAACAGTAGCCATATAGAATCCTGAGTAGCCGCAGATCTCCTCTTACTTCTATACAGGAAGTTCAAATGGAAAGACTAATAACAGCATTCAATGAACGGACATGAACTGTTACAATAACCTGAACAACAAAGTCTATAATCAAAGTGTTTCTGATTATCACCAACTGATATACAAATGGTACGAGAGGAATATGTTGGAGACTGATGAATATCTATTTTTAAGATGCTTGAATCCCAATACTCCACTTTATACCATCTGCCAAAAATTCATAAGAACTACGAAAAACCACCAGAACGGCCCATAGTGTCCTCCCAGGGAAGTCTAACCGAACACTTGTCAATTTATATCGACTATTTTCTACCTAAGATGGTGCTAACTTTATCCTCGCACATCAAGGACACAAAGGACTTTCTGCAACGCATAAAACAAGTTGATTGGGACACAGACTACATTATGATACTTTTGGACATTGCCAGTCTATATATGTGCACACCTCACAAATATGGACGAACAGCGGTGACATTTTTTTCTAAAAAAACCGTCCTTTAAAGTTCACGGAACACAATGGAATGCTGCTGGAACTAATAGAATTTTGTCTTAATAATAACATCTTTTCTTTCAGGATCAACATTACAGGCACATCTCTGGATCAACTATTGGCACCTGCTTCGTCCCCAACTACCCAAATCTTTTTGTGGGCTGGTGGGAGGAGAAGGTGGCCTGGTCAGTTGCCAATGCAAACTAGACATCCAAGGTAGTGGCATGGCATAGGTACATCGACGACCTTTTCGTAATTTGGAAGAGGTCTGCAGAATCGGCAGCATCATACATTGATGTTTTGAATTCCAATAATGTCAATTTGAAATTCTCTGGTGAGATACGTTTCACATCAGTGAACTTTCTGGATATGCAAGTCTTTGTATCCAAGTGCAAACTATGCACCACATTATACAGAAAACCCACCGCTGGAAATTCAACATAGCATTCTAACAGTAGTCACTCACAGAGAGTTATCACAAGCATTCCATATGGCGAATTGCTAAGAATCAAAATGAATAACACAAGAGAGGCTGATTTTCAGGTAGCAGCAAAAGAAAGTATAGCGAGATTCAGCGTACGAGGTTTTAACCAAAAAATACTGTCAAAAGCACTGACGAAAGTCAATTCTATCCCTAGAGTAGAACTCTTAAAGGAAACGCACAGGAGTTCAGAATGATCACAAATTACTCTGAGAATACAAATCGGCTCAGGAATATTTTACGAAAACACTTTTACAAACAGATCCAGTAATAGGTCCTGATATTCCACAAGGTCCCTTATTGCCCTTTGAAAAAGCCAGGTCTTAAAGAAATTATTTAAGTGAGAAGTCACTACAAGAAGGAGGCAAGGGGGACTCCTGGAACTCTAAAAGGCTTCTTTCCATGTGGGAAGTGCAAAGTCTGCTGTGGCAGCAATAGAACATTGTCCTATAAAACCCAGTTTTATCGATAAATTCTTGACATGTAGTACTCCATATACTGTATACTGCTTGTTGTGCAAATGTGGTTTAAAATACATTGGTAGTACCATTCATCCATAGAATCAACAACGGAGGGTGGTTGCAAAAGAGGAAGGGAAAAGATCAAGCATGTATCAACATTCACAGTATAAGTTTCCTGTGAGAGAAACCAACTTAGGTTATTCTAAAGGCCCTCACTCACCAACCTAGTTGGTGACATGCTTCATCATCGGGCCACACCAGGAGTGGCTGATCTTGGGTTTATCTATGAATAATGGAGGGAGCCCAGTCTTCTGTTGTGAGTGGGATCCATTTGAGCAGGGTCTGTTGGGTGACGACTCACTCACAAGGATTAACTAAAGTTTAGGAATTTGGAAAACAAGGGGTCAATCAAACAGAACACAGCTAAAATGACCAATTCCGGGCTGAAGGAAACTGGGTCTTAAAGAGATTACTACAGTAGAAGGTCTAAAAAATTATTAGAACACTGGCAAGTCTCACAGTTAGGCCCCCTTTGTGGTGGACATGAGAATGCAAGAAGTGAATTGTAACCGGATCCCAGTTTATTTTATAGACATGGAAGTATGGAAGTTTGTATGTCCACTATGAACATCCTTGGATAGGTGCACAGACTAAAAGATTTAACCAATGTACTCAACAGTCTTTAAGATATCAAGACTTGGCACAAGAAGAGGTTTTTAGTAAAATGTGACTGGCCAAGCGGACACACAATAACTTAGAACACCAATCTATTAAGATGTCACCCTTTTTCTGTATGTATACGCATCATCCTTGTATATTTAGTCTTTTGATCAAACATTGTGGATCTCAGTACCTACTGGACGAAAACCCTCCGGTGAGTTAAATGATGTCCAGAAATCTACAGGAGAGGCTTTAGGAGAAGTTAAAGAGGGTTTGTTATCAGTTGCATGTTGATTGTAAAGCAATATTAAAGAAGTCCTGCACCTCGGTATGTTATAGGTGAACAGGTGTAATGACTTTTTGAAATTGCATTTGAAACAAGTCTTCTAAACTTGAAGTTGCCTCAGTCTGTGAAAATCCACCCAGTTTTCATCTTGGTTAAATCCTTGTCCTACAGAAAACCATCTTGTTTCACATCCTGTGTCTTTTCAGTTGAATTCAGATTCAGTGGAGAAGTGTGGCTCAGTGGTTAGAGGCGGCAGACCCGGAAGCTGAGATGAGCCGTGGACCAGGGTTCGATTCCCTGCCTCGGCGGGTCTCGGGCTCAAAAATTCCACGGACTCGACAATTCTCGCTCCGGTGCCTACTCGACTCACAGGGTCACACTCTGCGACTCTGGGCAATAGCTTGCTTAATCTCCACTACAGCCCCTCGCGGCGGGATGCCTGGCTTTCACCTTGTGAATACCCTGGCGGGGTATCTCTCACAGGGGAATACCAGGACGGGTTCCCTAAGCAAGCGCCTTGAGACCCCTGGGTGAAACGTGCGCTATATAAATCGAAATACATATACATAATAAGTATGAGATGCAAAAGATTTTGAGTGTAAGAATTGAGAGAAGCGGGCTGAATGGTTTGGTCGATTGAACTTGAGGAACAATCATGGGAACTAGCTTCCAATCTTCAGTTCCATGATTATTGCAAATCGTTTATGCAAAACATCCTGACAAACCAGAACCCCCAATGTTGTGTTGATGGTTTTCGGGGCTGGCCCACTGGCAGGTAGTGCTCATGAAGGTATTGCTTACTGCTTAGTGTGGTTCATGTGTGGGGAGTGCCTTTCAGCAAAGGAAAGGCTGGCAGTGATCTCAGAGTATTGGTGCTGACTAGATTCATGCTGCGTGTGCGGAGTACGTTACCACATTGGAGTGAGTTCCCAAAGCCTCTGTAAGCTCTAAGGTATGAGAATAGTCTGGAACACTGGAAGATGGCTACGAGAAGCTTTATCATTGCCAACTCAATCTTGTGTGTGCTAGACTTCCCTCATTGATGGATTGAACTCTGAAGTCAGGACATAAAAAGATAAGAGGGACTGAAGACTGTCCTTGTGAAAAGACAAAACGTTTGCAAGCACTGAAACATAAGGAAAACAAGATAATATCGAAGGAAGCACTTGCTTGAAGTAAGAAATTGATGTGTATGTAATACGCTATAATGCATCTCATATGTAAATTTTAAATAAAGTCAGGTATTTGTATTTTTTTGTTTAGTGTTCTTTTGAGTACAAAAAATTATTTTGTGGAAATATAACACCTGACACCTGAACGGTGATAGCTCCACAGGAGACCAGATTATTGATATACAATAAAATAGGCATACTAATTATATTTGGTAAATGTTTGCTCATTTATCCCCTCTTATTTAAAAAAATAAATTGTCTCAGAATACACTGAAAGTTCTGATTATCTTACGATAAGATGTCTGTCACTGGTACCACAGAACATGTGCACTGTCTAGGGAGTAATGCGGATTGCATTATGTTGCAGGGTATTGATTTCCAAGCTCTCCTTTTGCTATTCCCACACTCCAGAAACAAATGTATCTAAAAAATAAGAAACAAACTTCATGTAAACAAATTCTGTCCTAAAATTTCAGAGTGGCAAAGCAATGAAAAAATATAGGGACTGCAAACTGCAGTTCTGTGTGGACATACATCAGCGATTAATGTTTCCTTAAATGTAGAACTACAGGCAAAATAGGTCAATGAGTTATTCAGTTGATCATGACGATTGCAAGAGACTTCCAAGTCACGCATGTGTTAGAATCTATGTAGGCCAACTCAACCTTCCATCATTAAAAGCCCAGATACTTGAGTACCACTGACATGTTTAATAATGCAAACGGGGCTTGGAGATAAAAAAAAATGCTGTATGTAGCAATATCCAAACAAGCTTTGACAAAGCCAACAGGTCTTGCCTTGGGGACGTATTAGCTCTATCAATGCCGTTTGCAGATGCAATGCACCATTAACCATAAGGAAGAAAAAATAGAAAAAATGACGTGTCTGCTAAAAAAATGTTAACTTTAAGGCAGAGGGCCTGGCAGCTATAGCGAAGGGGGTGGGTTGAGATGCTTTGTAGGCTAAGCACCTGCATTTAAACGTTATTCTACAAGGAACCAGTTAAGGTTAAGGAGGATCAGCTCGATGCGGCTATACTTTTAGCTGAAAAAAGAAGTTGAACGGCGGAGTGAAAAAATGCCTAGAGTGGGTTGAAGGTAGATTGAGGAAAATCAGAACAGCATTTCAAAGCTCTAGCCGAAGAATGGTTAGGTGGTGGACTGCAAATTTCATAACATTTGGCTGCACAAATGATTTAAGTTTTTTCAGTGCCATAACGTAGACGTTTGCCTTTTGTTATGTTACTTATGTGAGAAATCTTAAACATTTCCAGGTGAGCTTACAGCATGTGGGTGAGACAATAGAATTTGGGAACCTTTAGGTGCTGTAGCAAATTTTAGGTTGAAGCTTTATTTAGATTTGTGACAGACTATTATGAATACAGTTGTTTGAAGTGGAAGAGGAAATTTTCATCCATCCATGATTAAATATTTTAAGGTACCGATTTGAAGGGTGAGGATGTCACATATTGAGGAGGTTTTTCATACAAATATTGGTATTGTTAGCATATTGGTAAAAGTATGTTGGGGCAAGTATGGAACTTTTTGGAACCCCCAACAAGATCTTAAAGCAGTCATGGGTATTACCTTCAATTTTTAAAATTTGAGCTCAGTTTGATAAAACAGGAGAGCCAGCTTAGAAATGATCTTCGTATTCCAAACTCTTGTTCTAGTAGGGAGAGGCACTGGTTATGAACAACTGTATCAAATGCTGCCGTGAGATCTACAAGAACCAGCAGACATGGGTCAAACCCATCCAGCATCCAATAAACATCATCAGGACATTAGTAGCATTTCTGTATTTATATAGATGGGCAGTTTCTAGGTAATACATTTTTCCAGTGTTTTGCCCGGCCACAGTAGTTTGAATATCAGATGGTAATTGGTAAGAATCTCTAGTTTGAGACTGAGCTTCTTTGGAAGAGATGTGATTTCAGGAAGTTTTGGAAGATTCATCATTTAAGGAAAGAATTGCCAGTTTTGCGTTAAGCATGAGCAAATTATGAGAAATTGGCATTGTTTTTTTTTCTGAACAGATTTTATTCAGTAATATCCAAGCATGTAGGAGCAATACAATGGGATTTTAGAGCTTAAATCGTGCTTTTGACACCAATTATCAATCATCATGTCTGACGTTCGCACAATACCAGTTGCAGATTCTCGCCATGTGTGGTCCTTTCAGGAAATGGTGACAGTATGTGTTGGTCAAGTCAGAGTTCTCAGGTGGGCTATGCTCTACATCCCTGTGTTGGGAGACCGACATCTCGACAGTCCGTTCCAGTACGAACTCTCAAAAATCACAACAAACAAAGTAACGAAATCCTCTCCTCCACCCCTATTCAACTCCTACATGGAAAGCTGGCATTGATGATGCTAATCAACACCGCACTTCTGTAATAAGTGGTTAGTTTAGGGTTCATAACAATCAGAGCGAGTTCCTTGGTGCGGACTGATTTGAGTAATTGCCAAATGTTCATAACTTTTAGTAAAAAGTAAGTTTTTATTTGAGAACTTGGATTTATAATTGTTTCTGATCTTAAGGAGCTTGTTGTTGAAGAATGTTAAGAACTCTTGACATTTAGGGGCCCATTGGGATGGCGGGCGGATCGCCCCCACAGGGCCGGCGGTAGTCACCGCTGGCCCGGCAGGGGTGATCCGCCCGCCATCCATACTTCAAAGACCCCCGCCATATCAGGATGGCTGGGGTGTCCGCGGCGGACGTAAAGACCGTCCACCGCTTTTCTGCAGGTCGACTGATCGACCGGCGGAAAACATGGTTAATAATTTGCCGGTGGTGTCTGCAAGACACCGCCATCCATAATAGGTTCACTGCGGAGATCAGCATGCGGTCTTTGCCTTCGGGTGCCCATAGCGGGCCCCCAGAGAGTTGGGGGGGTGAGGGGTGCGGGTAGGTACCCCCCTGCATTGGCATGGACAAAGTGGCAGGCACCGCGCAGTGCCTATCACCTTATGCATGCCAATGCACAACGTGCATTCCCAGCATTGTGGCGGGCGGTGCTGTGAGCAGCGCCCGCCACATTGCTGGGAATATGTTATATTGTATATATGATTTATAGCGCGCACAATTACTCAGGAGCATCCTGGCGTGAATGGACTGAGACCGAGGGAGACCAAATTATTAAATGGAGGAATTGATAAGATGAGTTTTAAGAAGTTTCTTGAAAATACGAAAATCATGAGTATGTCGCAAAAGGTCGGGAAGGCTGTTCCATAGAGTGGCCACCTTTACTGACCACGACTGCCCACCCATCCTAGAGCGACGAAACCGGGTAATGGCCAGCAGGCGAAGAGAGGCAGAGCGAAGCGAGCGGCCAGGTTTGTAAAAGGCCACGCGCTCCTTAATATACGATGGTCCAGACTCATGCAGGGCTTTGTGGGCCATGGTCAAGATTTTAAATTGAACCCGCTGGGCCACAGGTAACCAGTGTAGGTATCGTAGGAGTAGCCTCACACTGGATCATTTAGAGATGTTAAATAGGAGTCTGGCCCCCGCATTTTCAATCAGTTGGAGTTTATTCGTCAGGTAGCCAGGAATGCCAATAAATAAGGCATTATCGTAATCAAGCCTAGAAAGGATAAGTGCTCGGGCCACCATTTCCTTTGCTGATTGCGGTAGCAAAGGGAAAAATTTCCTGAAAGTCTTAAGTGTGCCGAATCAGATACCAGTAAGTTTTTTAATATGATCGGAGAACCGAAGATATTCCCCGAACCATACCCCTAAGTTCTTGGCAGGGCTGCCCTCTGACCGGGGGCATGGGAAGTCCGGCGGCCACAAGGCTTCTCTAAACAGCGGAGGAAATTTGCCATACAGCAGTATCTCCGATTTTTCTTCATTACATTTGAGATGCGCCTGGGCCAGCCAGGTAAACACGGCTGATAAGCACCTCTGAGCACCACCGGTGCACAATTCAGATCGTTTCCATGTAAATAGAAGTTGTGTGTCATCGGCATATGCCATGATTTTGGCACCCAGCCCCTCAACCAGGGCAATCAAAGCAGTCATGTAGATATTAAAGAGTAGCGGGCTCAGAGTGGATCCCTGCGGGACTCCTGTTGATAGCTTCCTGGCAGAGGATGAAAAGGGGGGCATCCAGACTTGTTGGGAGCGCTCATCTAGAAAAGATTTTAGCCAGGCCCACACCGCACCAGAGACGCCAATGGATGAGAGCAGCGCGAGAAGAAGCTGGTGAGGTACTGTGTCGAAGGCGGCAGAGAGGTCCAATAAAATCAGAGCCGCTCTGCCGCCCCCGTCCAGGCACTCCCTAATCGCTTCAGCTACCTCAACCAGCGCAGTCTCCGTGCTGAAAGATGTTCCAAAACCATAATGGGCTGGGTGGAGCGCCCCAGATGTTTCCACAAAGGTCTCAAGTTGACGGAAGACCGCCTTTTCACAAACTTTGGCCAGTGCCAGCAGCAAAGAGATGGGACGATAGTTGGAAGGCAGCAGAGGGTCAGCAGTGGATTTTTTGAGAAGCGGGAGAAGTTTGGCCTGTTTCCATTGAGCAGGTATCATCGCAGGCGGTGCCTTCCAAATAGACATTCCCACCTACCCCCGCTAAAGCTCTACCTGGACACGGGTCCGTAGGGGAACCCGACTTTAGAGATTTAAGGATAGCAAGAATGTCAGAGTCCTCTGCTGGCACAAACTGAGAAAATAGGGGGCGGGTAGAGTTATTAGGCAAGAGAGCTGAAGGCGCAGAGGTCGTCTGCTCCCTTGCAGCCGACCCTAAACTATCTTGAATAGATTGAATTTTTCTGATAAAAAAGGAGGAGAGCTCCTCATACCATTGAGGGGAAGCTGGGAGGCGCTTTTGTTCCTCACTGGGGGACATAACACTTCTGATGATTGAAAACATCTCTTTACTGTTATTATTAGCTTCCAAAATTCGCTAGGAGATGCCACCGCCACGGTGGTGGTGGAATCCTAATTGCAGGTGCGGGACCGCCGCACCCCTTGCAGATGGTAACGCTTTCAGTTACGATGGCGGGCGGACTTTATCCACCGCCATCGTAGTGGAGCCCTTATTCTTTAAACAGTTAGGAATAGATTTGGAATCGTATGTCTTTGCCCGTGCCCATTTGAATCGACAGAGTATCAGAACCTATGCAAGCATGTGGTCACCAAATGATTGTATGAAATATATATTTGAGCCTCCTAGAGCAATGTTAAGCTGGACAGAGAGCAAGCCATTCCCACCCATGCATTGGCAGCCATCGTTGAGTAGTCGTTAAAAAAAAAACATTGCAAGATGGGCAGTTTGTGCATCCGCCTACATGTACAGACATGGACACCTTCTTAGAATCTTTTTTGTGAAGTGTAACAAAAACGACTCCTCTATGAAATCCTGTGTGTGCACATGTATTTGCATGCACTGTCCCTCTTTTAATTGTTTTAGCAAAGTGTAAGAAAAAACATTCAAATATGGTCACCTGTGCATCCACACAAATGTACATATATATATATATATATATATATTTTTTTTTTTTGAAAAACCTTTATTGATGAACAATAAATTGTACACAGCCAGTGGCCCACAACCTGTCACGCGCAGGCCGGCAGCAATACATATGCACTGTGACACAGAAGCGAATGGAGTCATGAATACAGAAATGACGAAGCAAGGCAGAGTATATTCACAGCAAATCCCCATCCACCCGTCAGGCCGGCCTCCATGGGAGGAGCAGTCAAACCATGTCTCAGTGGGAATGCAAGTTGACACACTGGAAATGCACAAAAATCAGCAATTTGGCATGAGGTTACATTTTGCAGATAAAGCATTCAAACTAACAACAAAAAGAACAGTCCCAACTGTGATGCTCTAATCAGTGCGAAAGGTGTACGTGTATCGAGGTGTAGGGCCGCCGGCAAGGCGGAGCAAGGGGGGGGGGGGGGGGGAGCAAGCCATGCCCTGTACAGGATATATAGGTCTTGACCTAGGTGACTTCGCCCGCGTCGCGGGTAGCGCGGTATGGCAGCAGCTGTAAGAGGGGTTAACTACCGCAAGGCAGCGTTGTGGGGGATGGGGGGCACAGGGAGAGGCTGGGTGTCACTTCTGAAGTAATGACCTGCACGTGGGTGTTTAGTTCCTAAATGTCATTCCACCCCATGTGAGAAGCGCGGCTACTTTCGTGGATAAGGACAATGTCTTGTAGGGCAAAGAAGGGAGGAGGAGAATAGAGGGGCCAAGGTAGCGGGGGGGGGAAGGGCTGGTCTTGGGATAGGGGTACTCCTAGTCAACAGGGTCGCCACCGGTCACTCGGGGTTCGTCCGCCCCTGGAAGTGAAAGGAGATACAAGGTCAGAGGGGCCCAAAGGTCTTTAGGGCGCGACTTCGGGGGGAGCAGTTCAGCATATGCATGCAGGTGTTCCTGCCATGTTGTCATCGTGGAAAGCCATATCTTAAATTTGGGTGCTCGGCCCCTGCCCCAACGACATGCTACATGTCTTTTAGCAAGCAGAAAGCCCAGTGCCAGGAATTTACGGTGTTTCTTAACTAAAGGGGGTAGGAGACCTAGTAATGCAATCCTAGGGCATGGCGTGAGGTCCACTCCCGCCATGTCACCCAGTGCCTTGAATATATCTGTCCAGTACGAAGCCACGGCAGGACATAACCAGGACAGGTGGAAAAAATCCGCCCCTCCGGAGCCACAGCGCAGGCATCTATCGTTATCGCGTAACCCGAAGCGAAAGAGTTTAGCAGGGGTATGGTAGAGTCGGTGCAGAAATTTATAGTGCGCTAGTCTGAGTCGCGCATTGCCTGTGACCGCGGAAGTGTGCGAGCAGCTCTCTTCCCACAACTCATCCGACAGCGGTTCTCCGAGGTCTCTGTCCCAGTCTTCTCGCGCTCTGAGCGTCGGGGGGGATGCGGGGGCCTGTGAGCTGGTATAGAGCATAGAAACCACATGTTTCGGGGGTTCGGACTGCAGGAGAGCATGTAACGGGGCCACCGTGTCCGGCTCCGCGGGAAAGTCAGGCGTGGCCGTCCGTACATTCTGGCGAATGCGGGTGTACAGGAAGGAGTCCATAACCGAGGGTGCTGTGTCTCCAAAAAATTGGGACGAGGTCCGAAATTGGCCCTCGTGATACAGGTCTCCCCAGGTGTGCATCGCGTATTTCTTCAAAAGCTGACGTCCAATTTCTTCGCAGGCTACGCTCAGTCTGCGATCGTGCGCTAAGAGCATGCGCGGCGAGTAGAGAAATGTGACCTCCATCCGGGCCGCAATGCGGTTCCAGGCTCGTACAGTACACTCAACCGTGGTAGGGTCGCGCTCACCAGCGCGGGCGGGAGTGTAGAGGTACCCTGACGGTTTAGCTGGCCTCATATAGCCATCTTCCACCGCGAGGTGAGCCATGAAGGGAGGGGGGTGTAGCCAGTAGGTGGCGAAGTGCCCCTGGGCGCAGTCGTAATAGAGTTGGAAATTCGGGACATCAAACCCGCCCTGGTGGAATGGTAACATCAGTGTCCTGAGATTGAGCCGCGCCTGCTTACCACCCCAAATTAGGCGGGTCAGCTGGGAATTCAGCATACGAAAGGAGTTGGCACCTGGGGAATACGGGATGTTGGTGAAGAGGTAAAGAAGCTTGGGGAGAACGACCATCTTTATAAGGGAGATGCGTCCCGCCATTGAAAGGGGGAGGTGAATCAACCTAGTAATGGTGTCAGTTATCTTGTCGATTGCAGTGCCATAATTGGCTCTGATAAGGGCATCACGGTCCCTGGTCACAACGATGCCCAGGTATTTTATTTCGTCGGCCTCCCACATTAGGGGGTAGTCCAACGGGAAGGGGACGGTTTTGTCAGTCAGAGGAAAGAGGGCCGATTTAGACCAATTGATCTGAATCCCTGATATGGCTCCAAACTTGGTTATCTCTCGCAGTAAAGGGTTAAGGTTCTCCCTCGGTCTGTCAATGTAGAGGGTCATGTCGTCAGCATACAAGGCAATCAGCAACTGCCGGTCCGGATAAATCAGGGACCGATGATTATGGTGTTGCCGGAGTTTGGCCGCCAGTGGCTCAATGGCTATCGCGAAAAGGACCGGAGAGAGCGGGCAGCCTTGTCTGGTACCCCTGTGGATCTCAAATGGGGCTGAGCGAGAGCCATTCAACAACACAGAGGCCTGGGGTCTGGAATAAAGCAGTCTAACCCAACCCAGGAAGGAGAAAGGAATCCCCATCCGTTCCAGAAGGGCAAACAGGTAGTCCCACTCAAGGGAATCAAAAGCTTTTGTTGTGTCTAAGAAGACAGCTGCCGCCTCACACCTAGGGTTAATATCCTGTAGGACCGCTTGCAGAGTCCGTAAATTATGGGATGTCGCCCTATTGGGGACGAATCCAGCCTGGTCCGGTAGGACCAGGCGTTCCATCAGTAAATTCAGACGTGTCGCAAGCACTTTAGCCAGAATTTTCACATCCGTATTGAGCAGCGACAGAGGTCTGTAGGAATCGCAGTGCTCTGGTGGCTTCCCAGGTTTCAATAAGGAAGCTATGAGGGCCTCCCGCATCGTGAGTGGCAGCTCGCCCTCTTCCAGGGCGGAATAGTAGACTCGCTTCAGAATAGGGGCAAGTACGTGAATGTACGACTTATAGAAGTCTATTGGAAGCCCGTCCGAACCCGGCGATTTGCCAGATTTCATAGACATGATGGCGTCCTTGATTTCGTCGAGCTCGAGCTCGTGATGGAGAAACTTTTGCTGGGAGGTGCCAAGCCACGCGACTGCCGTGTCTTCAAGATAAGACTGCAAGTCGAGGGTCGACTGCCGGTGAGAAGTGTACAGTGCCGAGTAATGCTGCGTGAGAATTCGCATTTGCTCCGTTAGCTCGCATTGAGGAGTCTGCCGTTCGTCCAGAAGGGACGAGACATAGTTTCGGTACTTAGTAGGTTTGACCGCAGAGGCCAACGCCCTGCCGGGCCTGTCCCCTTCTCCATAGAGTCGGGCCGTGTATGGCTTACCTAGAAATTTGCATTCTGTTTCGGCCGCTTCGGCGTATTCGTTAAGTTTGTCCCTGAGCAGGGCCTTGGCCCGGGGGTCACGTGGGTCTCTAGTCATGTCGCGTTCGAGTAGCTGGAGGTCAGCTTCCAATTTACGCAAGTCCTCTCTTAGAGATTTCAGGACGCCCCCACCTTTCGCAATACACCAGCCCCTAATCGTGACTTTGAAGGCCTCCCACACGGTGGTGAAAGACGCAACAGATTCCGTGTTGCGTTCGAAGAAGTCGAGAATGTCCTGTTCTAATTCCATCTTGAACGCAGAGTCTGTAAGATGGGCAGGATTAAGGCGCCAACTCAGATAGGGGGAGACAGTGACAGGTATGCGCATGGTAAGGAGTACAGGCGAGTGGTCAGAGAAAGTTTTGGCCAGGTGAAGCGCATCCGCCAGCCAAGGTAGAAGGCCAGCCGAGAGGAACACATAATCTAGACGGGCCCATGTAGAGTGGATCGCCGAGTGGTGGGTACCCTGAGTGAGAGTGGGGTGGAGGTGCCTCCAGGCGTCTATATAGTGATGGTCCCGGACAAGTCCGGACAGTGTGCGTTGGGAATGGGTGTAGTGTAGAGCCTGGGGGTGGGACCTGTCGAGGTTAGGCGTCAAGGACGTGTTGAAGTCCCCTCCTAATATGACATGGTTAATACCTAGGGTTTGAATCCTGCCCCACAAGGTAAGGAGCGACGAGGTATCGTCTGTGTTAGGGCCGTAATAACATGCAAGAAGGATTGAATGGGAATAAAGCATCCCCCACACCATGCAGTATCGCCCACCCGAGTCCTATTCGGTGCCAGCAGGTATGAAGCGAATCCCCCGCCTAACCAGGATAGTAACCCCTCTGGCATAGTTAGAGTAGGAGGAGAAAACTCTACTGGAGGCCCACCTAGAAGCAAACATAGGGGAGCCGTCTGGCCGTAAATGCGTTTCCTGAAGCATGGCGATGGATACCCCATGCCGATCCAGGTAACCTAAGATTTGCCGCTTCTTGCGCGGGTCGTTGAGCCCCCTGACATTCCATGTCATGAGGCAAAATTGCTGCATCGAGTTCGGTTGCCTCACGTCACCCTTACTGCCAAGTGTAACCGTGTACAGCTAAGTATGACACGAAGTCGGCCAACCACAGTGTAAAAGACAGTGAGGAGACATTCCCACTCACCAACCCCACCCGCCAGTCCACCCCCATTACACCCCCAAATGTGAGCATCATTAACAGTGTAAATCAAGAGCAACATCCCACCCACAACGGCCACCCCAACTTGCCGTGTAGTACTGTCCCTCCCTCCCACCCAGAAACTTACCCAACCTATAACTAAGGCCGAACAGTCGGCTACAGAAACCTCAGCCCGCAATAGGGGAGAGGAACCTTGGGGAATACCCATTGGGGGGTCCGAGCTAGGGGCTTCAGACCTGCCAACCACCTCCCTACTCTCACCCGCTTACAACCAGGTCTCCCTAGTTAGCTCAACGGGACAGAGGTGGTCTAGTGAGCACACAGAGTTCATTCAGTCCAGCCATAGATGTAATAAAGCATGGATCTCACCACAGTACTTTAGTGTCCAGTGCAGCGGGATCCTATCAAAGTGAAACAAGCGACTTGTGGGCCACCATGCACTGTCAGTCCTGCTGTGACAGCGGGGAGGGCGATCTAGAACGCCTGCAGGTGAATTCCTCTCTGTGTTGGGTCTTCTTGCAGTGTTTAAGGTAGTCCTCGGCCTGCTGCGGGTTCTGAAAGAAGTGGTGTTTACCCTGATGAAAGATTTTTAGTTTCGCCGGGTACAGCATGGCGTAAGAGATATCTTGTGACTGCAGTTTCTTCTTCACTCCCGCAAATTTGCGCCTGGCTTCCTGGACAGTCGGAGTGAAATCCGGGAAGAAGGAGAGCGTTGTGTTTTCATAAGGCACAGTTTTCATTTCCCTCGCCCGGCGCAGGACCGCATCCCGGTCTCTATAGTTGAGAAAGCGTGCTATTATGGGCCGGGGAGGGAGGCCCGGGGGAGGGGGGGCAGCCAGGGAGCGATGGGCACGCTCTACTATGAGATGAGGGGAGAAGGATTCCTTACCAAACAGGTCTGTGACGAGGTTTTCGACAAATACCTCCATCTTCCCCGTGTTGGTGGACTCCGCAAGGCCCAAAATTCGGACGTTGTTCCGGCGCGATCTCGCTTCTAAGTCCTCGTTCTTGTCCGCTATCAGTTTGAGCAGTTTGTCCATGTGCGTGAGTTGGCGATGCGAGGAAGTGGCATTGTCCTCCAAACCTGAGATCCTTTCCTCAGCCTCCTGAAGCCGTGTATCGTGGAGTTCGAGTTTCGTTACTACGCTGTCCATACGGGCATTGATGGTATCGATCTTGGAGTCAATGGACGAGAGGCTTTGCCTCATACCCAGCAGGAGAGTCTTCCAATCCTCCTCAGGGGGGGCCGATGCAGAGGGGCTTCCCTCCCCCCCCAGCGTCGCCTTGGGAGTCTTTTTCGATTCAAATGGGATTTTCGATTGCCTGGTATCGTTGCGACCCAGGGTCCGAAGTGGCGTCCGGGACGCAGCAGCAGAGATGGCCGCCAGCCCTCCGAGGAGAAGAGACAAGGAGAGGGGTTGCAGACGTGGCTGAGCCGAGCCCCACAAAACCAGCACAGTTAGTGACGTGTATGGACAGCAGGCGACGAGGGAGTGAAGAAGATTGCCACCCTTAGACTGCTAGGGCGAGCGTAAGAGATGGGAAGTTGGTACTTAAAGGCGCCACTGCCCGTCAGAAAATCCGCGCCAGAAACAAGTCCACCCAAGCTGGCTGCGCTCGGCTGAAGAGGCGGGAAGATGGCGGGTGAGGAGGGAAACTCCGCAAAGCCAGTACCGGCCCGCCAGGATGAGCAGGAGACTCCCACGACGTGCAAATGAGGAACGCAGGGGACAGGCTTGGCAGCCGATAGGGCGTCTTCTCAGGTAAGCGGCTCAGCAAAGCACGTCGCGTCACCCCACGCAGGGCCGGCAGGGACCAGCAGCTGTGTCTCCCCCGTACCTCGCCTGCGGCTCCACTTGCAGGCAGCAGGACGTCGGGGGGCACGGGAGTCCGGCAGGATCCTGGACGTGTATGGACAGCAGGCGTCGAGGGAGTGAAGAAGAGTGCCACCCGTATACTGCTAGTGCGAGCGCAAGAGACGGGAATCTGGTACTGAAAGGCGCCACTGCCCGTCAGAAAATCCGCGCCAGAAACAAGTCCGCCCAAGATGGCTGCGCTCGGCTGAAGAGGCGGGAAGATGGCGGGTGAGGAGGGAAACCCCGCAAAGCCAGTACCGGCTCGCCAGGTTGAGCAGGGGATTCCCACGACGTGCAAAGGAGGTACGCAGGGGACAGGCTTGGCAGCCGATAGGGCGTCTTCCCAGGTAAGCGGCTCAGCAAAGCGCGTCACTTCCCCCCACACTGGGCCGGCAGGGACCAGCGGCTGTGTTTCCCCCGTACCTCGCTTGTGGCTCCACTTGCAGGCAGCAGGACGTCGGGAGGCACAGGAGCCCGGCAGGGTTCTGGCGTACCACCCGGGCAGTGTACGCTCGCACTGTCAGCTCTGAGGCAGAAGGCAGGCTCTCAGTCCGCAGCAGGAATGGGGGAGGGGCCCGCCAGACCAGGCCGCGAAGCCCCGGACTGCCGCAGCTGAAGTACCCCGAGCAGGCGAGGGGTCGGGTGAGCGTGAGGAGCCGCAGACACCTTCCAGGCCGGGTAGAGCCGGCTCCGGGAGCTTGGCGCGTGAGTCACAGACACCGGAGCAGTCCCCGCAATGAGGGGGTGAAGATGCCGGTGAGCAGGAGAAGCTAGGGCTGGTCAGGATGGCGTGAAGGATGGCAATGTGGCTCGACTGGGCAAGAGCCTCACGTCAGTGCGGCCATCTTGGTCCGGCGCCACCTAGCGCCCCCACAAATGTACATATATGGGTGGCCATCTTTGATTGTTTTGTGTCATAGTTTACAAAAACTATTGAAAGGAAACAAGCAATGGCTAAACTAGCTTTGCAGCCAAAGCAAAGGATGTTGGCTTTGCCAATTCACTCACAGAATATTGACCCTCAAAATATTGCCATACAAAAATATCATGACATAAATATCAATGTCACAAATATCGCCATCCAATACTAAAATATTGTTGTCACTATTATCGTTGTCTAAAATATCATTTTTTCAATATATATAAATTTAAATAGTCAACATTAAAAGTAAAACACAATTAAATATATACATATATTTATTTACATATATCTAATTAAAACTATTATTAAACTAATGATTTTAATACATATTATGATGTAATTTGTTTGGGGGGAAATATCATATATATAGATATATTCAATAACATTAAAAAAATCATTTTCATGACAAAATAAAAATGTGCAATTTTTAAAGAAATGTATTACATGCCACTACAATTTATACAAGAATAGGCTAAGGGGCTCATTTGTATAACGGGCGGATCGCCACCGCCCGTATGGCGGTGGCGATCCGCCTGTTGAAAACCCCCGCCCGCTCCCAAAGTCCCCCTGCCACATTACCATTGCGGGGGGGACCCAGGCGGATGTAAAGACGTAAAAGCAGCTAACATGGTGGCGGTGTCTGGGAGACACCACCATCCATATTAGCATGTGTGCGGGGATGTATCTTTCTGTGGCGGCAACTCCACCACGGATAGGCATGGGGTTTCTGCAATTGGAGGCCCGTTGCGGGCCCCCAGGGACTTGGGGGGGGGGGGGGAGGATGGGAGTGCACAATGGGGGTACGTATGGTACCCCTCAGCAGTTCCATGCACCACATGGCAGGCACCGCGCGGTGCCTGCCATGTTGTGCATGGAACTGCATAACATGTCTTCTTGGCATTGTGGCGGGCGGTGCTGAGTGCACCGCCCGCCACAATGTCAGGAATGCAGGATGAGCCCCCCACTGTGGCGGGCGCATCCTAATGGCCCCCACGGGACCCCCGCCCTTGTGGCAGGCAGTCCCATTCACAACAGGATGGCGGGCGGATTCCATCCTAATGGGGCCCTAAGTGTTGGACGCAGGAGGGGTAAAATGTACTAGTCCCACTCCACACAGTGCAACAGTAGAGAAACTGTTGGATTACACAGGGGTAAAAGGTACTATTCCCACTACAGTCAGTGCAACAGCAGGGTAATTGTTGGATTGCGAAGGGGTAAAATGTACTATTCCCACTCCAGTCAGTGCAACAGTAGGGAACGTGTTGGATTGTAGAGGGGTAAAAATGTGCTATTCCCACTCCCGTCAGTGCAATAATAGTGAAAGTGTTTTATTGAGGAGGGATGAAATGTACTATTCTCACTCCAATCTGTGCAACAGTAGGGAAAGTGTTGGATTGCGGAGAGGTTAAATTTACCATTCCCTCTCAAGTCCGTGCCATATTAGGGCAAGTGTTGGATTGCTGGGGGTGGGGGTGGGGTAAAATATACTATTCCCACTCCAGTCAGTGCAACATTAGGGAAAGTGTTGGATTGTGGAGGGGTAAAATTTACTATTCCTACTCCACTCAGTGCAGCAGTAGGAATGTGTTGGATTGCGAAGGGGTAAAATTTACTGTTCTCATTTCAGAAACAGACTAATTAACTTGAACAAAATAATATACTTTCAAACTCATAATAAATAAAAAATATATAAATATGTAAATATAAAAAATCTAAATATTTTTAAATACAATTAAATATTTATTAAACTTTTTAATACATATCTCAAATCACCACAAATATTATCATAATTAAAATACAAAAGTAAGGGGCTCATTGCGATGCCGGGTGGACCGGAGTCCGCCTGCCATTGTTGTGGTGTTTGGGACCACCCGCCAGTCATGCGGTGGTCCCACCACTGCAATTACGAGCGCATCCAGGGTAGTTAACATTGCGGACGGTGCTGCTGGATGCAACACTCTACGCAATGTCAAAATGTCATGCTGTGCATTTCCCTACACTACATAGCAGGAACCACGCAGTACCTGCCACACAGTGCAGAGAAATGCAGTACAGCAACACCTCCCCCAACACAGAGGGGGGCCCGCAACGGGCCCCCTACCCTGCCACCCCCAGCTTTTTGATGGCGGTTCCACCACCATGGAAAGGCTGGCTGACGCCAGCATTGTAATATTGCCGGCGGTGCCTGCTAGGCACCGCCACAATTTCCACAGTGCTATATGCTCCGCCAGGCAATCATGATGATTGCCTGTGGCGTAAGCCTGGCGGGCTGTCTTTGCACCCGCCATGCTTGTAGAACGATTCTAATGTGGCGGGGGAAATAGGCAATCCACAATCCTAATGACTCCCTACATTCTCAGAATAATATTAATTAATGAATAGTGTTATTTACATTTAAAAAGCACACAGCAATTAACACATGCAATAATAAACATAATTATAACACATTAAATAACTATGTTTACATTTATTATTACTTAAATAAGTTTCTACCCTATATTTCTACAATTTCACAACACATTTCTGAAATAAATTCTTCAAATGATATTATTTACATGTTACATAATTAAATCTTTAATACAATATTAATAATTAACTATTTATAAAATAATTACATTTAATTACCTCCCACCCTTTATCCATACAAAAGAAACAACCCACACCTACTATATGAATTTAAAAAATAATATTTTCATCATTTTCATAATTAATTGTCAATTATACAATTATCATTAAAAATGTACTATGAAAAATTAACTTCCCGCCATTTAGTCCTAGAAATGACCCAACTCACACATAATATATAACATAATGAATATCTTAGTTACATATTTTATATAATTATTTATCATTTCAATAATTATTATAAATTAACATTAATTAATTATTCAAATGAATTTCCTACACATCCTTTGAAATACAAAAACACACACCCGTAAAAAAGTATTGTATTACACAATTTACATAATTGTCAATTACATTATTATTATTTATTAACAATTATTCATTCATTATAATTAATCTACCTCCCACCACAACCCCACCTGAAATGTAATTTTTTTAATGAATTAAACAATTACCATAATGAATTATCAATTAAATAATATTAATTAAATAGTATATTAATTAATTATAATTAATTTATTTCTCACCCTTTACCCCTTCAAAACACATATCACGCACCTGAAACTTAATTTAAATAATAATTACACAAATGACATAATTATCAATGAAATAAAAAAATTATGAACTAATTATAATTACTTACTGTCCACCCTGTACCCATATAAACCCCACAACCCGCTACAGTACTAAAAATAAAATATATATGTGTATGTGTGTGTGTATATATATATATATATATATATATATATATATATATATATATATAATTAAATTTCAAAACTACTATCAATTAAAAAACAATATTATAAAACATTACCATGAAATAAACAAACCTTTTATAACATATACAATAAAATGCATACTAAAATACATAAAAATAATTAAAACTCGATATTCTTTTTTTTGTTGTTGTTTTTTGGGCAATCTTTTTTATTAACTTTTGCTCAAATGACCATTCATATTAATAGTTACAGTAATTTGTACACAGTTGATATCTCAACATTACCACATTTGGCTCCCAGGGGGATAGAAGGACACTGGTAATATTCATTTCAGAAGACCCAACCCATGGCAGTTTATACATACAATCGTCAAGTTAACCTCTTTCAGTAAAACAGGGCCACACTTCCTCCTAGCCTCGCCTCTCTGGTTGTTGAGCCTCTGCTCACAGCCCCCTTCCTATGCTTACACCATGGTGACCATTTTTTCTCCCACCTTTTGACGCACTCATTTTTTATACCGTTTCTTCAGCCCATTGGCCCCAATCAAGCTTGCATTCCCAGTCACCCAAGAAGGAGGCGAAGGCGCCCCCAACTACTTGCAATGTTTCTTTTGGCAACCCCAGCTGCTAGAGCCAGCCAAATTCCCATATATCTGGGCCGGTCTGAGTCGCCTTTGATCATTAGGAGGAGCCTTTTCACGTCCATAGGGACCTTTACACTTGAAACTCTTGACATTACATCGTTACCCCCTGCGAGTATCTAGCCTTCTCCGGGCACTCCCACAGAATGTGAAAAACGTGCCCTCTTGCTGACACCCCCTAACGCAGAGTGTTGTGTGTGTTTTTCCCCAAGTGTATAGGTGCGTTCGTGGGTAGTATGTGCAGTGGAGTATCTTGAGTTGCACCAACCTAAAAAGTGTCCGTACTGCAATCTCTCTTGGACTGTGTACTGCCTCCTGCCAATCCATGTTCCCCAGATCATCTATTCATGCTGCTCTCAGGGCCATTAAGGGGTCTGGTTTATTATTCACAAGCTTTTGTGGATGCTGTTTTTTCCAGGATAGGGTCAAGGAGTAATCTGTCTTCCAGAGGAAAACTCTATATTCTTAACAACAATATTTTTGAAAACTATATTAATGATTTCTATATTTTTGTAAACACCATTAATGATTTCGATATTGTTAATATAGATCTTACCTCACAAGCGATATTCTTGCACACAATTCAGACTTGATATTTCTGTCAGACGATATTTTAATTTCAATATTTTATCTGAACACCGTCTTTGCCACTGCTTGGGTTCGATGAGATGGTTCTGTTGCAGTTTTATCTTCACTGTCCACAGAACAAACTGAGTGCTTGTCCTCCCCTTGTTGATTTTCTGCTAAGGTGGAATAAGAATACAGCTAAGAAAATTTCCGCGTATAAAGTTTATAAGTAAAATTTAGAACTTAAGATATTTTGAAGGTTTTACATTTGAGCGAGTTTGAAAGTTAAAATATAAATGGTACGAATGTTGAAAGTTAGGAAATACTGAGGTTAGGGAGTTTTTGCAGTGCATAACATAACAAAGCCAGCAGAAGCGATATCCCAAAATTTTACACACTGTTTTACAGAGCCAAAAGCAATATAGGACGCTTGCACAAAGGAAGAAAGACACAGGTATGTTGACGGACTTGTGAGCATAGCTGAGTCTTTTTTTCTTATATAATGCACTATTGGAAAGTAGAATGTTAAATTGTTCTCTGCAGGATGACTCACACTTCAGAAATTGAAAAGTCCCTCTTTTCATATTTTATGACACCCCGGTAAGTGCCTCAACAAACAGTAGTCCCATTGTCTGTGTGTAAATAGTGCTAGCAGAGGGTATTCTCTGTGTGTTTAACCTGTGTTGATTGTTCAGGACAGAGAGTTTCTGGTTTAAGGAGTGTAAATCCTATAGATGTCCTATGGATGTAGGACATTCTCCTGAAACCAGAGTATTTCCCAATTGAACTCTATTCTATTTTACTTCTAACTGTTTTACCCATGGTGCCTAGAAACAATTCAGTTATGTACCGTGCGCTTTACAAAGAACTAAATATAAACGTAAAACAGACGCTAAATAGTCTATATCAGTTTTGGTGTGGCCTTTGAGCCAGCTGGTACATATACAAATTACACGCAGCACTTGATAATCTTACATTTCTTACCATTGGGCCTTCAGATATCATGGAAATGTCTTTTTTAATGCTCTGTGTGCTAGACGACCGTTTTGAAACCCATTTTCACCTTCTTTATCTGAGCATAACTTCTCTTTTTGCAATTGAAGAAAGGAAAATTCCACCGATAAGAATTTGTACCTTGGTTGCACTTGTTTCATAGTTCTTTCATGTGCAGTGTCTCTGACAGTGAAACATTGACAAAAGAATATATTTATCTGTTTAAGCTTGACAAAGGTAATGTATTATAGATACCACGGACTTCATAGTTTAGCTGCTCACAGTGTTTCTTTTTTTTCTAAATTTGGTTCAATCTAGGATTCATTTGATCAGCGACAAAGATGTCAAAGAGCATCAATTGCAGATGAGTATCAAAGAGCTGTCAACAGATGAGACTGCAGTGTAAGTTCGGTCTTTGTAAACCATTTTTATATAATGTGTTGCTGTCTTCAATGTATTCAAATGAGACCGTGTATTTACAAAAGTAAGGCCCATATGTATGAAAGGGTTTTACCCATTCTCTGTCAGTGGAAAAGATGTGTTCTTACACATGGCCCTAAATATATAAGTAACTGCTGACCTTTGATTTATTATATAGTTTTAAGCTTATGTGAATATTATATTTGCAGTGCAGCTCATCTAGAAGTCAAAACGTTTTCAAAGCTTGCACACTACTCTTTAAAAAGATTGTCACAATGTATATCCCAGTGTCAAGGTTTGGAAACAGATACATCGACTCTTACAAGACGTTGTACTCCTTTTTTTTATTATTTTGTTTTTTGGTTTCAATTATTTTTTTAAGAAGACACAAGTAATAGAAAAACATCCAATACATGAAGAAAATATCATTAATGTATAATAATAAGATAAACCTATAATACATATTGCTATGACCACAGCAAGTGAAATATACTAAATATAAATTAGGAATTTATTTATTTCAAGCAGCTATGTAAGACATATCTTTATTGAGCTATTGCATAAAAACATGCACATGGGCTTAATACCATTATTCACATATATGTATGTATATTTTTATGAGCAGTTTGCATATTTGTTCTGCATGTCCTTTTTATAATGACTCTCGGTGTTGTGTTTACCACTATCTTGCTCCTGATAATTTTATTCAGATTAAGTCGAATTGATTTAGTGTTTTTTTTACTCTATTTTCCTGCACTTTTGGAGCATTTCAACCCCCATCTATTTTGAGAAAACTAGTAGTGCAACAACATGTTTTTTCTGCTGAATTCCTAATAGTTGTGTCTCCTGAGTAAGGCAAAAAAAAGAAAGCGTTTAGACTGTCCGTGCATGTTTTTTCCAGATTTTCACAGAATTGCATCCGAGGGACAGTCTAGTATTTCTTTGCAGAGATGCAGATGCAATTTAACAGCACAACTCATTTCTTCTTGTTCTGGATAGATTTTACTATTGTTGAATTCAACAGTCTATGCACATATTGCATGCGCTTTGTACAGCTGCCAAGGTTTTCACATATATTACTAGATTCCATGCATGGTGCCAGTTGATTTCAAGTGCCCCTTGATGTAAATCAGACAATTTCGATCGTGTTAATAGTGACCACTTACTTCACCTCAGGCTGGCATTACTTCATACAAGCATATTAATAACAAACATTGGCAAAGGCAGTAGATCGTAATGTAATGTGGTAATTAATGCACAGGTACAAAAAAATGACATAGGAGGGCAGTACTTTCCGCGTCCACTGAACGGGACGCTGAACTCCTCCTTCCCAATACATTGGGTTTGCACAAGCATAACTTACCCACGATTTTGGTGCTGACATGGCACAAATTTTGAATATTGAATAAATCTCATTGATGGAATAAACTCTACACGTGACTGTTAGAAATAGGATCCCTGGCTGGCCATGGCTTTCGCCAAAGTCAGTCAGAGACCACCACTCCTAAGTCAGGGCAAGGGAGTTACACGCCAAGATAACCCCTGCTCACCCTCTAGGTAACGTGGCGTGAGCAGCAAGGCTAAACTTGGAGGCGATGTGAGTTAAGTATTTGCGCACGCACCCCAGCAACAACACCCAGGACCCACCACAAAAGAAACTCCACACAAGGTTATATAAAAATAGCCTTTGTATTACACCAAAACACATTAGATAAAACACACACTTTACAATGTGCCAAAGGCACGGGCAGAATTTACAGGGGATATGTACAAGACAGGGCCACCTGGACCACTGTCAGGAATCAGCACTTTTAGAACTTAGCACTTTTAGAACATAGCACATAGAATGTAAAATCACTGTAGTACACAACCAGTAATCACTGGTAACCAGGACCTCACTAGCACCACCTGCACTAGGAGAAAAACAACCACCTAAGTATCACAATACCTGTAGGGGTGTAAGCACATGACACATGATGCCTGACATACAATCAGCGGTGTAAGGAAGGGAAACACATGATGCCTACAACATTCAGAGGTGTAAGAACAAGGCACATGACGCATAAAAACACATTCAGAGGTGCAGAAAAAGAACAATTGCGCCAAACTCACATAAGGCACCACCTGTGACTGTTCCTAGGCCAACTGGCCTTGCAGGGGCTAGGACGCCCTGTGTCCCAAATGTCAGGGGGCCTAAACGTGGCAGTTGCCCACAAAGTGCTGGGCAACTGGTGCAGGAAAGTTAGGACGACGTTGGAGCCTCGTGGGCTCACGAACCACCACTGTGGCACTGCTGAGCCTCTCTGGGCTCTAGGACAAGAAATGGTGCCCTGAGCCTCTCTCAGGCTCTCAAAACACGAATGGGCACTCGAGCCTCTCTGGGCTCGCAAAGCAACTGGCACCCTCAGAGCCTCTCTGGGCTCTCAGAACGAATCTGGGCTGTGAGCCTCTCAGGGGCTCGAAAACGGGAATGCCCTGAGCCTCTCGGGCTCGACGAACAGATAGGGGACTGGAGCCTCTCAGGCTCAAAGAACAAAAGACCTGGCCCCCTCGAGTCTCTCTGGACTCGTAAGACACTTGTGGCACGGTGGAGTCCCTCACGGGGGACTCAGAACAAGGGCGACTGCCCCCAAGAGCCTCCACCGGCTCTTCACTCTGACGGGGAGGGGCGGGCACCGGCAATGTGCCCCGACTCCCTCCTCCCCGATTCTGCACTCCCGGACCCCACTCACCGGCTGTCTCGTTGGCGGGATGGCTCCTTGGCGGCTCTGCTGGGGCTGCGGGCGGGGCTCCCCTTCACTCGGGAGCCTCGGCGAGACGCGGCAGGCTGCTTCCTGCTTCTCCGGTCCTCGGTCCTCCCAGCAGCCAATCAGAGCGCGAGTCGCCCGGCGAGCCTCCGGCAGCTGTAACCAATAACAGCGCGGCTCTCCGGGTGACGTCAGCGGCTGCACTCTCTCGGTCCCGGGGCTGTGGCGGCGAAACCACGGGGCAATGCCGGGTGGGCTCCGGCTTCTAATTAAAATAGCAATAACCCGAGGTGGGCACTCGGAAATCAAATAGCGAGCACCGCAGAACTCCGCAAACGCCGGGTGGGCACCGGCTCGGTAACAAAGCGCTAGCAGCGATAATCAACGAAGGAAAGGCGCTCCCAAGCGCCACAGGACAAAATACAGCGCTCACAGCGCTATGGGCCAAATAAAGCGCTCTCAAGCGCTAGGCAAGGGATTTCAGCGCTCCCCAGCGCCAAAGGACAGCACAAGTCCAGGAAAAGGTCCCTCAGCAAAGCAGGGGGGCCAAGCTGGGCCCAGAGCCAGCTCACTGGGTCTCCAGGCAGGGAGACAGTCCAAGTGGCGGTCCTCTGGCCCAGCAGCAGCAGCCTCCCCCTCAGGATCCTGGCAGAGAACAACTTCTGTGGGGACACAGCCCCATTTTTATACAGTAAATCCTTTGTCTGTAGGTGCAGGGTGGGGGCAGAACCAGTCGCAGCTGGTCTGTGAGCACTGTTGATGGGCTCAACCACCCTCTCTATTCACTGGCAGGGCTAGGGTCGTGAGACGCACCACAGGGGGGCAGAGCCAGCATTGTCAGGGGAAAACCCAGCCTCATTCAGGACACAGGTACACTCCTCCCCAGCCATCAGCATGCTAATCTCCCACTCACCACCGGGCAGACCCATCCAGACTTCCTGGAGGCTGGCATGCCAGCCAGCTCCAGCCAATCACGCTCCAGCACCCTCACTGCACACACACAGCCATGTCTAGAAGTGGCACTTCCCCACTAGACACATACAAGCCGCACATACCGTTTTGCAGCATTCACTCTCACGAGTTCAAACATACCAAACTCGAGCCTGCACTCCCCACGCATCAGGAACTACCAGGGACACATACATTCCCCATGCATTCCTATGGGAGGGCAGGCCTACCTGACTCCACGCACTCAGAGTGCGCACGCACTTTCCACTGGGACACAGTGAAAGTACGCAGAACCCAAAAAATCACCATCACCATCACCATCACCAATTTACCATTTACAGCAAAAAGTCTAGGGGTGAACCTGCCATGAGGGCCAAGTCCAACAGTGACCTGGTCATTTTTCCTCCTTTTGATTAACATTGGTTTACTCCTCTCTTTGGAACCTTGGCTGTGCATTCAGGGGACGTCACCCCTGGGGTGACCCTTTCTTTTAAATTGAATTTAACCCACATATTTTCCTCAACATGAGGCTAGAGGTTCATCTCGTCATGCATGGTACTGGAGATACACGTGATCCCGTAACTTTCCACATGAGTAAGGTATATGTCATCATGAAATCTCATGCGTATTTATCCTATTCTTTTAAACAAACAATCTCCACAAAAATTCCAATCAAGAGCGCTGACTGCCTGCCATTCCCCAAATCTTCCTCTTGCAGCACACTCACATATACAAGTCCTGCACAGCACCAAGTGAGAAGGGAGAGCACCAACAGACTACCTTCTGGTTTGAGTCACGCCCTTTTGCCTAAAATTAAGGGGTCTATTATGATCTTGGGCCGATCGCCACCTCCCACTTGGCGGTGGTGATCCGCCCGACATCATCCTCCGCCTGCCTCCCATTTCCCCCCTGCCATATTATGATGGCCGGGGTACCGCGGCGGACAGGAAGCCCGTCTGCTGCTTTTCCACCCGGTCGACTCATCGACCTGGCAGAAAGGGTTGAATATGGTGGCGGTGTCTGCTAGACACCGCCATCCATATTATAATGTCAGTGGGAAGCAGCCTTTCCGTCGCGGCAACAATTCCTCAGTTGGGGGCCCGTTGCGGGCCCCCAGGATGTTAGGGGGTGGGGGGCACATAGGGGTTCCTATGGTACCCCCCAGTGTACCCCCTGCATTTGCATGGACGACGTGGCAGGCACCGCGCTGTGCCTGCCACGTTGTGCAGGCAAATGCACAAGTGGCTTTTTTGGATTCCGGCGGGTGCTACTGACAGCACCGCCCGCCACAATGCAAAAAATGCAGAATGCTCCCGCCAGTGTGGTGGTGCATCCTAATTGCACATGCGGGACCGCTGCACACATAGTGGACAGTCCAGTTTCCCGGGGCGATGGCAGGCGGTAGTAATAGACCCCTAAGTGTAGTGTTCCTTCAACACAGTATTATCCCCAAGCCAGCTGTTGTGCTACTATAGCTATGGTTGGAGATTGTCAAGGAGCATGGGCATTTAATCAATGCCAATTGCCTCTTTCAATCCTGAGCTTGCAGCAAAGCTGTGCTTAAAATGCACAGTCTGTGAGTCTAAAGGTGTGATACAGTTCTATCTCCCTCAAAATATGAGGAGTTCTCCGGCATCTTTTGAACATGATGTAGCCATTCCCCATGGAAAGTGAGAGAAACCTCTAGTCTCTAAACATAGCTTTGGTCTTTGCAGGGAATTCCCCCTATCTGCCTCCCAGGTGCAGAGAGGTTTAGGGACAGATTATTACTTTGGCGGTGCTACAGCGGCTTTGCACTGGCACAGCACCGGCAAAGCAGTGCATGCTCCACCTGCCAAATTATGAGTTCAACTCGTGTCTGGCAGGTTTTTCTTTTGCTGTTCCCACGGCAGTGCCCTGAAAACAGGTACTGCAATAGGAACACAAAAGTGGTTCTAGCATGGCATGGACTGAAGAGTTCATGCCATGCTGGAACTTGGGGGGGGCATGCAAACAGGGGGGCACATGTTGTGCCCTCCTGAATGCATCCACATGGTGGTTTGGGCATGGGGGCTCTGCAGGCCACCCTTTGTTTCACCACCACCAGCATTTTCATGGCAGGCTCATAGCCATGAAACAGCTGGCAGTGAGTAAACTTGTAATATGCTTGGCAGACCGCTGTGGGTCTGCCTTAGATATTGTATACCTCTGTCTGCTGCTGAATGGTGGGTCCCTGGCATAACTGATGCAGTGCTGGCAGTCCTAATGGCCACCTCGTAATTCAGCAACTGAAAAACTGCCACCGCTGAGCCACTCGCCAGTCAGACTCGTAATCAAGCCCTTAGTGTGCTTTGCAGTTGTGGCGGTGTGGCTTGATGGTAGGGTCAGACATGCCCCCAAGCCATTCACTCAAACCAGGACTTCTTGGGCTCAGTGAGCTTTCTGCCAATCTGGGGCAGGGGTGGGGGCAGATTGTGGGTAAATCTCCCATACTGTCCCCTCCTAGGAGACTGAATTACAGTTCATCTCTCCAAAGCCCCCTTGAGGTCAGCGCCCTCTCCACAGGTCAGCACCCAGTGTGGCTGCATAGGTCCACTGCCCTAAAGCCGGACCTTACCCCAGCCAGCCTGTTCAGTAATAACAAGGGGTGGACTAGAGTATCCCTGAGCAGCAATCCTTTAAGTAGGCATCAAATGTCGGCTCTGGTGGCAGAATTATGGGCTCCAGTGCAGCGACATCATTCTTTTCATGGTCATTTAGCAGCTTCCCTAATTACCTGTTTTGTGACAAACACAGGTTGGAAAGGGAATCTGCTGCCAGTTTTTCCACCCCTGAATAGGCAATACAGTATTGTGGAAAAGCCCCTGGTGGGAGCACCAGTGATTTCCCTGTGTGCCAGTGGGAGGATGTGTCCTCCACATAATATGTGCTGGAGAGTTTGTGCAGAGGACATGAAGGCCACATCTTTCTCACTGAAAGGGCTAAATAATAGCACATACCCAATTATCTCTAGTGATGTAATTGTTAAAGTCAATGCCTAGATTAAATGTAATGTCACCTTTTGCCACATAATTTTCGTCAGTCAATTTAGGAGATTTTTTTTTTATTAAAGGAACACTACTAGTTGGATACAAGTGTACTGCCCATGTGTGGAGATGGGTACTGGGGCGGGTGACCCCATCACTTCAGGCACGGATGTAGAAGGCTTTTAGCTGTGCACTATTGTAAATATGGTGCCAGGGCATTTGATATGAGACCTGCTTCATTGTGGTACACATAAAGTGAGCCATCCCCCCAAGTGCCTTGTTCCCCATTGTGGAGTGGGTGGCAGCCGATCACTTAACTGCTTTTTTAAATGTCATTATAATTATATTATTACTGTTAGGAGGACCCCACTCGGCTTTGAACAAGGCAAGAAGGGGCAAGGGGCATTTCTCTCCTCGGCTTTTGGTAATGAAAGAGGGATATGGTTTAGTTTGTGCTCCTTCGTCCTTAGGCAAAACGAGGTGAAAGAGAGTAATTCTCTCCACCTGTGAAGAACATGCAGTATTTCTTCATACACTGTTTGGAACGGTGGTGGGGAATAAGGTATTTCTCATCGCCCCTTGTTAGCTGATAGGGGAGAAGGAAAGCAAAGGAGGTAACGTTTTAAATGTTTACTTGGCCTATTAAACAGGCTGAGGAAGAAACATTCACAAGTAGGTGGGCTTAACCACCCACTTATGAATATTGCTGCACTGGGGGGATCGGCCCAAACTACTTTTTTCTTTTAAAATATTTGTATTATTTTCCCCTCAAACTTTGCGAAGAGTGGTAGGAAAACAATTGTGAGTTCCCAAGTGGATGTACGGAGTACCGTGCATTGACACTTCTCTATTGTCCTTACATGCTCTGAACGTTTTTCAATATATATATTCTTTGACACGGACTCTGAACGTTGACCAACAACGCTGTCCTGTCATTCATATTTGGTTTCCTCAAACTGAGCAGATTGGTCAAAGGGGAAAAAGTTAATAAGGATCCACAAATTGAATTTCCTATACTCCTCCATAGTGTTTGAATATCCATGTGTGTCTTCATATATGTTTATGTCATGCCAATGAAAATGCACGTGGTCCATGTTAGACCTAGCATCCTAGCTGTGTTGTTTCCCCTTAACTTTTTGCCTTCAACTCTTCTATTTTTATGACTTTATTTTTGGTTGCTTTAGATTCTGTGCACTTTAGCAGTGCTTACCAGTGCTAAAATGCTTGTGCTCTCTCCTCAAAACATGGTAGAATTGGCTTACACCTAATTCGCAAATTTAATTTACCTGTAAGTCCCTAGTAAAGTGGCACTACCAGTTCCCAGGGCCCGTAAATTAAATGCTACTAGTAGGACTGCAGCACTGATTTTACAACCCACTTAAGTAGCACTTAAAACATATCTCAGGTCTGCCATTGCAGCCTGTGTGTGCAGTTTTAAAGTGTCATTTTGACCTGGCAAAACACACCTTTTTCTGGACCCATACCTTCATTTTTAATGCATTGACGTCCTGCTTAGGGCAGGATCTTGACAGCCCAGAGGGCAGGGTGCAGTGTTTTTAAAAGTAGGACATGTACTTTGAGAGCTTTTCACTACCACGACATGTCAAATTTAACATTCGTTTTCACTCTGCAGGACCTACATCTCCCTTAGGATATCATTGGAGTTACCTTATTACATTTAATCAGTGCTAATTTTCCAAATGGGAGCAGGTGATCAGCTCCTGTTTGGTGTCTTTGTAAATGTAACAAAAAATCTTCTCTTATGGTGAAGGTGTATTTAAAATAATATTTTTGAAAATGTCACTTTTAGATAGTTGGCACTCTGCTGCCATAGCCATTTAGTGCCAGCAGGGTCACATGATTAGGTGTTTTTGCGAACAGTTGGGTTTTGTCTATTCCTCCTAGACAGCCACAAAAATAGGAGTTTGGTGTGCCTGGATGGGCAATCACTGGCAGGGTGGGAGGACAGAGCTGGGCACAGCCCTATTTACAGTTGAATAGGCTGTGTCCTGTCTCCTCATAAAGGGCTGCAAACCCCCTGTAGTTAGTCTGGAGCCAGGACAGGGAAGGCAGGATGCCAGTGGACTTAAAAGTGAAACCTCTAGAAGCATCTACCTCCTCAAAGGGAGGCCTAGGTATAAATGTCAGACCCCAGACACCAACTCTGTCAGGAAGACGAGCTGATGTGCATCTGAAAGGGCTGACACTGATGGACTGCTTCCCTGAAGAATTGCTGCCTGCTGTGCTTACATGCTGCATTCTTGACTGGGTGAGAAGGACCTGTCTGTATCTGTTGAACACAATGACCCCAGAGTGACTTCAAGGGCTAGTTGGCTGGCCTCACGACTAGATCATCAGGGACAGCAGACTCCAACCACCTTGCAGCCATCTGTGAGTCCTACCCTGCCAAGTGGTCCACCCCAGTCCTAGACTCCTGGAAGTGGGTCTGAAGGTGCTCTGCCAGCCCATCTGTGGATCCAGCTGAACTGACTTGTCTCCTCTGCTGCATGGTGCAAACCCAAGCAGAACCAAATATTTGCATCTGCTGCAAAGATTCTCTCAGTGCAAGGACTCTGCATTGACATGGCAGCCTGCATCAGAACCGCTGATGGGCGAAGGTTCACCGACGCAGGCACTCGCATTGCACAGCTCTTGTCTCACATATTGCATGCTATAATGACTTTACACATAAAACAATACTGCTAATAGGCACATGGTCTCTTCAATTATTTTTTTTCTCACTGCTTAATGTAAACCTTTTAAATATTTGTTTAAATTACTTTTTTATTTTGAATGCAACTGAAAAGAGCAATGCATAACCCACGTATGCAAATTAACAGAGATAAAAGAGGCTGTGCCTCTTATGAGTCCTGGACTTCCGCTACACTCAGTGATGGTAATAAATGGAATATTAGAATCTGCTCGTCTGCATATGTACTGTATGTTTATATATATGTAAATCGTTTGGTTTTAAAAAGTTGTTTTTCTAAAATATGTAATTTTCTTTTAAACGTTGCTATGCGACATCACATGTAACCTTTAAAAATGTGTAACATTTGTGAATGTTTCATCTTTCTAAATGCTAGAAATGAGTTGCATGGTCATTAAATATATGTTACTAAAGAAACTTAATGGTGCTGTCTCGTTTAAAGTATAGCAGTTCTGGAGAGAACCACGGCATCTGGGGCTTCCGTAGAGAAGTGTTTTAATTGTCTTATTAAAAGTATGACATCTCTTCCCATATGGAGACACTCACCCATACAGAGGGGTTACACTCTGGGTATTCGTTCCCCCATAATTGTCGTGTCTGGCAAAGGTTTGGGCACCGTGACCATTTCTGCTCCTTTGTGCCGGTTTACCAGGTGGGCCAGCCCAAGCCTACAATACTGCTATAACAGCTGGTGTAAAATCTCATTATGCAGTTACTGAAATTGAATCGGACTCACTTTTTCTTGATGGGCTCATCTCACTGGGACAGATGACTGTCATGGGCTTGACAAGCGGTACCTAATCTGCTCTAGCAAGCTTATTAGTATGTAGATTTATTTACTTTCTCTAAGCTTCTTCCCAGACGAATTACAGGTCCCCCCCTATTTTGAGAATACAGCTGACAAGCTGTGTATAACGAAGGTGATTTAATACAACCATTTTCTCAGAAGAAGCTGCCAAGCTCAATCCCCACTCAGCAGGGGAAACCAAATCAACAGCAACATCAATCCACAACCCATACGTGGATCCCTGAACTGGCAACCTGGATAAATACAGTGACAATGCTTTTAGGTATGTATTACTTTGACAGTTAGAGAGAGAAATAAATAATCAAATCATGTGTATACCTTTTAGACACATTTTGACTGGATCACTAAATTTTACCGCCAGTTCAAACATTTTAATCTTAGGAAATTTAACACTTTGAATCATAATTACAATTTAAAAAATAAACCAAAGATATTAGTTGAAGTCCTTGTGTCCAAATCAAGACAGTCATCTTTTAACATTTGTGCAGATCGTCTATCTCCTACAAATACCAAACCTTGACTTATTGAACCTCACTCAAGTGGTTAACAGACAAACACAAAGGCCCCTGTGTACTCTGGACCTGATCTCTTGTAAGCCTCCCCTCAAAGTATACATAAGTATTATGTCTTTGCTTATATCGTTATGCACCCTCATGTCCTGCGATGTTATGCAATCTTTCTTTTTCTCTGTGTATGTAAAGCGCTCTGATACCCACGGTTCTAGCTAGCGCTATATAAAACTTTATAAATAAATAAATAAATAATGAAGCCATTTTGTACTGAAAACTTCATCTTGATTACCTTGGACTAACCAGAAAGTGATATGATTTTTTTCCCCAATGGCATCCCAGTGTTGATGAAATAAACTTACCATACCATTTCTATGTGGACAAGGAAGGCAGCATATGACCATTGTCATACAGCATACTGGTTACTAACGTTTGACTAACACAAGCAGAAGGGTAGCAGGGCTTGATAAACTACTATCAGCTCATCAAAAAACGGTTACACAAGAATAACCAGACACGAAATGGTTCAGTTTGACAATCACTGAGTCGAAAAAAATCAAACACACTGTTGAGTACCAATGACGAGCACGCTGTGACCAAGAGGGTAAACGAGCCTTTCAGATGCGTGTTAAACACCACAAAATGATTAGAAGACAAGAAAGTGTGCTTCACCGCCTTCTGAATCAAAGCCTCCTCCACCGCGCCCAAAAAATGCCCAAAATAGGTAATGAAGTCTGACACTCTCAACGCACCAAATAAAATGTAACTTTTTCCTAAGGGCACTGCAATTTCCTCACCAAATATTGCCCAAATAAAATGTAAATTATCCACTGGGAAATGGAACTTAATCCTGCTTCGAACCTACCTGACATACCACGACACAGCCAGCGTTTAATCTCCTTGTGTTTAGACTCCCATCCAAACCAGTCCCACTTTTAGTTGATCTCAGGAGAACGATTTAAACTACTTGTGGCTGCTCATATGGAATGTGTTAATGCTTTCTTTTAATCGGATTGGTGGAAAGTGGTGATGAAGTGTTGAGGACAGCATCTGAGCCCCTGTTATTGAAAGTTCTCCGGTATCCTAATGGAACTACCAACCTACCAAAAAAATGCATTAACGATCCAAGCTGCTAGAGAAGACTGCTATTGAGCAGCTGGTATTCTCTTTAAATTGAAAATGTACTTGGTCTTTTTTTTTTTTTTTAAACTTGTTTTTATTGTTGCATCATCAAGCATAAAAAACAGGATGAATCATCTGCTGGCGTGGCGTCAACATTCAGCCGCGGTCAGCTATTCGCGCAACTTTTCTACATATAAATCTAGGCAATTTGGCATTTCATCCACTGAACATTACAGGCCACTCAAACTAGTAAGTAAGCTGGGATACAGGCAATAAACTCCGCATGGGAGAACAGAGAGGAGCAGTAGATATGTGAGTCCCCGCTATGGGGGTCGTTGGATCAGGGCCTGTATAGTTTGCATAGTGGTGGCGCCATGTAACTGGGGGGACAAAACTGTGGGGGGGAGCATGTAGGCGATAGCAAGAGCATAGCTGGAGGAGATGGGTGTCGGGCGATGGGCAGCAAGGGGGTTTCACAGTATTCTCTCACAGTGAGGTAGAGCGGTCAGTGGATGGAGCTGTCCCGTGCGTGGGGCAGCAGGGCGGTCGGCATGGGGGGGGGCATTGTCAATGAGGGGGCACGTGGTGCCGGGATCCGGCACAGGCAGAAAGGGAATCAGCTAGGGATCATGGGCGCGTTCGGGCGGGCGGAAGGGGGGAGGGGAGGGGGGGTAGGCGTGGGTGGGACATCAGCGCGCAAGGACTGCCGGAAGCTGTGGAGGAGCATGGCCCATTCCATCGAGATGGGACGTTTACGCGCGCCCTTGGCTTCTTCCTCTCGGAGGGCATCTTCCTCGGCCGCCGCCCACTTACAGACTGCCCCTGTCCATGCCGCTATGGGGGGACCTTCCGGGGATCGCCAATGCATAGCTATGCACCGTTTCGCCAATAGCAGCGCTAAGGACACAAAGCGTCTGTGTGCTGGGGCCCGTTTAGTAATGTGAAAGATGCCCAGTGCGCTAGTCTCCCAGGAGGCTAGGGTTGTGAGGCCTGTGAGTTCTGTCAGCGTGTCATGTACCGTCCGCCATAGGGAGTGGAGGTTGGGGCAGCTCCAAAACATGTGGCGAAAGTCCGCAGTGGGGGAATGACATCTGGGGCACAGGAATGTTGTTGAGGGATAGAACTGTTGCAGTCGCGCCGGCGTGAGATAAGCCCTGTGTAGTATGTAGTATTGGATGTTTTTGAAACGGGCGTTCCTAGAGACTCGTTTCGGGGCCTCGAGCGCCTTGGTCCACTCCGAATCATGTAATGCACGTCTCATGTCGTCCTCCCATTTGGCCCGTAGGGCCGTCAGCGGGGCGTGCGAGAGGTCTCGGATCGATTTATAGAGCCAGGTGACTAAGTGGCGCCCCCCACCCATGCGCAGGATAGTGTGTATGACTGGATGCGTGTCTGGTTCGCCGGTCTGGAAATTATGGTAAGGACGAAAACCTTCCAGTAGCTGTCGGTGTGTGAGGAATTGACCTGGGGGGAGTGCGAACTCAGCGACCAGCCGGTCGAACGACTTCAGCTGACCCTCCTCAAAGAGCGACTCCATGTCCGTGATGCCGCAGCGAGTCCATTCGGCAAGCATAGGAGCCGAGAAATAGAGTTCCCGGCTGGGGCAACCAACCAGCGGTAGTGACGGGGAGTACGGAATCCTCCCGGGGGAGATCCGGTGGATCCGCATTATGCATTGACGCGCTATCGTGACCTGAAGGTGATATGTACGTCGTGGTTTGGTGCCCGGAAGGAGAAGACGGATAAGCTCCGGGTTTGTGACTCTGCCGGTCGGGGTGCAAGCCTCCCGGGTATGTCGGTCTGCCGTCCAATATGACAACCATTGGAGCTGCGCCGCCAAGAAATAGGACTCGAAGGAGGGAGCTCCTAGCCCTCCCTGCGTCGTGGGGAGTTGAAGGGTTTTTAGGGCCACCCTGTGTCGGCCTGAGCCCCAAACAAGGGTGCCCAAGAGTGAGTTGAGGTCTCGGAAGAAGGACCTTGGTGGCACCACCGGTAGGTTGGTGAAATGGTGGAGGAGCCGGAGAAGCATCACCATTTTGGCTAGTGCTATCCGCCCTATCGGGGCGAGCGGGAGCTTGGTCCAGAAGGCGACAGTCGGGCGAAGGCTAGCTAGCATTCTACGGTGATTACCGTCAAAGATGTAGGTCGGAGAGTGATACAGACGGACGCCGAGGTATCGGGGGGCTTCTGCGGACCATGCGAGGCTATGAGTCCCCAGTTTAACGTCTTGGGGCGGTAATTCCGGGTGGAAGGGGTAGATCGTGGATTTGTCCCAATTCACTCGGGGTCCCGAGGCATCTGCGAATTCAGTGAGCGCCACTCCTATGGGGGTGAGATCAATTTCGATGTCTCGGACATATATGAGGAGGTCATCTGCGTACATCGAGACACAGTGTGTGACGTCCGCGAGCGGGATGCCCCAGAGTACTCCCTCCTGAGGCAGTCTGATCGCCAGCGGTTCGACGGCAGGGCGAAGAGAAGAGGTGACAGGGGGCATCCTTGTCTGGTGCCTCGACGGACCTCAAATGCAGGTGAAATGTGTTTCCCAATCTTGACACGTGTCGTCAGATCGGTGTATAGAAGGCGTGTGTACGCCGTGAGTGTCGGGCCAATGTTGAGTCGGCGCAGGACCGAGAAAAGGTACGGCCAGGTGAGGGTGTCGAACGCCTTTTCTAGATCTAAGATGAGGCAGGCGGCGCAAGGAAACCTGTCTCGCACCTGGTCCTGGACATGGAAGACCCTGCGGATGTTCTGTGAGGTATTTCTCCCTGGAACGAAGCCACATTGGTCGGGGTGGACCAGTGGACATATGACCTGAGCGTATCTGTCAGCTAGTATCTTCCTGAGGATCTTGCAATCCGCTGATAGGAGCATGATGGGGCGATATGAACCCATGTGGTGCGGGTCTCTGTGAGGTTTTGGGAAGGTGACAATCACTGACTCTCGTAGTGAACAGGGAAGAACTCCTATATCAAGTGCCGCTGCAAACACCTGGGCCAGGCGAGGGATCACTAGGGGGGGAAATGTCAGATAGTATTCTAGTGGGAAGCCGTCCAAGCCTGGTGCTTTATTACGAGACAGGGCTCGCAGTGCCTGTGTGATATCTGAGGGTGCTATTTTAGCGTTGATTGTACGCCTGTCAGCATCCGATATCGTGGGTAACGACAGTGGATCGAGGAAGTGGTCCACAAACGACAGAGAGGATCGTGTCGGGGCTCCGTACACCTGTGCGTAATAGCGCTGAAACGCCAGGAGGATCTCAGCTTGAGACCGTACTAGTACCCCCTCCAGGTTGACGATGTCCGTGATTGGTTTGATCTCGGTGTCTTGCCTCGCCATTAAGGCCAGCAACGCACCTGTTTTGTCCCTGTCTTTGTGGACCCTGGCGGCATAGGCCCTGAAATTATATTTCCTGAGATCGGCACAGGCCTCCTGGTATGTTGACTTCGCCTCAGCTATGAGCGCGGCGTGTCCTTCCGAGTCATCGGCTTGTTTAGTGAGTGCAGCTAGGCGTTGTTCCGTGGATGTGAGTGTCTGTTCCAATGTGAGACGAACCCCTGCGATCTGTTTGATGCATTCCCCCGTGCCACCACCTTGAACGCATCCCATTCCACCAGTGTCGACGTTGCCGTGTTCGCATTGTGTGAAAAGTATTCTTGTATGCTGTTTTGGTGTGAGTCCCTGAACACCTGATCTGTCAAGCAGTCTTTAGGGAGTCGCCAAGTGGGGACGGGTGGGTGCGGGGGGCGCCAGGTCAGGCGTAGTATGTGGGCGTCATGGTCTGAGACGATCCGACCCAGGTAGTCCAAAGAGATCAGTTTAGGGAGGATCGGTGCAGAGCATAAGAATCTGTCCAGCCGGACTCGGAGGTTGTGGGGTATCGAGTGGAAGGAGTATATGCGGGCATGGGGATATAAGTGTCGCCAAGCGTCAGTAAACGCCCAGTGCGCGGTCCACGCTCTGAACAGCTCTGCTTGCCGGGGAATTGGGGAACGCGCAGGAGGGAGGTGTGAGGGGTCCAGAGAAGGGTCCAATGTGCAGTTGTAGTCACCCCCTAAGACCCATGGGACTGTAGTGAACTGGGCCAACATTCCTGTGAGGTGATCCCAAAATTTATCTTGCTCTGTGTTAGGGGCGTAGATGCTTCTCAGAAGGATCCCCTGTCCGTCTAAGAGCCCCTCCAGTAGTGCATATCTGCCGTCTTTGTCTATCACCCGTCTGAGTGCTCGGAAGGGGGTTCCTGGCCTAACCCATATCAAGGCGCCGCGCGCAAACGCTGAGTATGTTGTGGCACAAAAGATCCCCCGCCATTTGGCCTGTAACCGGCTTAATTCAGTAGCATTAATATGAGTCTCCTGTAAGAGAGCAATATTAGTTGACATTCGCTTTATGTAGGAGTAGACAGAGCAGCGTTTGCTAGGCGTGTGGAGACCTTGCACATTGAGTGTGAGGACGCTAACGTCCGGTCGTGGGGCCATCATTACTAAGGATTTGTGCAGTGAACTGGGCCCCCTTGTAGTCCCCGAGGGCAGTGTGGTTGTGTGTCTAGTGTGTGCTCCTGCGCGCCTTGCTTCCATAGGTACGGTGGGGGAACTGTCGGGAGTAAAAACAGGTAGAACCAAGGGTGGGAAACAGTCCCAATACAGGGGATATATCACCGAGGGTGGCATATCCAAACCAAAGTCCCACTAGGGGAGAAATATAGTAAAATTCTGCGGGGGTGGCAGCATGTGTTACCGCTGGGCTCGTGCGCAGATCGGGCCTTTGTAGGAGATGTGTCGATCGCACGCGCGCTCACACAGTCAATCAATCATACAACATTGGCTCACAAATAGCACATAGAGCGATCAAGAAAAGAGGATACAGCAGTAGGTAGTTCGCCTTTCAGGAAGAGGCGCCAGGTTGTCCAATCAGGGTAGCGTCCACCACGTGCGTGACAATGAGAGGGGAAGAGATCGGGCCAAACCCCGACATCGTTCCGTCGCTGTCTCGGTCCTTCTCAGAGGTGAATAGATGCGGTTGGCGTTCAAGGTCCGGTGCAAGGGGGAGAGGTGTAGATCTGTCACCGCCTTCAGAGCGTCTCGTCTCTCCTGCATGATTTGCGTGAGGTCAGGTGAGCCCGAGGGGGAGGAAGTTTGGCTTTTGGATGAGCCCGTCTGGGTACGTTTCGTGCCCCGTCTCCTGGATCGACGTGGATCGCTAGTGTGTTTTCGCTGGGGCCTGGCCCTGGGGATCAGCGGACAGTGGAATTCAGCCCAGTCCTGTGCCTCATCCGCATTGGTGAAGAAAAGGGCCTTTCCTTTGTGTAGCACCTTGAGGCGAGCCGGGAACATTAGGGAGTATTGGATATCGTTCGCGTGGAGGCGTCTTTTAACATCCAGAAAGGTAGATCTTTGTTGTTGGACTTCTCGGGCATAGTCCGGGAACACCATGACCCGCTGCCCTGGCCGCTCGGAGTACCGCATCACGGTCTCGGAAGTGTAGGAACTTGGCCAGCATGGGGCGTGGAGGGAGACCCGGTTTAGGTGTCCGGGCGGGGACCCTGTGTGCTCTTTCAATAGAGAAGAACGCCGAGCGCTCCGACTCGGGGGTGAAAGAGCTGGTCCATGATTCCATAGAAGTCAGGGGATCTGAGTTCTCGATTCCCTCCGGCAGCCCCAGGACGCGAATGTTGCATCTCCTCGAACGCCCTTCCAAATCGACCATACGTTCCTCGAGGGCCGCCACACGGCGCAAGACGTCCCGCACGTCCGTCGCCTGAGTCTTCACCTTGGGTTGCAGCTCGGCCACAATCTGCTCCCCTCCCTTCACCCTGTCCGCCAGTTTACGATGGTCATCGCGAATCAGGCTTATGTCTGTCGTCAGGACTCCCAAGCGTTCCTCCATTGAGAGCCGGTACAGTTCAATGGCTGCCAACACCTGGTCCAGTTTTGCTGACAGTGTGGGGTCGGTGTGTGGGGTGTTGACTTGTGTCCAGGCCCGCGTTTGCGGCATGTTCTCAGGGGCCGTTTCAGGGACGGCGGTCGCCTGCTGGCCTCTCTGTTTCCCCATGGGACCGTCGGGTTGGGCCCTGCACCGTCGTGTAGTTAAGGGGGATAGCTGGCGCCGGATACCAGGTCGCTGGGGCTGATAGCAGTTCTGTAGGGGCTGGTTACACAGCTTACGTTGGTGCGGGGGTGGTTAGGGACTCCCCCAGTGCAGTGACCACGTCCCCGTGGCGTGGCGAGCAGCAGAAGAGTGTCAAGAGCAGAGACAGCTGGTGCTCTGGCGTGGTCAGGTGGCTCCGTGCGCTCGATAATGCATAAACACAGGGGAGATGAAGACCTGGAGGGCCTGGAGCCGGAGTGGGCCGGCGGTCTGCAGCTTCTGGTGGCTTCTGAGGGATGGTCAGGAGTCAAGTGTACATCCGTCAGCACAGATGGACTGGGAGGTGTATCCTCATGCTATTCCTCTTCCGAGGTGGGGGCACCCTTTGTGTCGCAGAGTCCCGTCCCCTCCACCAAGTGAGCAATGCACCGACGGCGGGCCAGGGGTCACGTGGTGAGGCCCCAGTGGGCCCGATGCGGTGGAGGGCGTCCTCTGTGTGGCGGGTGGCCGCCGATGTTTCGAGGGCGCCGCTGTCTTTACTTTGGGGACGTGGTGACTTGCATCGCGCCCGGTGCCGGAGCTCCCTTGGGCGCCATGTTGAGGTCAGGCATTACTGGCCGGTGAGTCGCCTCCGGGTCCTGGATCGTTTCGGGACGTCCGCCCTGGGGATGGAGGGGCAGGCGACTCCAGATTAGCCCTGGAAGGTGCAGGGGGCTGCCGGGACACTGGAGCCAGAGCCTCCGGATAGGGGGAAGGGGCCGGCACTCACCGCCCAGACGAGACGCGGTTGTCCGCGGGATCTGCCGTCGGCAGGGTCAGTCAGGTCGGGAAGGCAGGCGGGGTCGATGCGGGAGCTGGGCTAGACTCCCGTCGGAAGCAAGGCACAGGCAATGTGGGGTCTCCGACTTGCGCCCGCCATTTTGTGCTCGAGCGTGGAGCTCCGGCAGGGAGCCCAATCGCGTCTCCGTCGCTCGGGCCGGCCGCGTCCCTCGGCCCGGACCTCCTCAGCAGTCAGTCGGCCATACCGGTCAGGCTCCCAAACCGGTAATGCAGGTGTACAGTGGCACCGGCTTCAGCGGAGCGGAGCCGCAACCGCCATTTTGCAGTTCGGCGCGCGGCTCCGGCTGGAGATTTCACTGGGGTTGCCGCACGGCAGTGCGGTCCGCACCACACCAGGGGGGTGTCGCTGGATGCAGGGGTACCCTGGGTGCCGAATGTAGAAGTTGAGGCTCCCGGCGATCACTGGAACAGGGCAGGATGCCAGCCCGATCGCGGAGCCTCAGCAAAACACAGCCGCCATCGTGGCTTGCTAAGCCACGCCCCGAAAATGTACTTGGTCTTGGGCTGCATTATAGACAAGTCCTGTAATAATGGCAATGTATTCAGTTCCCGTAATCCTTCAGTTCTTTACTACTTGAATCATGCCTCAAATGGTTGCCAGGTTCAATATTAGTCAAGAAGTTCTGTATACACCGTACTCCTGTCTATAGCTCTTTTTGTGTATATCTGCTCAACCAATAGAGTTTCTCTTATTCACCCAAGCAGGCATACACCATAGAATGTTCTTCCACACCATCTACTCTCCATTATAGATCATAATCGATTCCACAAGGAATTAAACACCTGGTTGTTCGACCATTGATAGTAATTCTTCTCCCTTTTCCTTCTGGTTTACTGTTTTAGAGGAGTTTATGCAAGCGCCATGAGACCTCCGGGTGATATGTGGGCTTAATACATATCCATGACTTGACTTGACTTGACTGACTGACTAGCTGTTGGCTGATTCAGTGTTTTTCAGTTATACCTTTAGAAAACATAAATGCCAGCGAAATCAGTCAATGTTACATTCATCTTTCTTTCAAATGCAAACCCACAATAGAAATCCTTGATTTCCATAATTCTGTGGATTCTAGTATCTTGAGAGAAAATTGATAATTGCTGACCAACTTCTGGCCACTGCAGAATATTGCCAAATCATATGTACAAAACCTGTCATAATATTACCACTTCGCAGACAGGTTGATGATCCATCTTGCTAACACTTCTGTCTTGATCCAGTGTCAAATAACTTAAATTAAGGATCATAAACTGTTTAAGTATGAAATGTATGGGGGTGTGGCCAACCGCCGGGAAGATGGCCACTTTCTGAAGCGGCTCCTGCAGCCAGCCACATTAATCCCCTAACGTCCGTGCCATAATCCGGCTGAAGGTGATATAAAACCTCTCAACAGTGGCCAGTATCCATCGGGGATGGTACTGCGAAATTTGAGAGCCTCCGAGATGACGTAACAGTGAGCTAGGTTGGTTGGCCTAGTCCTAGGACTGATGCAGCGCTCCAGTAAAAGGCGCCAGCGGGGAAACTGAGAACGGCGCTCTTAGGCAGTGGAACAATCAACAAGGTGCATATACACTAATCTGCTTGCCGGAACTACTGGTGCTACGTGCCAGATGCCAGGTGAGGAACTGAGATCTGGAGACTGCTGACTCGAAGAGACGCATACCTCAGGTGAGGGACCCGAGCGGGGCTCAAGGAGACTCAGCCGCCTGCTGCTGGACCTTGAGCAGAGCCGGATAGTATGGATGCGCTGACCCTTCTGTTCAGACTCATCCCACGGGTCTGAATCGCTCCACACTTTGTCAGAGGGGGAGTTGCACGGCTGGGGGCTAGTGCAGTGCTCCCTGCCCCTGGAGAGGCCTAATGGATTGGCACTGCATGCTGGCTGGGTTTTTAAAGCGCTGCAGCGGTGTGCTGTGATTCATGGCAGCATAATTGAAAACTACTGAGGGAGCGATAAGAGGGAATCATCATTTCTGCTCTCCACTTTCTGAAGGCCATTACCTTGCTTTGCCCCCCGAAACATATTGCGATGGACAATCGAAGGAGGTGCAACTAAAGAGACTTGGTTGCCAGCAAGCTCACTAAATTGACCCCCTAATCAAGTAAATGCCTGTGCTCTGAGACCTCCTGTTCAGGAGGTACCGTTGAGGAAGACCCTCGGGCCAGGTAATACGCTGTGGGCTGTTAAGTGCATGGGAACTTTAGCTAAGGGAAGATCCTCACAATAGGGGCATGGTGACTGCGGACTTTATCAGGGAATACAGGATCGGAATGGGAAAACCGACAGGCTGCTCAAGACTCTCCTGTTCTCCCTTGGCAGGCAGCAGTGACTATCCTTTTGACTTCCTCCTCCACTACATAGCAGTGTCAATAAGTGCGAGCAGGTGAGCAGGCAGAGGCAATGTCCTCAAGGATGACAGGCATTAAGGGATCCAAGGCTGCGCATCAAACTAAGTTAGACAAATTCACTTTACCTAAAGAAACCGTTCCTAACTCACCACAGAGGGACCAGCAAGCATCCATGGCGCAACACGCAGTGACTGTGGGGACCCCCATCCTAATGGATATCCTGGCAGCGATACAAGGAATTCGAACCGACCTAGAAGGGAAAATAGATGCTGTTTCTTCAGATGTTGCATTGATGAGCATGGATCTCCGAAATATGAGTACACGAGTCAAAGATACAGATGATTCTGTTGTCGCCTTGCAGGCAGAGACAAAAATACTGAAAACCAGAGTTAAGCAATTGACTGCAACTGTGGGCACACATGAGTCCCACCTAGAAGAGTATGAAGACTGTTCTAAAAGGAATATTGTCAGAATGATAGGAATCCCTGAGCATGCAGAGGGGCTGGCAGTTGACCAGTTTGTTGAGGATCTCATACTTAAACAACTCCAGCCCCAAGGCCTGTCAAACTATTTCTCTGTCGAAAGGGCGCACAGAGCCCCAGGCGCTCCACCAAATCCAAGAGCGCAAGCGTGCCCAAACATAGTGCGCCTCATTAACTATCGAGACAGGAATATCATCCTGCAGATTGCTTGTATTAACCCCCAGTCAAGTACGACAACCACACTATCACCTTCTTCCCGGACTTTATGCTTAAGGTTCAGCGACAGCGGCGCTCCTTCCTGGAAATAGAAAGAGCACTCCGGGAGAGGGAAGTGAAATACTCTATGATATTTCCAGCAAAACTGCACCTGATGGAGGAGGGAAAGACATTCTATTTCATGACACTGGAGGAGGCCTGGGACTGGTTGAAGGGCGGGAGAAACATTGGGAAATCAGGACGCCATGGGCAGAGAGGTAGGTGGCGCTCCAGTGCTGACTCTCAGCGCCAGATACAAGATCAGTAGATCTATAAACCATAGTCACCCTGTTGACCCCTTCTGTTAGCTGTCTGGATTGGAGAGACCCTAAGCCTTGGGGTCTCTGTGTGTGCGAAGTTGAACATGGCTACTGACGCCCCCTGACTTTAAGACCCTTTCATGGAATGTCAATGATCTAGGGGTCAAAATTAATCAATGGGGTAGTGCTGCAATATCTTAGGAGATATTCCCCTGATATGGTTCTCCTCCAGTAGACACAGCTACAAAAAACGGTTATTGCACTTTAGACAGAGAAGGCTACATGATGGGTGCTCATGCAGGATATATGAGAGGCTAGAGGGGGTGGGCATTCTTATATGCAAGACCCTCCCATTTACTGTAGAGAAGACATGGCCCGATCCCCGTGGGAGATCTGTAGTTGTGACAGGACAATGGGAAGGCAATACAAATAATATTGCTTCCCTTTATGTTCCCCCCCAAATTCATGATGATGCCTTCTCAGATTTTGGTACACTACTGCACACTCTACCTGTGGGGTTCTCTGGGGGGCGACTTTAATACTGTCCATGAGGAAGTGGCGGATCGCTGGCCTCTTCGCCAGGAGACATCGCAACGTAGGCCCTTAGTAGATTTTATGGAGGCCCAGGGCTTTATTGATGTACAGGGAGTCCTTAATTCCACAATACAACAGTATACCTTCCATTTGGGAGCCCATAGGAGTCTTTAACACATTGACCACATCCTGATCACAACCCGTCAACTCCCCTGTTTCAAAGAGATTCCGCATCTCGCCAGGTACATTTTGGACCACTCCCTAATCCTTGCAATTTACGGGCAGACAAATGACCGTGATAATCAAGAGGTGGTGATCGATCCTTGGCACCTAAAGATACCTTGTATCCATGATAGTCTTCGTGAAACTACGAAGTCTTAATTTAGGGAGAATGGGGGATCTGTGACTTCAGCCCAGACACTGTGGGAGGTGTTCAAAATGTTGATCGGAGGTCAAGGTATAGCCCTGATTATGGTATAGAAGAAAGAGAAAATGGCCACGCTTGAGAAACTCAAGGGAGCGATTGCAGTGCTAGAGTCCGACTAGCTGAGGGAAATCTGGGAGGCCTCAATCACAACATGGTCCTGAAACAGGAGGAATGTAGGGATGTAGTGACAGAAGAAGCCAGAAACTGCTACAGTGCCAAGCAACATCGCCCATACAAAGTGCGTGATCAAGATAGGAGGGAGGCGAGGTCCTGCTGAGTCCTGGAAGTTTTGAATGGTGTAGGGGGCTATGTGCGAGATAGAATGGGGGTGACTGCGGTGTTTGTAGATTACATCTGCATCAATGCTGTGGCTAACACGGCTACTTTTGAGGAATCTCAAGAGAGTCTGGCAGATATCCAAATGCTGTGCCTGTCACAGACAGAGAGTGAAAGACCTGACGAAGAGGAGGTGGCGGATGCCATTAGTGCCCTCAGCTCTGGTAAGGCGGTGGGGCCCAATGGACTCCCCATAGAGCTGTACAAACTTGCAGATACAGACTTGGTGCCCCACCTCCTGCGCATTTTCCTGTAAAGCAGAAAGGCTGGTCTATTGCCATGTGATCAAAGAGTAGGCACTATAGTGGTGATCCAACGGGACAGCAAGCCACCCGATGAATGTGCCTCCTACAGGCCCCTTTTCGTTGTTAAATGCAGAAGTTAAAATACTAGCTAAACTGCTGACCACACGCCTGAATCAAGTGATTTGTCCGCTGGTCTATCCAGACCAGTCCGGTTTCATGCTGGGAAGAAGCACAGCACTTAACCTGTGTGTCGTTTACATGGTATCTTAGGTCAAGCAGATCGGGTCAGGGAGGATAGAATCATACTGTCGCTGGACACACGTATGGCCTTTGACACAGAAGAGCAGCTCTTTATTTATGCTGTGCTGGAAAAGCTTTGATTTGATCCAAGCTTCCTGTCCTGGATTCGACTCCCATACTCGGGCCCACTTGCCCAAGTGGTGGTGAATGGGGCCACGTCCCCACTGTTTCCGCTACGACGGGACACAAGACAGGGCTGGTCTCTTTCCCCTTTATTCTTTGTCATGTGCTGGAACCATTGTTGTCATGGATAAGAGCAGATAAGATGATTAGAGGCCTGAGATGGACAGCCGAGTGGGAAGATAGAATTTTCCTCCATGCAGATGATATTCGGCTCTACGTGGCAGAACCCACTGAGTCCCTTGAAACACTCATGCAGGGTTCACAATATACCAGAGGTACTCATGCTATACCATAAATTAGCATGAATCATTGATATACGTTCTCAGTGGTACGACCCTAGTATTAACAATTGCTTGTGAGGCCCAGGTGGTGGTGGGAGGATTGAGGTACCTGGGGATCTTTGTTAAGTGTGATCCTCGGTTTTTGCAGTCTGAAGCCACCATTGAATAGGCTGAGAGTAGAAGCAAGACATTGGAGGCCCCTGCCTCTGTCTCTTTTGGTGAGGGTAGACCTCTTCAAGATGATGGCCCTGCCCCACTCTTTTGTACGTGCTCCACTACATGTCATACTCTTTCCTGCATCCTACTTTCAGACCATCCATAATGAGGTATGCAGCCTTCTCTGGGATGGGAGTCCCAGGCATTGCCCTGCAAAAAATGACTCAGAGTTGGTTTGCGGATGGAATAGCCCTTCCTGATATACAAAAATACTATTGGGCGGCACAACTAATGGCCATAAATAACTGGGTTCATCTACCAGGCGAAGAACCAGCAGACAGAATGGACAAGGATAACATGAAACCTGAAGCCCATCTTAGAGCCCTTTATGGAGGCCCCTTGGGTTACACCTACACTTGGATGGTGGAGGGACGAAATCACACAAGCTACCCCCTTGTGGGATACTTTAAAGTTGGGCACCCTGGCCACGCAAGATGGGTTTGATAAATGGTGTTTGATAGGTCTGTTAAAGGTGGGTGATTTGTGAAAATGGGTTGATGGGCTTTCCTTTCCTGAGCTTCCGAAGGCATACCTGTTGGCTTCCACTGAGACCTTCCACTACCTGCAGGTCAGGAGCTTCATTTGAAGGGTGGTTCACAGGGGAAAAAGCTCCCAGAGTTCTTTCCACTTGAACATAGCTTGTTAGATAAATACATGCCAAAACAGGCCATCTCACTTACCTATCGCAAATTGATTAATAACTCCTCTAATCCCTTGCCCAAGCTGCAGGTGAGTTAGGAGAGAGATTTTGGAAATTTCGTGAGCGAGGAGTGCTCGGCAGCCTTGGCGTCTCCTTGAGAGGTTGCCATACCTTCTAGATGTATACTGGTACAGTTAAAAATACTCCACCGTAGCTATTCTGCATGTACTATGTTAAAAAGTATGACACTCCATTTCTTGTGAATAAAGTGTCTTTTATTGTAGACAGCATCAACGTCCAGCTGGTCAGTTTCCAAGCTAACACGAACTGTCCTGCCTCAGGCTCACATTCTAAATGACATCATATGGTTCCTTAAAGCAAACTAACATCAGATTACAACACATCCCCTTCCCAATAAATCAAAAGAAAAAACAAAAACCAAAAAAGAAAAGACCAATAAAACAAAGAAGGTGGTCAATTAAATACAGTGAAAGCAACTCGCAGAGATCTAAAAATCACAAACTTAAGACATAAGATAATCTCTATATTTCAGGGGCAATTGATGTTGCCTCTTGGAAGGTTGGTTAGAACTAGGACCAGCAGATGTTAAATCAGAACAAGAAGTTCCAGCATCTTGGTCATGAGAAAATGACCCTGCATCATCAACATCACTGTGGGAACAGTTTTGAGAATCAGAAGAGTTAGGACCATTTTTTAAACATTTGACCAATCTTGACATGCTCCAAACACTACCATTGTTAACCCTGACAAAAAATTTTTTTATAGAGACAATGATAAAGGGACCCATGAAGGTACTCTTGCCCTTAAGTGTGTGTCTGGGATTCTTTATTAAAACTTTGTCTCCAACATTCCACTTCTTCCCTTTCACACACATTTTGGAATCATATCTCGTTTTGTAAAGACTCTGGTATTTTAAGATCCTACTTTTTCTTTCATCAGTTGATAAAGCTCCTCCGTCCATTATTGGCATCCAAACAGGATTTAACTTTGAGGTCGCCTTCCTACCCCTCAAGGCTTCAAAAGGAGACGTCAAAGTAACAACATTGGGTGTGGTTCTATGTGCCCACAAGGTATCTCTTAATATCTCTTTAAGAGATATTTTAGTATCCAATGCCCGTTGAAGGCAAGTTTTGACCAATCGGTTCATCCTCTCCGCCAAGCCATTTGCTTGAGGAGAATATAATGCAGTTTTTTGATGGATCACACCACAACTTTTAAGAAAATCATTCATCTCACCAGAGACGAACTGTACCCCATTATCTGTTATCAGAAATTTTGGTAGGCCTTCAAAAGCAAATACTCCCTTTAAAAACTCAATAATAGTTTTGGCATTCACAGAAGAGGTGCACTTTGTTATTACCCATTTAGATGTGTAATCTACCAATAAAATGACAAAGCGTTCACTAGGTGGTAGCAGATCGAACGGCCCCATGATGTCTAAACCCAATTTTGTCCAGACAACCTCAGGTACCTTCACTGGTGACAACGGTGTGTGAGTGGTTGTATAAGACTTATCATTAGATGCACACAAAGTACAGTCTTTGACAACATTCTCAATCATACGGTCCATCATTGGCCACCAGTATCTTTCCCTCACTCTAGCTTTGGTGAGACTCCTTCCAAGGTGACCCTCGTGAGCTGTGTTAATAATTTTGTCTCTAAAGTCAACTGGAGGAATAACCCTCATGCCTCTCAGTAAATTGTCTCCCACAAAGGAAATGTCATCTTTGACAGACCAATAGGTTTTCATCTCTTGATCCAGAGATTTATAATCCGGCCAACCTTGACTCTTCCAGGTTTTAAGCTCAGATAGAATTCTATCATTAGTCACACCATTTCTCCACTCATCTTGTGTCAAAGCATCTTCAGCAACCCAAAATACACATTCTTCCTTGTCATTATCACAGCTTTCTTCCAGTGGCAATCGCGATAAGCAGTCAGCAGATTTGTTATTCGACCCAGGTATATATTGTACAACAAAATTGTACTCTTGTAGCCCTTCACTCCAGCGTTTGATTCTAGGTGTTAAATGTTCACTATGCCTGCAAGAAAAAATTTGGACCAGGGGCCTATGGTCGGTTCTTACTAAGAATGGAATACCCCACAAGTAAAATTTAAAGTGTTGTACTGCCCAAAAAACACTGAGTGCTTCTCTTTCAATGCAAGAATAGTTTACTTCAGCCTGTTTAAGTGCCCTAGAAGCAAATGCAACTGTGCATGGTTCACCATTTACTACTTGAGAAAGTACAGCGCCCAAACCCTTGAGACTAGCATCAGTGGTTAAAATGTTTTTTTTATTTACATCGAAATGCCCAAGGGTAGGCATCTTTCCAATTTCTTCCTTGATGTTCCCAAAAGCTTCTTGGCAATCTTCTGACCACTCAAAACGTACACCTTTTCTAAGTAATATTCTCATGGGTTCAGTCAGACTAGCAAATCCTTGAACAAATTTCACGTAAAACTCCGCAAGTTCAAGGAATGACCTCACTTGATCTTTATCTCTAGGTACTGGAGCTTTTTTAACACATTCAGCTAGTTCTAGCTTAGGTTGCATACCCTTACCAGAAATTATATGACCAAGGTACGTAACAGTTTCCACACCAATCCGACACTTGTCCTTTTTCACAGTCAATCCTTTTTCCTTCAACCTCATTAAAACCTCGAGCAATGTCTTATTATGTTCAACCTCTCCCTTCCCGTAAATTAGAATGTCGTCTTGAAAAAACATGATATTCCCAATTCCGTTTAAAACCCTCTTCATGACCCTCTGAAAACATGCAGCTGCCGAAGCTAATCCGAAAGGCATTCTCTTAAAACAATACGCACCCAAAGGTGTCACAAACGATGTAAGATGTCTTGATTCTTTGTGCAAAACGATCTGGTGATATGCGGACGATAAGTCCAAAACGCTAAAAACACTCGCATCTCTGAGAGTGCTAAGTGACTCCGAAATATTGGGTAACGGTTGCCTGTCAACCCAAATCCACTGATTTAACCCCCTCAAATCCACACACATCCTAATTTTGCCCCCCCCCCATCCTTAGGGGCCAAAACAATGGGGGCCAACCATTCTGATGCCTCTATCTCTTCAATTACATCCAACTTCAGTAATCTGTCCAACTCTTGTCTCAAGGGATCTATCATCATGTTTGGAACTTTTCTCACTTTGTAAACACAAGGTATGGCCTTATTTTTCAAAATAATCTTGTGCTCAAAACCCTTAAGACACCCTAATTCTTCAGAAAAAACTTCTGGAAATTTTTTGAAATATACACACTTCTGATCGTCAACAGTACAGACATTACTATCACCATCAATCAACATAACTTGGTTTCTGGGATCTTCAGCAGAAGGATTAAGTCTGATTCCCAAATCACGTTGATGTCTCCAACCCAACAAGTTATCACCCCTCATAGCCGCATAAACCTTCCCAAGCGTTCTTCTGTCTTTAAATTTAATACAAGCTTCTATGTAACCAAGAACATTTATCTTAGCTTTGGCATAGCCAACTGGATTTATATCAGATGGAATCAAAGTGGTTTCATTTAATCCTACTACTTCATCCCATTCTTTGTTGCCTATCATGGTGTAAGGAGACCCTGAGTCAGCTAAGACAACAAATTTGAATTTATCCACCATGATATCACATTCAGGCATAAAGATTTTGTCGGCATCAATCATCCCATCTTCTTCCCTGATGCTAGACACTACAACACGTACTGCATCAGAACTTTTTTTTTCTGGAGCCCTTGTTGACTTACAGACTCGAGCGTAATGTCCTTTAATACCACATTTCATGCATACAGCATCCTTTGCATAGCACTGTGGATAACTCGAATAATGTGTGAAACTCCCGCATCTCATACACTTAGATTTAAGTGAATCTTTACTCCCTTTATCCTCACTATTTGTTTGAGGCTTTACAAGGTTGCGCGTGGCCATATCCTTGTCATTCTTTTTAAATTTGTCATTAGCAACAACCTTACTCACACTCACACGTTGTTCGAAACTGTGCTCATCATTGACAACATGAATTTCACTTTCTAATTCTCTCTTCTCTTCATGACCTCTCTTAATTTCTTTTACCCAAGATGAGGTATTTTCCATTCCTTCAATAATTTTAATAGCCTCATCAAGAGTAGGATTTTTCGATAAAAGTTTTTCCTGCACCCGAGAACTATTAGTGCATCGCACCAATTGATCTCTGACTAATGAATCAGATAACTCTTCAAACTCACAGGTGCGTGCTAATGTTTTAAGAGAAGCTACATAACCTTTGACTCGTTCAGTAGAACCTTGTGTCCTTGTAAAAAATCTGTGTCGTTCCAAAACTATATTTATGCGAGGACCAAAATATGTTTGTAACATTATCATTGACATTTCATATACATCGCATGGCTCACCCTCACCACTCCCAATCGTAAGTAAATCCATGCTATCATATATGTTACGTCCTTCTACGCCTAAATTATGTAACAGAATAGCCTGTTTTCTGACTGCGGAAAATGTTTCTCCACCAATAGGTAAAATATAAGAGTCAAAAAGATTCCTCCATCGCTTCCAAGGTAATATTGGATCTCCTTTTTCCGAAAGAAAAGGAGGGGGCTGTGACATTGAAGTAGAAGAGGCCATACCGGAGAAATTGTGCAGATATAACAGTCAGGAACAGTAAAAGGCAAAATTAAAATAAAGTGAAGAGCAGCCCTAAAATGAAGGTTAATGACAAAAAGTGTGATGAAGACCCAAATGATGTTTAAATACTGCTTTTGTGGTAATCCTGGTAAACAGCCTTATATCCTTGTGAATCTGGCAAGCAGTCTTATATCCCGGTAAACAGTCTCCGTTAAATTCAAAGTAAATCCCAAAATTGAAAATAAAAATACCGTAAAATAATGTGATGAATTGTCAAGATCCGAGTTAAGGATCGGAAAGTGGCACGATCTGTATTTGGTAGTCAGCTTGTAGTAATGCAGTGATGGCAGGTTCAGTCAGCCGATCGTCGTACCTGGAAATGCACAGATTTACCTTAGGAGGTTTGTGAACACAAGATGGCACTCACGTTCAGCGTAGGGTTACGTCGAGTTCAATCCAAACGCAGTGACGTAGGCTCTTTCACCCTTCACATTCTAAGAAGAATCACTGTGACGCGCGCAGGGAATGCCTTTGAGCTCTCGAGGGAAAGTCAGGGTTCACGAGGCATGGAACCTTTCTCGGAGTCAAAAAATGCGGGGCAGTTACAGGCCCTACGAAGCACGCAAAGTATGGAAAAGGTAATAAATTACCTCCAAATTGTTGTAACGTTGAACGCGACGTCCAGGCTGTAAAGCTGTGATTATAACAGTCCAAAGTTCCGGTCTTCTCTTCCTTTTCCGTTCTTTTTTTTGAAAAAATGAATAAGTCCAATTAAAATTGGAGGGGAATTGATGCTGTTTCACCACTTGTCCCCAATCAAGTTAGGTCGTCCTCGTCGCCATTGTTAAAGAGTATGACACTCCATTTCTTGTGAATAAAGTGTCTTTTATTGTAGACAGCATCAACGTCCAGCTGGTCAGTTTCCAAGCTAACACGAACTGTCCTGCCTCAGGCTCACATTCTAAATGACATCATATGGTTCCTGAAAGCAAACTAACATCAGATTACAACATACTACCCTAGTCAAAATGAGCAAATCTGACCATGCTGGGTGCCCTAGGAAGTGTGGCCAAGATGGTTCCTTTTTCCATATGCTGTGGAGTTGCCCCATGCTTCATAATTATTGGGGGTGAGGTGCTCGCCTGTCTCAGGGAGGTGGCGGGTAATGACCTAGCATTGTCCGCCAAATGGTGTCCACTCATTGTGTGGGGCTAATCAGACCCCAACTCGCATGGACTGTAGTGTAGTTCCTATTATCCCAATAGGCTCTGCGCATTGGAATAATACCTTCAATAGTATAGGCCTAGACCAGACGTTAAATAGGTCTTCTATTGTCGATATTAGACTTAAAATTTTGGGTTTGCCAGCTAGCTCAGAGTTCACTAGAAACTTTCTCGAATAGGCAAGGAGGAGTTGAACATCCCTGGATAGACAAGAAGGGATTTAGTTTCTGACAACCATAGAACATGACAACTTTGCTCTCCCCTAATCAAGAGTGTATCTCTAGAGTCGTGTGAAAACAAAAGACAACTTATTTTACTCAGTCAGTACGTGCATTCTTAGTCTCACCAGATTGTAGAGAAAAAGGAAGAGACGGGCGTGTTCAATAAAAGATGGTATTTATTGATCAGTCTCTTTTCTCATACAAGAGAAATGGATCGATATTATCGCAATACTTATGGTTAAGTAAAGTGCATACAATAAAAGCAGAAGTATAAAATAATACTGTAAAAACATTTATATGGTTTCTAAGCCATAAGGTGGTTTAAAATTGATGAAATAGATACATACACATATATATTTGACTAATCGTACTCAACTGGTGTTTCTACCTACGCCTACCCCAGTGTACCTGACCTAAGCCTAATACGTGGGCGGGAATAGAAAGTAGCAGTTTAAGTTAAGTTTGTTTTGCCAAGTGACTGACTCAAGAAGTCTCTGCAAGGGGTTATTCAGTTCTGTACCTGGAATCTAGGATGAATGAGGGATGGTATCTCTCGTCTCTGGTCTCGATATTCCAGGCTGCCTGCGAGGGCTACCCGGAAGCGCCGGAGCTGGATTTCTCGGCAGGAGAAAGCAGCGTCTCGTTCTCAGCGCGTCAGGAAGGCGGGGCTGCGCCAGCGGGGTCTGCTCTGCTCTGGGCTTCGGCAAGTCTGGCTGCTCCGATCTCGTCACCACCGCGTGTGTTTGCTTAAGGCAATATCGGTAATATTTATACCTGTAAGGTGCCGAGATTGACGTAAGGATGGACATAGATACGTCAATAAGGATGTCATACGAGCTGGTCGTTAGCACATTCTTTTGCTGAAGTTCTCGGTGAAATCAAAACAATGGCCGCAGGGTTTTTCCCAGGTTGTCATAGGTTTGATTTGTTTTGAGAACTCCGTATGCCTTATCAGGGGCTGGAGGAATATTGCTTGTCTAATTAGATGGCAAGCGTTATGACCTAATCAGATAACACGTTCCTGTGCCGTGGTGTGGCTTCATCAGATAACGGTTTCTGCATCATGGGATGGCTGCTAGTTAACTTCTTAACCAGAACAGGGTCAGGAATAGGGGGATCGATACAGAACCTATAAGAATACATCACACCCACTCCACGCTAACTATGGCCATGTTTACGAATCTAGGCATAGTAAAACATACTGTAGAGTATCGTGTATACCTTACCACCCCAAAATACATATAATGCATTTCGAATTATGTAATATACGGAAAAAAATAGTCACATGTACTATATGCACTCAAGCTGTAGAATAATGCTAAATTAATCACGCATATGTATACATTATTATTAATCGAATATGAGAATTACACATGAAAATGGCTCTTAATACAGAAGAAAAAGTTCGAGACCATTTCATCACAGAATAAAAATAATTATGAATATACCAGCGGGCAGCTAATGTCTATAAAGTTTCTAAAAAATAGAAATTTTAGTTCTCTAAGAATAGTTCTTACTTTAAGCAGATGATAAGTGTCCCGAAAAAGTCATAAAAATATTTTTGGGGCTGCTGAAAAAATTGCTGTCCGTGAACTGGAGGGGAAATTGTTCATGTAATTTTATCATTAAAGTTCAAGGCCAAATTCAGGGTGTTGGGAACGCCGTGTGCTAGCTTGCTCAAAAGTCTCTATTTCTGCTCTGGTGAGAACATCATATCATTTAGACTGTCGAAAAAGCTGTCAACAGCTTCCTGGGAGAGTTCCACTAACTCGGAAAAAGGTGTAACCATGCATTCGTGCGCATGATTGTCTCCACTGACGTTTTGATTAGTATTGCTGACAGAAGGTCGTACCTGATCGATGCTGCTTTCAATTTGAACTTCACTACCCCTTAATCGTAGCGGTGAAGTCTCCACGAATGCCGTCATCAGGATTGGCAGCCGTTGAGGGCAGCACAAAGCATGAGCCGTTATCGGACCCAACAATGTTTCTGCATCCATAGGCGCATCCGATTGTAGCATCAGACAGGTGTCCAACACGCATTCTTCTCCGCACAGCAAGCACCTTAATACAGGTAAAACACATCGATGCCACATTGGTCGAAATGAAAGAAACCAAGTCATGTTCAGGTCTCTAAGCCGGGATAGTCCCAGGATTTTTGATATCCGGTCCCGGTATCCAATGGCTCGGATTGTTTCTTCCCTTGTCGCAGGTGTTTTGTCTGTGACACGGTTTGCCATAACGAAATATAAGGACTAAGAATAGGATTCCTGCAATTAGTCCCAAAATGAGGGGAAGTCCGCCAAAAATCGAATGGACGAAATCTGGAAAAATACCCAGTATGGCTTTGAATGGTGTTAATGCCATTGAAAATACTGTCTTAAATACTTTTGAGACTCCACTGGTATCAGAAATATTTAAGATTTCATTCAGGATTTCTGCGAAATGTATGGGGGAATTAGTTGATAACAATGAGTGAATCTCTGCAGTCGTCCTTGCGACTAGGAGATCATACGTTTCTTTTGATGACGTGAGCCTGGTTGGCGTCTGAAGAAGCACTGTTTTCATTCTGCTTAAAGTGTCTATTCGAATAGAAGTAATTTTCAAGTTGGGCCATGCCCTTGCCTCCCTGTCTGGAAAGGAGCTGGGGAACAATAAGCGTCCACAGCACTTGACCTTCGCAGTCGTAGTTACGAGATAAGGAGTCCCGGGCATAAGACTACAGCATCTGCGGTCCACAATTAGAATGTAACTCCCATTATAGAGTCTTTGAAAAAATGGTTCTATCTCTGTTGCAGGTGTGCCTAGCTGGTGACATGAAAGGTTATTTGAGTTCCTTTCACAGGCTCCATGCAAACTAATTCCATTACACAGAAGTGTACCGCTTAGTGACATCTCACAATTATTGCCACTAAGAAACACTTTCTGTCCTTTATTACTGACACATGCATGTGAATAGGGCAAATTCCATGTAGACTTAATGTACCCTTTTCCCAATTTTTCGTACATGCCAGCCTGTATATATTTTTGGCAGTATTGAAACCTGAAGGTTGATATTTGAATATTAATTATCCCATGTATTATCCATTCACTGACAGGTCGTTCTGACATTGTCACTGGTAATCTCTCGAGTTTCTCAATGCTCAGGATTGAATAATCAGCACCCTTCTGTGCCATACTGATTTGTTTATCAGTAAGGTTAAAGATATTGAATAGTGACGTTGTGTTGATTAAACGCCAAGGCACATAGCCTGAACGCAGATTTTGTAACGTCCAGCCAAGCTGTACAATAGAACGCAATTGAGACTGACCGTGTTGTAACAACAGTAAGTCTTGCAATAATATGTCGATTGCTGAAGACACAATGCTGTCCAAAGAAAAAATTCTGGAGGACAGAGTCATTAACCCATTGTCCACTACAGAAAGTGATTTTTCCAAATTAATACGGTCAATTTCCCGTATACTTTCTGCTGTCTCAATTTGAGTTACCTTCCAGGCCTCGTTGTAAGCTGCATATACAGAGGCTGCTATGAAGCGTTTTTGACGCTGTTTGCGCGGTCCCATGATGAAATCACGCAAGTCAGCACCATCAGTAAGTAAAGTTAGGTGTTGCTTAATTTCTGTCAGTGTGGAAGTTTGTAGCCATTGAAGGCATAATTTGCCCACACTGTAGGTGGTTATTATCCCTGGGTGTTGTCTTTGGGAATATCTAGGGTCTGTCCTGGTCAATGTGAACCCCTGTGTTTTGTTCAGGAATCTATCTTGACAGTTATTAGTATCTGTGGGCCAGATCAACCATTGTTTCCAATCAGGATGTGTTCTGTTTTGGTTTAATACATAGTTTACGTCTATCTCTTCATCTGTAGAGCTATTGCTGTCCATTGTTGGCTTTGGAATAGACGGTTTATTTAAGTCTTTGATTTTGGCTAAGCCAAGACAGGTGGTTTGTTGAACAGTGTCATTTAAAAATATAATTTGTTCTGGGATCATGCAGGCTCTAAACAATGATTCTATACCTTGTACTTGCCATTCTTTTGTACCCCAAACACTTTTTACTTCAACATTTTTGTCCCAATAATCAAAACCAAAAGTATTCATTTGTTCAAAAAATGAGTCTGAATATATCATTTTCGTGTTTGTTAGCATGATCTTTGTCCCTGTCTTATTTGACAATTTGAAATAAAATGTTTCAGCATTACTTGTGTTGAACCCTGAAAAGTATGAATATTTGTCGTAAAAGGTTCTTGAGCTTCCTTTTGGAGGGGTTGCACAATGTTCCCATTGATTATAATTGAAAACATTTCTAGGTTGTGCCGATTTATGTAAAAAATGGTTACCATAGTGGTTGTAACAGTACATACTATCATAATTTGTCGAACCCTGCAAATAATCATGTTTGGTAAATTTAGCAGACATCACTAAGTCAGACATCATATCATTTATGTTTTCAAAGTCCCAATCATCAGCAAATGAGCTTGGTTTTACAAAGTCACTTAACGAGATCTTGATTTGGTGTGGATATTTCAGGATTTCAACCGGACCATAAATTTCGTAGTCAGTATTGTCCCATGCTACCCCACCTGGTATAGGATTGGCTGTGAAGTTGACTGAAGAAAGTTCTCTTTTCTCGACGTGTGAAGATGTGTGTGGCTTGAGGGTCAAGTTGATTTTCTGACTTGCTGTGTCCATTTTAGCATATTTTCCCTCAATGAAGCGTCCCAAAGTTAGTACCATGATGAGCCAAAGTATGAGGATAAATGCACCAAAGCCCACCCAAAATTCAATCCATGGAGAAATCAGATAGGTTTCTTTCAGGTGTTTCAAAAGTTCCTTAGCTTTATTTTTAAATGTTTTTGTTGATGGCTGTGTCTTTGATTCACTTAGGTCTTCAGGGGAATCATCGAAGTTTATGAAGTAGCCGGATGCAGTTCTGTCAATTGTTCCAATTGCTTCAGGATTACTGTTTCTTGCAGCTTCAGCATATTCATTTGTTACTTCATTGTAGGTTGGTGTGTCTCTACTAAATGTTTTTATTTGGGTTTTTAGAGGTCTGAGTTCCAATGCTTTGTTGCATAGTCCTTGTTGTTGTTCTGTAGGCGTTTCGAATGTGATTAGCCTCTTAGTTTGGACCTCTGTATTTGTAGCAAACCTTGGTGTTCTGCTACTTATCGGGAGTCCACTTGGCCTACTGTTTGTTATCGGCCACATGATTGTGGTTTTACCAGGTCGATGGATACAACTCGGTTCTCCTTTTTACCAGCAAGCGGCGGTAGTACAACTGATCTTGTCCCGTTGATAGACAAGACAGGAACTGCTTTTCTGTAAGAAGGCCCAAATTCCTTCTTTACCGCGATCTTTTCTCTGACTAGATCCCCGACTTTTGGAATCCAGACAGGTCTTGCTGGGACAGGTGGTGGTTCTTCAGTGGTTGTTGGCTGCTGTTTCAACTTTATGTTGCTCAGGTCTTTTCTTGTTTTGTTTAAGTCCTGCAAAATAGCCAAACGATCTTTGATATCAAAGCATTTTTCCTTCACCACTGAAGTCTGACTGTCAAGATCTAAGACTAACATCCTAGTTCCAAACAATAATTCGTACGGACTGAATCCCTTCAGAGAATTTCTTGGCAGGTTGTTTAGACTACGTTGGACACTTATTAGATGTTTGACCCACCCAGCTCCCGAACCTAATATCCTTTCCGTTATAGATAGCTTTATGCCTTGGTTTTTTCTTTACACCATCCCGTATCCCTCAGGAAGGAAGTGAGAAGAATCCCGCTGTGCTATGCTCATTTAGCCATGTTTCCCCACAGGCTTGAGGGCTACAGTGAAAACATTGGTCAAACGTAGCATGCTCCTAGCGTATATGCCATTTAGACTCGCAAATCTTTGTATAACAGTCCAGACGTCAGCCGAGTGCTGGGGATCTACATTATAAGTGGAAACTAGCCTGTATATGTTAATCGGACGCTTTGCTTTTTACTGTTGATTCTTTCTGGAGTGAAACGCCACGGTAGTATACCGTTTCTCTCGCCACTGCGATCTCTGTTGCAGTCCGGGCATTTTTTTACAAAAATGTGATGCTGCAGGCTCATGCCCGGCCACCAGTACACTGATTGTAATTCTTCCAGAGAATCTTTTAGTTTGAGGTGTCTGAGACCCTCGCCCATATGTGCGTCTGCTATTAACAACGTTCTCCTGTCCTTGTTTGGAATTACTCTATCCCCCACTCCAGGGATTCGAGCAAAAGGGACGGAGTTTGCATCGATTATGTATGTATAATTGAGTGGATAGTTTATCGGTAGCGCTGAGCAGTCGCCTTTTGATGACGTTTTCACCGCCAGCACTGTTTCACCGTCAATGTATTTCACTGTACGCTCTTTTCTAGCTACGGAAGCCGATTTAGTTGCTACCGCTGTGGCTGTCTCAGCCAATGAATTCCCTGCAACGTGAACGCCATCACGTTGATGACTCAGTTTATGTATCACGTGAGTCTTTGGTAGTTCTTTTTGTAACAGAACTATTTGTTCCCAAAGCAGTTTTTGCTTTATTGTTGCACCTGTGTCATCTTTGTAACCATTTTGAATCCATGTCTGCAAATCGTTGTTATATGATTTGACGCAGTAATATGAATCGGACACTATAAGTGTCGGGAATTCGCGATCTGCATTAGCTAGCCCCATTTTCAATGCTATTATTTCAGTCTGTTGTTCTGAATTAGTTTCTACTGAGTGTGTTTTTGTTAATAGAGGTCTTAGTTTACCTCCGCGCCACACTTCTTTTGTAATCTCACATGTGGGGTTGTATGCTTGTTCTCCCCAAACGGAGGGTTGAGCATGTCCGTCTGTATAGATTACACAAGCGTACTGTCGTAAGGGCAGAATGTCGATTGGCAGAGGGAATGTTCTTTCATATTCTAGATTTTTCAATTCTTTTAATTCTGGATCAAAGTAGTATTTTACTTTGTCCGTTGTAATTGAATTCACCCATTGTATCCATTCCAGATTCAACGCTGTTGTTGGTAAATTACACGGTGTTGTTAATGCCTCAAAGGCTGATTCTGCTGTTCTGACTGTGATACGTCTACCGTCAGCTTTATCTTTTTCTCTAGCTATTGCGGTTTGAACTGCATGAACAATGTTTTCTTTAATGCTGAATTTCTTTTCAGCTTCTGTGTACAAGTGTGATTTGAATGCAATTGGTACCTTTTCTCCCTCGTTAGAGGTCAGGTATGTGAATCCGCATCTTCCTGGGATGACTCGAATCACAAGATTGCGTGTGTTATCACGTGTTTCTAATTTTGTTTTAATTAACATGTCTGTTTGTAAGGATCTCAGAATTTCTGTGTGTATTTGAGTCCAATTGGTTTTTTTAAAATCTGGTTTTATTAGATCATAAAGGGGTTTGACCCTTTCTGCGTAATTTGCAATGTATGTTCTTCCGAAATTTAGGAAGCCTAGAATTGACTGTAGGTTTTTTAGTGTTCTAGGTGCTTGGAGTACGGCACATTTCTCTAGGAAATTGTCAGCCAGGCTTTTGCCTTCACTTGATAATTCATATCCTAAGAACAGGACTGTTAGATGGGCAATTCTAGATTTTTTAAAGTTGAATTTGTAACCCTCTGCTGCGAACCCAAGTATTATGGTGTTCACTCTCTTCAAGTGAGTATCCAAGTCATCATCTGTTAGGTATATGTCGTCGACATAAGATAATGCTTTGTCATCATATGTTTGTAGTAATTCTGTTACTCTCGCTGAGAATAATCCTTGGCTGTTCTTGAACCCTTGGGGTAACCGACAGAATTGTTTTTGAGCGCCATTTATTGAGAACGCGGACAAATATCTGCTCTCTGGTGCTATATTTTGACAGAAGAATCCATTAGAGATGTCTAATGTTGTTTTGTATTTTTTGCGCCCTATGTTATTCATTAGTGCTGCACTATGCGAGTTTTGCACTGCAAAAGTTTTGCAACATGAGTTAAGGTGTCTGTAATCCAAAACTAGACGATATGAATTGTCTGGTTTGGAGACAGGAAACAAAGGGTTGTTCATTTGTGAGGTGCAAGTTTCAATCACCCCCTGGTATTCTAATTGGTCTAGGATTTCTTTTACCTGTTTTTTAGCTTCTTGCTTAATTGGGTACTGTCTTTGTGCAGTAGGTTGTGTTTTTAACTGGATTTTGTGAGCAGGAGAGTCCTCATCCCATCCTACGTGATTTTTATATAAAGCAGGAGCTTGAGCTACTGCCCACTTTCTAGCAAGTGTGCATTTTTTATGAATTGGGATATGATTTGAGAAGGCAGGCATAATTATTTCTTCGCCATGAGGGCAGTCCCTGACAAACTCTGGTGGCCAATCCTTTTCAGCTAGAAGGATGTCATAGCCCTTGGAGAGATTATCCCAAAATAGTCCCCTTATTTTTCTAGTCTTATCCCCCTCTATACGTAATGTTATTTCATATATTTTGTGAGGTTTGCTAACTCTGGTGTCTGCAGTTTCCACTTGAAGGTATTCATTCGTGTCCACTGTCTCCAGATGATTCATAAGGACTTTGCGAGCTATGCTCACTTCTGCTGCGCTGTCTAGCATTGTCTGAGCCCACTCTCCGTTTTTCAGCTGTGTCCTCAGTATTCTCGGCATTGTTGAATACTTTAATACTGGCTACCTTCTTTTTTGGAAATTGTAATTTCTTATTTGGATGAGCAGGTTCCTTGTCTTTGGACTTGACGTGCCCTTCCCTGGGTTCCGATCGTCCTCTTCTTTCCGATTTCTGCGAGGAAGTCTGAAAAGATTGAGAGGGACGTGTATCAAAATCTTGATATCTATCCGGTTTCTTTATATTATCCCTATTTCTAAGGTTGTATTTTTCCCAGAGGGCTCACTTTGGGGAGACTTGGGTCCTTGGTCCGGAGATCTTTCTCTCCGCCGAGGAGACCTTCCTCTGGACTGGAATCTCTTTTCTTTTGGATTGGATTGTTTATTTCCATCCCAGTTCTTCTTTTGGCTGTTTAGATTATTTTTAATAAATATTTTTTCAGGACTTTCAATCAGTTGGGGTTTTACTGGTATTCCACCTAAACTATCTCTACCTAGTTCCTCATAGGATTTTTCTATAATTCTGGCAATTTCAGCTGGTTGGTCTGCTATATCTGTTTCTTTTAACCTTTGGCGGATCGCCACGTTTGCTGCTTCTCCCTTTATATTGGCTAGTAATATAGCCGAGACCTGCTTGAAGTCTTTCAGTAATTTCATACCAAGAGTTAAAGCGGGTTCTGGACCGTATTCATCTTGAATTTGTTTTAGCACATCTGGTATTACCGAGATGGATGGAACACCATGCGTTTTTGTGTAGATGGAAGCAAAGACTGTACCCCAAGTGTCACAGTCCTCCACGTGTGGTGCGATTCCCATTGGAAGACAGATAGTCAGAATCCTGTGTTTATCCACAGGAGTGGTGTCTGGAAACACCGCCTCTATTTGGGTGATTTTTTGTGCTAACCAGAATGGTATTTGTTCCCTTTTAGCTGGTACCTTACCTAGGCAGGACTGTATGTTCTGTGGTGTAATTTTATTTGTGTTCCCCTGATGAGGGGTCAGCTGTGGAATTTTAATTGCTGGTTGGATTGTTGAAGTCCGCATTACATATTGGACTAATTGTCTATGTACTTTTATTAATTGTTTTAGTTGTATTAAAAGATCTGCTGCAGACATTCTTTCGATGTCTGGATGTGGTGTGTATCCGGCTAGGACCGGCCACGTTGCTCCTGGTCTACCTAATGGACCGAGCCTGGTGATGTGATTGTTGTGTTTTAGGGCGCCATTAAACAAGAGCAGGTGCTCTTGAAATTTAAGTGGTACTTCCACCTCCTCGAAAGGAGTGTATTCTTCAGGAGGTTCCTCTGTTTTGTAATGGTGGAAGTGCTTTGTTACAGCGTTTGCTGCTGGAAAGTTTATCCATGAATAGAATACCTCTGTCTGCCGATATTCGTGTGCCTCTATTACGAATATGACTGTGCCACCTCTAGGTGTCAGTCCATTTTCTATAAGTTTTAAAGTTATAGATTTCCTTATGTTGACCGGGATGAGTATTAAATCCGGGTCTGCTTCTTGCATAGTATTGTCAGCTGCTACGAGTTCAGCTGCTAATCTAGCTATCTCTCTTTCTTCTTCAGTGTCTGACATTCTACTGTCAGGAAGGTTATTTTGTTTGTTTGCAGATCAGGTTTCTTATGGAAACCGAGATTAGATGCACAATATTCTGGAACAGTGTATCCTTCAACGTTGACTAAACCAAGAACCATACATAGGAGTTTCCTCCTGCGAGGTTTGGCGGATATGACCTTTCACCCACTCCAGACGTCTTTGGAGTATTATGGGTAAAAAGGGGTCTGAGGGAAAAAGCACGACTGAGTTACTCTAATGTCTTGCGTTAGTTTTATCGCCTTTCCAAACGTTGGGCGCCATGTAGTGTAGTTCCTATTATCCCAATAGGCTCTGCGCATTGGAATAATACCTTCAATAGTATAGGCCTAGACCAGACGTTAACTAGGTCTTCTATTGTCGATATTAGACTTAAAGTTTTGGGTTTGCCAGCTAGCTCAGAGTTCACTAGAAACTTTCTCGAATAGGCAAGGAGGAGTTGAACCTCCCTGGATAGACAAGAAGGGATTTAGTTTCTGACAACCATAGAACATGACAACTTTGCTCTCCCCTAATCAAGAGTGTATCTCTAGAGTCGTGTGAGCACAAGGCAATTATTTTACTCAGTCAGTACGTGCATTCTTAGTCTCACCAGATTGTAGAGAAAAAGGAAGAGACGGGCGTGTTCAATAAAAGATGGTATTTATTGATCAGTCTCTTTTCTCATACAAGAGAAATGGATCGATATTATCGCAATACTTATGGTTAAGTAAAGTGCATACAATAAAAGCAGAAGTATAAAATAATACTGTAAAAACATTTATATGGTTTCTAAGCCATAAGGTGGTTTAAAATTGATGAAATAGATACATACACATATATATTTGACTAATCGTACTCAACTGGTGTTTCTACCTACGCCTACCCCAGTGTACCTGACCTAAGCCTAATACGTGGGCGGGAATAGAAAGTAGCAGTTTAAGTTAAGTTTGTTTTGCCAAGTGACTGACTCAAGAAGTCTCTGCAAGGGGTTATTCAGTTCTGTACCTGGAATCTAGGATGAATGAGGGATGGTATCTCTCGTCTCTGGTCTCGATATTCCAGGCTGCCTGCGAGGGCTACCCGGAAGCGCCCGGAGCTGGATTTCTCGGCAGGAGAAAGCAGTGTCTCGTTCTCAGCGCGTCAGGAAGGCGGGGCTGCGCCAGCGGGGTCTGCTCTGCTCTGGGCTTCGGCAAGTCTGGCTGCTCCGATCTCGTCACCACCGCGTGTGTTTGCTTAAGGCAATATCGGTAATATTTATACCTGTAAGGTGCCGAGATTGACGTAAGGATGGACATAGATACGTCAATAAGGATGTCATACGAGCTGGTCGTTAGCACATTCTTTTGCTGAAGTTCTCGGTGAAATCAAAACAATGGCCGCAGGGTTTTTCCCAGGTTGTCATAGGTTTGATTTGTTTTGAGAACTCTGTATGCCTTATCAGGGGCTGGAGGAATATTGCTTGTCTAATTAGATGGCAAGCGTTATGACCTAATCAGATAACACGTTCCTGTGCCGTGGTGTGGCTTCATCAGATAACGGTTTCTGCATCATGGGATGGCTGCTAGTTAACTTGTTAACCAGAACAGGGTCAGGAATAGGGGGATCGATACAGAACCTATAAGAATACATCACAGGACCAGCTTGCGGTCACCTTGAGATTGGAGGTAGACAAGCGAAACATAGCTCGCATGTGGAAGGCCGAAGTGAGTCCAAGCCTGGGAGACTGGAAAAGCGACATGGATTGGTGCATGTTGGCAGAGAGGGTTGTATATGTGGGAAGGGTATGCCCCAATAAATGGATCAAAATATGGGGCAGATGGCAGGAATATGGGGGCCTCTGTGAACCCCTGACTGGAATTGAGGATGTTGCAATGTAATTATGAAATTATTAATGTTACTGCCGACCTGTGGAATAATGATTGAGAGTCACAAGGTGACTCCTTTTAGGTCTCTGTCAATAGTCTCTGCTATTTTTTCTTTTTGTTGAGTTACTTGGTGTAATGTCACCATAATGTATTTTGTTTAATTGTCTAATAGAAATAATCTTGAAATGTACATGTGTTGGCACTTGTTTAGAAAGCATTAATGTATTACAGGTCACAATACTACATTCCCAGGTCCAAAGGCCAGTGCTGAGATGTATGGTTGTCAGACTTGCCCTTTTTTGAAGGTTTATCCCCAAACATTTTGACTTTTGCCTCCGATTTTTCTGACCTTGTTTTTAGTTGGCTATAGGTCTCTGGCACTTTATCACTGCTGATCAGTGCTAAAGTGCACATGCTCTCGGTGTAAATTGTGATCCTGATTGTTTATTCATGATTGGCAAATTAGATTTTCTGGTGAGACCCAAGTAATGTGCATTGAGTGTGCCAGGGCCTGTAGATCAAATGCTAGTGGGCTTGCACCACTGGTTGTGCCACTCACATGAGTAGCCCTGTAAATGTATCTCAGACCTGCCACTGTAGTGTCTGCACGCATAGTTGTAAACTGCCATGTTGACCTGGCAAGTGCACCCACTTGCCAGGCCTAACTGTTCTCTTTTTATACATGTAAGGCACCCCTCAGGTAGGACATTGGTACTCCCATGGGTAAGGTGCAGTTATGTGAAAGGTAGGACATGTTCTGGTGTGTTTGACATGCTGTGATAGTGAAATACTGTGTATTTCGTTTTTCACTGTTGAAAGGCTGTCTGTCCCTTAGGCTATTATTGGAGCTGCACTGTAACATTTTACATTTGTAACTTTCAATTGGGATAAGATAGAGAAATGCAGTTTAGGCTCTCTTAACTCAGAATCTGATAACACCTTTTAGTGAAGGTGGTTTTTAAATTGTGTGTTTGAAAATGCCACTTTTAGAAAGTGGGCAGTTTCTTGCTTTACCATTCTTTGTGCCTCTACCTGTTTGTGTTTTCACCATCTGGTTTTGGTGTGACAGGAGCTGGGGATGTGCATTCACTCTAACCAGTCACAAGGGGGGGGATAAGGTGTGTTCTACCTTGCCTGGATGACTTATCGCTAGGCTGAATAAACCTTGACTGCATTTAGAGTGGTGGGAGGAGTTTCACTAGCACCAGAATAGGCGCTGTCTCCTTTGCACAATGCTGTTTCCACCCCCTGTGGTCAAGCTTTACCAGGAAGCTCAGAACTGGTTTGGACTGAGCTCAGAGACTCCAAAGCAAAGAGAAAAATGGGGTATCAGTATTGAACCTTAAATCCCAGGACTTTGGATTACTTCTGGAAACAAGAGGACCCTGCCAAGAAGAACTGTGTGAGGAGCGCTACCTTTTTTGTATTCGAGGTGGGTTGGACTGCAGTTGCTACTTCTGTCTATGGCGGATATAAAGGACTGACTCTTTTTACCCTGCTGTGGTATCCTGCTTGTGAAGAATCTCCAATGCCTTGTGTGTGCCTGCCTCCTGTTGGAAGTCTCAGGGAAATCAAAAACTTCAGGAAAGATCCTTGCTGGATCCCCAAATATACCTACCTAAAAGGAGAGCTGAATAGCTGTGTGAGGAGCGCTGCCCCTGTTGTGTGAGGGGTGGATTGGCTTGCAGTTGCTGCTCCTGCAGTAGAAGGACTGGACTGTTCTTCACCTTGGTTCATAAAGTAAAAGTGTGTGTGGAGCACTTGTTTTTCACCTCTAAGTTGAGTTCTGTACAATGCCTCGAGTCAGCGCGTGGTGAGCGCTGTATTCTGTACATTGAAAGAGAGCCAGCGTCTGGAAGTGTGAGAAAATGCTGTTGGGGGAGGCCCCCACCGGGCTCAGCTTGCTGCGCCATTTTCATTAGGATTTACAGCAGGGGCTCTGCCTTGTGACCCCAAGCTGTTGAGGATTGGGGTGCGGAAGGAAGACCGTGCTGCAGGCACCGCAGCCTGGTGTGGTTCTCCCCGAGGCAGCGTGGTGGCGAAGGGAGTCCGGCACAGCCTGGGGAAACAACATGAAGGGAAAGCAGAGGAGCTCACTGTTGTCTGGCGGTGGGCGTGGGCATGGGCGGGGCCAGCACGGAAGGCTGCGCCTACCCTTCATGGCACGGGAGAGAAAGTCACCACTATTTCGGTAGGAATGGGAAGGTCTCCCCGTGGCATCCTCGCTGTGGCCCACCAATGAGCCCTGGTAGGCCTATGTCCGTGCTGCAGGAGGATATTATGCTGCGATAGCTGTACTGCGAGGGCATGGGCAGCCAGCCCGATTGCGAGGAGAAGTCTCCCCACCAACGTGGGCAGTACAAGATCCTTCCCCCTTCCTCCTTTCTTTGGTGCACATACCTGGGGCTCAGTGACTTGGTTGTCGGAACTGGCAAAACTTTGACAAAGGCCCCCAATCCCCTGTAAATGTTTACCACATTCCCCATTATAGGCGCACAGGTGCTGCTGCAGCCTACAATTTTGGCTGGGCTTCTCCATTACCTATTGCATTTTTTTTATTATGATTCATGTGTCCTTCATTAAACTGCTGCATTCTTATGCTCTAATGCTATGGTAAAGGTCATTGTAATCCTTGTAAAAAACGGAATAGCAAGTACCTTTTTCACAAACTACATAATATGTACAGTGGTGGTGTAGGGTGTTGTTTTCATGGTGTTTTTACGACATGTCCATTTTATAAGTATTTGCTTATTGCACCAAATTTGGTGTTATGACAATTGCCTAGTTGGCACAGTGATCTATGTGATTGTTGTCAATGTGTTTATGTACAATATAAGTGATGTTTTTATAGAACCTGGTGTGGAGTCTCTTATGTGGTGTGTGTTACTGGTGTGTGTTTTGCACAAACGCTTTACACATTGCCTCTGGGATAAGCCTGACGGCTCTTCCAAACTTCCAAGGTGGTGAGCAGGGGATATCTTGTGTGGGTAACTCCCTTACACAGACTAGAGTGGTGCGTTCTGCATGGCTTTGGTGCATACCCTAGCCAACCAGGAACCCCATTTCTAACTGGTCAACAAGGACAACATTCCTGTAAGCGTATTGTATAGCCCTGTGATCCATCCCCATTTCCTATTATTCATGACACTATTGAACACAGATGTGGATCTGCCAGAAGACAGGAACACATTCTCCTTTTGTATTTTTTAATATTCATAAGTATGTGGTTGATAAAAAAAAAAAAAGAACTTTGCTTGTGTCTTCGACTTTCATATTTAGTAGCTGGCATTCACAAATATCCTAATGCATAAACACATAATGCTACAACAACAATTTATATGCGAAAATGTGCTTGAAGAACTAGAATATTAGATCCTACTATTTATTGTTTAATTACCTGATCCCTTTATTGCTGCTCCTCTTCCTGTGATCAAAATGCATGACTATTCCATCTCTGGCTCTAATAGCTGCCTTTCATTATGTATTATGTTTCCTTACATGTATCCCTTTTTTGTGGTGTTTATTTAATGGGAATGTTGTCAAACTTGCTATGATGCTCATTTGATATTGGTGTTATATGTGGTTCCAACTGATTAGAGCAATTTCCATCTCCTTTGTAACTTGATATATAGTTTTGGGTCATTTGTCTTTATGTATGAGAGTAATACAGAGGGTTGAGGTTCCGAGGGAACCCTCTCTGGTTAGCTGCCCCAAAAGCGGCAGCATAAGATAGGGGGATGCTTCCGGGTAGGTACCGGGGGGCGGGAAGGGTAGGGGTTGTGGGTGAAGGGGTAAAAAGGGGGGAAAAAATATATTGCAAGGAGGAACTATTGTGAGGTTAAAGTAACTAAATATTTTTTTAAAGATTATATGCAGAGGAAAGTTGAAAAATACAAATGTAAACAATGCTCAAGACAAGACTATTAATTTGGAATGTAGCTGGCCTCAATAGCAAGCAAAAGAGGAGATTGGTACAGGAGGAGATAGGCATGTATAAACCACAATTTGCGCTTCTTTCAGAGACTCATGTTAGCTATCAAGATAGGAAGTTGCTTTCCCAAATGGGGTATGAGCTTGTGGTCTGCTCAACCTTGGGCGCTTCTATTCGGGGGGTGGCCATATTAAAACAGAAAGGATTGGGGTTGGAAATTTTAAAAACAGCATCAGACATACGGGGGAGGTGGGCGATAGCCCAAGTACAATTGGAACATAAGAAACTTGTTCTATGTCTGGTATATGGTCCCAATATAGATGACCCCAAGCTTTTTGAACAATTAAGCATTGAGCTGTTAGAGTGGGAGGGCGAAATGCTGGTGATGGGAGACTTTAATTGCGTAATCGATTACAAAATCGATTCCACAGGAAAGGGCTCTCCTCGTAGGATGCGCAAGGTTAGGTCTGCAATTCTGGAATTGGGCAGATTGCTTAATCTAAAAGATGTATGGCGTTCTAAATATCCTAACCTTGCGGGGCATACATATTACTCAGCGCCCCATAGATCTTGTTCAAGAATTGATATGGTTTGGGCAACTGACCAAATAGTGGGTAACTGTAAGATCGAATTGTGCCCGAGGATTACATCGGATCATAACCCGCTACTACTAGAGTTTGATAATGGGGATTCCAGGCTGGACGCAAGACAATTTACATTTCCAAGATATTTACTCACTGATTTGGGTTTTGTGACTTCTTTAAAAAAACATATTAAAGAATTTATTGAATTGAACATTAATTCAGCTACTATTAATATAGTTTGGGATGCATGTAAGTGCAGTATAAGGGGGTTCGCTCAACAACATATTTATAGAACTAATGCTGAAAATCGCAGAGCTACTATGAGAACTACTTCGAATATATTACAAATAGAACAGAAATTAGCAGACGCAACCAAACAACTAAACGCAAATACTGATGAGCTAAGAATAGAACTCTTAAAACTGCAATCCTCTCTTAAAAAGATACTAAGAGATAGATATTGTGCCAAAATACACAAGTATAAATTAGCTCAATATGAAGGAGGAGATAGAATCGGAAAAATACTGGCATATAAGGTTGCGGACAAAAAAGCTAGAACAAAGATTAAAACAATCAAAGGGTCTGACTCGCATAAATATGACCAGCCAGAACAGATTCTTGATCAGTTTGCCAAGTATTATCAAAATCTATACACTCCTGATAATATTCCCACTAGAGCTGAAATTACTCAATATTTAGATAAATTCATGCCCACACAAAGAGATATTGATATAGAAACCATCCAGCAACTCAGCTCAAAAATAACACAAACTGAAATAAATACAGCTATTTCAGCCTTACCACCGGGGAAAGCCACGGGAGAGGATTGTTTGCCTATGGAACTATACAAGACTTGCGCACAGGAATTATTACCTCTCTAAGAATCCGTTATTGACTCCATAGACAAGTCGGGGAAGGCTCCTACATCGTGGAAAATATCCAAAATAATTTTCTTTCTTAAAAAAAACAAACCTCAGGAGGATTGTGGCTCTTATCGGCCGATTTCTCTGCTTAATGCAGATGTAAAAATCTTTTCTAAGATATTAGCAAATCGCTTAGCCCCCATCATGCCGACCTTGGTCAATACTCAACAACATGGGTTCGTGATGGGGAGGGATACTACGGCTCATGTGAACACCGCAATTACAGCCTTTGATGTTTCCTCAACAACTCTCACCCCACTCGGAATGGTTATGTTAGACGCAGAGAAAGCATTTGATCGAGTGGGGTGGGAGTATTTGTGGGAGGTATTAAAGAAAGCAGGTATCCAGGGCCAATACTTAGAGTGGGTATGTTCATTGTACGATAACCCACAGGCCAAAATCAGTTATGGTGGAAAAGAATCGGTGAATTTTTTGATAGGGAGGGGAACAAGGCAAGGTTGCCCTCTGTCCCCTCTGCTTTTCGCTCTATCTTTGGAGCCATTTTTAAACGCACTTTTTACTCAAGTAAACATTCTTCCAATTAAGCACGGCGGTGAGAGCTTAAAAATTACTGCTTTTGCAGATGACATCGCCGTATTTACTACAGATTTAGTTAAAGCTACACCTCAAATAATAAAAGAGGCTGCAAATTTCGGGAATGTTTCGGGGTATAAACTCAACGTAGGAAAGACGCAGGTTATTGCCAATTATAAACCTTTGGAACCGATCCATGGCCTATGTCAAAGTGCGACATACCTAGGTATTAGACTAGCGTCAAGTATCGACAAAATTATAATGTTGAACTATGATTCTTTTCTAAAAGAAACAGAAACTACTCTTAAAAAATGGCACAAGATCCCGCTTAGCTTAATGGGACGTATAAATTTAGTTAAAATGAAGATTTTGCCGAAGGCATTATATCTATTTAGATGTATCCCTCTTCAACCCAGCAAATCTTTTTTTTAAAAGTTAGAGGTTATCTGTAGCAGCTTCCTATGGGGATATAAAAAGGCACGTAGGGCATTGAAACTCTTAGAACTCCCAATAGAAAAGGGGGGACTAGCGTTTCCTGACTTTAGGCTTTATTTTATAGCCACTTTCTTTCGTCGCATACGAAGCCTAATGAAAAACGAGAGTTCGCTATTCTACCACCAATTCATGCTGGGACCTGATTGTAACCAATTTTTACATCGCTTACATGACCCTAATTACTTCAAACGAGTGAAATTTAAGTCAGCCAGGCACATTATAAAAATTTGGGACCAAATTCTGACCATTGGGAAAATATCTTTTTACAATGCTGAGCTTAGAATATGGGGCAATCCAGGACTACCCGATATTTTTTCTGACGGAGCAGGTATCCTCTGGGAGAAACATGGTATCAACACATTAGGGGATTTCTATGGCCAGAATGGCTTTTTGAATTTTGACACATTTAAAACTTTATTTAATTTAAGGGACAATATGTACTTTAAATACATTCAAATAAGGGATTACCTGCTCTCAAAGATGAAAATCATGGAAGTAGTCGAATCAGATATACTAACATGCTTGTATTCGAATAAAATAAAATCATTAATAAGTCTGGGGTATGGACACTTAGTACAAGGTCAAACAGAAGACAGCACGAAAATAGCGGCCAAATGGTCTTCCAGACTGGGTATGAACATCAACCCAACACAGATCTCATATTCTCTACGCCACATAAACCTGATTGTTCAGTCCTCTAGCTTGAGGCTTCAGTCGTATAGAACCATTACACAACTGTACTACACTCCACAAAGAATAGCCAGTTGGGCACAGGGTACTCAGCTAAATAACAAGAAAACAAAATGTCCGAAATGCGATCTAGATGCTGCAGGCATAGAACACATGCTCTTTTCATGCCCGGCCCTTTTACCATTTTGGAAAGGGCTGACCGATGTTTTAAATACCAAACAAATTGCTACCCCGCCATTGACTGCACAATTGGTTCTATTAGATATCCAGGAAACTAACTGTCCTCACAAAGATTTAGTAACTATCATTTATGCATGTGCTAGGCTAGTTATAGCAAGATCATGGATATCAAAAGATGTTCCAGATGTTTTTGAATGGTGGATTTTGATTAATGAAATAAATACTATGGAACTTTCGCTTGCAAGATATAGAGGTCCTAAGGCTTTGCAAAAGAAGGAAAAAATCTGGTTACATTTTTTTTGAACTATGATATATCTGATTTAGAAGAAAATGAGGCCAGCCTCAACCCACGTATATAATTTGTAAAACTACATCTACTTTTATTTATCTCTTGTCAAGATATGTACTTGTTGGACCTCTGCTTTCAATGCTCTTTTTTTCGCTGCTAAATTGTTTTCTCATTTTTGTATTGTAACCTCCTTCTGAGTTATACATCACATGTGAATCTTGTTCTTTTGTTCTTCCTGCAATAATAAAAATATTAAAAAAAAAAAAAAAAAAAGGGAATGTTGTCAATGAGACTCAGAATTAGTGGGTGTTTTTTTGGGGATGTTTAACTAATGATGATTTTGTGAATGAAACTAAGAATCTATTGGATCGCAGGGTGACTAGTCTATGGAACATTAAATGATTTTACTGTCCAATCCCTCCTCTTTAATCCAGCAAGATATTATTGTGGTTCATTGAGAAGGGTGTAATTCATACCCCTCTATTATGTCAGAACTAGACAATCTCTTTGCTATATACAAGGGAACAAAGTTGCAAAAATATTTTTGGTAACTTTCACTTATTTTTTGAAAAAGTATGAAAAATAATAGAAATTCATGATTTTGGCTTTTGCTTGAAAATCATGATTTTCGCAGTGTTTGTTTACTCAATTGTGTACACAATTGAAGTCCTAGGCAGTGCATTGGGGTGGCGTAAGTTATAGTTAGATCAGGTAAATGAAACTGATGAGTTCAATGGTTTTGTATGAGTGAAATCTGAGCCTAACTAGAACGTCCCTTTAACCGGTAAGTGGGTGTGTAAGTGGAGGCATGGGTCTGTGAGTGAGTGTGAGTGCTTTTGTTGGTCTGTAAGTGGATGTAAGTCGATGCAGGGTGTGAGTGGGTGTGAGTTCCTGCTTAGGTTTGAAATTGGGTCTGTGGTGCGTGAGTAGATCTTTCATTGTCTGCATGGATTTTTGAGTGAATGTGGGAGTGCCTGCATGGCTCTGTCAGTGGGCATGAGAGTGCCTGCGTGGGTCTTTAAGTGAGTGTGTAAGTGACTATGAGGTTGTCTGTGTGGGCCTATGAGTGCTTGTGTGGGTCTGTGAGTAGGTGGTTATAAGAGTGCTTGTGTTGGTGTGTGAGTGACTATGTGGGTGTTTCAGTAGGTGTGTGAGTACCTGAGTGGGTCTGTGAATGGGTGTTTGAGCACCTGCATGGGCCTGTGAGTGGGTCTATGAGTGGCTGCATGGAGCTGTGAGTGGATGTGTGACTGCCTCTGTGGGACGCTGAGTGTATGTGAAAGTGCCAGCATAGAACTATGAGTGGGTGTGAGAGGGCCTGTCTGTGAGTGGGTGTGTGAGTGCCTACATGGAAATGTGAGTGGGTCTGGGAGTGGGTGTGTCAATGCCTTCTTAGGTCAGTAAGTGGGTGTATAAGCGCCTATTTGGGTCTGTGAGTGGGTGTGTGAATGCCTGTGTAGGACTGTGAGTAGGTGTGGGACTACCTGTGTGGGTCTGTAAATGGGTGTGAAAGTACCTGTGTGGGTATCTGAGTGAGTCTGAAAGTGTTTTTTTTATCGCAAAGTGTGTCAAGACTTGCGGATCCATCACAGATTTACACTGTGGCTGCGCTGAGCCTCACCGGGGATCCATGGATTCCCAAAGTGAAAAACAAACCTGATGTGACTCAATTTCGTACCCAACATGGGTCCCTCTGACACTCCTATAACACACCCATGGGGTCAGGGTACCTCTATCCTCACCCCTTTAATCATTTAGCAGATACATTTTAAGACCCCGCGACCATTCCCAGATACTTAAAACTGCGGCTTCAACCTCCCGGTGAGGTTGTTGTCTGCCAATGTAGGCATGTTCAAAATCCCTACGGGAAATGCAAATGGTTTGATCCCGCCTTTTCTCGGAACCCACTTGACGAATCACTCTGGAACTTCTCATGCAGAATTAGACAAATCGTGCCTCCTTTTTGGGAGAATATCATGAAGATTAGTCAAACGGTGCCAAAGTTCTAAGCAAATCAAAAAATGATTTTCCTATAGAAACTAGGTTCTTATTATAACTACCTACTGGCGGCTGTCTAAATATATAGTTTAATGTGGGAAAACAAACTTATTTAGTGTTAAAATTATAAAATTTAACTTTTACAGTCTTGTTAAAAATGTTAAATAATATAAAAGTCTATATATCTAACTATTAACAAATTTAAAGTGTTTTTTAAATTATCATTTGAGACTATGGGCCCCATTAGGATGGCGGGCGGATCGCCCCCACCGGGCAGGCAGTAGCCACGGCCGGCCAAGCGGGGGGATCTGCCAGCCATCCTCCCATTTAAAGACCCCCCCACCATATTACCATGGCGCCGCTTTTCCGCCCGGTCGAGAAGTTGACCGGGCGGAAAAGGGTTTAATATGGTGGCGGTGTCTGAAAGACTCCGCCAGCCATGTTACAATGTGGCCTTTCACATGCCTTTCCGTGGCGGCATTGCCGCCACGGAAAGGCATGCGGAGTCTGCTTGGGGGGCCTGTTGCGGGGCCCCATGGACTCCGGGGGTGGGGGGTGCACATGTGGGGTACCTATGGTACCCCCCATGCCTTTCAATGAACAACGTGGCAGGCACCGCGCGGTGCCTGTCAAGTTGTGCATTGAAAAGTACAACATGCATTTTTAGCATTGCGGCGGGCTCTGCATTCATCACCGCCTCCCGTTAAAAATGCGGGATGCACCCGCCAGTGTGGCGGGCGCATCCTATTGGGATGTATGGGACCGCCGCACCCTTAGCGGGCGGTCCCAGTTCCCACCCGCCATACTAATGTGCCCCAAAGTATTTAAAAAACATATACATATTATTTATAGAATAAACATCTGAGTTAATGTGTTGTGACATTTTCTTTTATTCTAGATTTACAATTAAGATTTAAATGCAGTTTACATTAACATTTTATTTATTTTAAGATGAATAAACTTTAATATCTTTGCCTATACCTTACCATAGGGAGATCTCCACCACAGTGTTGGAGGTCTCCACCGTTTGTGGTGCTGTAGCCCGCTCCCGATTAGCCTCAGCAGTCCAGTGGCTCACCTGCTCGACTGTTCCTGTCCCCCACCTGTCTTCCGGCTTCTGACACCGGCTCCGGCAAAGCGGCCGCAACCAGCTCCTTTGCTCTGACGCCTCCACTCTCCACATAATTTTGAAACGTTACGCTTATTAACTTCACACTTGTGAATCCTGGTGCAGGAGGCTCCAACAGGGGTTAGAGACATACATCTGTACAGAGGAGTTACTTAACATTCACAAATGGTGAATAGCAAAAAAGTGTAAAGTTACTCCTAGGTGCAGTATATAGATTTACATTTGCCTTCATTTACACGTGTAAATAATATACCTTTGTGAATAGGCCTTTTATTGTTATCTTGATGTATCTTACCAATATACTAGTGCTTTTGGCTGCTAAAAATTGTTTTATGCTAATGGACGTTTTTCTGCTTTCTCAGTTAAACATATTTCTCTTGTTTTTATCTGTCTGCTGGTAAAGGTGTGGGGATGAAATTCCCAGATTAATTATCCTCATTGCTAATGGTTTGTGGAACTCCCTATGAAGAACACCATTTCCCCACTTACTTTAAGTGAATGTGAAAACAAATCTGCACACCTGGTGGATTTTCCACAGGCGCAAGTAATCTGCAAATGAAAAAAATTCGGCGGAATCTGATTCAGTGAATTAAAATCTGCTATTTTGTGTTCTGACAACTCCTTTTGCATACATAAATTGTTTTAAGTGCCCAAAGATGTTGCAAAATGGACTCAATATTTGTAGTCACAGATGGATTGTCAAGCACTCCAAGGGTTAGGACTAATGCCAGTGAGCAGTATACGACGGTGATCGATCAGATCGTTATAGCAAGAACGCTAAGGTCTTCATTCTAAGAACATACAATATCCCAATGTGATTGTTCAGGGTGTGGTAGTAGTGCGTCCGTAAATTTCAGGGGTTTATAGATGCAGTTTTAGCTCATCAGGACTCTCAACATTCTCCTAATGCGGGCCAAAATGTTCAGATTTTTACTGTCCGATTGAGTTTGGATTCGGAAAGCAGTATGGAATGGAGTGTTTTGCATTGTGGTGTAAATCAAGATTTTCATTATTTTTTGTATTCAGGGAGAATGTGAAGAGCAATGATTATTCTAAGTAGAAATGCTATTGTGTAAAACGACTGTATACTGGCATCTAACCACAAAAACAAATTATCATTAGCTAAAAAACACATTAGAGCTTGTGATGCAACGCGGGTTATTGTTCATTAAAAAATGTTGGAGAAGTTCTAATCAACTTCTGTACATTATGTAAAACTTCAGTTTCTAAACTCTGCAAAAGAAAGTTTCATATTTAATGGGAAATCATGAATTATTCCATTTATTATCAAGTCCTCCTTTCAAAGACATGATGTGGATAAAAGGTGGGGTGAATAATTTCAAAAAATGCAATGCATTTTTAATGTGAAGGTGCAAACTACTGATTCTCATGACTATTAGCAAGTGGAGGGGAAACAGAATATTTTCTTGCAAGAACTCATCAATCCCTTGCAATGAAAAATTACATGACACACTTCTTTAATAAGATGCAATGCTGTGAAAGGCGGAGTAGAGAAAAGAGAAGTCTGGCAAAAGTTAAGGTTGTGATTATTAACCTACATTTTTGCAAAACTTCATTTTATCAGTACTGTGTGGTCAGTTGTTGGCGTGAAGTTTTTATGTGCAGAACCCCAAAACATTCAATGTAAAATCCTTCAAAAAGGATAGCAAGACATGGACATGGTAAAGGGTAAAGTTGCATGATTTGTTTGAGCTAGTTTTAGAATTTTGTCAGCGCGCCATAGCTTTTAATTGATCAGATTGCCTTTCAAACAGAGCGTGAAGAGATACTGGTTGTATCTTGGCCACAGATGGAAGGACACATTCATAAGACAATTGGTGATAGGGGTCCCCTGCTTTGGGGCACTTGCAGGAGGAAATTGGGTAGAGACCTAGTAATGGGGATTTAATGGAACGGGGGGAGTGAAAGCAAAGCACAGGTTAGCACAAATTCTGGGTAATCCACGAGGGAAGTGGCTACTCATTTACCTGCCAGCTGATTAAACACTACTAACCCATCACAGTGGGTTTTAGGTGTAAATCGTTAGTGGTCCCCTGTCATTGGGTGGCCCCTTCAGCCACAATGGTACTTTAGTCACCTACCCGGTGCATCTTGGGAATTTTTGTTATGTTTTTAACATGCTTAGCTGTTTTTTAAGTACGTTGGGTCCTGTCTCCACTGGGCCCTCATTTCTGTTCTTGACAGCTTTAGCAAAGGAACTATTGAAGCTCAAAAAAATCAGAGTGACTGGTTTGGAGAGTGTACCTGACTAAAGTCAATGCGAAAGGACACTGGGGAAGGAAGGGGGAGGATGATGACGGAAAGCAGGACTAGAGACCGGAAGACCATGACCTCAGGGATGATATCAAACTAGAGGACTATGGGACCAAGGCTAGGAAATTAACAGTGCATGGAGTACCAGGATGCCGTAGATTGGCAGCCCCAGACAGAATAGTGAGGACGAAGAAGTCTAGGCCCATTCTTTGTTAATACTACAAGTATCACAGCACCAGCATACAGAATTGTTCATAGTCAGTCTATGGGAAATAGAAAGTGGCCTACTGAAAGACTATCATCCTATTTAAATGCACAAATTATGAAAGGTACTAAGCCTCAACGGTAGCAGTTTGTTATATCATGCGCATTTGTTACATTATGTATTATTGTTGCTTCGTGTCTGCTGTTACATGGTGCTGATAGGGTGGGGTCAAATGTTCTGCTTTCATTGTCTTGCTCATCTTCCTAGGGTGGCATTAAATTATGTGGATGCATTGATTTACCTTGGCAGACATGTTCATGTTCATTACATCATGGCTGAATATCTTGACATTTCCCCTTGAAAGGGTTGGCAGACTGTGCCCAACTAAACTGCGAAGATCATAAATTGTATTTCCTTTCAGAATTAGTTAAGAAATATGATGCTGGTCCAGAATCGGTGGCTTACAATGTGAGACATTCAATCTCCTTCACCCACATGTAAAGTTGTGGTGTGGCAAAAAGGCAGTTCCTGGTTGAGTAGAATGTTCCGCTGAGAAGGTAGAAGATAAATGTGCTGCACAGATATTTGGTGTTGTGCCTGCTGTACATTTTAGCTGGAGTTTTAACTTTGAATCTTGTTCTTATGGGGAGTTTCTCATGTCTTTGAATGACAGGTGCTACATATGTCTTCATTCCAACTCTGACCTTAATCCCAAATTAGATGGTAACAGAAGATAACGGTCAAATGGGGATCTATAATAATGAGGGAAACTGCACTCTTGTCCCCCAACGTTTCACCTAGTAAAAGCAGGCAAAATGTGCGGGTTGGAAAGGACCTAAAATGAGGAATTACAGTTAGAAGTGGTTATGGAAGCACTAATTTGCAGAGTAAGTCATAATTTGCCAGGGCCTTCTTATGATACAACTTGAAATATCTCATTATTGAATCACTGTGGAGTTGCTCATGCCCAATGTTTCAGTAACTCAAATGTGGGTATTCTGATCCAATATTACTAAAGTCTTTAAATGTGAGCCATGGTATCCTTTTTTTCAAGCGAGTTACTCACTTTGCTATAGAATTTTACACCTTCTTCCCTCAGTTCAGGTGATATTCCTGAGACTGATATACAGAGACCAATGCTAGAGGGATTTCACAAACCACATGACCTGATCTGCCACCAAATCAATCTCTAATTACAAAATAATTAAAAAGTGGTCTGAGGGAAAAGTGGGCATCTAAACAGAAGTTTGGATTAGTATTTGTCAAGCCTCGGCCAATACCATAAACCAATAATGCAGACCCACTGAGAATCCCAGTTAACCCCTGGTTGCTCTTGCTCGAATACCTCATGATATAAGTGACAGGAGAATGAAGTTGGGAAAGAGAAAATACTGGAGTACAGGTCATGATGGTGTCACATCTGGAAAGTGCAGAATGGACCAGGGTCTGCTGTCGGGCTGATCAACTGAATATTTCTCTGGCTATATGTGGGAAAGTTTTAGTTAAGGATAGTAAATATTGGAAGGAAAGTATACTCGAAACACAAGATAATAAGCATGCAATTAGGAGTCTCCCACAAAGGGGAAGCGTGGCGTACCCCAATCTAGGGCAGAGGAAGCTTTAATGAGTCCAGACATCAACCAAGATACCAGTTCTGATCCTCAGTGTGCCTAGGAGCAGGGCACTCTGCAGACAGCTGCAAACAAATGTTATGGCAAACAACATACAAACAAAAAATAACAAACCGCATTTAAACCTACTTGGAGCAAGGATTAACGCGAAAAGAAAACTAGCAAGGCGGAGGAATGCAAGGTAGAATGAACTAAACCTAAACAGGATCAGGAGCTAATACAATTATAAATTGTTACCAGGCAAAGATACCTATGTGCAGTGCAGATATTTATGTGCTCTGCTGTGCTTACCTCGATATCACTTCTCAATCTTGAAAGTTCCCTCCCATGTTGTGGAAAACGTTCTAATCTTTCCCAAATGCCATTGCCCAGTCCTGCTTTTTCAGTCCCTTCCCAGTCTGAATTGATTGATTCGGGGTGTGATACATAGTGCCCACACTCCCAGCGCTTCCTCACTCTGCTCCACATACCACTTACATACCAAGGAAACTCATGAGACAAATTTTGTGGGAAAGCCGTGGTGCAGGTTTATTTTGCACAACAAGTGGAATTAAGGTGGGTCATCTTACGGGCGATCCAATGCGGCAGCCCCTCGCTGCCCCGCATGCCTAATGAGCCATTCTTGCACGGCGAGTCGATGCTCTGACGGTGCAGTCCATTATCCCTTTCTTTCGTTCACTCCCGCCCCCCCTGTCAGGGCGGAGCGATGAGGCACACCCCCGGTCGGTTCAGGCCCCCCGACCGCCCGAAGGACTAACGGGGCGCCGACGCTGTTTCCTGGAACCCCCTCGGCTCCAGGTTCTTGGCTCAGGCACCCCTACTGTGCCAGGCAGAGGTATTGACCGTATCCTTCTGCCGCAGAGGTACCCCTACTGTCCATCTGCTTCCAGATCGCCCTGTGACTCCGCCTGCAACACAAAACAGACCGTTAACAGTTCAAAACATGCCTGCTGCTCTGCCGCTGGGTTTGGGCCAGGGCGGGAACAGCGCAGAGCAACCAGGAACGCGACGGCAGGAAAGGCCGAGCCTCGCTGCCGCGCTCAACTTAAACCCCTTAAGGGCCGCCCCTCACCCCTGCTGGCCCGCGCCCATAGGGCGAGCATGAAAGGGGGCGGTCACGAACTGGCAGCACCGTTTGTCGCGCGGAATGTGGGACTAAGATGCTGTCTCGCTTAGCTCCCCTTCGCGTCGCGCGGCCAGCGGCATAGTGCCCACACTCCCAGCGCTTCCTCACTCTGCTTCACATACCACTTACATACCAAGGAAACTCATGAGACAACTTTTGTGGGAAAGCCGTGGTGCAGGTTTATTTTGCACAACAAGTGGAATTAAGGTGGGTCATCTTACGGGCGATCCAATGCGGCAGCCCCTCGCTGCCCCGCATGCCTAATGAGCCATTCTTGCACGGCGAGTCGATGCTCTGACGGTGCAGTCCATTATCCCTTTCTTTCGTTCACTCCCGCCCCCCCTGTCAGGGCGGAGCGATGAGGCACACCCCCGGTCGGTTCAGGCCCCCCGACCGCCCGAAGGACTAACGGGGCGCCGACGCTGTTTCCTGGAACCCCCTCAGCTCCAGGTTCTTGGCTCAGGCACCCCTACTGTGCCAGGCAGAGGTATTGACCGTATCCTTCTGCCGCAGAGGTACCCCTACTGTCCATCTGCTTCCAGATCGCACTGTACTCCGCCACAGCTCTGGAGGAGGCCCCCGTCGATGACAGAGCCCCCCACCACCTATAACTTTCTGTTACTGTTTTCATCACTTGTATCTTTCTGTGTCTCGCATTGCCGCATTTGGTACCTGTCACCAGATCACTGGCACCCTGCTGCTGTTAGGCACTCTTCTAAGTCTAGGGGAAAGACGTCCATCCAGCCCAGACAAGTGCGCCCCGTCCTTTCCGTAATGACCCACCGTCCTTTCCTGTATCACGCATGCCTGATGAACCCCAGGCCTCTCCTTTCCATGCATTCTTGCATGGCCCTGTTGACCCTCTTCCTGCCTTGCTCTAAGGCAACAGCTGATCGCGCTCCCTTCCAGGCCCTACGGGGAACAATCTCTGACCATATTGGCTCGGTGGCACCCAATTTGTTCGTTATGGTCATTGTGTCCTTCAGCATTGCATCTACCAAAACTCTCCTCCCCATCGTCACCAGATCGTTCCTGCCCAAGTGGATGATGATGATGTTGTGAGGCCCACCCTGCGCTGCTAGACATTGGTCAATCCTGCGCCTCGGCTGGCCCCATCTCGTACCCGGGAACCCAGCCATGGAATTCGTGTCCTTGCTAAAGCCGGATCCCATTTCCTGTATGACGCCCACTGTACCTGGTACCATACGAATGGCCCATCACCCACACGAAACAGTCAGCTGGTAGCAAGAGGATGTCCACCTCCCCACTCACTTGACACCTTCCTTGCCCAGCCCAGCCTTATATTTGAAAATGTTTGACCTCCCTCTGTCTGTGACAAGCCTTGTGCCCCGGCCGCACGCCTACACTCCTAATATTCTTCTAGGCGAACGACCAGCTTCGCTTTTAACCCAAGCTAGGCTGTTGTACATATTTTCGATGTAGGGAGTATGTGCTAAAGCAATCCCATTTTATGTGTAATGCACGTATTGGCATCGGCTGTACAGTAATTTCGGGCTGACTATTGCACTCGTTTCCTAGTGTTCGGGTATATGTTTGGCCCCATTCACAGTAAGGCAAGGTGTTCACAATTATGACCCTTCTTACTAATTCTACTTATTCCTCCCCGTTGGCACTCCCATCCTTCGGACGGATTTCGCAGTGGAATTCCCATACTATGGCAGGGGTCCATGTGCTTAAAGGTGAATGAACCAATATACGGAAGTACGTATTTACCGCACATTTACACGTGCCCAATTCAATCGCTAACTTTATCATTTCATAAAGCATCTTACCGTTAATGAAATTTCTGTGTGCAAGTGCTACTGTTATCGCTTGTACTGGGAATGCCGTGTTTACCCCTTTCAACCAACCCTAAAGAGTCATTTCCTGATACTCTTACAGTGCCCGCATCTGACTATGGGTGAAAAGTTGCAGGCAAGCCTACTTGGGTCCCAGCCGAGTGACTGCCATTTATTGCAGCATCGTACTTATTTGAATATGCACCCGCCATTTCCTCTTGCAACACATTCTTTGCTTCTTCTCACCTGTTTTTTTCATTTGCTGCTTGCATAATGCCACCATCGCCTACATTGCGTTTGTTCTGGGCCTGAGTGTCTAGCACATATTGCAGTACTTCACCTCCACTTGCACTGTCTCTCTTGCAACCTGCACCCTTATCATATAATCTTCTGTAATGCACTGTTTGCTCCCCCTGTATATTTTAAGTCGAAGTCTTGGCAATTGTGTTACTGGCTAGGTATAATTTACACCAAGTTTGACTTTATGGTGCCTTTATCACATGAAGACACCTTTGGGTCATAACGGTTTCCTGGTGGATGTTGTGATGCTTTCAGTGGCATTGGACTCGGCTAAAGTAAGGGCAAATGCACTTCGGGGATACAGTGCCGAATGGACACTCCTGCCAGTGGTGTGGTCTACTGCACAATACTGCCGTGCCTTTTGGGATTACATGTGTGGGTTACCACCTTGTATTTATGCCTGCGGAATTAAGGAACCTGCAATCGCCCTTACAATTATGTTTCCCGTGCCCTATACCATAGCTGTCTGTTGTCTCCAATATCTGATATGGCTACAACTGGAAAACCTTTCCCTGTGATTTACAAAATCCAACCCACCAGGAGTGCTAAACATACCTGCACTGACAGATGTAGCCTGAGGGCATTTTAAGAAGCTGGCCCGCAACTTGACAGGTATAGAAGTTAACCTGTGCACTTCGATCCTTCACCGTTCATCCAATAACGATCACACACATGCCCGCCTGCGCTCCGACCCTATGCTGCCCTTTGACGATAAACCGTTCTGGCCACATGCATCACATATACATGCCTTCTATATCCGTAGCCCTGACACTACGCTGGGAAAGCTTCTGGGCCGGCGCCACCACAGCTGATAAAAGGTGCTGCGCACGGGCCGAGATATGGCGTGAATTGGGGACCGCGGGCATTTACGCGCGCACCTCAACCACCTTGCTGCCGTTACTCGATAACATATTCCTTCCCGTGGGCATTCTTGTGCATTGCTTCAACCTGCCTCATACTAATTTTAAGTGATACGTCAGCGCCCCTAGCACGAGCGCTGTATTTCTGGGTGCTCTCGTTAGACTCCTGCATCGTTATACCAATTATCGCCGTGTTCTTGCATACCCACTGCGCCGCAGGTGGTCACATGAATGCACGAGGACGAGGCTTTTCTTCCCCTGGGGTGCCCATAGCACAATCCATGCAGAACTACACGCCCCAGCTTCCCTGTGAATACCCCCGTGTCATATCGGAATGTGCGCTATGCCAGCTCCAGTGTAGGCCTCCTTTGAACAATGCTCCCAAATGACCCGTAGCCAAATGCACTAAGGCGAGACCCCAAACTAATTGCTCCGGGGTGTTGTAACGAGGGACTGATACCGGCGAACATAGCCCCACGCACCAAACGCTGTGCTCTCTGCTCCGTGCATAAGGGCACGTTAATGCTTTGTCAGTCGCATCCACGCAACGGAGCATACTAATGTACATTTGCTTTAATGACGTATATAGCAAGCATACGTATGTTCATTTTACACAGTTGCTTTATGGGCAGTCGTTGACTTTCAGAGCACTCAACCCTTTGTATATATATCCTTTTATTTAATATATGGGTACAATGAACGTGTTTATTTGATAGATACTGCTGCTTTTTCAAGTCAGTATCCAAATAGTACAGCTGACTTGTGTTCCCTCTCATGTCAAAGACCATCTGTTTCAAGCATGGTGGGGTGAGAGACTTAATTTCAGAGAGCAAGTAGTAGTAATATCTCAGTCAGATATATTGTAGTCAGTTTTAAGTGCACACTAGCCCATCAGGTACATTCACTGATTGAGATACGCTTGCACCATGGTGTACCCCAAGATCACAGAAACTTTCTTAATATGACACACAAGAGCTGACGCTGTTCTAACAAGCGAACCACTCTTCACTGGGGAGCCTATCACAAAGGTAAATTTACGTGTGCAAGGCCACTCCGAAAATTTCTCCTAGAGGCCCATTCACAAAGGTAAACCTATAAGTAAATACCTTTACATGTGTCAGTGACTCCTCCACTTTTGGGTAACTTCACTACTTTCGGCTTTTACAAGTGTAAAGTTACTCAATACTTTAGACTTCCATGCCTTTAACCCCTGAACTCGCATACCTCACGCCACCTAACAATGGTAAATCTATTCCCCCTCATGACCAGTATGTATGCTGGGAATTCGCGCCGCGGTCAATAGCGTATCAAAAGAACCACAGCAGGCCCCGCCGCATTTCGGAGCCGATAGCCCGGGGCTAAAGCAGCGGACCTGCGCTCATGCCTCTTATAAGCACCCCTACCCGTCAAATCCGGGCCCTATTATTGGCCCGTGTACGACCTCAAGGTAACCAGTTAAAGGGCCAGCGGGTCCACTCAGCCCATCATCCTCCGAGGTCGATAAAACGAGGACCATTGAGTTGGGTTACAATAAACAATAGTTATTCAGTGCCTTTAGACCCATGGCTGAAAAGTGCGCTTTACAAATACTTGCACTGTTTATGTTGTGTTATGGCGGGCTTGGCGCCACCAGTGATGTACACTAAACTGTGTAGGCGCTCGTCTTTCACCGGAGCCCTCAAGCGCTCTGAGGTGGGTGACCGTGCCATGCCGGCACTAAAGCTGACCGTAAATAAACACCTGTCCTCCGAGTGGTAATTTCAAGGTGCCTTAAGCTCTGGGCAATCCACTTCTTAGTGAAACGACCACGCTGTTTAGACCAGCAAAGCCGCCATTTAATGCCAGACACGGCAAAGTGCCCGAATGGGAAACTGACCAGCTCTAGCCAGTGTCTGTGCAAATCATCACGACCTCTGCTTGCAGGGAATTACTAGAGGCGTTTTACGACGAATAATAATTCCAGCATTATTAGGTATGGCGTTAAAAGATATAATAAGGCACACAGCTTTACGAGTATTCAGTATCAAGAAAGTCTGGTAGGCCGTAAACAGTGCTCCGCAAAATGTAAAGTGTGCTTGGACAATTTGGTATTTATTATCAAAGAGTATTAATAGTCTCACTTGTTTAATGCTAAACGACGTGATCGAAACTTGAAACCGACTACTGAGCCGCTGTTGGCATCCTCTCCTGAGAAGGATGCAAGAAGTCCTTGAAATAAGAACGAAATACCGTTCAATGCTGAGTTCCTCAATCTACGCTTTTCCGTGACAGTTTTACAACGATGGTGCACTTCTACAAGAGGCCGACAAATTATGTGATGCTAAATAAAATGACTTCAGTAGGCCCTTTTATATATTATCATATTACAATAAAGCAACAGTACAGTAACTCGGAAAGAATCAATTATACTCTCTCCGCATACAATAAAGCAACAGTACAGTAACTCGGAAAGAATTAATTATACTTTCTCAGCATGACCCAAGTGTGCGTGGACAGGTTGGTACTTTATTATACAAGAGGATTAATAGTCAAAGTTGTTTACTGCTAAATGTGCCGTAACTAAGCACGAAATGCAGTCCTATGCTGAGTTCCTCAATCTACGCTTTTCTGTCAGTTTAAAAAAAAACAAAAAAAAAAAAAACGATGGTGCACTTCTGCAAGATGCCAAAAAATTGTGCACTTCTACAAGATGCCGAAAATTTGTGTGATGCTAGTAAAGTGGCTTCTGTAGGTCCTTTTAAATATTATCATCTTACAATAAAGCAACAGTGTAGTAACTCGGAAAGAATTGGATATATTTTCTCAGTCGGGTTCACGTGCGCGTGGACATGTTGGTAGTGTATTATAAAAGGGTATTAATAGTCCGACTTGTTTAATGCTAAATGAGCCGTAAATAAGAACGACATACAGACCTATGCTGAGTTCCTCAAACCAATGCTTTTTCCCTGACAGTTTAAAACGATGGTGCACTTCAACAAGATGCCGAAAAATCGTGCACTTCCACTAGATGCCAAAAGTTTGTGTGCTGCTAAATAAAATGGCTCATGTAGGCCCTTTTAAATATCATCATATTACAATAACGCCACAGTATAGTAACGTAGAAAGAATTGATTATACTTTCTCAGCATGCTCCAGAAGTAGCATATTGCCTAATGATAATACATTTCTCCCGCTCAACTTAGTGAAAGACAAGATGTAAATGTTACCTCAAATTGTAGCAAAGTATATGCAACAGAAACTCGGGCTAATAGAACACTCGTTGAGCATGCAAATTACCGACTGTAGCAGTCGTAACACGATAAAAAGCACATTGGTAAAAAAAAAACCCTTCTCCTCCCAACTATCTTATTTACATATTTCATCTTTTGTTTACCTGTAGCTGCGCAGCATCGGAACTCTACCCATCAGCCCAGAGCAAAGCACCTTAAGCTTTCCGTATCTTAAGGCCATGGCATCATGCCCCAGTCTGTACCAAGCGCCCATTAGGATGGACCTTCAAAACATTCCGTAATTCTGGCCAAATCACCCGATATGCACCCGGGCCCTAAAACTGCTCGTATCCTGTGCCATGTGCTACTATCCTGTGCCATGTGCTACTTCTAAGCGCTTCTTCTGGTGCAGGTTCGCACTGTAAGAGCAAAAGACAAAGAATATCGGAGGCAAGTGTTATTGAAAACACAGTAACTACAGCTTATAAACCTGGAGCAGCTGTAATTGAAATTAGTTTAGCGTTTAACGTTTTTCTTAGCACTGCCGCAGCATGGAGTGATTCAACTCGGGTGGCTGGTATTTAAGAGATGTTAGCCGCCCGCAAGTGCACGATCGCAGTGGGTCACAACAAAATCACCTCAAAACAAGCAAGCCAATAGCGCCGAACAGGCCTGGGGGTTCATGCATCTGCGGCGGAGACACGCGCAGCCACCAAGAAATACATCGAGGTCATACGCATGGCGAACAGGCACAACTGCCCCCTTGACCGACCTTACAACCAAAATTACAAGAAATACATCGAGGTCATACGCATGGCGAACAGGCACAACTGCCCCCTTGACCGACCTTACAACCAAAATTACAGTGGAATTAGGGTTGCCCCTCGATCGGATGTGGCCGGCCCGGCGAATGTTTTCTCTCGAGGGCGGCTAACAAAGATTGCTGCCCTTGCTCTACCCGCCATGCTCTGCGGTTTACCATTATATTCGAGAACAAGACCCTAGTCTCGGGCATTACTGGCCGCGGCCAAGGCGGGTATTCTGCGCCAACATGAAAAATTGTGCACCATGGCTACTGAAAAGGAGTCTAATTAGCGTAAATTCTACCGGGAACCTTAAGTGTGACTATGTTGACTTAACACCAAACACCGGGACCTTTCTTCCAAGTGAAACTCAAGCCCTAATCGCATTGCAGTCCTCTACAATCCCACGTGGTAACGAGGCGGCATAGACACTCCCATTATCTCACTCCGCAAAGTACACGCTCTCCCTCGGCCCCCTAGGCCCCACCAACCGCTGCTCTGCATCGGGACGATAACCCAACCCAAAAACACTCCCATTATCTCACTCCGCAAAGTACACGCTCACCCTCGGCCCCCTAGGCCCCACCGACCGCTGCTCTGCATCGGGACGATAACACAACCCAAAACCTCCGATCCTCGCTGAGCCCTCAAACGCAAACCCCCGCATGCGGGCCCATGAACACCAGCACTCACCCCGGACCCGTCGAGGTAAAACCCGACGTAAAACCAGCGATGCAGGCAAACGTGCAACAACAGCGCAGAGCAACCAGGAACGCGACGGCAGGAAAGGCCGAGCCTCGCTGCCGCGCTCAACTTAAACCCCTTAAGGGCCGCCCCTCACCCCTGCTGGCCCGCGCCCATAGGGCGAGCATGAAAGGGGGCGGTCACGAACTGGCAGCACCGTTTGTCGCGCGGAATGTGGGACTAAGATGCTGTCTCGCTTAGCTCCCCTTCGCGTCGCGCGGCCAGCGGCAAAGATGGTGTAACTGCTTATGGAGAGTGCAAACAGGCCACTGATTGGGGGGATGTCACAGTGTACCCTTCCTGGATCTTTATTAGAGGACATCCAACATTTCTGGGTTGACAGTGGTTATCAGTAATCTCCATCACATGGTGTTCTTAACCATACTAGAAAACACCTTGTTTTTTGTGCTCTCAATGCTCCCATCATGCATTTTCCTGGATGATAGTGACTTCTGAATCCTTCCTCTGAGCAGTCCAAATGTCTTCGGTGAAGGTGTTTAGTGTTCATTGAGTAGGGGAGTTGAGCCTGGATTATTTTCTGGAATTCCTTTGTCTTGGATCCCTTGAGTTTTATGCTTAAGTTTAGAAAAACTCTGTATGAGTTGCTGAGCTCCGCATGTAACAGGTTAACAAATTGATATTTTTCTCTAATGGCATTAAAATGCAACTTAGTGTCCACTGAGTGTGAGTGGCAGGTTCCTTAGTGTAAAAATGTAGCAAATACATTTATATCCAATGTAATTAATCATGGAAATACTAAATTGTTGATAAACCACTGCATGTGTTTAGGTTTCAACTGCAGACAGCTTAAGCAGCTGGGCAGACACATTATTCCCTATTCAAAGAGTGGGTGTTGGGCTGGCTCCTTGTTAATGACTGTCTGTTTTTTTTACTGTCTCACTTCTCTGCTCCCAATTCGATGGTTTTTGTATCCAATTTAGTGTTTTTCCTCGTCAGGAGCATTTTTGTCCCACATTGTTCTGATAGGATAAGTATGTCCTTGCACTATGTAGGTACTTTCAGCACTTGAAGTGAGCGCATATGCCACTGTGTGCTGCTTTTTCCTTCATATTCGCCTGTATTCTTCAAACTTGTATCTTGCTTCTCTTGCCCGTCCCAACCTCTCAGGTTTTTTATTATTCATTGCTTTTTATTTAAAACCACAGCCCACTAAGGCACGCCTGAACTGTCCACTCCCCCTTCTACATGACCTTCCTGAGTTCAGTCCTCTGGAGGCCAAACTCCTGCTAGGCCCACTGTGAAAGGGTTGGATCTCCTAAATGTACAAATCTTTGATTCTCCACACGCTTGACAGGTTTTCCTACCTTTAACACAAATGGGAGGGGTGGTGGGTACCTGGGACAATGCATGCTGGAGGGATGCCCTAATGTCCCCCCCACACCCTTGCCATCTCATCACAGCTATGCACCATCAACTGAACTACCTCCATACCTCGTATTACACCCCCGCAGGCTCTGGCACTTGTGCAACCTTCCATCCATCAGATGTCACAGCTGTGCGTGACCAGAGGCCGACTTTTACCATATGGTATGGTCCTGTCCCACAATTGTGCCTTATTGGCGGTCCATCTGGTCCATAGGCTCACCTTGAATTACCTTGAGAGTGGCACTTAAGGAAAACATGGGGGCAGGTGAGCGGAACGCACACTGGTAGGCCTGGCCTCACTCCTGTCAAAGAGAGACATAGCACATAACTGGACCCATAAATTGACTAAACTGCCGGATTGGTAGAGAGTGTGATGGACTGCTGTGCCAAGATAGTGGAGCCAATGTCTAGAGCCAGGGGATGGCCCCATAAACATGCGAAGATCTGGGGGGCCTGGTGGGGTTATTCTGAGTTGACGTGCTGTGCAGGGACTAGTGATGGGTTTGCCACTGTTCTTTATTCTGTGGTGTTGTATGACCTTCTACTGTGAACAATATCAGGTGATGTGGGTTGGACCGGAACTGTTATCAGCCACGGCCCGTGGAGGGAGTTATGGTGGGGCGGAGAGGCGGGGCGGGGTAGGGCCAGGGTGGGGGGTGCTAAAAACCGGAGTATGGATAATTGAAGATAAGTAAACAATTTAATAAATAAAACAAATGTCATAGCGCACCCTGCATCGCATTTTGCGATGCAGGGCGCGCTACGAAATTCGTTTTATTAATTAAATTGTTTACTTACCTTCAATTATCCATACTCCGGTTTTTAGCACCCTGCACCTCCACCGCCCCGCCTCTCTGCCCTACCGAAACTCCCTCCACGGGCTGCGGCTGACTGTTATCATGCCATATAAAATTCAATAAAGTTTGTTATAAAACCAGAGCCCACCCTGATCTGTGGAGTCCCCCACCCCCTTTCTCTCGCTGCTCTGCACTGTTTATTTTCCTCTTCTTCGCTGATAGCCCACTCTACTGTTGCTCCCATACTTCCAACTATTCTTTTTATATAAGTATATTATTTATTTATTTAATTGGAGGGACTAGGAGCTGCCATTTCCTGCTGGGGTGCTCCTTTTTTTAAAATTGTTTTTATTTAGAACTCCAAAATCGGCGTCTGCCATCTTAGAATGGTATATAAATGTATTTATGAAGACCTTTAGCATGTTATTTCATTATGTAAAAATGCTCACTAATATACAATATACAACAATTCTGTACCTAATCACAATGGTTTTTGAGGTTTATTTCTCGTTTTTTGTTGGTATTTTCTGTAGAACAAATTTAACCCGTAGGAACTTAAGAGGGTTTCACAAACTACAATTTTAGATCATATCTACCCACTGCTTCAGCTATCTGTTGCCAGGCAAATCTATGGGATGGGATGGAGACATAAAGTCAGCTTTGTCTCCACTGTGGAAAAGTAAATTTTGCCATGTTCTGTGTCCCTACGTGTCATCCATCATATGTTATGTGTGCATGATTAAATATGCATATGTATTCCCCATGTTCGATTCATGACGCAATTATAGTTGTGTCCACCTCTAGTATGTCAGTTTCCAGTTCTCGTGAATACTACGTATATCAGGCCTATGTAAAGCTACGTTGCCACGTTTCTCAGTGTGCACGTTATTCCATTATAAAGTCCCCGTTTCTAGGCCTCAAAAGGGCCTGGACACCAGATTCAGCTCCTGTCTCCTGAAACCTCGCTGAGGAGCGATACAGCCCCCACCTGTATCCTCGACCCTTCACTTACTTCCTGCCACGCCGTGCCCGGTCCAGCCTGGCTCTGCCTCTGAGTCTGCCAAGAATATGTTATGATTCCAGTTATCAGTTCAGTCCTCCTTCTCTGCATTCCTAAGCTACTGAATCGCATCAATAGTTTCCGTCATTGTCTAGCCTTCACGTCTCCACGTTAGAGAAATACTGCATTTAATGGTCATTTAATATTCTTCATCACGCACTACATGTAGAATAATGCATGGTCCAGTCTTAGAATCAAGTTAGCTTTTCCCCTCCTGACTTCTAGTTTATATCAACATGTTCTCTAAACATCAGATACTAGATACTGCTTAGGTACATGTCGCCCTGACTCTCCAGACTCTCCAGACTTCAGTCTCTGCTCCTAGCACAGAGTTCATAGCCCCCAGCTTCTCCTAGTAATACGTCATTGCTAGTTTGCGCGCACCATCAGGTTAGAGGTCCCGGCTCCTTAGGTAGCCCCCTCCATGGTTTCCGCCCCATTCATGACATATTCTGTTACGTTTGCATCACATGTCTATGTATACGCCCCGTTACACCTCTTTTTCACCCTTATCTTTCGCGACTGCTACGCGTCACGCCTATTGCTCCACCCACTGCTACGCCTACTGCAATGTAATGCTATGTGTTTGCGCTATGTATATATGCTCATGTACTGTTATTAAAAAGTCATCCGTTCCCCTTGTCCCGATCCTGACACCAGCAGCGCTGCTGGGCCCTGCTATCCTATTCCTATGCAGGTTGTCCTGTTCCTGTCCTTTATGCTGTAATAAACCTGCGAAACTCCTACTACCTCGAATTTTGACTCTTATTTATTGAGCTATCTGTTATTCATTTATACATTCAAAAATAGGGTATTATTTATTTATTTACCACATAATGGCGCCCGAATAGGGACCTGCCCTTTCCCCACGCGTCGGTGAAGCCACGCCGACCCCCTGACCCTCTGCAGTCGTGACGGAACTCTTCTGCGCACCGGCAGATATTTCTGCTTCAAGTATCCCTCAGGCCCACGGAGGAGACGGAGGAGGCGGTCCAGCATCCAAACGAGACGGTGGAGGAACGCGGCGAGTCCCGACCAGAGCCCAAGCCAAGAGTCCAAGGTCCGAGGTATCCGGAGGCCCACCCGTAACTGAAGTCCGAAGTTCGTCGTCCGTCGCCGTAGCAGTCCAGTCCAGTCCGAGGCCTTCCGTTCTTGCTGCCCGGTGAGTACCGTTACTGGGGTGGTATCTAGACAGGGTCAATTTAATTGACTCTGGTCCGTGGGTTGGTGGTACACAGACCCACAAACGAAGTGTCCACTTCGGTGGATGCGGGTCCTGACGTGTCTCTTTATGAGACCGGTAAGTTTCGTACTGTTTCAGCAGTGCATCTAGTTCCTGCTCTAGTCAGTTCTGTTCTCGAGAAAATTCATGTATTCTGTGTTCCGTAGTCCAGGTAGTATTCTGTTCGAACTGTTATTTTTAAATGTTCTTCATGTATTTTAATGTCGTGGTATGAATGGGGAATAAGTATCGTGTTTATTGTGTATTGTATTGTGTCTAGATTATAGTTCAGTCATGCCGCTCTTTTCGAAATTACATCAGTTAAAAACCAGAAAGGGTCTGCTGGAAGCAGCAGTTCCAGTTCCGCCTAGGGACAGTCCAGGTCATTTTATGTATCAGAAGCATGGCATAAGCGCCATATTGTATCTAGATTTATGGGTAGAGTATACCAAACAGTTAGAAGAAAAGTATAGATGGCCCGTATCGGGTACATGGGATGCTGAATGCATCATGCGAGTAGAAGAAGCATTATGGAAAAAGAAAGCCAGACAGTCACAGAAAGATGCCATCGAGTTATGGCGCAAAGAAGCTCATAAAAGAACCGAAAAAGAAATCAGAAAGTCAGAATTAAGTAGAGAATCCTTGGAACGAGCCCAAGAAAGGGAATTAATCGAGATTGGTGAACGAGTTAAAACTGAACAATCGGACAGACAGAGGCATGCCCTTGATAGGGGTATGTATCCTCTCTTTGCCGAGGGCTTGCCAAAAGCGACCCCAGAGGCATCCAGTAATTTCCCGCCACCATTAGTTCCGACCAAGCTACGTCACAAACAGACCGCAGCTGATATTTTTATTTCGTCCTATTTGGACGACACAGTCCCAGAATATACAAATCCTGTTCGCGCTCCGCCAGTCCCTGTAAATCAGGCACTTCCCGCTCCTCCAGACACCGGAGTACCTGTTACGGTACCCCCGGTCCAGCCCGCCATACAAGTCCAGCCTGCATTTCCATTTCCCACTCTGCCAGGACGAAGAGCCTCAGTAGACGACTCTAGTTTAGGGGCCGCAGGGGGAGGTACTCCTCAAACCCCGCCGCCACACAAGCGTTTAACGACAGCCGAATTACATGCACAAGCGTCACAGCGTACGCCCAGACATCAGACTGTAGCAGAAATAAGAAAATCCCTTGCCGAATGCGGCTATGATCCAGTCCCAGGCGAGGATAATATGGTTTTATATTCATTCCGCGTAAGAAAGGTGGCCGAGTATCTAGTCACCTTACCGAATATGAAAGAAGATCTAGACAGAATATATCGTTTCATCCGTACAGGGGATGATCCAGAAAGTATTAGCGAGGCCATGTCTCAAAGGAAAGCCGAGATCCAGCTCATGATATTAAAGTTTCTGATCAATTGTCTAATAAGAGAACAAGATTACCCGTCTAAAGATCCGGCTGAAATGAGAACCCTGACAAAGTGGAGTGATAATATAGCCGAGGGTAAGCACAAGACCGTCGGTGCTATGGAGAGTATGTACAAGAAAATCCGTAGAGAAATAATAAAGATACACGGACAACGTAAAGCAGCACAAGTAAGCGAGAAAGAAAGTAACTCTGATACTGAAGAGGTAGAGGACGAAAATTCTGCCAGAATAGCGTATGTAGGAAAATCTAGATTTCCAGATCGCCATTTACGCCTAGAACACAAGTCTACTTTCCATCATCCAGCACCAGAACAAGGTTCTCTAGAACAAGTGTTTCAAGCTACCGATCACATTCTGAAATCACGAATCGGTTACAGTGAGTTAAGTACCATGCATGAACAAGAACTAGCCCGATCAGCAGTCCGATGGATTACTGATTCTACCACTTTTCCAGACGAAATAGTGGCACAGATGTTTCTGAAAATGCCCCCAGCCGAACAACGACTGGCGGGTATGTATATGATTCAGCACCTCATTACTTTGTATGAGGGTCAACACTCTGATCCAGGTCCGTTACATGATATCCTGAACGAGTTACTCCAGTATAGATGGAAAGGTTTAGGTACCGATTTAATTAGTGTCATTCTAGAACAGCGCCACAAATATAGAACGTTTCTGAACCCGCATTTTGTTCCTGCCTCACCCCCAGAAGGTAAACCATTTTACATGGAGAGACAGAATCCGTTACGAGAAGTCCACCCAGTCAGAGGAACGGGTGGCGAACTAGAACGAGTGTTTGTTTACACTCCGATTACAAAGATGGAACTCCTCGAGATGAAGAAATTAATTCCCTGTCATGACAAAGATCCAGCAGGGTTCCATAGAGAATTAAAAGACATGCTCCGTATGGGAGAATACACGTATCCAGATATAATTAAAATGTTAAAGGTTCTGCTGCCCGCAGGGGTGTATGAAAAGCTCAAGGAAAAAGAATGGGAGGTGGGGGAGAAAAAGATCGATTGGGCAGTTCTAGAAGCTGAAGATAAGGCACGAGTACCAGGTACCGGTCTTGGAGATAAATGTAAAGAATTACCGGAATTATTAATACAAGTTTTACCCAGATTATTGACAACTAGAAAAGAAGACTGGGATGCAATCTCAGCCTGTAAACAGAAGCAAGACGAAGATATTAGTGATTTTTATTCTAGATTTGAAAAATGTTTTAGCATCAACAGTGGCCTCAAGACAAGTAGTGAGTCATACCCTCACCTTTTTGTTACTAAATTAGTCGAGAATTCAAGTCCACCAATTAAAAATCGAGTTCTGAAAGTCGAAAGTACCTGGCAAGCTAATACCCCGTCCCAGATGTTGCAGATGCTTCAATACCACCAGAATAGAATCAGAGAAGAGCAAGAACACGAGAGAAAACGTATGAAAGACACGAAAATGAAAGTACTAGTTGCACAATCTGTTCCTCAAGACAGTCAGAAGAGGGGTCCGAATCAAGCCAGTCATCCTGCAGCTCCCGTTAAAGGGAACTGCAATTATTGTAAACAGCCAGGTCATTTTATAAATGAGTGTGCAGTTCTGAAACACAACATAGCTACTGGTAAGACTAAAGAAAGACCACGTCCGCCTAGACAAGAACAAGTTTCACAGATTCCTCAGCCACAGAATGCACAACAGACAGTTACCGCACCGCAGCCTATTGCTGCAACACAGCACGTTACATCGCAAATGTACCAGTATGCACAGTCTGAGTATCCAGAGTACCAGCAGTATTCATGAAACAGCCTAGAGAGGGAGGTAGGCTTGCCTCTCATCGAGATACCTGTAGATCAAGAAGGTCCCTATGTTCATAGTCAAGTATTAGGGAAAGACAGAAAGTTTTTGATTGATACAGGGGCAAGTAGGACCACAATTAGTCACGCCGAAGTTCCAGGGGCTCCGCTCTCAGGCTCAAGAAATGTTTCCCTTGGATTTTCAGGAAAACCTATCGTAAATGAGATTTCAAAACCAGTTTCTCTAGAAGTAGGTCCATTGTCCCGCACTACTGATCTGTTACTTACTAAGTCATGTCCAGAAAACCTATTAGGCATTTAAACACTGAAAGAGTTAGGTGCAGTTATATGCTGTTCCCCAGAGGGAATACGATTGTTCCTACGTGACTTTAAGGGTCACTACGTATTACGAGATTTTGATTCAAGACTGTCTAATGTTCCGCAGCACTTATGGGCGCAAGGTCCAACTGATGTAGGTTACATGCAAATCACACCCTATCGTGTGACTCTCAAGCCAGGTGTAGTGTTACCACGAATCAGACAGTATAGATTGCCACCTGAGGCTGTAGCAGCCTTATCCAAAATTATCGACGAGCTTATTGCTCAAGGAGTGGTTGTAGAAACTGACTCCAATGTATGTAATTCTCCGATCATTCCAGTCATGAAACGCACTGATCCAAATGCACCCCCAGTATATCGATTAGTGATTGACCTACGAGAGCTTAATAAATGTATTATTCCGCAGTACCCAGTTGTCCCAGACATCTCTTCCCTATTGACAGCCATTGACTCCGAAGCCACGTTCTTTACTGTAATTGACCTCAAGAACGCATTTTTCAGTGTCCCTATTCATCCAGACAGCCAGTTCCTTTTCGGATTTTGTTTAAATGGAAGGAGCTATATGTTCACACGCGCTCCTCAAGGTTTCACAGAAAGTCCTAGTATTTATAGTCAAGCACTTAAGAGACAACTAGACAACATTCACATGCCAACTGACACTGCCCTGCTCCAGTATGTCGATGATCTACTGATCACAGCCCGTTCTGAACGTGCTTGCGAGCAAGCATCCCTTACAGTCTTGTATTTCCTAGCCGAGATGGGGCACAAGGTGTCCCCTTCTAAGCTTCAATTCTGTGTCCAGCAAGTGGTCTACTTAGGACACTTACTGTCCAAGAGGGGTAGGCAGTTGACACCAGACCGTATCCAGTTAATAGCGAGTCTTCCTCAGTCCAAGACCCAGAAGGAGGTACGTCCTTTTATCGGCCTTACTTCTTACTGCAGACAATGGATTCCTCAGTATGCATTTCTAGCCAAACCACTGATACAGTTAACGACACAGGAGGCAGCCGTATCGACTGTTCTCCCTTGGACATCTGAACATACACTTAGTTTCAATGAGTTAAAGAAAGCCCTATGCCAAGCTCCAGTTCTAGCGACACCGGACTACAGTAAGCCTTTTACACTTTTCGTCACTGAACGCGAAGGTACAGCATTATCTGTTCTCACACAAGATCAAGCAGGACAATACAAGCCCTGTGCTTATTTTTCGAGCACATTAGATCCTGTAGCCCAGGCTCTGCCTGCGTGCCTCAAGTCAGTTGCAGCCACAGCACTAGCTATCAGACAAAGTGATTCCATAGTCTTAGGACACTCCTTGACAGTACAAGTTCCACATTCCGTGGAAGTTCTTTTAAACCGAACACAAACTCAGCACTTGACGATTGCACGTTTAACAGGTTATGAATTGACACTGTTCCAGCCACACATAGAAATCAGACGCTGCAACATCCTGAACCCTGCTACACTGTTACCATCAGTTACTTCGAATTCTGCCACACATGACTGTGTGGAAGTAGTTAACATTACGACAAAGCCAAGACAAGATCTGACAGATACTCCGTTACCAGACCCCGACCTGACACTTTATGTGGATGGTTCATGTATGAGAACAAGTACAGGAGAACTAGTCGCCGCGTATGCAGTGACTACTGACACTGAAGTTATTGAAACACACCGTATTGATACCCTGTCCGCTCAAGCAGCAGAGCTAGTTGCTCTGACACAAGCCTGCATACACGCCAAGAACTTGAAAGTTAATGTTTACACAGATTCACGTTACGCATTTGGAGTTGTACACGACTTCGGAGTGCTCTGGCAGGAGAGAGGTTTCATGACTTCTCATGGAACCAAGATTCAGCATGGTCTCCTTATTCAAGCTCTGTTAGATGCCATACATTTACCGACATCTATTGCTATCATGAAATGTAAAGCACATACGAAAGTTACTGACATTACTTCTCAAGGTAACGATCTAGCAGATCGCACAGCCAAGCTTACAGCACAGGCCCCAGACTTTCCAGTTAATCCGACACAGACACATACTCCAGATCCGACCACATGCATGACAGTTAAGGACCCTACACAAGATGTCATAGATATCCAGTTACATGCTACTCCCGATGAAATCAAGAAATGGTCCGAACAAGGAGGGGTCCAGACAGATCAAGGATGGTTAACGAAGGGTAGAGCCACATGGTTTCTCCCCGACTCTATGGTTCAAGTCATTATTAATACCGCACATAGTCCAGCACATTTAGGAGAAAAAGCTATGTTAGACAGTATCCAGAACATTTGGTTCAACAAGCATTTACGAGCTGCAGCCAAGCAGAAAGTCCGTACCTGTATGATATGTTGTCAGTTTAATCCAGGTAAAAGTGTCCCGGTGGAACAAGGTGGATTCCAGCCCCCCTGACCACCCTTTTGAAGTCCTCCAGATGGATTACATTCAGATGGAGCGATGTCGAGGTTTCAAGTATGTCCTTGTAGTTGTATGCGCTTTGTCCAGGTGGACAGAAGCATATCCAGTCCCAGATTACACAGCCGCGACCACTGCCAAGCAGTTGGTTCGTGAGTTTTTCCCTCGTTATGGACTCCCTAGAGTCGTATATTCTGACAACGGCCAGCCATTCTCATCTGAACTCATGAAGCATGTTTCCCTGTTGTTAGGGTACCAGTGGAAGTTTCATTGTGTACGCCATCCTGAAGCAGCCGGTCTTGTAGAGAGACATAATCAGACTCTGAAAATCCGTATCGCCAAAGTATGCAAAGAAAAAGGTGTGGACTGGCTAGTAGCTCTGCCAGTCGCTTTATTTTATATGCGCATGGTCGCACATTCCAGATCAGGTCTGTCCCCGTATGAGGTCGTTTTCGGCCGCCCCCCAAATATGTGGGGTACTCCTAGACCCCGAAGTATTACCGATGTTTCAAGTAATATGCTGACAGATTACCTAGCTTCCTTGATGTCTGCCCTCAACTCATGTCGTTCACAGGTTGCCGCCGCATTTCCAGACAATACCGAGGTGGCACCGCATGAAATTGTTCCAGGATCCATGGTGATGGTGAGGAATTTTGACAGATCAAGTCCGCTGGAGCCTCGCTGGAAAGAGCCCCGACAGGTCCTCCTCACCACCCGTACAGCCGTGAAGTTGGAAGGTCGCAAAGGCTGGGTGCACCTTTCTCATGTAAAACAATTTAATGGACTGAAACCCGTCTTAAAGAACATTTCCCAGGATTTGAAGGATTGCCAAAATATTGTTCTCAAGGACTGTCCCGCAAAAGACATTGCTACAACTCCTCCCCTGTTAGAGAAAACTCCGCAACAGGAGTACAAGCTAAAACTCCGGTCTAGTAAAATAAGTCAGTCAGTTTGATTGTCTAAGTCCTCCCCTAGGTGAAACGGTTAGACTGTTTCTGACATGTATAAAATAGACCCCCATAGTGAGAGAGTTAGTCAAAACTCAATTCGATGTATCGTTTTTCTATGTTTCATATTGTTTCTCAGCATTATGATTTCCTGCACCAGTTATGCATTTTTCTTGTATTTCCCAGTTCTTCATGTAAATAAGTCTGCTAATGCTACAGGAGAGCACACGTTTAGTGACCTGCCTCCTCATGAACTCTCTTACCGCCTCGCTATGCGAAATAATTCATTCATCCGCATGTTACATTACTCACACCAGTCCAGCAATGCCACTAATTGTTGGGTGTGTGGTCGACTCCCCCCTTTCCAGATGCCGAAGGGAGTTCTGCCACTTTTTCCTTATCCATTCTCACATAATGGTTCGTGTGGAGCATGGTCCACGTTAACGTCATCCTCAACAGATATGTCTTTTCTTAACAATACATGTTTTCCAGACAAGCAAGGTCTTCCCCACAGAACAGGGTTAGATCTAGAAAATGAAGTGTATAATTTAGGTAATTATTCTTCGAATTTCATGGTCTTGAATGTTCAGTCTGATACTACTCCAGACTTACCTGCTATTTCAGTACTACCAGTCAAAGGCGAATTATGTGTCCGAAATTATGGTTCCGTACATGTAGGACATAGTGATTGTACTACTATTGTCAAGTATAGTGACAGTGGGAAATCTATCTTCAAAGCTTCACGTCATTCTTATTTTATTTGTGGTCAAACTGCATATGTTCGTCTGCCCCTCGATTGGGAGGGAACCTGTTACATTGCCTTCCTACTGCCACCTGTTTTCCTAGCCCCACCTGACTATCATAGAAACACACATCTAGTACACATTAGACATAGAAGGGAGTCCCCAATTGTCGATTATACTGAAACTGCTCTAGAACAGTATACAGATTTCAACAGAGGTTTCTTTTTCTTTATAGGACCTATCCAGAATAGTAAGCTAATCCGTAGGTTAACAAGAACCCTTGAAGCTGTGGTAAATGAGACTGCCTCTGCTCTAGGTAACTTAACCGAAGAGCAATCTGCTATGAGATTTGTCGTTTTACAGAATCGTCTCGTCCTTGACGTCATACTGGCCGATAGGGGCGGGGCCTGTAGAGTCATCGGATCTAGTTGCTGCATTTTCATTCCAAATAACGCGCCGTCTGTTTATTCAGCTATAACCAGACTCCATAAAATTGCCCATCTGATACACCAAGATCCAGGCACCTGGACATGGTCCGGTTGGTTCTGGAATATAATTTCCGCATGGGGATGGAAAATATTGTCCTTCCTAGGTATTGCAGTAGCGATCATATTCAGCTGCTGTCTCTGTATACAATGTGGCCCTGCGATTTGCGGCATTTGTGCTACCTCTTGTATTCCTAGTCCCAAGCCCCGTTCTATATCCCGTTCCAGGATAATTCGAGACGAGCAAATGATACTGTATGAAATGATAGACGGTATCATGAAAATTGATGTTTCCTGATGGAAACGTAGTGACAAGGAGGGAATGTGGAAAAGTAAATTTTGCCATGTTCTGTGTCCCTACGTGTCATCCATCATATGTTATGTGTGCATGATTAAATATGCATATGTATTCCCCATGTTCGATTCATGACGCAATTATAGTTGTGTCCACCTCTAGTATGTCAGTTTCCAGTTCTCGTGAATACTACGTATATCAGGCCTATGTAAAGCTACGTTGCCACGTTTCTCAGTGTGCACGTTATTCCATTATAAAGTCCCCGTTTCTAGGCCTCAAAAGGGCCTGGACACCAGATTCAGCTCCTGTCTCCTGAAACCTCGCTGAGGAGCGATACAGCCCCCACCTGTATCCTCGACCCTTCACTTACTTCCTGCCACGCCGTGCCCGGTCCAGCCTGGCTCTGCCTCTGAGTCTGCCAAGAATATGTTATGATTCCAGTTATCAGTTCAGTCCTCCTTCTCTGCATTCCTAAGCTACTGAATCGCATCAATAGTTTCCGTCATTGTCTAGCCTTCACGTCTCCACGTTAGAGAAATACTGCATTTAATGGTCATTTAATATTCTTCATCACGCACTACATGTAGAATAATGCATGGTCCAGTCTTAGAATCAAGTTAGCTTTTCCCCTCCTGACTTCTAGTTTATATCAACATGTTCTCTAAACATCAGATACTAGATACTGCTTAGGTACATGTCGCCCTGACTCTCCAGACTCTCCAGACTTCAGTCTCTGCTCCTAGCACAGAGTTCATAGCCCCCAGCTTCTCCTAGTAATACGTCATTGCTAGTTTGCGCGCACCATCAGGTTAGAGGTCCCGGCTCCTTAGGTAGCCCCCTCCATGGTTTCCGCCCCATTCATGACATATTCTGTTACGTTTGCATCACATGTCTATGTATACGCCCCGTTACACCTCTTTTTCACCCTTATCTTTCGCGACTGCTACGCGTCACGCCTATTGCTCCACCCACTGCTACGCCTACTGCAATGTAATGCTATGTGTTTGCGCTATGTATATATGCTCATGTACTGTTATTAAAAAGTCATCCGTTCCCCTTGTCCCGATCCTGACACCAGCAGCGCTGCTGGGCCCTGCTATCCTATTCCTATGCAGGTTGTCATGTTCCTGTCCTTTATGCTGTAATAAACCTGCGAAACTCCTACTACCTCGAATTTTGACTCTTATTTATTGAGCTATCTGTTATTCATTTATACATTCAAAAATAGGGTATTATTTATTTATTTACCACACCACCCCTAGCTCGTACTTTTTTGCAGGGACTTTCTTTTCTGTCGCTCTTCTCTGTTTCTGATTCAATACCTTTCCTTGCTATTCTTATGTTTGTCCTACTAAGGAGCATTTCAGTCTTAATGTGTTTTGATTTGATGAGTGTTTCTTCCACTGCTGAAAGAATACAGTGCTATTTTCTCTCGGCGTTTGTTTCTTTATACTTCTCTGCTCTGTATTTTAAAATCCCACCACTTCAACCAGCAGTCACTTGTTCCCTCAGGCACCCAGCTCTCACCACTGCACACTGATGTGCTGCCGGGCCACCATTTAAAGATTTGAAAGCACTCGGAGATGACCACTGGTGCTTGAGGTTATGTGCCTAGTGGCTATCTTGTTATGACTTTTCTTAAACGATGCAAAACATTCTAGGATGTCCAGCTTATATGTTATCATATATATAGTGGCCATGTTGAAATGGTCTTTCTTTTACTTTAAGAAAATGAATTCCAAGATGACCACCGTGCATGTGTGATGGCCGTCTTGTAATGGTTTTCTTTCACTGTGAAAATATAATAGAGGGCCGCCTTGCGTGCTCACATGCATGGTGGCCGCTTTAGAAACTTTTCTTCTATTTTAAGAAAATTCAGTCCAAGATGCATCCATGCCTGGGTTCACGTAGGCAGCAGTAAGCTTTTTACTTTGTGAGAAAATCCTTGCAAATGGTTACCGAGCATGTGTACGTGTCGCCCAATTTTTGTAAAGATTTTTCTTAAACTGAAAGAAAGCCCATTCCCAGATTCACCCAAACCAGGATATGATGGGGTAGAGGAGTGAGAAAGAATAAATGGGACAGACGTAAGCAGCATAGTGGGAAATTCAGCTTTTCATTAGAGATATTAGACATATTTGCAGTGCATTACATGCATTTACCATTTGGGACACAAGGATATTAAGATATTGTCCAGAATCACATGCTTTTCGGTCAAGTGCTCAAGCCACAATTAGAGCCCTGGACTCGGCACTGCAAGGTAAGCTACAAAGCCAGTGGACCAAATCTTTTGTTTATTTGGTTTGGAAGCATCCAGTGGTGGGCTAAGAGGTCCTAGAGGTATGTCTTAACTTTGCTTACAGCCTTCACCTAAACCTTTGATACTTTATATCCTCTTCATGAAGAGAATACTGAGTTCTTAAAACAGCCAATGTAGAACATCAGTGAAGATGCCTATGTTAAAATAATTATGAGGATTTGACTAACTTTGCTGCAGTTTGCTTGAAAAGACCTTTGTAATATATACTGCTATTGAAGACCATTTAGTATCACAGTTAAAGAGATTAAAAAGAACTCCATTATAAACGGTATTTACTAGTTGTGTGTTGTACCCATTATATAAATATTATGTAAATGTGGTTGTTTTTCACTCTAGTAATTTGTACGCTGTAACTAGTGATTTGCGTCCAGACTTGATATTAAAAAAGCCCATTAACCTCCTGTCTCTAAATACCAGCATCTGAGATTTACTCGAGATCACCTACTACAGGGCTCTTAATGCCAGTGCATTTAACTTTCAGAGAGACCACATTTGAAGCCCAATACATTGCTGTTGCATACACCCAGTGGGTGGATTCTTAAGAGTAGAAGAATGGCCCATATTCTGAGTTATTAATAGACCCACCATGTGCATCCCATTTAATTACTGGCCAACTCGCTGTTTGTCTTGTGTTGTTTATTTGTGTATGGACATAGTTTAATCGTCAGATTATTCTAAACATACTTCCTTCTTTTGTAATATGTGAGATACCTGATACTATAAGTATGTAAAACACTATGACCATGTAGTGGTGGTTCTTGAACAAGAAACTTTACTCAGGCACTAATTTCTATATTTTGTCAGTTTTGTACCTAGTTGTCTCCCGTATTGATTTTCCTCCAAAATCTTCTCCCATCAAGTCGTGGTTTGTCCTTTGTGCAATACTGAAAATCAAATCTGATTTTACAGCCCCTTGTACACATGGCCTAATGCTACAATGCTCCAGGCACATCAAACCCAGCGTCGGCTCCTCCGTTATGGTGGAGGAGCGTCGCCCACCCCCGCCAGCAGATACAAAACTTGTAAAATACAATGGTCTTAACACAGGCTTATTATCACTTTCTTTTTCTGCATAGTGGCGAGTCTAGGGGGCATGGTCATCGTGATGACAGGCATAGGAGGTGTGGTGGACACTGCTGCTTAGTGCGCATGTGGGTGTGGCCGGCAGTCTTAGGATGGCCGAACCGTCATGTACACTGAGCTGTCTCCAACCCTAGCTGCGTTGCTGGGTTCGAGACAGCAGGCACAAGCTCCCAGTCTCTCTGGGAGTGTAAATTCAGGGCGCTCATGCCAGTCCGGGCGCTTAAGTTAGAGTACAAAACAACAAATTGGCCAACAATGTATTCTTCCAGGGTATAGATACTGCTCACCCTACCTCTGTTAAATAAAGATTTGTGTGCTTAAATAAAACCTTATTCTTTTGCCTCAAAGCCAACCCATGAAATATTCACAGTAAGTAGGTGCTTTTCCTGTATTGTGTCTTTAGTGTTCCAGTGAAATTACTGAATGACTTCAGTTTTTGTGTGGTGTTTTGTGGTTTAACCATTATACATAGCCAAACAGAAGTGGCTACTTCTGCCTTAATGTATGCGCGTAGGGGGTCAGAACTTGCTGTTACCCTATTTAGAGGTGGGCAATCCTCAGGGTTTGTGGTGACAGTTCTTAGTGATGGTCTGCTTGTCCTACTAATGGCGCAGTGACCCTAACTGGATTTCCCTGCACAGGACTGCCATACCAGCAATGCGTTCTTGGGAAGGGAAATCAATGAATGCACTGACTGATTGAGACAAAACTACCTGCGAATCAGGCCCATTGTTTTTCAAAAAAAAATCCTGCTTTGGGAGTTTGTTTTTCGAATGCGAGCAGAACTTGAGAGCAAGGCCAAAACCGCATGTTACCTGCTCACTGTTGCCCCCAGCCTAGACAGGAGCCGCCAGAGTAGCGTCTCCACTGTAGGAGGGTCTGTGCCAGGGAGGGGAGAGCGGTCTTGGCCTCTGCTGACCTGTCCGGCAGTCCGCCAATGGCTAAATGTGGCCCTAAGTCATCTAATGTGGATGGACACCAGTCATTTAGTGTCAGTCAATTCATTCACGGAATAAGATTTACTTCTCACACAACCAGTACCCTTTGTTTTCCTTGCATTAAAATCCACTAACTTGTGGTATATAAATAAATAATACCGGATCTATTTTTGGATGAAATGAATGAATAACAGATAGCTCAATAAAATAAGAGTCGAGATTCGAGGTAGTAGGAGTTTCTGCAGGTTTATTACAGCATAAGGACAGGATCAGGACAACCTGCATAGGATGACCCAGCAGCTGCTGGGGCCGGGTCTGGGATGAGCGCGCTAACATTCAATAACAAAACACAGGCATATATACATAGCGCGAACACATAGCATTACATTGCAGTAGGCGTAGCAGTGGGTGGAGCAGAAGGCGTGACGCGTAGCAGTCGCGAAAGATAACAGTAAAAAGAGGTGTAACTGGGCGTATACGTAGACATGTGGTGCAAACGTAACAGAATATGTCATGAATGGGCGGAAACATAGGAGGGGGCTACCTAAGGAGCCGGGACCTCTAACCTAATGGTGCGCGAAAACTAGCAATGACGTGTTACTAGGAGAAGCTGGGGGCTATGAACTCTGTGTTAGGAGCAGAGACTAGAGTCTGGAGGGTCGGAGCGACATGTACCTAAACCCTATCTGGTATCTAATGTTTAGGGAACATGTTGATATGAACTAGAAGTCATGAGGGGAGAGGCTAACTTGACTCTAAGACTGGACCATGCATTATTCTACATGTAGTGCGTGATGAAGAATACTAAATGACCATTAAATACAGTATTTCTCTAACATGGAGACGAGAAGGCTAGACAATGACGGAAACTATTGATACAGTTCAGTAGCTTAGGAATGCAGAAGAGGAGGACTGAACTGATAACTGGAACTATAACATACTTTTGGCAGACTCAGAGGCAGAGCCAAGCTGCACCGGGCACTGCAAGGCAGGAAGTAAGTGAAGGGTCGAGGATACAGGTGGGGGCTGTATCGCTCCTCAGCGAGGCTTTCAGGAGACAGGAGCTGAATCTGTGGTCCGGGCCCTTTTGAGGCCTGGAAACGGGGACTTTACAATGGAATAACGTGCACACTGGGAAACGTGGCAACATTACTTTACATAGGCCTGATATTCGTAGTATTCACGAGGACTGGAAAATGACATACCAGAGGTGGACACAACTGTAATTGCGTCTTTAATCGGACATGGGGAATAACATATGCATATTGGTCATGCACACATAACATATGATGGATGAGGCGTAGGGACACAGAACATGGCAAAATTTACTTTTCCACATTCCCTCCTTGTCACTACGTTTCCATCAGGAAACATCAATTTTCATGATACCATCTATCATTTCATACAGTACCATTTGCTCGTCTCGAATTGTCTTGGAACGGGATTTAGAACGGGGCTTGGGACTAGGAATACAAGAGGTAGCACACATGCTGCAAATCGCAGGGCCACATTGTATACAGAGGCAGCAGCTAAATATGATCGCTACTGCTATACCTAGAAAGGACAGGACTTTCCATCCCCATGCGGAAATCATATTCCAGAACCAACCGGACCATGTCCAGGTGCCTGGATCTTGATGTAACAGATGGGCAATTTTATGGAGTCTGGTTATAGCTGAATAAACGGACGGCGCGTTATTTGGAATGAAAATGCAGCAACTAGATCCGATGACTCTACAGGCCCCGCCCCTATCGGCCAGTATGACGTCAAGGACGAGACGATTTTGCAAAACAACAAATCTCATAGCAGATTGTTCTTCGGTTAGGTTACCTAGAGCAGAGGCAGTCTCATTAACTACAGCTTCAAGGGTTCTTGTTAACCTACGGATCAGTTTACTATTCTGGACAGGTCCTACAAAGAAGAAGAAACCTTTATTGAAATCTGTATACTGTTCTAGAGTAGTTTCAGTATAATCGACAATTGGGGACTCCCTTCTATGTCTAATGTGTACTAGATGTGTGTTTCTGTGATAATCAGATGGGGCTAGAAAAACAGGTGGCAGTAGGAAAGCAATGTAACAGGTTCCCTCCCAATCGAGGGGCAGACGGACATATGCAGTTTGACCACAAATAAAATAAGAATGACGTGAAGCTTTGAAAATAGATTTCCCACTGTCACTATACTGGATAACAGTAGTACATTCACTATGACCTACATGTACGGAACCATAACTACGGACACATAATTCGCCTTTGACAGGTAGTACTGAAATAGCAGGTAAGTCTGGAGTAGTATCAGACTGAACATTCAGGACCATGAAATTCGACGAATAATTACCTAAATTATATACTTCATTTTCTAGATCTAAACCTGTTCTGTGGGAGAAACCTTTCTTGTCTGGAAAACATGTACTGTTAAGAAAAGACATATCTGTTGAGGATGACGTTAACGTGGACCATGCTCCACACGAACCATTATGTGAGAATGGATAAGGGAAAAGTGGCAGAACTCCCTTCGGTGTCTGGAAAGGGGGGAGTCGACCACACACCCAACAATTAGTGGCATTGCTGGTCTGGTGTGAATAATGTAACATACGGATGAATGTGTTGTTACGCATAGCGAGGCGGTAAGAATATTCGTGAGGAGGCAGATCACTAAACGTGTGCTCTACTGTAGCATTAGTAGACATATTTACATGAGGAACTGGTAAATACAGGAAAAATGCGTAGCTGGTGCAGGAAATCATTATGCTGAGAAACAATATGAAACTTAGAAAAACGATACATTGAAGTGAACTTCGACTGACTCTCTCACTATGGGGGTCTATTTTATACATGTCAGAAACAATCTAACCGTTTCACCTAGGGGAGGACTTATACAATCAAACTGACTGACTTATTTTACTAGACCTTAATTTGAGCTTATACTCCTGTTGCGGAGTTTTCTCTAACAAGGGAGGGGTTGTAATAATGTCTTGTGCGGGACAGTCCTTTAAAACAATGTTCTGGCAGTCTTTCGAATCCTGGAAATCCTTGGAAATGTTTTTGGAGACTGATTTCAATCCATTGAAAAGTTTTACATGAGAAAGGTGGACCCACCCCTTCCTGCCTTCCAACTTGACGGCAGTTCGGGTGGTCAAGAGGACCTGACGTGGCTCCTTCCAACGTGGTTCCAGCGGACTTGATCTGTCAAAATTTCGGACCATCACAAGAGAGCCTGGAACGATCTCGTGCGGTGCCACCTCGGTATTGTCTGGAAATGCGGCGGCAACCTGTGAACGACATGAGTTGAGGGCAGACATCAAGGAAGCTAGGTAATCTGTCAGCATATTACATGAAACATCGGTAATACTTCGGGGTCTACGAGTGCCCCACATGTTAGGGGGGCGGCCGAATACGACCTCGTACGGGGACAGACCTGATCTGGAATGTGCGACCATGCGCATATAAAACAAAGCGACTGGCAGAGCTACTAACCAGTCCACACCTTTGTCCTTACAGACTTTTGCAATGCGGATTTTCAGAGTCTGATTATGTCTCTCTACGAGACCGGCTGCTTCAGGATGGCGTACACAATGGAACTTCCACTGGTACCCTAACAAAAGGGAAACGTGCTTCATTAACTCTGAGGAGAATGGCTGACCGTTATCAGAATATACGACTCTAGGGAGTCCGTATCTAGGGAAAAATTCACGAACCAACTGCTTGGCAGTGGTCGCGGCTGTGTAATCTGGGACTGGATATGCTTCTGTCCACCTGGACAAAGCGCATACTACTACAAGGACATACTTGAAACCTCGACATCGCTCCATCTGAATATAATCCATCTGGAGGACCTCAAAAGGGTGGTCAGGGGGCTGGAAACCACCTTGTTCCACCGGGACACTTTTACCTGGATTAAACTGACAACATATCATACAGGTACGGACTTTCTGCTTGGCTGCAGCTCGTAAATGCTTGTTGAACCAAATGTTCTGGATACTATCTAACATAGCTTTTTCTCCTAAATGTGCTGGACTATGTGCGGTATTGATAATGACTTGAACCATAGAATCGGGGAGAAACCATGTGGCTCTACCCTTCGTTAACCATCCTTGATCTGTCTGGACCCCTCCTTGTTCAGACCATTTCTTGATTTCATCGGGAGTAGCATGTAACTGTATATCTATGACATCTTGTGTGGGGTCCTTAACTGTCATACATGTAATCGGATCTGGAGTATGTGTCATGTTAACTGGAATGTCTGGAGTCTGTGCTGTAAGCTTGGCTGTGCGGTCTGCTAAATCATTACCTTGGGAAATAATGTCAGTAACTTTCGTATGTGCTTTACACTTCATGATAGCAATAGATGTCGGTAAATGTATGGCATCTAACAGGGCTTGAATAAGGAGACCATGCTGAATCTTGGTTCCATGAGAAGTCATGAAACCTCTCTCCTGCCAGAGCACTCCGAAGTCGTGTACAACTCCGAATGCGTAACGTGAATCTGTGTAAACATTAACCTTCAGGTTCTTGGCATGTATACAGGCTTGTGTCAGAGCGACTAGCTCTGCTGCTTGAGCGGACAGGGTGTCAATACGGTGTGTTTCAATAACTTCAGTGTCAGTAGTCACTGCATACGCGGCGACTAGTTCTCCTGTACTAGTTCTCATACATGAACCATCCACATAAAGTGTCAGGTCAGGATCTGGTAACGGAATGTCTGTCAGGTCTTGTCTTGGCTTTGTCGTAATGTTAACTACTTCCACACAATCATGTGGGTCTGGATTTGAATTAACTGATGGTAACAGTGTAGCAGGATTCAGAACGTTGCAGCGTCTAATTTCTATGTGTGGCTGAAACAGTGTCAATTCATAACCTGTTAAACGTGCAATTGTCAAGTGCTGAGTTTGTGTTCGGTTTAAAAGAACTTCTACTGAATGTGGAACTTGTACGGTCAGGGAATGTCCTAAAACTATGGAATCACTTTGTCTGATAGCTAGTGCTGTGGCTGCAACTGACTTGAGGCACGCAGGCAACGCCTGGGCGACTGGATCTAATGTGCTCGAAAAATAAGCACAGGGCTTGTATTGTCCTGCTTGATCTTGTGTGAGAACAGACAATGCTGTACCTTCGCGTTCAGTAACAAAAAGTGTAAAAGGCTTACTATAGTTCGGTGTGGCTAGAACTGGAGCTTGACATAGGGCTTTCTTTAACTCATTGAAGCTAAGTGTATGTTCAGATGTCCAAGGGAGGACAGTCGATACGGCTGCCTCCTGTGTCGTTAACTGTATCAGTGGCTTGGCTAGAAATGCATACTGGGGAATCCATTGTCTACAATAAGAAGTAAGGCCGATAAAGGCACGTACCTCCTTCTGGGTTCTGGGCTGGGGAAGACTCGCTATTAACTGGATACGGTCTGGTGTCAACTGCCTACCCCTCTTGGACAGCAAGTGTCCTAAGTATACCACTTGCTGGACACAGAATTGAAGCTTCGAAGGTGACACCTTGTGCCCCATCTCGGCAAGGAAATACAGAACTGTAAGGGATGCTCGCTCGCAGTCACGTTCAGAACGGGCTGTGATCAGTAGATCATCGACATACTGGAGCAGGGCAGTGTCAGTTGGCATGTGAATGTTGTCTAGCTGTCTCTTGAGTGCTTGACTGTAAATACTAGGGCTTTCTGTGAAACCTTGAGGAGCGCGTGTAAACATATAGCTCCTTCCATTTAAACAAAATCCGAAAAGAAACTGGCTGTCTGGATGAATTGGAACACTAAAAAATGCATTCTTGAGGTCTATGACAGTGAAAAACATGGCTTCGGAATCAATGGCTGTTAACAGGGAAGAAATATCTGGGACAACTGGGTACTGAGGAATAATACATTTATTAAGCTCTCGTAAATCAATCACTAATCGATATACTGGGGGTGCATTTGGATCAGTACGTTTCATGACTGGAATAATCGGAGAATTACATACATTGGAGTCAGTTTCTACAACTACTCCTTGAGCCATGAGCTCGTCAATAATTTTGGATAAGGCTGCTACAGCCTCAGGTGGCAATCTGTACTGTCTGATTCGGGGTAACACTACACCTGGTTTAAGAGTCACACGATGGGGTGTGATTTGCATATAACCTACATCAGTTGGACCTTGCGCCCATAAATGCTGCGGTACTTTAGACAATCTTGAATCAAAATCTCGTAATACATAGTGACCCTTAAAGTCACGTAGGAACAGACGTATTCCCTCTGGGGAACAGCAAATAACTGCACCTAATTCTTTCAGTGTCTTAATGCCTAATAGATTTTCTGGACATGACTTAGTAAGTAACAGGTCAGTAGTACGGGACAATGGACCTACCTCTAGAGTGACTGGCTTTGATATCTCGTTAACTATTGGTTTTCCTGAAAATCCAAGGGAAACATTTCTTGAGCCTGAGAGCGGAGCCCCTGGAACTTCGGCGTGACTAATTGTGGTCCTACTTGCCCCTGTATCGATCAAAAACTTTCTGTCTTTCCCTAATACTTGACTGTGAACATAGGGACCTTCTTGATCTACAGGTATCTCGATGAGAGGCAAGCCTACCTCCCTCTCTAGGCTGTTTCATGAATATGGCTGGTACTCTGGATACTCAGACTGCGCATACTGGTACATCTGCGATGTAACATGCTGTGTTGCAGCAATAGGCTGTGGTACTGTAACTGTCTGTTGTGCATTCTGTGGCTGAGGAATCTGTGAAACTTGTTCTTGTCTAGGCGGACGTGGTCTTTCTTTAGTCTTACCAGTAGCTATGTTGTGTTTCAGAACTGCACACTCGTTTATAAAATGACCTGGCTGTTTACAATAATTGCAGTTCCCTTTAACGGGAGCTGCAGGATGACTGGCTTGATTCAGACCCCTCTTCTGACTGTCTTGAGGAACAGATTGTGCAACTAGCACTTTCATTTTCGTGTCTTTCATACGTTTTCTCTCGTGTTCTTGCTCTTCTCTGATTCTATTCTGGTGATACTGGAGCATCTGGAGCATCTGGGACGGGGTATTCGCTTGCCAGGTGCTTTCGACTTTCAAAACTCGATTTTTAATTTGCGGACTTGAATTCTCGACTAATTTGGTGACGAAAAGATGAGGGTATGACTCACTACTCGTCTTGAGACCACTGTTAATACTGAAACATTTCTCAAATCTAGAATAAAAATCACTAATATCTTCATCTTGTTTCTGTTTACAGGCTGAGATTGCATCCCAGTCTTCTTTCCTAGTTGTCAATAATCTGGGTAAAACTTGAATCAATAATTCTGGTAATTCTTTACATTTATCTCCAAGACCGGTACCTGGTACTCGTGCCTTGTCTTCAGCTTCTAGAGCGGCCCAATCGATCTTTTTCTCTCCCACCTCCCATTCTTTTTCCTTTAACTTTTCATACACCCCTGCGGGTAACAGGACCTTTAACATTTTAATGATGTCTGGGTAAGTGTATTCTCCCATACGGAGCATGTCTTTTAATTCTCTATGGAACCCTGCTGGATCTTTGTCATGACAGGGAATTAATTTCTTCATTTCAAGAAGTTCCATCTTTGAAATCGGAGTGTATACAAACACTCGTTGCATTACGCCACCCGCCCCTTGGACTGGGTGGACTTCTCGTAACGGATTCTGTCTGTCTATGTAAAACGATTTACTTTCTGGAGGTGAGACATGAACAAAATGCGGGTTCAGGAACGTTCTATACTTGTGGCGCTGTTCTAGAATGACACTAATTAAATCAGTACCTAAACCTCTCCATCTATACTGGAGTAACTCGTTCAGAATATCATGCAACGGACCTGGATCAGAATGTTGACCCTCATACAGAGTAATGAGGTGCTGGATCATATACATTCCCACCAGTCGTTGCTCGGCTGGGGGCAGTTTCAGAAACATTTGTGCCACTATTTCGTCTGGAAAAGTGGTAGAATCAGTAATCCATTGGACTGCTGATCGGGCTAGTTCTTGTTCATGCATGGTACTTAACTCACTATAACCGACTCGTGATTTCAGAATGTGATCGGTAGCTTGAAATACTTGTTCTAGAGAACCTTGTTCTGGTGCTGGATGATGAAAAACAGACTTGGGTTCTAGGCGTAAATGGCGATCTGGAAATCTAGATTTTCCTACATACGCTATTCTGGCGGGATTCTCGTCTTCCTCTTCAGGATCAGAGATACTTTCTTTCTCACTTACTTGTGCTGCTTTACGCTGGTCGTGTAACCTTATTATTTCTTTACGAATTTTCTTGTACATACTCTCCATGGCACTGACGGTCTTGTGCTTACCCTCGGCTATATTATCACTCCACCTTGTCAGGATTCTCATTTCGGCGGGATCTTTAGACGGGTAATCTTGTTCTCTTATTAGACAATTGATCAGGAACTTTAATATCATGAGCTGAATCTCGGCTTTCCTTTGAGACATAATCTCGCCAATACTTTCTGGATCATCCCCTGTACGGATGAAACGATATATTCTGTCTAGATCTTCTTTCATATTCGGTAAGGTGACTAGATACTCGGTCACTCTCCTTACACGTAAGGAATATAAAACCATAGTATATTCGCCTGGAACTGGATCATAGACACATTCGTTAAGGGCTTGCCTGATTTCTGTGACAGACTTATTACTTTTAGGAGTGCGCTGTGATGCTTGAGCATGTAATTCGAGTGCTGATAAACGCTTGTGTGGCGGCGGGGTTTGAGGAGTACCTCCTCCCGCGGCCCCTAAACTGGAGTCGTCTACTGAGGCTCTACGTCCTGGCAGAGTGGGAAGTGGAACTATAGGCTGGACCGGGGGTACCGTAACAGGTACTCCGGTGTCTGGAGGAACATGAATTACCTGGTTTACAGGGACTGGCGGAGCGCGAACAGGATTGGCATATTCGGGGACTGTGTCGTCCAAATAGGACGAAATAAAAATATCAGCTGCGGTCGGTTTGTGACGTAGCTTGGTCGGAACTAATGGTGGCGGGAAATTACTGGATGCCTCTGGGGTCGCTTTTGGTACACCTTCGGCAAGAAGAGGATACATACCCTTAATAAGGGCATGCCTCTGTCTGTCTGACTGTTCGGCTTTGACTTGTTCACCTATCTCGATTAATTCTCTTTCTTGGGCTCGTTCCTGGGATTCTCTACTTAATTCTGACTTTCTGACTTCCTTTTCCGTTCTTCTATGCGCTTCCTTACGCCATAACTCGATGGCATCTTTCTGTGACTGTCTGGCTTTCTTTTTCCATAATGCTTCTTCTACTCGCATGATACATTCGGCATCCCATGTACCCGATACGGGCCATCTATACTTCTCTTCTAACTGTTTGGTATACTCTACCCATAAATCTAGATATAATATGGCGCTTATGCCATGTTTCTGATACATAAAGTGACCTGGACTGTCCCTAGGCGGGACAGGAACTGCTTCCTCTAACAGACCCTTTCTAGTTTTTAACTGACGTAACTTGGAAAATATAGGCATGACTGAACTGTAATCTGGACACAATACAATACACAATAAGAACACGAAATCACATCGCACTCATACCACAACAGTAAAATACATGAAGAACATTATAAATAACAGTTCGAACAGAATATTACCTGGAATACTGAGAACAGAAATAGAACAGATTTTCTCGAGAACGGAACAGACTAGAGTTACTGGATGCACTGCTGTAACAGTACGAAACATACCGGTCCCAAAAAAAGGACGCATCAGGACCCGTATCCACCTAGGTGAACACTTCGTTTGTGAGTCTGGGCACCACCAACCCACGGACCAGGAGTCAATTTAGATTGGTCCTGTCTAGATACTACCCCAGCAATGGTACTCACCGGGCAGCACGGAACGGAAGGCCTCGGACTGGACTGGACGACGGACGACGAACTTCGGACTTCGGACTTCAGTTACAGGTGGGCCTCCGGATACCTCGGACCTTGGACTCTCGGCTTGGGCTCTGGTCGGGACTCGCCGCGTTCCTCCACCGTCTCGTTCGGATGCTGGACCGCCTCCTCCGTCTCCTCCGTGGGCCTGAGGGATACTTGAGCAGAAATATCTGCCACTGCGCAGAAGAGTTCCGTCACGACTGCAGAGGGTCAGGGGGTCGGCGTGGCTTCACCGACGCGTGGGGAAAGGGCAAGTCCCTGTTCGGGCGCCATTATGTGGTATATAAATAAATAATACCGGATCTATTTTTGGATGAAATGAATGAATAACAGATAGCTCAATAAAATAAGAGTCAAGATTCGAGGTAGTAGGAGTTTCTGCAGGTTTATTACAGCATAAGGACAGGATCAGGACAACCTGCATAGGATGACCCAGCAGCTGCTGGGGCCGGGTCTGGGATGAGCGCGCTAACATTCAATAACAAAACACAGGCATATATACATAGCGCGAACACATAGCATTACATTGCAGTAGGCGTAGCAGTGGGTGGAGCAGAAGGCGTGACGCGTAGCAGTCGCGAAAGATAACAGTAAAAAGAGGTGTAACTGGGCGTATACGTAGACATGTGGTGCAAACGTAACAGAATATGTCATGAATGGGCGGAAACATAGGAGGGGGCTACCTAAGGAGCCGGGACCTCTAACCTAATGGTGCGCGAAAACTAGCAATGACGTGTTACTAGGAGAAGCTGGGGGCTATGAACTCTGTGTTAGGAGCAGAGACTAGAGTCTGGAGGGTCGGAGCGACATGTACCTAAACCCTATCTGGTATCTAATGTTTAGGGAACATGTTGATATGAACTAGAAGTCATGAGGGGAGAGGCTAACTTGACTCTAAGACTGGACCATGCATTATTCTACATGTAGTGCGTGATGAAGAATACTAAATGACCATTAAATACAGTATTTCTCTAACATGGAGACGAGAAGGCTAGACAATGACGGAAACTATTGATACAGTTCAGTAGCTTAGGAATGCAGAAGAGGAGGACTGAACTGATAACTGGAACTATAACATACTTTTGGCAGACTCAGAGGCAGAGCCAAGCTGCACCGGGCACTGCAAGGCAGGAAGTAAGTGAAGGGTCGAGGATACAGGTGGGGGCTGTATCGCTCCTCAGCGAGGCTTTCAGGAGACAGGAGCTGAATCTGTGGTCCGGGCCCTTTTGAGGCCTGGAAACGGGGACTTTACAATGGAATAACGTGCACACTGGGAAACGTGGCAACATTACTTTACATAGGCCTGATATTCGTAGTATTCACGAGGACTGGAAAATGACATACCAGAGGTGGACACAACTGTAATTGCGTCTTTAATCGGACATGGGGAATAACATATGCATATTGGTCATGCACACATAACATATGATGGATGAGGCGTAGGGACACAGAACATGGCAAAATTTACTTTTCCACAAACTACACAATGTATTCAATTCTATGTTTTGCTTTAGTGCCCTATTTTAAATCGTAACGTCGGCAAGCCTTTGTTTACGTGAAATTCTGAAGAGCAGCTGTCCAACCTGTTGCAGCAGACAAAACAGACTTATAAAAGAGCATCTTAAAAAGTAAAAAAATGTTATAATAAGTAATAATGAAAGCACCATCCGCTCACAGACTCCTGCATAAACTCCTATCTAGATCTAAAATGCATTCAGATTAAAAATACGACCAGTACATTTTAACGTTAAATCTAGTAGGAAACGGAAGGAATAGAATTTATGATCAGTACTGATGGTGCACTAGCATAGAAAACATTCCATTCGCCACTCACAACATATCTCACCATTCACAAGCATGGTTGCCAAACTGCTTCATGCAGACAGGGCCCTGCATTGATCACCGTGGGTCTTTTCATTTAGTGAGTCTATGCTTTCTGGGGTGTAGTCTCAGTGTACTTCAAAGGAAGCAATTCGAATAATTGTTAATTGCAATGGTCAAGGGAACACCTGGGTTGAACCCTGTCGTCCTGCTTAGATGGATCAATCCATCAACTCGAGTTACACATTTGCAAAAGCACGCTATGCGTAATTCACAAATGTGCCATTTTCAGTTTGTAGCCTGAACAGCATGTCTTATACAGCCAATTTGCTTGGGCCGTGTGTCTTCAGGGCAGCCTTCCTTTCCACTTCTGTATCCCAAACCATGGAGATCAGCTGCATGCGAGTTCTGGGGCAGTGTGCTCTTCCTCGAGTGGCCTGACTGCAGACGCACATGTTTGTGATTGCCCAGAGCCTGTTCTTTGGTCCCTGCTCAGGATGCCTGTCCTCGGCTCCCAGCAGCTGCTGTCGCAGACCTGTAAGACACTCATTTCCCATGAGTGCGAGGGCGAGGCTCTTGGTTACAGAACAGTAACAGCGCCTCAAGCAGCAAAATATGATGAGAGCAAGTCTTGTGGGGGAGGGAGGGGAGTTGTCAAGACCAGCCTGTCTCTTCTTTTATTCAAACCGTGGAACAAGCAGAAGCACAAAACCTATGTATTGCATTTGCCTGATCAGAATCGGCATGCTGGCATTTTATTTTAAAATAACAGGAAGACCAGGGGTGGCCGAAAAGCTTCTTCCTCCTATATTGTATTGTAGCATCTTTATAGTGCTCCCTAGCCTTATATCAGGCACTGAGGTGCTTAGACACACGGATAGCAAAGTATACCGTGGAGGGTGTGTGGTTGGGAGGGTATTATTTTGGTTTTGAGCCTATATTCAACGTATTTTCATGTCATGCGTGATGACAACCGAGGAGGGATTATCAAGTTATGGGATGCAGTGAATGGCGCTGTGATGGTGAGGGTATGTAAAAGATAAGCATGCAATTTATATTACAATTGTAATAATTAATCACACATAAAGACAGCTTCACAGCACCACCCTGGATATAGGGGCAGGGGAGTGCTGTGCTCATGCACACCCAAAAAACGGAGAAGTGTAATGGAAGGCCCAGCTATCCGCAGGGTAACATGTTTAATGCAGAGATAGTGTTGATAAAAGTGCAAGAAAGAGAATTGGTACTGTGAGAAGAAGCCATGCATCTTTTTCTAAGGCAAATATGCTGGGTATCTTTGAAAAAAAGATATCTCATAAACAAGGGAGGAAGTAGAAGAGCAATCACGGCTGGAAGCCTGAGCAGAAACTGCACAATCTTTGAACAGGCTTACATTGCACCTACTCTTGCTAGGCCAAAGTAGGCTGAACTTTGAGCAAGGAATTCTGGCCCAAGCCCCTTTAAAACTTCTAGAAGACTCCCAAGGGATGACAAGCACCAGTCATGTGAAGTCTGGTCAGGTCGTAGCTCAAACCCTACTCTGACTGGCACCCAGCACATTTAAGAGGGTGGAGACTAAGTGGTTGGTAAGTTGCTGACCTTACAGCACAAGAAAGAATTGACTTGCCATTTGTCCTGTTGAGAGCCCATTCCTTTTCTTAGATCACAAAGACCCTTGTGCTTTCTAGTTTATATATGAAGGCATGCACCTGACCTTCTAGAATGTCTTCCCATGTAGTAAATTCTGCTTTCATAATTAGTAGTGAATTATATTTTAGAATTTAAAAGTGACAATGTGGTGAAAATATACTTGTGCTGCGTCCATTGTTTTGGCTATGACAGCAGCATGGCACAAATTTAATAGTTCTCATTTTGCTCAGTTTTAGCTCTCCTCTTGTCTGACCAGTAAGCCGAAATACACCTTTTTATATATGTCTTCACAAGTTAATTTTCCTTCCGATCTCCTGCATTGTCCCTTCACACTCTTCCCCTCCCTCCCATGAACTCTACTCTCACCGCTAGCAACAGGCAATATGTCTAATTTTTCAGGCTCCAACCAGTAGTGTGTGTTGATTGAGTCTGCTGGATACTGCATGTCTGCCCTGGGAGAGCATAACTTGTGCCTGCCTCGTTCACCCAAGTACCTTGGCTTGGGCGCTGTAGTCATATTTTAGGGAAAATATAGGTATTTTATGAGAACGAGTCCGTACCGGATTGGCAGGGCGGGCAATCGGGCATTCCTGAGGGGCCTGAGGCAAAGGCCAGCTGGTGGGCCCGTTTTTTCAGCCATAGATAAAATCACATTTTCCTAGGCCTGCTTGGCCACTGAAGCTTGATGTTGAAGGCGTAGCAGCTTTAGAGGGAAGATTGAAGCCTGTTATGAGAATGGCTGGCTCATTGTCACAATGACAGTGAGGCCACTGGGAGTGGCTGAGCTTTTTTTGACCATCAAAGCTAGCACTAATATTACCTGGGGTGGAGTGAAAGCGAGCTGTGCCGGGAGAAAGATTAAGTGTGATGGCCAACTAAAAGGCTCTACTTTTGTTTCCAGCAGAAGCTCTCTCCCACCTTGTTATTTGGGAGTGGACTCTTGTTCACCACTGAACAAAAATAAAAAATAATGCAAGCAACCAAAGTGAGCAAAAGAAAATATGTTTTTGACAACACAACATATATATATTTTAAAACATTGCTGTGAAAAACGTTAATTCGGGGCCAACAAGACAAAAGTAAGGGAGAATAGACATGGCGGTACAGTAACAAAATGGACGGAGTGAGGAGGGGAATATGAAGAGAGGAAAAATGAAAAGTGAGACAGCAGAGTGGAGAAGAATGATAAAAATATGGGAAGAGGATATCAAGTGAGGAAGAAAGGAAAGGTAGAGGAGAGAAGAGAGGATGAGAATGCTAGATACACAGACAGATGGATGGAGTGAGGGGGAAGAAATTAGGGAGAAGTGATGAAAGATAGTGAGAAAAGGGATAGAAATTGTTACAGATTGAGAGAAAGCTGTAAAACAAAAGTGGAGAAGAGGGAGGTATGAAAGTGGTAGAGGATGTGGTATAATGGCCAGAGCTGCCGACTTTGGAACTTGAGAACCAGGTTTGAGTCTCTGCTTCGGCTCATCATTCTGTGATTCTGGGCCTATCACTAATTCTCACAGTGCCTACAAAAATGAATGTGTACATGTAAAGCGCTTCAATACCTTTGGGTAGAGTGTGTGCTATATAAAACTTCAAAAAAAGTGAATGGCGAAGGAAATGATGGAGAGGAGAGGAAAGCAGACTAGGGTGTCAAACATTTCCTGCTCTACAAGAAAAAAGGAAGAATGTTTACTACTCATATGCACTATCCTAATTCTCTCCCTAAGTCTAGGGCTTGGGTTAGAGGTTGTTGGCATTCCAGGAGGTAGTGCTAAATGTAGATTACAATCCGCCTGTGGAATTTCCTTCATCAAAGATATGGAATGGTAAACGAAATTCCAGCTGTGGATTCTTCTTTGTTTTAAACTCTGCCACCAGGCACTTGAGCACTTTCTGTTACTGTCTGCAGTAAAGCAATCAAGTGGACACATAAGAATATAACATTAAGGATAATTCAAAGAAATTAAAGGGGTAGAGGGACGTGAGAGCAGCTGACATGAAAGAGCTAGACAGTAGAAAAAGGGAATGCTTGCAAAACAAAGAAATTAAATAAAACTTCAAGGAGAGATATAAAATGACAGGAGGGGTAAGGGCTTGAGAGATATACACATAACTGAAGAAGGAGCGCATAGGGGAGTCGGGAGTGGGGGAGAGAGAGGGATTTGTAGCCAGAGAGATAGAGAAAAAGAAAGAGGGGAAATGTAAAAGACTGAGTGAAGCACATAGGTAGAATGAGAGACAGCAAGGAGAGGAATAGAAATAGAGTACGAGAGAGGGGCAAAAAGTGACAGGGAGAACGAGAGAGTTGCACATAGCAAGTAAGAAAGGGGTATAGAGAAAGATAGGCATTTTGGAGTGAATTCCTGCAACTTTTTCATATTCAGGTCAAGTCTCTACCCACAATACAAAAAACATCAAGTACTTAGTTGTAGGCAATCCCCAAGGACATCGCTTGCAGAGAGACTCCTGAGTGATAACCAAAAGAGGAAGACCCCTTGTTCCTTGAGGGTGAACAGAAGCCTCCAGACACGAAGGATGCGGATGGTTCTCTGACTCATGGCCTGATATAATGCAGGATATTCAGGGATCTTTGGGGTGGGGATCACAGACTAAGGGATCAATAGATGTCTAACACATTCAGGCACCCAAAGTAGTGAAGTTCATAGGGCTGAAGAACAGGTGAGGAGAACTGTCGGTGAGTTGCAGTGGAATAATGGTGTGTGTAGTGGTGCATCTAGTCTTGGCCAATGCTACTGACCCCATTAGTTTAAAAAGGCTTAATTTATCAGAGATTTCTCCCAAAATTACTCCAGATATTAAGCAACGTTTCAGAAAATGGCAATTTTCCATAAATGTGGGCCACTTTTACTATCGCTGTTCGGGCCTAATTGTGTTCCCAATCCGACCCTGGAGAGAGTAAATGGACACAGAGAGGAGGGTGATGCTACAGATACTCAATTGAGGAAGAGAGTGAAATAGGTACCGAGAAGGGTGGTCCTGTGGATATTGTACTGAGAGACTGTGAATGGACAGACAGGAGGGTGGGGCTGTAGGTACTGTGCTGAGATGGAGTGTGACTGGACATACACAGGATGGTGGCCCCAAAGGTACAGCACCGAGGAAGCGTGGGAATGGGTACAGAGAGGAAGGTGGAAGTGTACGCTCTGCACTGAGGAAGGGAGTATATGCCTAGGGGGCCCCAGGCCATAGAACTTGGGTGAACGAGGCAGACTATTCACGACCTTCCCCGGTGAAGTAAATGTTGTGCCATCTACCACGGAGTACAGATTCTCCCTCTCCATCAGCAGTGACGTTTTAAGGCATGGGTAAAGTTGGCTCTGGGCCAGGGCCCCAGCCTTTCAGGGGGCCCTGATAGAACCAGCTATCTTCTGCAGAGGCTTGCCCGGATGACCTTTACTAATACTTAAACAGATTATTTTGAATTACATTTTTCATTTAAGTTTTTTTTTTAGGTGGGCGATATGCGAAAGCCTATTACAGACATTTTGCAGAGAAATGTTGTGTTTATGTTTCATGCAACATCCATACAAAAAACGTTCTTTTTGTATCAAAACAGGACCTCACATATAAGAAATGGGAGGGTGTCACAAAGATTATTTTCAGCAATATTAGTGAGCTACTGGTGTGTTACAATATTGAAAACACACATCACTATCCCTGAATATTTTATGTAAACACATTTAGAATTTGGACGAGGGAGCACGTAAGTGATCTGGCCAAAGACTTCATGAAAGAGCTGAAATTGAATCAGGAATTCAAAACTGTTCCCAACAGGGGCCCCAAATAAGTTTGGCCCAGGGCCGCCTAAATCCTTAAGATCAGTACAGCTGCCGTGACTCTTGGTTTACACTTGTAGCGCCTCAGTCAGTATTGGAGGTGTCCAGATAGATCACATAATCATTCATTCTTTCGCTCCATTCACCCCACTAGTACCAACTCGTGCTGTGCCTCAGCACTGTACCTTCAGTAACATTTTTCTTTCCATACCTTTTCACAAAGTACCTCTGTACTATGCCCATAGTTCCTTCCTCTTTTTTGTACCCGTTCTCACCCTCCTTTTAATCATAATCAGCCCCAACCTGTAATATCCCCATTCACCCTCCCTGGATGCCATTTTCCCTCATGCCCACTTTCCCCTTCTTCTGTAAAGTGCCTGCAGTCAAAATGATATATGCAATATAACAGGGGCCGTTGCAAAATATGACACGAACTCTCTGAGGTTCCTGTAGCCCACAGCAAAACTGCCCAACCAGAATCATGGCACTGCCCACGCCCCTTGTCCCATCCAAAATAATCCTTGATTTTAGCAGTGGGTCCTCCTGGATTGCTAGCCTGCAGCCAGGGTCTAGGAGGTTGGGAGGCGGATGCCCTTTGTGACTATTCAGTTGATCCCATAGTATATCACCTCCCTCTGTACAAAATATATGCACGGACTCCCTCGTAGCAGTGCATGAGTAGAATCATCCTTTCCTACAGCAGCACCCTCTCTCTTTGTAAGTACGTGCAATGTCTCTCTCCAGTCCCCAGCCTTTATACTCACTTGAATAAAGTGCTTCTGTTCGCATTTCACCAAAGGCAGTGGCGTTGACGGCTGCGTGCGCAAGATGCAGTGTACAAATGTATAACGATAGCCTAGCCTGCGCTGCTTTTGTGTTTTATCCCTAACGAGGACATACGTGCTGCACTGGATGAGAAAAGAACGCGTCGATTTCCAGGAGAGACCTTTTTTCTCGCTTAGTTATGTGCTTCCTGGGTGCAGTTCTCTTAAGAATCCAGTAGATGCCCCCAGAGACCATCCAACTTGTAGATCCGTGACTGGCTACACATAGAATAGATGTATGCTTTTGTGACAAGGGCTATTCGCTCAGTACTAGCGGCATGTTGTTGCTAATGCATGCAGATAAGTATGCCATGGATTGGCGATAGAAAAAATAGCTGTTCCGTTAATTTCAGAAGGAATCGTGGCCGCGCACCAACAGAGACAACTCCCAAACACTGATTGCCATGGAGTGTACAACCCCCCGGCGCACTTGTGCCATCAAACAACTCCCCTCCTTTGATATGCTCTCCTTTCCTTCTACTTAGCTCTGTATTATCTCTCTCCTCTCCTGTTGCTTCTTTTTCCTCTTTACTCCTGCTCTCTCTCTCTCATCTATAGCACTGCTGCTGCCTGTGATCCCTGTCATCAGCATGAAAATGTCCCTGCCATTTTGAACTCTGCGAAGAAAGAAGAGGAAGATGACATGTGTTTTACTTTCTTACCTACACCGAGTGCAAAAACAAAATGTACACCAAATGAAAATGCTTTTTTTTGCATATATTAATCAGTGTAGTATAACTGGGTTATTTGCAGAACATGTAGCTGCCCGAGCACAGCATGTGATGTCACTACTAGTGCTGCCTGTAATTAATAGGTCCAGGGATGGCAACGGCATTGGCATCCACTGCTCAGCTTGCTGTGACCCAACCTGCTACAGCACAGGCATTGTCCCCAGCCGTAATGCTGCCAATGCCGGTAAGTATGGCTGTGTGCCTACTGGACTCACGCATGCTCAGCAATTACCATGCTGGGGTGCAGTGCACAGATTCTACAGGTGACGCCAATCTAGCACGTTGAGGATAGCAGCAATGCAGGGCTGCAGGATATGCTACTCTGGGGATGTATGACGGTACCACGCGTACTTTTACAACGCGTACCGTTACAATGCTACTTTTACCACGCAAGTCGTTACAACGACTTGCGTGGAGGGGCGCTGGATAGTACATTTTTTAATTTATTATTCCAACTCCAGTCCCCGTGGACTCTAGGGAAAGGAGTTGGATAGGAAATTAAACTATTTACTATCCTGGAGCGCCCCCCAGCGCAAGTCGTTGTATCGACTTGCGTGGTAAAAGTAGCGTGGTAACAGTACCGCGTTGTAAAAAATGCGTGCTAACCGTTGTATACCCTACTCTGGCTACACAGCAAGTGGAAAGTCCACACTTACTTTTGTTTATTCTTCCTCAAGAGCCCTCACTCCCAAGTTCAAATGCGCTCTCACAGCTTTCTTGCCTCATCTCCGTCTTGAGCCAGCCCCCAGCTACAATTATCCAATGGGAGGCTTAGGCTCAGGCAGTGGCAGGGTGCAGCAGACTCGGGAATAGAATGCAAGACATCATTTGTAGATACCTTCTTGGATTTGTGATCGGCGAGATGACATCATCACTAACGTGGTGATACACAATCATGCCTGCCTGGACAGGCGTATGCTGGCCTGTCTATGAACATTTACCAGCCAGTCAACATGCAATGTATGTTATTCTTTTTATTTTGAATTTGAACAATTAATATTGAGACTACCACCTGCAGGTTCAGAAATTGTAGCCCCGGCCCTGTGAAAGAAGTGCAGTTGCTGAGAACCTGACAGCACCTGCTCAAATTAAGCACTGGAATCATCGCCCACCTCCAGGCTTTAATGTATGATGAAGGTAAACAAAGCCTTGTTGAAGGTCGACACGTTTCAACCGATAAACCCTGTGCCTCGGTTCATGATGTTGACATACCTCTAGTATATTGTCCCTGAAGGCCCAGTGACAATTCATTCCCAAGATCTGATATGTAAATGGGATCACCATGCAAAATCCACTTAGTGGGAAAGGCTCCTTTCAGTCTCTTTCTTGCAGGTCAAAATTAACAAACTGTGGGCTTGATTACGAACCAGGCTGAACGAAAGTAACTCATGTTTTTATGTGGATATTCCACTTTGATTATACTACTGGTTAGGGCTTGAAGTGGGATGAAATAACTAGCGGGGGCAATGTCTCAAAGGGGCGTTACCGATGTAATTAAGGGCGTGGCTTAAAACACGCAAGCTAAAAATCTGTTCTTAGCATAGTGTGCCACTCAACTGGTATTTTGCTGCTTCTCTCCTTGCATACAGATATATAATACAACAAGTAACAATTCACCTACAACAAGCCAGGACTGTTGGTTTGGTCAATGGTTGTTAGTTGCGTAAGATAAATAAGCAACAATTACAGCTTCTACAGCTTTGTTGTATATAATTTTGAAAATGCTTCAGTTCTGACATAATGAGACTGTGAAATAACTTTAAGAAGTCTCTTTGAAGTTACATCTAAGGCAGTGAAGGGTGGAACTGCTGCAGAGTTAAGATTTATTTTTCACCCTGAGCGTGAGGCGAAAATTGGAGAGCCCGATAGGGACTCGTCTCAGCACCCACTTTTTAGTACGCTCTGGCAGGAACCGGCCCACTTAAAGCCCTGCTACACATGGCTTTACTGAGTGTGGCAGAGCCTTACTCGATTTTTCAACCGAAAAACCAGCCGTACAGATTACACGAGATTTAGGCTGCAGCAGCCAAGTCTGGGGGAAGCATGCAGGGCTTCTACCGGCTGGAAAAAAAAACCTTTCCCTTTGTGCCTTAGCTGCCCTTGGCCCTCTCCCTCACCTCCCACTCCACGCCCCGGCTACTGCATACATTTACCAACTGGTAAGATCAGGTGGTAATTGTATGTAAAGAAGCCTCATGGAGTGGCGAAATCCATGTGATTTTTTTGACCAGGAAAATAAGTCCCATACAGTAATTTCCCATTCCAAGAAGCTGAACTCTTAATTGCACAGAACTGGGGGTGATTTTACTGCACACTAATGGTGAATGTGCATGCAAATATACCATGCAGTAAATCTGTCCCAGTACATTGCAACTCGTAATTAGAACCTGTGGGCCAGATGTACAAAGCTTTTTTCTAATCACAAATGGCCTGATTAGCAGAATCGGGGATTTTGTGACTAGAAAAATGCTTTTTTCCAATGTACAAAATGCAAAATGCAATTTGGTAACTTGTTACTGATCGCATTTTGCATTTGTGATTCGGTATTTGGAAGGGGCGTGTATGGTGTCCCTTCCACATACCGAATCGGTACAGAATGTAAACCTGGAAGTTTTACTTTTTAAGAGTGGGTAGTAGTCCATGGGACCACTGCCAGCTATTATTTTTTTTTAAATGTATATCTTCCAAGGGAACGGGCTCCTTGGGGACCTCTTCCCCTTTGCGAAAGGAATACCACTAGTTTTAAACTGGTGGTAAATAATAATATTTTGCAACCGTAATGAGGACCTGGAAAATAGATTCTGCCACTCAAACATCAGGATTAGGGGTATTCCTCTGCTGGCGTATTCCACAAACCTAGGGGGTATGTCATCCGTCTCTCATGCCACATAGGGCATGCACTGGCCAACAGAGACATTACACTGGATTGTACTCCTAGTGCGGGCTGTACATCACACACCGCCGGAGCTGTACAAGACATACTTGCATGCATTCACCACTTCCGGCAGAAGGAAGCAATTATGGAGGCGATTCGTGAACAAGGCCCCATCTTCGAGGGTGCTAAGGTGTGGCTCTACCAAGATCTATCACTGCTCCCCCGCCAGAGATGCCACACACTTAAACCAGCACCCACCTTCTTGGGAGACAAGGGTGTTAAATACAAAATGAGGCACCCAATTCCGCCTCGCTTTCAAATAGAACAATGAAACCCACATAGTCCACACAATGGAGGAGGCCCGTTCAGTTCTTGAGCTGGAATCCCCCAGGAGAGGATAACCAGATGGCACAGCTTTGAGAATGGCCTCCGCTGTAATTGCCTGGCAGGGGAATGCAGCAGGACCACGAGAATTAATGCTCCCAAACCATCAGCAGATGAAAGTGTCTCAGAATGTGCAGACCTGATCTGACAATTGCAACACAACACCACCTAGTTTTGCACCCCCTCCCTCTTTCAACCCAGAAACGCTAGAACCGGAGGAGTCTTTAAAACACTGCTACATGGACATGCCCCCCAAAGCTCTTACCCCCTACCAAGCCTGAGCCATGGCTACATGCTACTTTTGATCAGCATGGGTATGGCGGATGGTACACATCCCCACTACCTGACTTACTATGGCATACTCCACCATGGCCCCTTGTTAGTAGCACTTATGGCTCTCATGGAGGGAGCGTTGCAGTTACATGTTATACCCCCTGCTGGTGACCTTCACCCCAACCAGGGTTCCTTAGCTCAGCCTGCAGCTATATCATGTATTGGGACACCCTAGAAGGATAGGCAATCCTGCTGGCTACCAAGTTCCAAGGACAAATTCTGCAGACCCAGGCAGAACTTTCCAAGATACTACTTTCCTTATGGATATCGATACACTTTAATATATACACCCTCACCACCTTATATGCCCATCATGAACACCAGGAACAATTTATTCTGAAAGCTCTAGGTCTGGTCACTTCCACACCTGATGCAGACATCCTACTAGGGGAGATGTCAATCTAGTCCTTGACACCAGACTAGACCGATCAGCTTAGAGAGTGGGACAAACGGGCACTCTAATAAAGAAGGCTCGCCGCTGGCTGCAAGAGGTGGGCCTCTTCAATAATTGGAGGGTCCACCACCCAAGTCATAGGGACTACACTTTCTATTCTGCATCTAATTAGACATACACCCATATTGATTACTTTTTCACCTCTCCGCTTGTCTGTGCAGCCGCCACATAAGTGGAGGTGGGCATTGTAGATCTCTCCGACCATTCTCCCATTTCAATCTCGTTTTGTACACCGAGATATCCACTCCCCATGGGCATTGGTGACTAAACAACAACCTCTTGTCTTACAATTCCACACTCAAAAAGGTACGGAAGGCAATCCATGACTTTCTACAAACAAATGATGCCCGAACACCTCCATAGCCCTGTTCTGTGAAACCTTGAAGGTAGTCATTAGAGGGACCCTCATAGCCATTTACACACAGCTGAATAAGACAAGAAAGACCAAATGCTCCCTGATGCAGGACCAGGTCAAGGCCCTTTAAATTGCCCATAAGCAGACTGGGTCTCACTCAGTGCGGGGACAATTAACAATAGCTTGCAAACAACCCAAAGCTCTTGATACTGATAGAAGATGCTCTTCACACAAAACAGAACTAATATGCTGGAGGGAATAAGGCTTGGCACCTCCTGGCTCATATACTTCAGGCCCAGATACACAAACATCGTATATTAGAGATCCAAATGTACACAGGACATACAGTACATAAAGACAATGAAATCGCACTCGCCTGTGAGCGCTTTAACACTAATCTCTATGCAGCAGATGCAGTGAACCCTGCGGACTACGATACTTATAGTAGCGGATGGTGTCAGGAAAAAGTGGTGAAGCATTGGGAGTGGGGGGGATGGACGCACGACGACCATAACGCAAAATATTGCAACAAAAAAGAGCTTACCTGCTGCCCTCCGCATCGCTGCTTTCGGCTTCTCTTGCTCCACTGCAGCACAGGCTGAGGCTCCCAGACTCCACTACGGCCAATCCAGACATTGCTGTCACGCTGCTGGCAGCATGAGAGAACCACAAGGATTGGCCTGAGCGGCCTGCATTTGTACTCCCAGAGAGAATGGGAGCTTGTGCCTGCTGTCTCCAACCCGGAAACGCATCTCTGGTTGGAGACATGCCAATGCACATCTCAGTTAGAACATTCTAAGATGCCTGACTAAACCTACATGTGCACTTGTGGCAGTTGTCACCACTCCTCCATTACTCATCACGCTGGGCCCACCCCAAGACTTGGCCATGTGAAGAAAAATAAAACGAGAATAAATCTGTCTTATTATCATTCTATTTTTCAATTTAGCATTTTGTGGGGGTGGGGGGGTGAGGAAGGGAGGCGAGGAACCTCTGCCATAATGGAGGAGCCCCTGCTGGATACTTGTATGTCCACTGCCCAAGTAATCCAACTCCCATTGTCAGAAGTGCAAGCCCTAGAAGCTGACATCCGCGTAGAGGAAGTCCTTTCAGCCATAGCGAGATTACAACCAGGGAAGGCCTCGTATAAGACAGATTCACCCTGAGCTTTTACAAAGCTTTCGCCACCCAACTGGCCCCCCTTTTCGGGTGCATATTCAACTCTTGTATTAAGGCCACCCTCTCTGAGTCCATAAGAGAAGCAGTGATTTAAGTGATCCTCAAACCTGGGAAGGACCCATGAAAAGCTCATCTTACTAACCGTGGGCGGAGAACTCCGCTCCGCCCACGGAGGTTGCGGACATTTGCCTATTCTGCATTCTGCAGAGAACGCGGAGTAGGCAAATCTACGCACACTCCGCTGCTGAGCGGAGTTGGCCCGCCGCCCGCCTGCACTCCCCTATTAAGATATTAGTTACAAGTAATTTAAAAAAAGTAAAAACCACTTACCTGTTTACCATGGTGTCCCGGAGCTGTTCTCCTCCTTTTCCTCGCCATACGAGTGCTGCTTGAGAGAACTGCGCATGCACGCGCAGATGCGCCTTTCTCACGAGAAATGCGCGAGTGCGCGCGCATGTGCAGTGCTCCTAATCAGTACCCTTATGGCGAGGAAGAGGAAGAGGGCAGCCTGGGGAAGCCGCAGCAAACAGGTCAGTGGTTTTTACTTTTTTAAAATTACTTGTAACATATCTTAATGAGAGGTGGAGGCGGGCGGCGTAGCAGAGCTCCACAGATTTGTTTCCAACTCCATGGCCCTACCTGTAGCCCTGCTATGCACACTATGCCCAGGGTTACATCTTACCACCCAATTTCCCCACTAAACGTCAATGCAAAACCTTTAGCAGTGAGCCTCAACCCTCTCATTAGGGCCCTGTTGACCCAGGCCAGATGGGATTCATACCAGAGAGGGGATGCAGTGACATCACAAAATTCCTGCTGCATGTTATCGACAAAGCTCACAGCTCTAGAACTCCTGCACTCCTTATGTTGATCAATGTTTAAAAGATGTCTAACCAGGTGCACTGGCCAATTCTGTGGCGGGTGCTCAATGAGAAGGATTTTGGCCCTCGTTTCAAGAGTCGGGTGAAGTGCAACTATACTGGACCTATTGCCCTATTGAGGGTCAGTGGTCTTGCCTCTCGAGCCTTTCCTGTTGATCGAGGTACATACCAGGGTTGGCCCCGCCCCCCACTTCTTTTTGCCTTATACATGGAGTCATCAGCAGATAGCCTTACACATGGAGTTATTAGCAGATAGAATCCGGAGGGCCGACGCAAGATAGCCCTATATACAGATGACGTCATGGTCATTCTCTCACAACCTATCTAGTCCCAGCCCGCACTACTCCAGGAATTGGAGAGCTTTGGCTCTGCACCCAGATTTAAAGTGAACATCCAGAAATCACAGGAAATCAGCCTTAAAACAGCAGGACAAACTACTTCTAGAGAGACAGTTTCCATTCATGTGGGCAGACTCCTAGGTTCCTTACCTAAAAATTCAAATCTGTTCCACACTCTGGAAAACACTGGAAGGTAAATACGCACACCTCTTGACCACGGCCATCTCAGACCTACAAACCTGTTCGGGCAAGGTCCTTTGGTGGTTGGGCTGCATCGCGGCAGTGAAAATGACCCTTCTTCCCAAGATATTATACATAATGCAATGGTCCCCATGCGGCCACTGACTCTTCACAAATTACAACAGTTTACTGAGGCGTATGCCTGGGGGTTAAAAAACCTCACATGGACTGGAAGCTGGCTTATTTACCAGTAGGAGAGGGAGGCTTAGGAATACCCGATCTCACTAACTATTAACTTGCAGCCCACCTATAGTACACATTTGAGTGGAAACAGATACACTGGTGCTTCATGGACCAATGTATAACAATAAATAAAAATAAATAACCAGGATACATACTTGAGAAATCCCCTGGCTTTTAAAGAAACACCACTTCTCAAGGGTCTATATCTCCCCTGTCACTCTTGCTAAGGTATAACCATGGGATAGGGTTTTTACACATGTCTCCCTCCTCACTTCAATCAAGGGCAATGCCAAGTACACCTCCCCGCCCTCCCCCCGGCCCCCGCTGCGACTGGTAATGTGTACCATGCCTGGCAAATAGCTGATTGTAAATGAGTGGGTGACCTTTTTGACCACACAGGTCTCATAGATTATCCCCAACTCAAAACGTGTTTGGGCTCCGTGCCAAAGAGATCGGGTTTCACACAGCACTTAAACATTGGGTCTCCGAGTGCTCAATCTGCCCCCTAGCAGGTAGGCCACTAATGGAATTTGTGAAGTGTCTGATTACTAGACAAGATGCTAAGGACGTCTTCTTGGACAACTATGCCTTCCTAATATCCATACAACTTTGACCAAATCCCCAGCACAAAGACGATGGGAGGATAAACTGGAGGGAACATTCAATGGGTGGATGCATGTATACTGCACAGAGCCCACACTTTGTCCCACAGTGCAGCGGGATAGGAGGCACTGCCTAAGGTTGCCCTTCATTGGAATTACACCCCAGCCAGAGTGGCCAAATGGAAGTACGGAAGCTCGGGTGCCTGCTGGCGCCACTGTGGCCACACTGGTACTCTAACACACCTCCTTTGGTGATACCCTAAACTACAGAGATATTGTGGAGACATTAATAAGATTTCGTGCACAGATATCCCTAACCTGCCCAGCTATGTCTTCTTAGGGCTACCAAACAAATTGACATACCGACTATACTCAAGTAGAGGGAAGGCCATCATGATAGCACACTGTGCAGTGAAACAGACCATCACAGCTAAATGGGGCACACATTTAGTGCTACATAAACTTTGGGGCGTCATAGGCATAAAAAAAATCAGGGCATCACTGTCAGCCACACTGCCGCAATTTCACAAAATGCGGCGTCCATGCACCCAATTCTTAGCCCAAGAATCCCAGGAACTAACCTGCTCACGCTACCTCCGGATTCTACGACTAACGCAGCACTAGCACTCTGTTGAACAGCAATGGAGCCGACTAAATAGGTTTCGGACTTCCCATGGACTCTCACTCAGTGACACTGAGCTATATAAGACAATAACGGCAAGGCAAAGGAGCCTTACCTCGCCCCTTGGCATCCCTTCCAAGTCCTCCCCCTCCACGTTCTCCCTCCCTAGCCCCCCAGTCTCACCTTTATATAATTTATCCTATTCTTGGGCTTGCTTTTTCTTACTATGCACCTCACTGGCAGGTGGTTGTGGTGAGAATATATGTTAACAGGTGATGGAGCAGAAATTCGTATCCTACATGGGGTACCCGTAGGAGTTTCTATAAGAAAAGTATGCGGTGTGCGGCACTCCCTTATGTTGCTCACGGTAAATGTAGTATGTTGTAATCCGTTTATACTCTGAACACATGCTTTTGGGTGCCAATGGGTAGACCCCCTCTGACCCTGGGGGGTATGAACTTGGAACAAATAAAAAGATGCAGTGTTGAACAAACAACACTGTGACCTTGGTGGCACTCCTTGAGAGATTACGTCTCTGGTTGTATTAACTTGTATTCCGTTTCACTGTAAAACACAGAAGTCGTGGGTGCTTGAATGTTTAAACAATACGCTCTTTATTGTTCAAAAGTTCCTGGTAATCAGTAGACATTCAAAGGATTATTTTTCATCCAAAAATAAATCATAATTCAATATCGCTTTTTCATTTGGCGAGGTATCAAATTGCGAAAGATACATCCCTATGCATCTTGTCTCTGGCATCTGCAAAAACAATGGCAAGAATAACTTTTCATTTCATGCATTACGGTTGCTATTAAATTTACCCTAGGCGTATATTCAAACTAGTGAATTTTAAATCTAGAGTTTCTGGAAAAATTGCTTTGCGTGTCATATATTGTCTCCAATATTTCTCCTGTAATAACCTTGACCATGTACCTGGTAAATGTTTCTGTTAGCAGCCTGCCAACTAATCTAGAATTCTTCAATTCCTAGCAAGAACATAAGTTCTCGGATCTCACTTTAAGTTGGGTTGCTATGTCCCCTTTCTTCTGTTGCGCTTGTACTATAATCCTGTAGCCTATGAATTGCCCCAAGGAGCATCTCATCAACTGATGTTGCCGCGAAAACCCATGCCCTCTTGGGAGATTACCAATTTATCTCTCAAACCCTTCTTATTCTCAACCCTCAGAGACACTATACATACCATATACACACGTGCATAAATATGATCATAAAACCCTACTCCATTCATGTATCTCTCAATTCAGATTGTACTCTATAACCTAGAAATGTTGGATCGATTTTTACCACTCCTGTTCTCCTCCACTACCTTACATTTACTCCCATTCGCTGTTTTTTATCTAATTCCTTGCATAAGCCACAATGGCTGCTCAATCCGCTACAGGTCCGAGGCACTGGTGCCTGGTAGGGAACACTGGCAGAAGGGCGGGGGTGGTTAGAAAATATAAATAAATAAACTAGGAAAGCTACCTGCTGGTCGCCGGTTGATATCCGCTGCCTTTTCTCCGATGCAGAAACCAGGAAGCACACAGGCTCCCAGACTCCGCTACCCACTCACAATGCTGCGTTACAGCAGCATTATGATTGGTCTGAGCACTGTGGTTCGACACTCAGAGAGTGACGGGGGAGGCTGCGCATGTTCTCTATCCAAGCCGTGAAATACAGCCAGTGGAGAACATGCAAAAGTGGGAAGCTAAGTTTAGTACGAAAAGGGGAGTGCTCTTTTTAGGAGCAAGGGCCCTCACACACCCTGAGAGGTGTCATGCTTCATCTGAGGGCAGGGCCCCAGGTAGGTCAACAGCCGCATTGAGCATCGACACGCAGTGACGATACGCCTTGCAACGTACTCTCTGTCTGGTCAGATTGGGGCTGTTCCTGACCATATTTTCAGGTCTACCTCCAAGAGACGCTCCTCACGTCTATGCAAAGTATACAGGACAGACTTTTAATGTCTTTTTTTGCATATAATTCACAGTGCATGGTGCACACATTCTCCAGTTCCTCCCATCCCTGTGAAGAGTAAAAGTAGGTCTTCCTAGCCTTGATGAAATGCCATGATCCACTTTGGACTGTGATCGGCATGAAACATGTTAACCTTTTTACCCATTATTTTTGTAGCTAAATAGATCATTATATCTATTCTACGCTCAAATCACGATATTATCCTTGACAAATGGACCCTAGAATTTAAACTTTATTTCCTGTTTGGATCCCTTTAGTCATTTTTTAACACACTTCTCCTTCACTCATTCTACTCAAACTTCACTACTCACCCATGCAACATACATCGGCTAAAAAGAGATCATCTCTGGCATAGAGCCCCCTTAAGGGGCCCGTTGGGCATTGCAGCGCAAGCCCAATGAGGAGTTGCCCGATGATGAAGCATGACACCTCTTGGGGTGTTGGAAGTCCCTTGCTCCTAAATTAAGCACTCCCCTCCACCTACTAGACCTAGCTTCCACTTAGGAACAGTACGTTCTGTGTTTTCACTACTGCAGGGGCCCATAGCTGCCAAGGTTTCAGATTGCTATGTGTGACATTTTCATTATTTGAGTTTAATTATGAGTGACATTTCAACGACTAGGAGTGACACTTTCTCGGAAGTAAAAAAATCAAAAGCAATGGAGATGAGAGAAAGATATAAATATCAGAAATTACACCCATTTAAACAACAAGAAACTCTAGGAAAATCTTACAACTTCTGGAAAGCACCTGAAATTGAAAAACGCTAATCTGAGACACACTGCGTGACTGCAGTTCTCAGTAACCAAGGACTGGCAGGCACTACTGCTGCTCAGAAGATGATCTGATCATTCATGACCACGCACTAGCCTAAAAAGCACATTTTATAGCATTGTGTGGGTTGTACCTCTCTTTGTCGGTCTTCGCACCCTACACGACCTGCATACCTAAGTTGGACGCCATGTCTAAAACTGAATATCCAAAGTTGAAAACAGTCATGTAGGAGTTATAGTACCCCCAAGGCGAAATTACTGTGCAATTTAAAAGCTATGAATGTCTTCAACCCTTTATCCATTTTTTTCTCCATTTGTTTTCCTTTTTCTGTCTGATCGTTTGCTATTTGATGTTACACTACATGTTAAAGTTAGCTTTCTGGTTATCTGCGGCTAATTCTGACATGTACTCTGTGGTAACTGAACTGTACTCTGCCTTATTGCCTTTATTTTTCCACCAAACCTTAAAACTGAAGTAAACAGATTAAAGAAAAAAGAAGGCAGGCAAAAGGAGAAGCAAGAAGGGGTGGGGAGAGTAATTGGATTGCTACGTGAAACAGGTACGTCTAGGAAGAGACGGAAAAGGTTGGTATATACTGGCTTGTGTGGCCTCCATCTTTTAACCGCTACCGCGCTAGCGGGTTTTCCCGCTGTGCGCTGAATTTTGAAAAACACGCGGTTTGTGACAAAGCCAGCTCGTCATCCGCGTAGCGCAGGTAACGCCCATGACGAGCTGGCTTTGTCATCCGCATCGAAGGGGTTAAAAGAAGGTGGATTTTTGGCATTAGTTAGTGTCAGGACTCTACTGTCAATCGCCGTGTTGATGAATCTTTTTCTCCAAAACGACATAGGTAGCAGAAGTGACATCATACACCCTATGAGCATTGATGACATCACACGGCTGATGCTTGCCATAAACTATGCACCTCAAGAGCTTCCGGTTTGCTGTTAAGCTGCTATGCACTGAGCAAGACATGCAAATTAGTGAACGTTATTTCTGCCTTGCCATCATGACTCTTGAGATGAGGGGTATCCGTGTCAGCAGTAGGGTTACAAAAAGTGGTAGCCAAGTGTAAAAGCTGCTACTCCTTCCTATCCTTTATTGATGTCCCAGCTCAGGCCTGAGGATGAAAGGGAGCGGGCTCGCAGCGCTTGGTAGGCTCTCTACCTATCTATTTTCTACTTGCACATTCGATTCGATTTTATATGATTACAACCCTGTTTTTTAATTGAACAAACCTAAATTGTTTTTACACTGGCCTGCTTTTGAGTGTGTTATACTCAGTATTTTAAAAACGGTGACTTAATTTCTGTGTATTACTTGTCATGAGGCTGCTCTGTCCACTCCTGTCGACGCGCCGACGACGGACACACTCCTAGGCCGCCGCCGGGCCCGACCCCCGGGCCCGGCGTGACCACGTTCGCAGTCCTCCTCTTGGTGGCCAGAGAGCAGAAACTGCCAGGAGGTGGTCAGGGTGCGGCCTGCAGCTGCACAGTTTAGCGGGGCGCAGGCGGCCGGCCATGGCGTTTGAGAGAGTCAGACAGCGTCTCGTGCGCAACCTGCACTCTCTAATCCCCCGCCGCTTCTGCACTTGATTTCCTAGTTCCTCCGGACCTGACGGCACTACTGCACTGTCTCTGCAGTTAACTGTTCAGGCACTCGGGCTGACCAGAGCACCTCAGAACAGCAGTGAGAGCCCGGGCGGCACAAGTTGAAAATGCGTGACAATGCATTTCAGTGCGGTGATGCGGATCACCGCACTGAAATGCGTGAGCGTCACACCTGTTGCGTGACGCTTGGCAGGACTGGGGGGGCCATGTGCTGGACCTTACAAAAGCCCCTGTCCCTCCTCTTTTTTTTTAACATGCAACGTGCGCATGATGGTTTTGTCAGCCAGAGACTGCCAGCCAAACTGTCATGCGCAATTAAGGTGCAGCAATCACTTCTCCTCCCTCTGGGTCATGGGAGCCAGCCTCGCCCCGCCCTAACCTAAACTAACCTGGCTGCAACTGCAAGCTCAATACTAAAAATAAAATGATGATAACGTTCCGTTATTCTCATTTTATTTTTCCTTTGCACTGCTCTAAAAGCAGTGGGGCGACGCTCCTCTGCCTTAGCGAAGGAGCCGCCGCTGGTCGAGAGGGCTTAAGCATACCAAATCTGCATCCTTTTACAGGCTCTTATATGTTTTTCTTTTCACTCCTGCTCCCTGTGGGAGTTCCTCCCCAAGTTCTTCAATGTCCTGAGCAATTCGCATATATTCTGAGGTATTGCCAAGCCGATGTGTTGTAAATCTGTGCGCTATGTTAAATATGCACGATCCGTTTCAGAAATGTGCATGAATGCTGATTGAGGGGACTTTCGCCACATTTGCATACAATCTCCCTGTCCACTCCACTGTCCTAGTGATGGAAATGTCTATAAGTGTAAAGTAGGAAGATAGTGAAGTCTTCATGATTTCACATGTGGGTCAGTAAATTATGGAGACATATATCAAAAGGCCTACACTTAAGCCTTCTAGAAGGATTATTTTTCATTTAAAAGGATTTACAGGTGTAGGTTTGGGGCCAGATGGTGAATTCTGAAGGAGAGACTAGTGTTATTTTTAAACAGAAAGGACAATGGAAGTTCTACGAATTCTCGCAACATTATTTTTGTGTACTGTACCTTACTATGCTCTTGTAACTGATGTAACTTTTAACACAATGATCCCAAATGTAAAGCACTCTGATACCCGCTTGGGTCAAGTTTGCACTATATGAAACTTTATAAATAAATACATTGTTACTGCTCTTTTAATAACAGCCTTCGCTGCGCATCGTGGACCACAGTTTGTCAAATTTTCGGTCACTGTCTCAAGTAATGTTCAAACAGTGCAGTTTGCTATTTGCATTCTTTTGGAAAGCTGCTATAAAGTATAATAAAGCTATCAGATGAAATTTACAAAGAACTGAAAGATTTCAGTGTCTACTCAATCTGCTTGAGAAACATTTGCGTCCTAATTATTTCTTTGCTCAGCATGAAGCTCCCCGAGACCTGATGAAGGCAGCCATCTTCTCATATCTCAAAACCCCCATTTACGCCATTTTCGTGGGAATTATTATGACATTTATCTCCTTCTGTCTTTCTCTCCTGTGCTTTCATCACATCTCTGATCTAGATTTAATTAGAAATTCCTGTTACGGGCATACTTAAAGACAATCATTGTATTTTGCTTTAGAGCCCTACTCTGCATGAGCTACTGATGAGAACGCTGAATCTTGAGACATCTGATTTTCATATTTGGTCACTGTTGCAAGCATCATTTAAAAATGAGGTACTAGCCTTCATATTTTACCATGGTAAATGATAATTAATCAGCCATCTCATTACAATGCTCTTCCATTTCATTTCTCAAAGCACCTGATAGTACGCTTAGCAAAATGTATCCTAAAAATTATTGGCAAACCAGGAGCGAAATGTGAACACTGCTTGTGTTGTGATATACTAATATGGCAAACCTCCACAAATGTGTCCTCTCATGCAATTCTTATGGTACTTTCATGTAATCACTGTTAAAAATATTTTATTTTTGGGCTTTAGTATATGGAACTTTTGTTCTCCCTAAAGATGAGCTGGTGGTGTGCACTGGCATCCTCTCCACTTCACTGTAATTATGTCCTATGCATTTGTAAGTTGGTGTTACCCAAGACCTTTTAATTTTGCTAAAATTATATGTATATTATATATACTTAAAGGGACTTTCAGCCAACTTTCCAGGTGCATGATGTTTTCTTTAAAGAACACATCATGCACCTTAAGAAAGTTGTAATGACTGTGACAGCTGTGTTCCAGGTGCCCAGTTGTCATAGCGATGGATGTAAATGAATTCATATTTTGGATTACAGGAATAGGGTTAGCAATTGATATCAAAACCAAGTCCTAATTGTAATTTTACCATTCAACTTCAAATCTGTTTTTATTTTTGAGTTGCCTATTTTACCTTGTGGTTCTTTTAACATATGGACACATTTGTGCCTAATCATCTACAAAGGACTAGCGAGAGCCACACCGATGGCCCTGCTATTACCAACCTTTTTATCGAGCAGGCATCCACTGCCACCTTGGAGCTGAGATCAGCCTTTATTTATGCCAGCATAATATCCTGGGAACCCTTTGGGTGAACTAGGCGAAACTGATTAGCGATGAGTTGAGTTGAGAGGGAAGAACATTTGCTTTAGCACAAAGCTGTCCCCAGCCATGCTGGATTTTGGATATCAAAGACCACTGAGAGATTTCTAGTGCCAGTATATGTACTGCCAGAACACAAACTATATCACACTGTAGGAAAAGTAGACTTGTGTGGAAATGTATTGCAGATTAACGCCTTGTAAACGTTCACGAAGAAAAAAGAGAAGAAGACGACTTTGCAACGCTCTGCTTAATTCACCTTTAACAGAATCTTTCGCCTGAAGAGCCTGTTTCTAAGAACTTAAATGGGAACTTTCTTACCTGCACTGAGAAGAGAGCATGTTTGCACCAAAAATGCTAGCAACATCCCTCGGCATGCCGGCAGACCTCGCATCTGAGACTGCCCTATTGGAAGTAACTGAGTATATTAGAGGAATACTGGATCGGGGTGGAAGGGCTGTCCTGATATTACTCGATCTGTCAGCAGCATTTGATACTGTCCTGCACGAGAGACTTATTGACAGATTGAGGAATCTGGGAATCGCAGGGACAGCATGGGCCTGCAAGACAGGGCCCAAGAGATGACTTCCCCTTTTTTCAGCCCCCATGCCGGGCATGAGGTTTGGACTTCCTCAGGGCTCCATTCTTATCCCTTCTCTTTTTAATCTGTACTTGTCCCCCTAGGCTTCCATGGCAGAGGCAAACGGTGCAAAGATCATATCCTACGCGGATGACATGCAACTGATTTTCACCTGCGAAAAAGGAGCTGATTTCGACTGTTAATATCAGAGCCTGTCTCTCTAAGGGGTTCCAGTGGCTTAAGGCGAATCAGGTCAAATGCAACTCGGATAAATCTGAGATTGTCTTCTTTGGCCTACCCGCACTCAGTAACTGGAACGCATGGGGGCCTGAAGAATATTCACCACCGCGCACTGAGCAGTCAGCTGTGAGAAACCTCTGAGTTTTTCTGGATAATACCCTGTCCATGAGGTCTTTGGTCCAAACTTTGGCTGGCACCTGCTTCAGCATCTTGCATATGTTGAAAATATTTCTTCCACTCTTGACAATAGAGTCTAGGAAAATAGTGATCCAGGCCTTGATGACATCAAGTCTAGACTACGCAAATGTCTTGTATTTGGGCCTTCCCAGTTACCTTGTACAGCACCTGCAAGTAGTACAAAATGCAGCAGCCAGAACGAACCTTCCACCTAAACCTAGGTCTCATATGTCCCCCCTCATTAAATCCCTTCATTGGCTGAGACTAAAAGAAAGGATCAAATTCAAAGCTCTTTTTGTCTTTTTTAAGGTCCTTCATGGAAAAGGAGCTGGCTACCTTAGCAAACGAGTCAATCGCTACATCCCGGCTCAGTCTCCAATATCGTCCTCCTCGACCTTGCTCGTACTCCCAAAGTACGCCTGGCCCGGTAGGTGGCATGTGGTAAATTAATTCAATATTACCTCATCTCAGAATTTCTATACTTAATAATCATAATTTCAGTCAAAGCAAAGAGAGGAGTCCGTGGTGCTTGAGTACAAAAAAGGTCCAGTAACTCGAGTTAAGGGGAGAGCTCCAGCACCAAGCGGGTACAGGAGTGGTCTGCAGCTTTATTCACACATCAGAGTATTTATACAGTTTTCATTCAATAGGCAAAAGAAGAAAAGAGAAATGACAAGAAAAAGGGAAGTGACAAGCAGTAATTTCCAACAGATGTGTCAAGGTAGGGGCGTGTCTTGTGTCTCGTGAGAGGGCATGCGATGTGTGGAAATGTGTTCTCTTTCAGTTGAAGGCCCTTCCTCATTCGGGGGTTTATCTCTGGCTTAGAGTCAAGAACAGGAACCGTCTTGTGTAAAACAGGAACTATCTTACTGGTTCTGGGAATTGGCTGAACCACAAGAGTCAAAAAGAGGAACTATCTTGTGTAAAACAGAGACCATCTTGCTGGTTCTGGGAATTGGCTGAACCACAAGAGTCAAAAAGAGGAACTATCTTGTGTAAAACAGAGACCATCTGCTCTCTGGCTTGCAGTCAAGAACAGGAACTATTTCTTAAAACAGGAACTATCTGTTGCTGGTTCCCAGAATTGGCGGAACCACAGAAATGTGTGGTCAATGAACGGGGGTGCCAGAGGCAGGGTGTCTTGCTTGTGGGTCTGAAGACCAAATGGATGTCACACACAAAATGGGTGCTTGTCTGAATGAGAAAAATGGCTGTCAGGCAGGAACAGGGAAATGATGGGGCACAATTGTCAATTTTATTTCCACATTCCCTCCTTGCCCCAGAGTGTACCTACATTATATCTCAATTTGCATGAGATCATCTATACATTCTTGTTTTTTTTTTTTTTTAAACAATTTTATTTGGCTTTTTTTAGCATTATCACAATACAGTTACAATTTGTCATCTCTTTCAAGAAATGCTTACATTAAAGTGTGATCGCTGCTCGGATCAATAGTTTACAGTCTTATACAGTAACACAGTCTTCGGTCGACGTATTCTCACGATAGATGTTCGTATTCTGTTATATAAACATTGTGCATCACAGGTTCGAGATTAAGTCTTACAAGAGATATTTACATCATCCAATCAATACGTACATTCCTTACGGTTCTGTCTTCATTCTTGACCATGACATCATCATATACACAGTGCAACCTCCACCTCACTTTATGGGCTTGTGTCAGGGTCTGGCATTTCTTGTGGGGGTTCGCATATGTTACCACAGTATATATTCCATTTCTCCCATATCCGGGACCATTTTTTCGGGCACCCCCTGTTCATGTAAACGGCCTTTTCCGCCACCATCGCCGCATCCTTATCATTTCCCCATTGCGTTCGCGAAGGTGTAGTGTTAGACCCCCATTTCCTAGCGATATTTCGCTTTGCTAAAGTCATGCCCAGTGTGGCCCATGTTTGCAACCCACGGTTAAGGTCCGTGGGGGGACCATATATTTAATAGACAGCACCTGGGTTCTGGTGTTAGTTCTACTTCACTCGCTTCGGATATATCCGACATGACAGATATCCAGTATGTTTTTATGGAAGGACATTCCCATATCGTGTGATAGTATGTACCCCGCATTCCACAGCCTCTCAGGCAGTCTGGCTGCGGTACGCGTCCTAGTTTGTGCAAAAGAGTGCGTGTATAGTATACCCTGTGTAACACCTTTAGTTGTATAAGTTTCAACCGGGACGGTATGGAGGCGTCTCTAGCCGAGGCCAGCGCATATAACCAGTCCTCGTCGTCTATATCTCCCAGTTCCACCTCCCATTTGCTTCGGAGTATCACCATGGGATCTGGAAGATTATTGATGAGTTTACGGTATGTAAGCGAGATTGCCTTTTTTTCCAGGTGATCAGTAAGGAGTCTATCTTCCAGTGGGGAGGAGTCCACTAGTGTGGTCCCTGGGGGAATGGCGCCCTGTAGGGCGTGTCTGATTTGTGTATAGCGGTATAGTTCGGTGTCTGCCATTCCGTACTTGTCTTTCAGGGCCTCAAACGTGATAATTGCTCCCTGGTTCCACATGTCCCCTATCTTTGAAATGCCTATTAGGTCCCATTGTCTGAAGCCCTTAGTGTTGGCTAGGGTGCCAAGACGCCGTGTATCCCATAGTGGGGTAGCAAGAGTAAAGACTCCCTCCCATCCCAGGGCTCTTTGGGCTGTATGCCAGATCTTGATCGTGTGTGCCGTTGGGCCAGTGAGTGTATGTCGTCGTTTGTCGGTGTAGAGAGCTTTCAGTAGCTTGTCAGAGGGGAGTATAGCTCTGTCTAAGCTGTATGCTGGATCGTTCTGTGGGGCATGCAGCCAGTGGTTAATGGTCGTCAGTTGTGAGGCCCAATAATACAGTTTGACACTCGGGAGTGCTATCCCTCCGTCGGAGCAACTTCGGATGAGCTTGGAATGTGCTATGCGTGCCGGCTTCCCGTCCCATAGCAGAGAGGAGATTTCAGCATCTATCGCTTTGAAGTAAGTGAGCGGGATCGGAAATGGGGTATTTTGTAATGCGTATAGGAATTTGGGGAGTGAACGCATTTTGAAGAGTGCTGCTCTTCCTAATAGTGTCAGTGGGAGGGAGCGCCAGTGTTTAACATCAGATTTGAGCCTCTGTAGTGGTTTTAGTAGATTTTCTTCCATAAAAACGGATTGTTGCGGTGTAACGTAGATTCCGAGATACTGGAAACCCCTAGTCGCTATCTGTAGTGTGCATGTAGGGGGTAACGTGGGTGTTTGTCCGTGGAGTACGTACAATAGTGATTTCGCCCAGTTAATTGTGTACCCTGATATTTCTCTGTATTCCTCCTGGATGTCCAACAGGGTGGATAGGGACGTGGTCAGGGACATGATATAAATTAGTACGTCATCGGCGTAGAGAGAGATACGGTCTTCCCACCCCGGTTCCCATGTGATTCCTCGGATCTGTGGTTCCGTTCTTACTTTTACCGCCAGTGGTTCCAGCACGAGTGAGAACAGGAGCGGGGACAGTGGGCACCCTTGTCTTGTACCGCGACCCAGCGTGAATGTACGCGAAATATGTCCATTTGCCACTACCTGCGCCAGGGGACCTGTGTATAATAGCTTTACCCAGCCACAGAACTTGGGGCCAAATCCCATCTTCCGAAGCACCGCAAAAAGAAAGGGCCATTCCACTAGGTCAAATGCCATAGTTGCGTCTAAGGATAGAATGGCCGCCTCTTCATTCAGCATCGGAATACGGTGTAATACGCCATTAAGGCGTCGCAAGTTGAGGGATATATTTCTCCCGGGCATGAACCCCGATTGGTCCGGGTGTACCAATGTCATGAGGTGCGGTTGTAGGCGTAACGCCAAGAGCTTCGCTAGAACCTTGGCACCCACGCATCTATACATTCTTGTAGCATAATTATTTCCCTTTCTCTCTGCTGGACAAGTGGTTTAGGAATGCAGTTTGCAGCGCATAGACCGCACAGGGCAGGACCACATTGGATGCAAAGGCAGCATCCAGTTATTATCAGGAATATTATACCTGCTGCTGATAGCAGTTGCCATCCCCAGGACGATATTATCTTCCAGAACCAATCAGACCACGTCCAAGTGCCAGGTTCTTGATGTAAACTTACGGCTATCTTGTGTAATTTTGTTATGGCCGTGTATACAGATGGAGAATTATCAGGAATAAATATACAGCAGCTAGAGCCTATAATTTTACAGGCACCGCCTCTGTCAGCCAGGATGATGTCAAGGACAAGGCGATTTTGGAGAGTAACCAATCGTATGGCGGACTGCTCCTGGGTTAAGCTCCCCAGGGCAGACGCCGTCTGGTTTACAACAGCCTCTAAGGTCCTTGTCAACCTGCGTATAAGCTTGCTGTTCTGTACAGGGCCAACAAAGAAGAAGAACCCTTTGTTAAAATCTGTATACTGTTCCCTTGAGGTTTCTGTTTGGTCAACCAAGGAGGTATCGATCGTTCTTTTATGTCTGACATGGGGGACTAGGAGGTCTTGGTGGTAAGTGGATGGGGCCACAAAGACAGGGGGTAACAGGAATGCTATATAGCAAGTTCCCCCCCAGTTCAAGGGCAGCTGCACATAGGCCGTTTGGCCACAGATGAAATAAGTATGGCGAGATACTAGAAATGAGGACTTTCCTCTGTCTTCAAAACGTATAGTGGTATGACAGTCACTGTGTCCTAATGGAACAGAGCCATTTTTCTGGATGCACAGGTGTCCTTTTACTGGTGAGACCGAGATGGAAGGGGGACCAGCATTCTTTTTAGGTTTGGTATTTAACATCTTGTAGGACATGGTCATGTTCCCTTGCTTGTATTCTTCACTTTCTAGGACTGTACCTGTCACCTGAGGATTTCCATCCTTATTTGGGTAACAGGCAGCATTAAGTACCCTGTTTAAGTCCCCCAAGGCCACCCATTCTTGCATGAATTATTTCCGTCAGGGCAGGAGGTGGGGGTAGTATCGTCAGCTGTTATTAGGGCGAACCAGGCTTCACAAGTCCCATTATAGGAAAATGGAAAGGGGAAAAGAGGCATCCCTCCCTTTTTCTGATGAGGTGGGAGGCGGCCACATATCCAGCAATTTGTGCTATTGCTGGCCTGATGAGTGTAGTGTAACATCTGTATAAAGGTATTGTTTTGCAAGTCTAGTCTATGGGCTTGTTCATGAGGGGGTAGGTCATGATATGTGTGTTCCTGAGTGCTGTTGGGTGCATGAGAGGTGTGTGGTGTTGGAGGAAAAACAGTGTGGAGGATCCAACCAAGACACGTCATAATGGTTATGAAGAAAAACAATATCATTAAACATATGATAGAACCACTACGCAATTTCTTAAAATTCTTGTTTCTGCGTTTCATTCTATCTTTTTCCCACATAGTCAAGGTGTTTAAATCCATCCCCATGCTCCAACCACTTCACCACTGGACCTGCGCCAAGTGGACTTAATTAGCCGGAGTCCGGATGGCAGACCTCAACTTTGATTTATATTCTTGTTGTGGGGTCAGTTCCAAGGGCACAAAAGATTGTTCTGTTACAATGTTACTAGGGTTGGCAGTGTCGCCGGCAACAGTGTCTCTTTGTCCAAAATATTTCCGGCAGTGGCTCGCGTGTAGCCAGCCCTTCCTGCCTTCGACCTTCACCGCCGTCCGCGTGGTTAGGAGTGCGAGCTTCGCAGTCTTCCACCTGGGCTGAAGAGGACTGGTCCTGTCGAAGTTTCTTATCATCACCCAGTCGCCGGGTCGGATGGTGTGTTCTCCAGGGGCGGTTTTGTCAGGGAAGGCTGCAGCGACCTCTGAACGACAAGATTGGGGTGCAGACATCAAGGAAGCCAGGTAATCAGTCAATATTCTGCTGTCTACTTCAGTAATTCTTTTAGGCATTGGCGTACCCCACATATTTGGTGGTCTGCCAAAGACCACCTCATACGGAGATAGACCAGTTCTGCAATGTGCTACCATACGCATGTAGAAGAGGGCAACCCGTAAGGCTACCATCCAGTCCACGCCTTTGTCTGTACATATCTTGGCCAATTTTGTCTTCAAAGTCTGGTTGTGTCTCTCTACTAGACCTGCTGCTTGAGGATGTCTTACACAGTGAAATTTCCAAGTGTACCCTAACAGAAGAGACACTTGCTTCATGAGTTCAGAGGAGAAGGGCTGGCCGTTGTCTGAGTAGATGACGCGGGGCAACCCATATCTCGGGAAATATTCTCTTACTAGTTGTCGTTGCAGTGTAATCTGGGACGGGATAGGCTTCTGTCCATCTGGTCAGAGCACGTACTACAACTAGCACATACTTGTGACCTCTACATCTCTCCATCTGGATATAGTCCATTTGGAGAACTTCGAATGGATGGTCAGGGGGTTGGAATCCACCCTGCTCCACCTTTGTGCCTTTACCTGGGTTGAACTGATTACAAATCATACACGTTTTACCTTTTTGTTTGGCTGCAGCCCTCAAATGTTTGTTGTGCCATATGTTCTGTATGCTGTCTAACATTGCTTTTTCTCCCAGATGCGCTGGTCCATGTATGGTCTTTATTATAACCTGTACCATAGGATCCGGCAGAAACCATACTGCTCTTTCAGGTGTCATCCAACCCTGATCTGTAAGGACCCCTCCTTTTTCCTTCCATTCTAGCAGTTCCTGTGGTGTGGTGTGACTTTGGACATCCTGGATGTCAGAAAAGGGGTCTCGTATTGCGTATTGGCGGTGTAGTATTTTCAATTCTGTGTTTGCTGCTAATTTGGCTGCACTGTCTGCGGAATCATTTCCTTTTGATATTTCATCAGTTCCTTTTGTGTGCGTTTACACTTTAATACTGCAACTTTCGCTGGTAACTGACTGGCCTCTAAGAGGGCAGTGATGAGTGTAGCATGCTGTATTTTAGACCCGTGTGATGTGAGGAATCCTCTCTCTTTCCATAATGTGCCGAAGTTGTGTACAACCCCGAAAGCGTACTGTGAATCAGTGTAAATGTTAACTGATTTTCCTTTTGCTAAGTGACATGCTCGTGTTAGTGCTATGAGTTCGGCTGCTTGTGCCGACAGTATCTCTATCTTGTGTGCTTCCAAAGTGTTTGTACCATTTGTGACGGCATAGGCTGCTGCTAGTTCTCCAGTGGGGAGTCTCATGCAAGAACCATCAACAAAAAGTGTCATTTCTGCCTTAGAAAGGGGAGTATCTTGTAAATCTGGTCTGGGTTTGGTCACTAAATCAATTATGTCAATACAATCGTGAAGTTGTTCAGTAGGAGAGGTCAGTGGCAACAGTGTTGCTGGGTTTAAAATGTTGCATCGTCTAATCTCAATATGTGGCTGAAAAAGCGTCATCTCATATCCGGTGAGTCTGGCTATTGTCAGATGCTGTGTTTGCGTTCTGTTTAGCAGAAGTTCTACAGCGTGTGGGACCTGGACTATCAGATGATGTCCCAATACAATAGCATTGCTTTGTCTAATAGCTTGTGCAGTAGCTGCTACTGATTTTAGACATGCAGGTAATGCTTGTGCTACTGGATCTAATGTACTTGAAAAATAACCACATGGTCTATGTCTGTCTGCTTGAAGTTGGGTCAGGACTGATAGTGCTGTACCTGAGTTTTCTGTTACAAACAAGGTAAAATCTTTGGTGTAATCAGGTGTTGCTAACACTGGGGCTCGACACATAGCCTTTTTAAGAGACTGAAAAGCTTGCGTGTGTTCATCTGTCCAGGGTAATTGTGGAGTAGCGCCAGCTTCGAGTGTTGTCAGCTGCACTAATGGTTTAGAAATGAGTGCAAATTGCGGGATCCACTGTCTACAATATGAGGTGAGACCAACAAAAGCTCGAACTTGTTTCTGTGTTGTTGGTAGTGGTATTTGTTGTATGAGTTGGATGCGTTCCTGTGTAAGCTGCCTACCCTCCTTTGACAGCAAGTGCCCTAAGTATGCCACTTGCTGTAAACAAAATTGGAGCTTACCAGGGGAAACTTTATGGCCATTTGCAGCTAGGAATTCTAGTACTAGTAGTGATGCTTCAGCACATGCTGCGTCAGATCTGGCCGTAATGAGGATATCATCAACATATTGTAGTATGGCTGTATCCGTGGGCATTTGAATAGTATCCAATATTCTTTTCAGCGCTTGGCTATATACACTTGGACTTTCGGTGAAACCTTGAGGAGCTCTTGCGAATTGGAAACTTCGTCCTTGTAAGGAGAAGCCGAAAAGGAATTGACTGTCTGGGTGAATGGGTACACTGAAGAATGCGTTTTTTAAGTCAATGACAGAAAAATGCGTTGCTTCTGCATCTATGGCTGTGAGTAAAGTGGAGATGTCTGGGACCACAGGGTGTTGTGGAATGACACATTTATTGAGCTCTCTCAAATCCACCACTAGTCTGTAGACAGGTGGTTTTCCTGGTTCCACTTTTTTATGAACTGGTAAAACAGGGGAATTGCAAATGGTCGAAGTTGTTTATTTAATCACCCCCGACTGTATTAGGTCCTGAATAATTAACATTAATGCTTGTTCAGCTTGAGGTGGAATTTTGTATTGTCTTATACGTGGTAGTTGGGCTCCCTCTTTCAGTGTAACCTTGTGAGGTGTTATTTCCATACATCCTACTGTGGTGGAATCAGTGGCCCAAAGGGTGTGTGGCAAATCTTTCAAACGCTCGTCTAATTCTCTACTTGTGTAGTGGACCTTAAAATCTCGTTGAAATAATCTGACATCTTTAGGTGAGCAAACAATAACAGCTCCTAATTCTTTCAATGTTTTTATACGAAGCAAATTTTCTGGACATGATTTTGTCAATATAAGATCTGTAGTTGTCGTGAGGGGATCAACCTGCAAGGGCAGTGGTTTTGATGGGGCGTTTGTCACAGGTTGTCCGGAGAAACCCAGAGAAATACTTTTTGAACCCGAGAGAGGAGCCTCTGGGACCACTTGATGGCTTATTGTTGTTTTACTGGCCCCAGTGTCTAGTAGAAACTTCCTATCCTCCCCAAGAAGTCGGACCTCTATAAATGGGCCTTTCTGATCTACTGGGATGGGGATTAGGGGCAGTTTGTCATCTTCTCTCCCTGGGCAACATCATGAAAAATCTGGGTAGTATTCAGTGTAGTCGCTGTCTATAATGTTCATTTGGGCCATTTGTGTTGTCGGTGGAACTGAAGGTGTTGAACTGCCTTGGGAAACATTCTGTTTTGGCTGATATGGACGAGGCTGTGTCTTACCAGTGGCCAAATTGTGCTTTAAGACAGGGCAGTCTTTAACGAAGTGTCCCGTCTTTTTGCAATAATTACAAGTGCTCTTCACGTTTGTCTTGCTACCTGGTGTCTGTTGGCGCTAGGGTGCAGTTTGGGCTACTAATGCTTTCATCTTGGTGTCTTTCATGCGTTTCTTATCATTTTCTGCTTCATCCCTAATGCAATTTTGGTGATATTGTAGCATTTGTAACACCTGTGGTGGTGTATGTGCTTGCCAGGTACTTTCCACTTTTAGTACTCTTTCCTTAATAGCTGGCAAGTCGTTGTCTACTAATTTGGAAACAAACCGATGCGGGTAAGCTTCGCTTGTCGGCGTAAGGCCGCTATTTACCGCAAAACATTTTTCAAGTCTGGTGTAATAATCTCCTATGTCTTCACCATGTTTCTGTTTGCAGGAGGAAATGGTATCACAGTCCTCCTTTTTCACTGTCAGTAACTGTGGTAGCACCTTTAAAATAGTGCCCGGAAGTGCTTTTAGTCTGTCTCCTATACCTTTACCTGCTACTCTAGTATTTTCGTCATTCTGAAGTTCGGTCCATCTAATGTGTTCACCTGCTACTTCCCAATCTTTTTCTCTTAGTTTGTCATATATACCCGATGGCAACAATAATTTCAGAATTGCTGTGATATCAGAAAGAGTATATGTTCCCATCATTAATACATATCCTAATTCTTTAAAGAATCCAGCAGGATCCTTTGAGTGGGAGGGAACCATCTCTTTTATCCTTAGTAACTCAAGTTTTGTCAAAGGTACATAAATAAAAACGCGTTTTAGCGCGCCATTCATGTCAGCTCTGGGGTGGACCTCTCTCATGGTGAACTGGCGTGTTTGAGGAAGTCTATTAATTGGTCCACAAGTATTATTGAAAGATTTATATTCAGTCGTTTTCTGGTATTTCTGTCTAAAATCTATAAATGTGTTGAGAAAAACTGAACTATTGTGGAGGAACATGTTATCAGCGCAGTCAGACAGAAAATCTTCGAGTCTTGGATCATGTTTAAAATGAGTGTCATTGAGTGTGATGAGATGTTGTACCATGTAGAGACTTGCTAATCTTTGATGTGAGCGTGGTAATGCTAGAAAAAGTTGGGCTATGAGATCATTGTCATATATCTTATATTGAGAGACGCATAGGGTCGCAGTTCTGGCTATTTCCTCCTCCTCCGGTGTAAGCGGAGTTCCTGGTCTAACCAGTAGTCTAATGCATTGGATGTATTTTCAAATAACTCATCTGGAGATGACCGTTCAGAGTGACCTTGGAGGAATGTAGGCGGGAGTGTTCGTGAATTAGGGGCGGAAGAACGAACGGGTAGGACTTTTTCAGTAGGTTCAGTAATTTCCTCCTCAAGTTTCCTATTCTCTTCATTTGTTTGCAAGTTTTGCAGAATACGGGTCACCTTACGGGTGAACCTGTCTAGTGCATCATTTATAAGTTCTAGACTAGTGTGGTCGGATGCGGAATCTAATAAGTCAAAAAGTGAAACTGGTACATTTCTTTCCTCTGCTTGTATGTGTTTTATGAAACAGCAAAGGAGGAACCTATACATGTGCATTTTTACAGGGTGTGATCTTCTTGTAGTCATAGCGTTAATGGCTCGTGAGTTCTCTCCAGTACGAAGAAACTCAGAGGCCGCTTGAAGAAACGTGTCAATTGCTGGTAGATGTCTTATTTCTTCCCAGGAGTCATGAAGTATTTTACTTATTCGGCCCGCCTCCCCTGTGTTGCTCGGAGTCGGGTCATAGGGGCAGTCGGGAATTGTTTTACCTGGGTCTGGACCTACGGCACCCCCTTCTGGAGTGATAGGTGGTGTGTTATGTTGTAAAAGGGGTGGCTGAGGCAGAGGGTGCTGAATTACTGGAACATCATATGGAGGTGGAGTATCTAAGAGGAAATTGGTGAAAGTATCCTCTGGTGATGGGGCTGTAGGTTGTGTCTTAGGTGGTGCAATGTTAAGGTTTTCAGGTGCAGATGGCAATACAGGATAAAAACCAGTAGACATGGCTGATTGTTCCCTTTTATTCCTTTCACTAACTACTTCTTTCCCTATTTCTTGTAACTGTTCTTTCTTGGCCTGCTCTGACATTCTCTTACCCTTTTCAACTTTATGCAATTCCTTCTGTTGCCTCCTATGGGCTTCTTTTCTCCATAATTCCACGAGTCACTTTGTGACTGGCGGACTCCCTTTCTCTTCCACAACTGTTCCTCTAATTTTATAATACATTCCATGTCAAAAGTACCATTTTCAGGCCATCTATATCTGTGTTCTAGGTCTTTAGTATAATCCACCCATAAATCACAATAAATAATTGCACCGACACCATGTTTTGCATACATGAAGTGTCCTGGAGTATCCCGAGGAGGAAGGGGAATTTCCTTCTCAAGAATACTCCTTTTGGTTGCTATCTTACGTATTTTCGAGAAAATAGGCATGATGGCAAGACTTTTCAAAGATTTAACAAACAGAACATATATCTTTACCGTACCCACGAAAGTAGTGAGTCCGTCTTTTATACTAGTTTAGCAGTCCTCACAAAATAAGTGAGAAACCAACAAAAATATGTATCTTTACCGCACCCACAAAGTGGTGAGTCCGTCTTTTATACTAGTTTAGCAGTCCTCACCAAAGATAGGTGAGAAACCAAAAAAACATGTATCTTTACCGCACCCACAAAGTGGTGAGTCCGTCTTTATACTTTTCAGCAGTACTCACCGAAAAAATAACTGGAAGGCCTCTTGAAGATCTTGAAATGCGCGCAGCTTCTAAGGTGGGGCTCGCAGAACCTCGGACTCCTCTCTTCACAGGTTGGGCTCTGGGTCAGGACGTTCCGCAATTTTCCTCACTGCCTCGTGTGGATTCCGGCCCGCAGTCGGCCCCCCTCTCCGCCTCGAGGGAGTTAGCGGGAATTCCCCGCGTTGTGCACTTTGAAGTCCGTCAAAGGTCAGGAGGGGACAGTACCGGGTCCAATATCGCCGGCGCGTGGGGAAAAGGGAACGGTCCTGTTCAGGCGCCAATTAATGTGGTAAATTAATTCAATATTACCTCATCTCAGAATTTCTATACTTAATAATCATAATTTCAGTCAAAGCAAAGAGAGGAGTCTGTGGTGCTTGAGTACAAAAAAGGTCCAGTAACTCGAGTTAAGGGGAGAGCTCCAGCACCAAGTGGGTACAGGAGTGGTCTGCAGCTTTATTCACACATCAGAGTATTTATACAGTTTTCAGTCAATAGGCAAAAGAAGAAAATAGAAGTGACAAGAAAAAGGGAAGTGACAAGCAGTAATTTCCAACAGATGTGTCAAGGTAGGGGCGTGTCTTGTGTCTCGTGAGAGGGCATGCGATGTGTGGAAATGTGTTCTCTTTCAGTTGAAGGCCCTTCCTCATTCGGGGGTTTATCTCTGGCTTAGAGTCAAGAACAGGAACCATCTTGTGTAAAACAGGAACTATCTTGCTGGTTCTGGGAATTGGCTGAACCACAAGAGTCAAAAAGAGGAACTATCTAGTGTAAAACAGAGACCATCTGCTCTCTGGCTTGCAGTCAAGAACAGGAACTATTTCTTAAAACAGGAACTATCTGTTGCTGGTTCCCAGAATTGGCAGAACCACAGAAATGTGTGGTCAATGAACGGGGGTGCCAGAGGCAGGGTGTCTTGCTTGTGGGTCTGAAGACAAAATGGATGTCACACACAAAATGGGTGCTTGTCTGAATGAGAAAAATGGCTGTCAGGCAGAAACAGGGAAATGATGGGGCACAATTGTCAATTTTATTTCCACAGGCAGATGCTTGGAACAGGCTCCCAGCCGCCCTACTTTCCATTTCAGATATCTCAGTATTCAAGAAACACCTGAAAACGTGGCTTTTGAAAACTTAGCAATGTATCATAGCTCTCTCCTAACAGCTTCTGTCATTGCTGGGACACTCTTCGGAGTAGCTGTTTGTGCTTTAACAAATGTGTTTCATTCATACATTCATCTAGATGACACGCTTGGAGAGAAATCAAATACAGTTCACCAATTCCCAGCCTCCCAATTTATGGATGTGCTGCAGGCAAGAATGTTTAAGATCACGTAGGAGTTGTGCATTGTGAGGCATTTACTTAATTTGGGCAAACAAATCTTCACATTTACAAGTTCCAGACGAAAAGTGCGAAAGAGGAGCATCCATGCAGCGGGGGCTTCAACTCATCAGTTAGCTGTATCATCTTGTACTGACACAATTTTGTTCCTTTAAAAGTTGCTCCCTGAAGTAATTCGGCAAGCCAGACTGACCTTGTGGATCCCTTGCTAGTCCAGTTTGGGCTGTCATACTACTGCAATTTTTGAACTACAAAAACGTCAATGAGTCAGTAAGTAAAAATGTTCAATGGGACCAACCGCTACATCATGACTGTCGCAGCTTGCCAGCGGGCCCCACTTTGGTAATTTTTGTCAGGGGCTCTTACTTTTACCTACTTGACCTGCGTAAAGCCCTGCCCACATATTCTCTACCAGTTTGTCCCACGGTTTTTTCTTCTCCAAACATATTTCTAAGTACAATATACATGTGGCCGGCCCCAATGTCCTAATTTTAACTACATGCACTTACCAGTTCGCTATGTGAAGTGCATTGGTTACTGTAAGATTTCTGGACGTCCCTTAGTCTTCTTGCTGGCCTATTGACTTTCAACACAGCACATAATTTAGCAATCGCTTTCAGAGGCAGTTTTTCTTACTTTTCACTTTTCTTTATTTGTGTTTTTTAAGTATATTTTCTCTTTTCATCTGACCTTTGACTGCATTATAGTTTGGTTGCTTTGTTGCACATCCCATGCATTTTCAGATGAACAGCCTTGCTTCCCCAGCCAAACTATGAAAGGGGAGTTCGAATTTTTCTTATTGAAAGCTAGTAACCTCTGTGGAGTCCTTTTTTGGGGGGAGGTGGGAGGTGGGTTAGGGGGAGGGGGGGGGGAGTGCGGTAGTTCAGCCACAGCTCATATGATGATTGCAGCCTCTCTACCTCATACCCTGCAGTATACGTTTACTGCAGAGCAGGGTCCCTTATGTTGTTGCAAGGAACTGTATATGGAGTGTGTATATTGAAGGCATATTTAAATGACAAAAATCTTTACGCAAGTTGCTTTTCAGCTTATATTGAATTTTAATATTGATTGCTTTTCCATGGTCACTTTCTCTTATATTTCTAGATGTGATAAAAACTGTTTGAAAAATATGCTTTCCATAGGATGTTTGTTATATAATACTAATAGAGGGTTAGGATTAGGATTATTATTTGCACTTAGTAGCAATGTCTGCACTTCACAAAGACTTTACTAGCAATAGAGCATTTTCAGAGTCATGTATTTCCTAAAGGCCTACTGTGTTTTTGTTCCCTTATGTTAGCCTAGCTGTCCGTAATAGCCAGGATTGACTTTGCACATTACAAATGAACTCCCTCGTTTTGTGAAACACATTTTATTTTTCAAATATGCTGCACATGTTTTATTAGTCAGTTCTTCTACTGGGATTGAGAAGGAACATTTCATACAAGGTCGGCTCTGTTTTCTTTGTGGGTGAACACAAACACCTAGACATAACAGAAAAATACAGCGACTGTTTTGAACATGCAATTCTTATCATATAAGCTGGTACTTATTTTTTTGAAAACAGAGGACACGGGGAGGAGCCAAGCTCGCGTCCGAGATGGCCGCGTTTTAGCTCGGCTCCGTTCGCTTTCCTGTCTGGAACGTCTATCCTGTGTCTTATCCTGCCCCGGGAAGTATTCTTTGATAGACTATGGAACTACGACATTTCACAGGCACTTACCGTTTGATCCATTTGTTCCTGGGTGCCGCGGATCCTGAGCTGCGCCCTTGTCTGCTTCGGGGCCTCCGGAGCGAGTGGGCCTGACACTCCTTGGCGGCGCCCGGGCGGGACGGAGCGCTGTGGCCGGCACTTGGTGGCGGTGTGGGTTCGGTCGGAGAGGCCGATGTGCAATTAGACCGGTAACGGCTATCCGGGCCTGGTCCGGCGGTCCTACGGCCTGGTGTTGGGGCGCTGCCTTCCATGGACGGGGTTGACCGTGTATGTGGCTCGTCTCCCCTTTGTTCTCCGGCCCGGCCATTTTGAGTCCCTCCGCCCGGACTCGGAGAACGGAGCCGGTGGCGTGTGGGGAGCCGGCGACTCGCCTTCTTTTGGTGGCCCCCCTTCCTGCTCTGGTAGTGCCTCTGCTGGTGGTCGGCTGTATCCTGTTTGCCCCGCTGGTGCCCGGACGGGGGTCGGAGTTTGCCGCGGCCCCGCCGGGCTTCTAAGATGGCGGCCGGCCCCATGTCTCTCGGCCTGGCCGAGACTGGCGATGCTGGTCCGCCGCATGGCACGTTTGCTGAATACCGTAAAGGTGATCCTACGCTTGGCGACATCCTCGCCGCCTTGCGCTCCTGGGGCGCTCCCATGGCCGCACCTATCATTGACCTGGAGGAGGATCATTTTGCCGGGCCTGCTGGGCCCCCCTTGGTTGGTGCGGCTTCATCTCTGCTGTGTGCTGCTGGAACTTTCCTGGAGGTCGTGGGCCCGGCGGCTGCCGTCGGAGTGGGTATACGGATCTCTGCTGCCCGCCTTCATCCTGAGTTCCCCCCTGTGCCGGGGGTCCGCCGGACGGGTCCCGTCCGGACCGGCCTCGTTGGATCTCCCTTTCCTTTTTTGCCTCGAATGGCCGAACGAAGATCCTGTGATTGCTCCGCCGGATCGGCTTTCCTCATATTGTCGCCGGAACTGTGCCTGCATTGCCTGATGTGGTTGCCGTCCCTTCTTGTTCATCCGGGTCGCACTCGATATGGCTTGTGTGGCTTGCCGATCGGACTCCCTGTTATTCACCTCCTGTTTCGCATGATTTGGTTCCTTGTGCGTTGGACGACTACAGCTTGTGATAAACAAGGACAGGGTTGAGATGAACTTGCCCCGGTGGACTATTATCTTGCGGTATGGTCGGATGATCCGTTTGTACTTGTATGACTATGTTCGATTCTCCTTCATGTTCCTGGAGTTTATCCTTGTGCTTACTATCTTCCCGTGGGCTCTGAGTATTTTCGGACGGGGGGGAGGGAGCTGATGGGGTTTTGATAATATGGCTCCTCTCCCGTTGTTCCTTCCCTGTTTTCCCTTCTTCTTTTTGTCTTTGTGGTTCTTTCTTACTTATCTCTTCTATATTTCGGGTTCTGATTAGGGCGACAGGCGCGCTGCCGGGGGGTAGGCCATAGCCTTCTGCAGGGGTGCAGGGTGGGATGTGCGGGGTGGGGGGGGGTCTGTCGTGTTGTGTTTTCCCCTCATTCTTTTTGGTTCTATGGCTCTTATGTATCCCCCCTTTTTTCGAGACGCGGTGTCGGCGTGTGCCCCCTGGGGTGTGTTTGCTAGCATGGGCCTTCTGGTATTCCTGCCGTCACTGTTTACTACGCATTCATTCCTCCTGTTACCATTAGTTCCATGTACCGGTCTATTCTCGAGTGCTTCGTTAGCCGTGGGGCGCGTGCAGTGATGCTGCATTCTTACTTCTCCCCCCTTTTTTTCCTATGTCCTTTTCCCCCCCCTTTTTTTCCTCTCCCCCCTTTTTCTTTCCTTCCCCGGGTTGTTGTAACAGAGGGCTCTTTGTTTTGCAATCCTAATTTTAGTTTTGTGTATTATTGTGTGTTTTCGTAGTGGTGGGAGGGCGCTGGGCAGCGGTTGCAATTGCTTATTATTGTGGGACTCACGTTCTGCCTTTACCAAAATGTAACTGTTCTTTTTGAATTTTCCTGTGTTTGATACTTCTGCTTGCTCGCGGCCCACCACGGCCCTCTGGACTTTACGGATTACCATTATTCTGCGACACCCTTTCTTCTATTATAAAATCAACCTTCTCTCATCCTGTTTGTGATGTTTGCTCAGTGGCTTTTTGCCTTTGCTTCTTGTATGGGTTGCTGTGCTATCCTCTTGGTGCTTCTGTATTGCCTGATATGTTTCTTTCATTGTGGTGGCCGGCCCGACGGGTCGTAGGCCCGTATCTGTGAGCGCTTTCTGTACAATAAAGGTTTTAAAAAAAAAAAAGAAAAAAAAAAGAAAACGGAGGACACATTGTCGCAGAGCAAAGGTCCAAAGATGAGAGAGAGCCCTGCTATTTGAGATGTAGATTAGCTATCAATGCATCTCAGTTATGGGGTCCCCCACTAATCCCAGAGATCTCTAGTATATCACTGTGCTTTTATTGTAAGGGTAGGCAAGCAGATCTGTCTTTCAATATGACAGGGCTTTTCATTGTGTACAGTATACTAATTGTGCTAATCAAATTTTTGACTTCCATGTCCTCTGATTGCAGCAGTGTTATAACACATTAGAGCACAATAGTTTCAATAAATACTGTAAGCATTCTTGGTGAATCTTTTCTGTTTATTGTGGTCGTGTACGAGTAAGAGAACACAAGGGGATGGCATGCTACTGCGATCCCTCAGAGGGATTTAACGGTTTATCTGGAAAGGTTAGGAGAGCAAGTAGGGCACTATGAGCTACTCTGGATTTGGGCCCATAGGTACTGATGTGGTATAATGGCCTCAGTTCCTATATACTGATGTTCGGTGTTCCCAGGCATACTTCTGTGTCTAAGCAGAATCCCTGCAACATCAGGTGTTTCATGGAGCACATGTAATAGGAATGCACTTGCTCAGTGGACTCTAAACCATTCCAGTGCAAGAGCGCAGCACCCTGAAGGGTCCACCCCTATGTTTATCTTAGACATGTTCCAGCAGACTCTCAATGTAAAACTATATAATGAGGCTTCTAATGAAGTCAAGTGTGGTGCATTTTTTGCATGGAGCCTGGACCATTAGGCTAAGGTGCCGTGTTGATGGTGCATATTATTTGGAATGTTATTCTGCATTCCACTGTAACCCAATGCTGTTATTTTAGGAGTTGTTTTATTTACATTCTTCAATTGCGGCACTTTCTGGCCACCTACATTTGTACTTTTAGGGATCGATCCACTTGTGCATCAGAGTTAAATTAAGCTGTGCAACACATTTCAGCAGCAGGTGTTATTGACAGATTTGTGGCTGTTTACACTCACAGATTTAAATATGCTGGATTCTCCGCACTTTCCTGCCCAGACCAGTGTACATGGGGTGAGACAGGCAAACCCCTTTCTTCTTTTCTTTTGAGGATTCTCCGCACTTCTCACTTCATGGATGAAGGTGAATGTGGGTGTTCTCACATAAAACAATGAGATGGCCACTAGAAATGCTTTTTACAGTTTTTTAGCCCATTTCAATGCATAAATGTACTTAAAAAAAACTTGAGACTGATTGTACTTTTGCGATAGAATAGGAAAAGAAAAGTTATCCAGTGATCAAACATATGCATTTATTACAGCACGGGACCAAAGATAAGCCTTATTCAACGGTTGTCAGCCAATACTCTTTTGCCCAAACAGAGGGAAGGGAGATGCCACACTGACCTTTTTTCTTAGATTAACCTTAAATTTGGTTTAGTGCGGGACTGTTTCCTCTGTATACTCTGGGACTTGTGACAGTCTTCATCCACGTGGAGTAAAACTAGTACATTCCCTCACTGGGTACAAGTCCAGGATGGGCTGTGATCTTGTTGGATTGAGAGATACCTCAGAGAGGAAGGTAAAATGACATTGATTCGTTTTGTTATGCCCTTGTGGTTTTTTCAGTAACTTTATTCCAGATTTACTTTGTGTAGAAAAAGCAATGAACTAGCTAAGTGATATTTGTATGTGTTTTTCCTTTTTGGCAAATGTAAGCATCTACTAAATCCGAAGGCACCCATGATCAAGGTTTGAGTCAACCAGCACCACTTCAGATATTTTGCTGGTCAATGTCTGCTCCGAGCATACATCCTGTAGCCAAGCACAATGAGAACATGTCAGTGATCTTGACTGATTAAATGAGCAGTAAAGCAGCATAATAAATCCAGATCTTTGTATTTAAGCTCCACAGTTGTGTATAATATATCCCCAGCACAGTGTGATGATAAACAGCAGCGGTTTCTTTATGGGGGCATTGCCCCCCTGTTTGTTTGTATGATATTAGAAAATGTGTAATAATTAAGATTCAATTTTTTTGCTGCCGAGCACGGCATGACCCGGACAAAGAAGTTGCATGAAGGGAGGGGGAAATCTCTGCTCCGAGCCTGCCTGCTTGATTGGTAGGTGCTGGGCCTCCTTTGGGTGAAGTGTGCATGTCAGTTTGGACAGGTGCCTTGCTCCAACCAGCCGACATGCGCACTTGAACCCTCCCAGGCTCTGCACTATAGGAGCACCGGGGGTTGTTGCTGTAGCCTCAAAGGCTCCAAATGAGAATTAGCAGCCCCTGACACAGCCAATGGCTGGGGCAGGGGCTGCCAACGCTCAGCCAATCCTTGTACTGCTGGAGTTGTAGGGGTGGGACCGGGCCAGGGAGGTGACATTGATGCAGCGGGATTACCAGCTTTGGTTTATTTCTAACATACCATACTCACCTGGGCCGATAAAACATTCATACAATAAGCTGGCAATGTTACGCTGGTGATCAGGATTATATTTACCTTAGAGTGAATTATACTTGTACACCATTTCTTACCAATACCTTATTACCTTATTTCACAATTTCCTTAGGTCGATAGATCAGGTTGTTAGCATAATAGGCATAAATAACATTTACCTTTATATGAATGACCACAGACTCAGGAGAGTTTTAAAACCTTTATCTATGCAATAATTCTGTGAGTCAAATACCAATACATGTCAAACACCTAACTTTTCAAAGAGAAATTATTATCTAAGTGAAGACATAAAGATTAAGTAAAATCTCATGACATTGGTACCCGGGATGGGTGGAAATGGAAAACGGTGCAAGGACATACCACACAGATTTATATTTACCTAGAATGGTGTGAGGGCCAACCCCTGGCCAAGGGCTTGGAAAAGGGACTCCCGAGTAGTCAGGAGCCAACAGTTCAGGACAGGTGCAGGCCAGGACAGGTAACCTCTTCTAAGTGCAATGCCTGCATTACACCCCTCTCTGGTGCTACTCTCCTCAATTCCTCCACTTCTGGATAGACAAATTATTCTCCTTCAGCGATCTCTCCGGCTCTCGTCTCTCCACCTCTATTCAATGTTCGTGAATCCCCTACTGGTGATTGGACAATGGGATGGGGAGAAGTCATCACACCATACTATGTAATGTCAATTTTCTTAGGTTCATTGTTCTATGTTCCTTCCCCTTACTTATTTTCCCATGCTTTATTTTCCCACCGCATTTCACATTGGGTTTACAACATTGTATGCAAAATTTGGTTTTCTCCTTCCCCTCTCCGGGTCAAGAGGTGCTGTTCCCAGGCGCATCTTCTGGTCACTGTACTTTTGGCAGAGTTTCAATGTTACAACGTGAAGTTTTACAGAGTTCAATGCGCTTGCGCCCGCCTTGGCAAGATGGTGCTTTCAGTCACCCTCCAGGCCCAAATATTAACTAATAATTAAGTCAAAGAAAAACATGTTAGAATACAAATATAAATGAATGCACTGTATGCTACTTATTCCTACTCTAATTCCCTTAATTTATTTTAGCTATTGCATTAGCAGTTTAGTAGGACAAGCAAGGTTTAGTTTCAGCGTAGCATGTGCATTAACATGTGAGATTCAAGCGGCCATTTTAAATACTACTGCGCAGCCGCAAAGATTTCCCACCAAAGCGAAAGACGTCATACGTAGATGCAGTAGACGCATTCTCAGAAGAGTTCCCACGTTTTCAGCAGCCATTTTTAGTCACTCGAGTTACTTGTTAGTAAAGCACATTTATAAGCTTCCCCTAGATAAAGTAAATGTTGTGTAGTGCAATTTTTAGTATTTACAAAACATGTTTGTTACATTATTACATATTATTTCGAGAGGATTGAATCCGAGCAAGTTTCTTTACGTACGAAACCTTGCTCCATCAACGTAATTGAACACGCAGGACTGGAACCTAAGATAAACAAGTCCCCAAGTGCAGCCCTGACTGCTGGACGTTTGCACAGCCACCGCTCTCACACTCATTGTCAAGCTCTGCCCGGGGCCCGTGCTGGAGGAGCCTGAAGGGGTTTGGTCTGCAGCTGGGATGAGGCACCCATGGGCAGCGTTGCATGGAGACGTCGCCACACTGCCTTCCTTGGGTGTTTCAAAGAGTCAGAGTACGGCCTCGCAGCCTAGAGTGTTTTCATCGCTGCACCTGAGTTGAGGCCGTTTCACCTGAACTTTGTGCACGGCAATAACAAAAGAGAGACAAATCACCTCAAAAGGTAAATTTATGGAAACAACCTGGATCCCAAGTTTCCTCCCTAAACATCCGATGTACCGTCTTTTATTTAGCTGCACTATCTATGGTGACGTTATCCCTGGCAAGGAATAAAGCTTTCAGGTAAAATTCCATGCTACGTGCCGTTATCGTGCATGTGCTGTTATTGTACATGTAAAGTGCATAGCGCGTGTGACTGAACTTATTAGTAGGTCCTGCCTACAACCCCTCACCCTAACGTAGGTTCCCCTGAGGCCTAACTTACTCCACCCCCAGCTAAGGGTGCAGCACCTCAGTGCCAGACACCACAAATCCCAACCCTCCTCACCCCAGATGTGCCAGGAATGCAGAGGGAAGGCACCCCCTCCTAAATTACAGCTGTAATTGGACCCCTGGTGCACCACTCACAAATGCTCTCCAGCTCCTCTCCAGTACCTTGACCACTGTGTCACCTACACCCGACATGCCGCCCACCAGGAGAATACATCCATCTAACACCTTCCTCGACACATTTATGCTGGAAAACCCTGAAGTGTAGTTTTATGAGGATAGTTTTTTTATTTCATATTGACTAGGTTCGTTTCAATATACAGTGTCATCAGCAATTAGTAGTGCCACAGATCTATCGAGCTTGAGAGGGTACGAATATACTCATAGAGTGTAGTGCTTTCTTTAAACACATTTGCTTTGTGGTGCTTGGGCCCTGTTCCCAACAAAATTGATGTTTGCGGTCTGAGGCTAAAAGCTCAATGCCATAGTGGGCTCCTAATACGGCCTGTGCATAATCGTGACATGGCCTACCTAAGTGATCATAGCTCCCCTCACCGGCAGGGCTTCTACACATGCCCATGCTCCTCGCAGCCTCTCTCCAGGCCTCCTCACATGCCCCACACTTTTTCACTCTCTGTCCACATGCCCCTGACTTCACATCACTTCACACTCTCTGTTCTGAGTCTCTGATCCCAACCTGCCTCCGCCCATGCACCACAGCAACCAAATCTCCACTATCCAAACTGTACACGTCAGCAAGGGCCTGGAGCAATCCTGAGAACCAACAACATAGAGAGGCAGCACCCTTTCTTCTTCAGGCGTGCCATTGTTGAGAAATAATTAGAATGAAGGTTCCGACAGACATGTCATGAGCAATGCATCAAGGAAATCATCCATAGTAGAAATAAAGTTGTATTGCTTTGCTTTATTTAACCCAATTTAACACTTGCATCTTCAAACATAAATGTGTGTAATTTGAGAGCCCCTTAAACCAGAGCAGCCATATCCATCCAGTCTGTTCATTATTTTGTTGCTCATTGTTAGAAATAGGATTTCTGGTTGGCTGAGGTTTGCGCCAAAGCCAGGCAGAAACCTCCACTCTAGTCAGGGCAAGGGAGTTACACGCCAAAGATTACCCCTGCTCACCTGCTTGGTAGCATGGCACGAGCAAAAGCCAGGCAGAAACCTCCACTCTAGTCAGGGCAAGGGAGTTACACGCCAAAGATTACCCCTGCTCACCTGCTTGGTAGCATGGCACGAGCAGTAAGGCCTATCTGGGAGGCAATGTGTAAAGCATTTGCGCACGCACCCACCAGCAACAACATCCCAGGTCCCCCACAAAAGTAACCCCACACAAGGTTATATCAAAAATAGCCTTTGTATTCTCAAAACACATCAGTTAGTAATCACACCTTATACATTGTGCCAACTGGCACGGGCAATATTTATAAGGGATTATGTACACCTGAAAGGGCCACATGGACCACTGTCAGCATCAGCACTTGGTAAAAATAGATAACTTGGTCAAGGTGAACTAAATCATAAACTTACAAGTAAACATAGGTCATAGAACGTACAGCCAGTAAACACTCATAATCACTGCACTTGCAACAGTCTGTGCCAAGAAATCCATCATGCAAAGAAACCCCCCACCAGTCTAACTACATTAGACCCTCACCCCCTACGTAAACCTTACACTAGGGGCGTAAATCACACAGGGAAGTATAATCTCCCTAACATAAACCTAAACAGGTAAAACAACCTCCTATGCATAAATCATATCTAGAGGCATCAAACAGGGTGCTCAAAACATACTATACACAGTACATTTCCTAACACCCAAAGCATTAGCACATGAATCACATTTAGCACATAAACCACATTAGGGCCTGTGCCCTATAAATGTAACAACCCCCCTGGCCAACTGGCCATTTAGGAAGGGGCTCAAATGCCCTATGTCCACATAGTCAGGGCTGCTGCCTTAAGCAGCGAAAGTCCAGGTTGCGCCACTGTGCCAAGCCTAAACGTTGCAACTGCCCACTACTTGCTGGGCAGCTGAAGACAATGAGGCCTAAACGCTGCAGCGGGCACTAAGTGCTGCGCAGCTGTGGAAGGCGAAGGAGTGCGTCTCACTCCTGGGTTCACAAATTTAAAGTCCCTAGAAAGAAAACCTAAATGGTGCAGCTGCAGCTGTGAAATACAAAAACTGTGACATGGGCCCTCACTGGCCCTCTGGAATAAAACTGCGCCACAGGTTGGAGCCCTCTAGGCTCTGGAACAAATCATGCGCAAAACGGTGGAGCCCTCTAGGCTCTGAACACAACTGTGCCCTGGTTTGGAGCCATCTAGTCTCTGAAAGATCACCATGCCCATGGAGCACTCTGCTCCTAAACTAATTATGCGCCCATCTAGATGCAGCACTGGCCCCCAAACACTGAAGCATCTCAGGGGGATCAGAACGGGCCTCTCGGGCCCCTCATGGGCTTTTTGCAACAATGGTGGTTCCTGGGCCACGCGGGCCCCTTCAAGAAATAGATGCCCCCATCGGTGGAGCGGCCCACTGACAGAGGGGGCCGCTCTAAATCAGTGCCTCGCACTGGCACAAGGCTCCTTCTGCTCCCTCAGGAGCGGAAACAGGGATGTCCCCCCCCCCCCGTCACCCAGCCCTGACTCACCGGGCTGTTGGCTGGGGGACAGGTCTCCTTCCTGCTGTACTCGCCGGGGCTCGCTCACTGGTGCCGGGGATCCAGGGGGCTCTCTCCTCTCTAGGAGAGCCCCGTACGCCGGCAGGAACACTTTCGGTGCGGGGCTTCCCTCTCCTCACGGGAGCCCCGCGCTGGCATCGGCCGTCGTCCCTCTTCACCCGAGCCCCCTCCTGGGACCCGGAACTTCTCTGGGTGCCGCGGGCAAAAGGCGGGGCTCTCTCTTCCGCATGAGCGCTCCGCCGACCTCAGAAACACTTCTCTTGCTGGCAACTCCGTGGGCGCGGGCTTCCTGTCGAAAGCAGAAGTCCCGCCCCATGACAGGCATGACGCTGCCTGACTTCCGGCCTGGGCCGATAGCGGTGATTTCACCAGCGCTGAACGCGGGGTAGGCTCCTGTAATACAATTAAAATCAGGTAACGGCCGGACTCGGGGTGGGCACCCGGAATTAAACAATCCAATGCGGGCACAATGCAAGGTAGGCTCCTGCCAACAAGACATCGCAATAGGCGGGGTGGGCACCCGCACTGCACCGACAAATGCAGCAATGAGGGGCAGGCTCCCCTAGCCACGGGGAAATCAGAAACAAAGCGCTTCCCAGGCGCTAGGGGAGAAAGAAACCCCAGCTCAACAGAGCAACTGGTGCAAAAGCGCTCCAAGAAGTCTTTGGCACAAGAGATGGAGCACAGCAGCTCCCAGCAAGGGAAAGTCCTCCAGCATCCAGGGCATCCAGGGGCTGGGCAGGGCCCAGGGAGGCAAGCCTTCCCCTGGGCCCCAGCCGCAGCACGCCCCTGGTAGATTCAAGTATCAGGACAAGAACTGGTTCTTGAGCACTTCGGTTTGCTCAGCCCCTCTGCCTATTCACAGGATGGGTCAGGGACATCAGACACACCACAGGGGTTGGAGCCAGCATTGTGGAGGGAAGGCCCAGCCCTATTCAGGTCCCAGGTGCACTCCTCCCTCCCATCAACATGCAGATCTCTCCATTCACAACCGGGGCAGACCCATCCTGACTCCTGGAGCCAGGCACACCAGCCAGCTCCAGCCAATCACAAGCCAGACAGTCAATTCACATTCACTGCACAGACATGCCAACTTCGAAAAGTGGCACTTCAACACTAGACGCAATAAATCTGCGCACACCACCACGCAGCATTTAATCTCATGAGTTTGCACATACCAAACTCGACCCTGCACTCCCCACACATCAGGAACTACCATGGACACACATATTCCCTATGCATTCCTATGGGAGGGCAGGCCAATCTCACCACACGCACTCAGAGAGCGCACGCACTTTACACTGGGACACAGTGTCAAAGTGTGCAGAGACCAGAAATCACTAAAATTATGTCATATCAACAGGCAAAAAGTTCAGGGGGTGAACCTGCTAAAAGGGCCAAGTCCAACACTCATTAAACAGACCCGCCAGGATTTGGCGATTTGGCGGTTTGCCGCGAAATCGACACTTTTGTAAAAATGCCACGATTTTAACAAAAGTTAGCCGAAATCCAGACATGCCCATTTAGCTGAAAACGTGTCTCAGAAGCTATTATTAACCATAGTTAAGGTCCAATGAGGAATGCATGAGATGTGTATTTCTTTGGATGAGTGGATTACCCACCCTTATGCTACTCCTTTCTTGGCATTTTCCTAAACAGACAGGCACGCATATGAAACTAAATAAACACGCATGCTTCCCCCCACCCTGTCCACCTCCCCTTGGCATCGCTAGCTCGTCCTGAGAGTATCTGGAAAAGTCCTCTGGGGACAGTAGTGCAGGCAGAGAGTCACGCACACGCCTGGGCACAGGGCATTGCCTGTAGGGAGCTCTCGCGATAATCATTATGGGCCAGTCAGCCTCGAGGCAGAGGGACAGGGCACAGGTGAAAGGCAGGGGCCAGATAAGCAGCATGGCTGAAGGGGGTACCTTATCTATACCCTGATAGGGTGGGAGGGCGCAAACATCCCAGCAGACAAGGGGGCATTCAGAAGTCAGGAGAGAGTGGGCCGGGTGAAAAGGATTCGGTGAGCCACGGCTCTGCAGTTGATAACCGGGAGAGGCTCTTAAAGAAGCCGGGGTAGCAATGGGTCCGGATGGATTACCGCTCCAATATCTAACCAGGTGGATTTGAGACGTGGTGGAGTGGGGGCAACAAGGAGGCCAACGACCCTTCAGGCTCGATCGCTTGATAAGTGGGAGGCCGAGCACGGCAGGACTCTCACACGTGCTATCGACTGGCCACGGTCCCTGAGCTCCAAGTTCTCCTTGACTTATTCTCCACTAAACGCTTATCACAACGTTATTATTTTAAATGGCCTTAAGTGCAGGAGGATGAAAAGAAGCTGCAAATCCCAGCGCGCCTGCATACTGAAAGCAATCGCCTCACAGCACCCATTCCACAGGACTATATGCAGATTAGTAGAGTGGGGGAGGCCAAACCCCCAAGAACTCCTTAAACTGGTGGTGTGGTATACATAGCAACGGCATTACCTGCTTCGGAACGGAGACACCTGATGCTGGCAGGTCACTTGATCAAATTGTGCGATCCTGGGCATGTATGTTTATATCTTTGTTAGCATGAGAAACAGGCAGCGACAGCATGATAAGTAAGTGCCTACATTGACTTCATTCCAGGCGGCTCCAGGTTATTCCACCCAATCAGAGTGTCACTTCATTTACCTTCTTACATTTAAAATCCTACTGTGAACATAAGGGAGAACCGGCGTCCCAACTAGTAACTTTGAGTTTTTAATGCAGCACTCAGCAAAGGGAGGGGTGGTAAGAGCCAATGTGTGACACTTCTTAACGTATCCCTTCAAGAGACAGGCTAGCAATATTAAAAGACAGGCCCAATAAGGAAGCTGGCGGGAATAATACACTACACATACTTACTTCAAAGACCTCCTCTGTGTCTGAAGAACACCTCATCAGAGACATCAGTTGCTGAAGGGTGCATATGTTTGTGTGAGTGGCTATCTGCCACTAGTGGGATAAGTGGGCATCGCGCTTGGGGTGGAAACAAAGTGTCTACATTGTAAATAAACCAAATATACATAGCTTCATTTTGTTAAATATCTCAAAAAGCTAAAATATCTGTGTTTGTTGTAGGAAAAATGGGCAAATAAAATGCCGCATAATTGCCGCTAAATTTCCATATTTGTGCCGCTAAATTTCCATTTTTGTGCCGCTAAATATGCTAATCCATGCCGCTTTTTCCTGGGGGGGTCTGATTAAATAGGACCTATTCAAGTTCTCAAGCACAACTTCTGAACAGCATATAAACAGATGTGACCAAAATCAGACATTTAGCAAACAGCCAAGGCTAACATACTCAAATCCGAGTCCTGTAACTGCCTGATCTACTGGGCTGGACCCCAGTGTCACTGCACCTTCTGCCTTAGTGATACCTAAGCCGTGATTGGCTGCATGAGCCCTGTTGATCGTGTGTCCCTCTCTAAAACTCTGCTTACTTGTATCTGGAGTGCGTTGTTTTTGCCTAGTTATGTTACCTTTAATTTTTGTCTCTAGCTGTCTTTATAGTCTAAGTCTCCCCAAACCATTACAGTTTTACTTTAGGCTGGTTGTACTAAAATGTGACCTTACGTGCCATTACATTACAGAAATCTGGGCACGCGGTGAACACGGAGTAGGAAAGATTGCAGGCTTTTTCCCATGGTCTGTTTCCTGCTGTTTTGTGTGGGGCTTCCACTTTTTCCCATGATAGCACAATAAAAATAACTCGCGCTCGCGCTTCCAAAAGTATGCCTGGATTGTGTTCTGTGTGGCGATCTAGTGTTTCGCGGGTCTCGGGCGAGACCCGGAAACACTATCACACTATGTATCACCTTCTGGCCAGGCGTGGCCAGAAGGCTATAAATAAACGGGGGGGAAGTTGCTCGTGACTTCCGTTCCAACTAAGTAACCCAGGTGTTGTGTCCAGTAATTGTGTGTGCCTTGTACTTACTAGTAGGCCCAGCTGTAGCATTCCCCACTCCTTTACACTGGCGACGAAGGTGGTCGTAGCGGTGACAGGACCCTGCCGGAGAGGGGGACGATCCCTGTGTTGCGGTGTCGGCGTGACCCAGCCCAAGGCGTGCTCTGCCGTGCAGGACAGAAGGCAGGAGAGGAAGGCGTGCTCTGCCGTGCAAGACGGAAGGCAGGAGAGGAAGGTACCGCCGTCCGCGTGTGCACCGGAGCGCAGCGTGAGTGGAGCTGCGTGGAGGCCGGTGTGCGGCTACACCTCTGCGGTGAGAGGTGCGACGGTGATCGGCAGTGCAGCGTGAGGGCCCGGTCGACGTTTGAGGTGGTTCGCGCATGTGCAGACTCAGCGAGGCCTGCCCCAGCGTCGGAGACGCGCGAATAAGCCTCAGTCTGCCAAAAGGTGTGTGATCTGCGCAGGAGTGCTCCGCTCCTGCGATATGTATGCTGCATAGTTGAAGTGAGGTGGTGGCATAATCGAAGGGCACACAATCAAGCATTGGCACATACAAAAAAAAATAACAAATAGAGGAAAAGTGTTGTTTTGAACAACGTCCAAGGATATACACGGTAAACACCAAGTGGCGACAAGACGCACATATGAACACGAGCAGAACCAACCAGGAAAGATTGGCTGCATAACAAAGACGGACACACAAGACCAGGCCTAGGTAGTCATAACAATGTCAGTTGTGCAAGATGCCGCAGCGACAGGAGGAGCTCAGCAGGCAGCAGCCCCGGCACCGGAAGCAGGGCAGGCAGGACAACAAGCAGTAGGTCCAATTGTCCAACCGTCGCCACACTCCCAAATCAGCCCGATACCACCATTTAGGTCGCTGGCTGACCCAGGCACAGCAGCGCCAAGGTGGGCAGTGTGGCTGAGTCGGTTAAATAACTACTTCACGGCTACGAGGGAAAAGGACAATGAAGGGAAAAGATCTTTGCTCTTGCACTTTGGGGGTGATGAACTGTACAAATTATTCTCACACCTACCGAACACTGGAGCATCGACAGATTATAATGCTGCTGTTCAAGCGCTAAATGCACACTTTGATCCGCAATTGGATCCTCATTTCAAAAGATTCAAATTCAGACAGTCCAGACAAAGGGAAGGAGAAACGATGGATGCCTTTCATGCCAGACTTAGAGAACTGATAAGCACGTGTCCAGACGATGATCAAACGAAGGAAGTAACAGCACAGCTAATTCAAGGATGCAGGAACAAACACCTTAGGACACTGATACTGAGACAACCCCGCATAACATTGGATGAAATATTAATGTTAGCCAGGTCTCATGAGCTGTCAGATGCACGAGCCACGGCGATGGAAGCCGCCATTAACCCCTCAGCAAGCGCGGAAGTGACAGTGAAGACAGAAAGGGTGGATGCCATGCGGAGCAGCAGTCGTGGAGGAAGAGGAAGATGGCCGACCAGGACACAGCGGCGTGCGCAATGTGGCTCCTGCGGATATGAAGAACACAACCAAGATGGCTGCCCTGCACGTGGCAAGACGTTTGACAAATGCGGAGGATTTAACCACTTCGCCAGTGTCTGCAGGGGTGGTGCCAGAGGAAAATTCAGAGGACAAGGAACCGTCAGGAAGAAAGTGCCGTCTAAAGCGGTCAGACAACTTGCCCTGGAAGAGGTATATGATGCGCACTCGTCGAGGGGGGGTAGAACACCATCCCGCTACCCGCAGCGGCTAGACGACTCGTCGACGGAAGATGAGGAAGAGTGCTACTACGTATCATTCGTGAGTGAACTTAAGAGGAGGCGAAGAGCACAGCCAAAGTGTCAGATTCAAATCGATGGATCGACGGTAACTGGAGTTATAGACACTGGAGCAACGATCAATGTGATGGGCATTCAGCATTACAAGGCGCTAAAACCACGCCCACAACTGGTACCATCGAAAGCTCGTATCCCCACATATGGCAGCAAGGCGCCGTTACCCCTGCGAGGAAAAATGACTGTGCAAGTAAAAGCCGAAGATCAAGAGTTGACGACCACATTTCATGTGATTGACAAAGAAGCGGATTTGTTGGTCGGCAGCCACACGGCCGAGGACCTTAAGCTAATTGCCTTCGCTAATGCTGTTAAAGCGCTGCACACGGAAGAAATCCTTTGATTGTTCCCGTCCCTGTTTCAAGGCCTAGGGACCATCAAAGACCGCCGGTCAAACTACACATTGACAAGGCCATACAACCTATAGCATTGCGGCACAGGAGAATTTCCTTTCATCTGAGGTCGGCTGTGGAACGAGAGTTATTAACGTTGGAAGAGCAGGGAGTGATACAAAAAGTACCAGGACCGACACCGTGGGTATCGCCCATGGTAATCGCTGAGAAACCCAAGCAGCCTGGCAAAATTCGCATATGCATCGACATGAGGATGCCCAATAAAGCGATCAAGAGGGAGAGACATCTCACGCCCACAGTGGATGACATACTAACAGACCTCAACGGAGCACAATGGTTCTCCAAATTAGACCTAAATGCGGGATACCATCAACTAAAACTAGCAGAAGAAAGCGGTTACATCACGACGTTCTTGACGCACTTAGGACTGGGGCGATATAAAAGACTCAACTTTGGCATAACATCGGCGGCCGAAATCTTTCAAAACGCCATTAAAGAGATCTTGTCTGGATTGAGTGGAGTCTTGAATGTCAGTGATGACATACTCATCCACGCCAAGACTAGTGAAGAACACCATAGGAGGCTGAAAGCTACGCTTCGGAGACTCGCTGAGTTTGGAGTCACGTTGCATAAGGACAAGTGTCAATTCTTCAAACAGTCCATAGAGGTCTTCTGATACGTCTTTGACTCTGAAGGAGTCAGGGTAGACCCTCGGAAGTCAAATGCCATCAAGTGTGCTCCAGCCCCAACCACCGCGTCGGAGGTGAGAAGCTTCATGGGCATGGCGCAATATTGTGCCCGGTTCATCCCGCAGCTGGCTACCATAGCCGAACCTCTGCGGAATCTGACAAAAAAGGAAACCCCCTGGAAATGGTCTCAACCAGAAGCCGAGGCTTTTGACAAAGTAAAGGCAGCATTGTTAGACAGCACCACAATGGCATATTTTGATACAGCAAGACAGACTGAAATTGTGGTGGATACCAGTCCTGTTGGTTTGGGCGTGCTATTGACACAAGAGTCAGAGCCTGGTGTGTGGGTTCCCCTGGCGTTTGCAAGCAAGGCCCTCACAGCGACGGAAGCGAGATACTCACAGATCGAGAGAGAGGCGTTGGCAGTGAAGTGGGCTTGCAATCATTTCCACTTATACATTACCGGCCAACCCTTCAGGATGGTCACAGATCATCAGCCGTTGATACTTTTGTTTAAGGGAACAGCACCTCACCCGCCGCTGAGAATTGAGAGATGGGCGATCCAGGTCCAACATTACCAAATGGATCTAGTCTACAGACCGGGAGCAAAGAACCCGGCGGACTTTCTGTCACGACATCCCCAGGTAGAAGTAAGTGAGACTCCTGACCAAGAACTCAGTACAGAAGAATTTGTGGACATGGTGTCACAACTGTCATGTCCCCAAGCAATGGCAGCGGAAGACATTGTAACTCAATACGACCATGATGTAGTTGTGGCACGAGTAAAGACAGCAATTGACACTGGATCATGGGAAAATTTCCTGCGTAAGGTGAGTGACTGGAATGAAGCAGATCGTATTCGGCTGTCCCAGTTCTGGAGGGTGCACAATGAACTCAGTAGAGCAAACAATGGACTCATTCTTCAAGGGTCGCGGGTAGTGATCCCGAACACTCTTCAAGATCGAGCGACCTTATTAGCTCATGAAGGACACCAAGGTACAAGACGAATGAAAGCTAGAATGAGAGAAAAGGCGTGGTTTCCTGACATGGATGAAAAGGTGGACAATGTAGTTAGGAACTGTCGTGCATGCCAGTTGACCAGTTTGCCGGATACCCCTGCACCTGTCATAACGGAAGAGCCGTCTCCAGCACCCTGGACCTGGGTCAGCCTGGTTTTTTGTAGTTTTCCTGACGGGAGAGTGACTGTGGTACTGGTAGACAGTTACACCAAATACCCAGTGGTTGAAGTAGCACCATCTACCAGCTTCATAAATGTCCAACCGATCCTCAGCAAAATATTTGCGATGTTTGGTATTCCACAGGTGGTCAAAACGGACAATGGCCCACCGTTTCAAGGAAACAAATTCAAAGAATTCCTGCAAAAGTTAGGGGTAAAGCATCGTCGAATCACACCCCAATGGCCGCAAGCCAATGGGGAAGCAGAACGATTCATGAGGACTGTCAATAAAACACTGAGAATAGCAATGGTAGAAGGGAAAGATCCGGAGACAGCACTACAACTTTTTCTGAGGGAGTATAGAAGCACTCCTCACAGCACCACCCAGAGATCCCTGTGGTCGTTGATGTTTGCAGGACCCCGTCATGACCTGCTGCCGACTGCAGAAAACTGGATGTCTGAACCATATACACCGGCCGCCACTCAAGCGAGGAGAAGACGGACGAACGAGAGAGCAAGCAAGAAAAGGCGAGCACAAGACAAGGAAATGATCCCTGGAGATTTGATGTTAGTGCGGACACAGAGACCTGGAGGAAAGTTTTGCACTCCCTTTGAAGTCGAACCGTGGAGAGTCAAAGCAACGAAAGGCACAGCTGTCACGGCACAGAAAAGTGGAGAAGAAATCACCAGGAATGTCTCATGGTTCAAACGGATCCCATCTGTTTCTGAAACCACTCCAGCGTGCGATGAACCCGGTGATGAAGTTGCAGGCCCATCTGACAGTACTGGTGATCCGGTTGAGAGTGGTGAATCCATCGGCGCACCGCCATCTCCAAGGAGGGAAGAAGTTGAACCTCCACCAGCCAGGGGGCGAAGTTTTCACAACCTTCGACCTAACCCCAGGCCCAACCGGAGGTTGGCCGATTTTGCATGTTGACTCACCAAGACTATTCGTAACAAAAGAAAAATAAATACCAAGGTGGGAAGGGATGTGGCGCTCTAGTGTTTCGCGGGTCTCAGGCGAGACCCGGAAACACTATCACACTATGTATCACCTTCTGGCCAGGCATGGCCAGAAGGCTATAAATAAACGGGGGGAAGTTGCTTGTGACTTACGTTCCAACTAAGTAACCCAGGTGTTGTGTCCAGTAATTGTGTGTGCCTTGTACTTACTAGTAAGCCCAGCTGTAGCGGTCCCCGCTCCTTTACATTCTGGAGAATTAATGTTAATAATTAATCAATCCACAACAGAAATATTCAAAGTGTCCAACACTCAAATGCTCAAATAAGAATACAACTTTCGGGGGAATGATGGGGTCCCGCACTGGCTTACTCCATCAGTGTACTCCTTTCTCCACTTTGGCCTCCAACAGCCTCGCTTTTTGATTAACATTTTAGGACCACCACTCCAAGAATGCATTGGAGCTGCTAAATGAACACTTACGACTGGAGCCTGCTGTCTGAGTTGACATACAACCATCTGGTAGCCAAGCACACTCTTCCCCCTACAGGCAAACATACAGGGGCTTGAAAGCAGCATTCTTTTGTGAACTCTTACTTAACAGCGCTGAATTTATCTTGCTAGGAAGGATTAATGACCGTGATGCTATTGAAACTCATGCCCTTTACATTCATTGAGCTTCTTTCCTGTGCTGTGTACACAGAAAGGACCTGCAGCGACCAGAGGGGCGGAGGCAGGAAGAGCAGATACCGTTGCCATATGTGTAAAATAACACGTTCAATTCAAAAGCCTTTGAGTGTCAGCTGTCATGAGCCCAGCCCTGTGTGTAGAAAGATGTCAAGGCTCTCTGTGCTCTGGAACCATTTCTTTCCCAACACAAGGCAAACGCTCTTGGGAAACAAATGTCATCTCACTGTGTTTGACTTCTAGACATTCTGTTGAAGATCCGTAAACCTGGATCACCCAAGGTTGCCATCCTTCTGGTGCATGTGCCAAGGACAGGCTGGCAGTGCCACGCTCTAGGACACACACAACGAAGATGGGACTGTGCCAACTTGTACTTCCTCAGTAGATTTCATTTGTAAAGGTCTATCAATAAATAAGGAAATCTGTGAGGTACTCAGCCTAGTTATCTCAAAGTCTGCTATCAAGTTCTGTGTTTATACTGAATAAGCAGCTACATACGTCATTATCATATGAAATCTTTTTATTGATGTCATAACTACACTTTCACTATTGCTTTACTAACCTTCTTGCTTTCTCAAATTTGCTTAAAAATGCAGCATTTTCCCACTCTTTTTTCAAAATGTTTTTAGGGGGAGAACCCACCGAACCTCCCTTATGACAGCCTGGCTCGCTCGCTCACCACAGGTCACTCATCCTGAACATTTATGTCCTACCACTTTCAAATGTCACTAGCCGCCACTGATGGTACGTGTGATTACATTCTCTCCTAATGGCTGGACGTGGCTTTTGCTGGTATCCAAAACCTTCAATCAGAAACAGTTAGGCATGTACTCCTGTCAGGAGTAAATCCTCTACCATGATTTGGAATCGGAAGAGAATGCTGCCTGGGGAAAAAAGGAAAAAGTATAATTGCACGTAAAAGGAAATTAACAAAACCTTCAAAAGAGTGTGACTGCAATCCTTCAAGCAGCCCTGATTTCCAAGATTTTTGCTTTCCTAGGAAAACCTTTGTGTATTATTTTCAGTATGTCATGAGGAAAAAACAAACAGCCTAAATGCGAATGTATGTTTTTGTGATTGAAAGCTGGAAACCTGGCCACCTGAAAACCTCTGCTTTCTAAGATGCACTTTCAATTCTGCGTCAGATTGACAGTGTACAATTTACAAGTGATGGAGGGAATGCTTGCATGAATCTCAGCCACTGGTAATTACTTAGGGCTGCATCCCAATCCATCATAGTTTTGCACTACGTGCCTCCTCCGTTTGGACCCAGCCATATGAAAATCAGTCTTTACCCAGCTCTAGTGAGAACAGTCCATCCCGGGCTGTCAGGCATATAGCCTGAATTTGAGATTTTGATAGTTGGTAGGAGTGCCAATCAATGGGGGGGGAACTCTCTCAGTGGCTAGTGAGCTTGGTCCCTGGTCTACCCTCTGCCCACATTGAGCTTCTTAGAGTAAACATTGATTCCAATCTCCAGATGACTACTCATGTTGCAGCTGTCATCTCGCCTTGCATCTGTCTCCAGGCTGAACAGAATCCTCCCTTACTTGGCCTTGGAAAGCCAGTGGGCAGCAGTCTCCACCTTAATTGTATCCCATCTCGATTACTGCAGTGCAGTGTATATTGGTATAGATACGATTTATTGATCGATTCCAAATTCTTTTAAACCAAGCAGTCCACCACATTCCCCTTTCTCTGTGTCACGATAGGGCATTCACTCTTCTGAACCAGATTTAGAGGCTTCCACCACAATTCTGTGTTCATCATGCTTTCTTAATTCTGCCCCTACTTTTTGGGTCCTTCTGTATTGTACTTCAGACAGCCGTGCTTGTCTAATCTCACTGAGCTGTATGCTACTTGTATTTTTAAAGCAAAAACTGCCACGATGCCTTTTCCTATCTTACTCACACTCTGTGGAGTGCTTCCCTCTGCAGTTTAAGACTAGAGGCTCTCATCTTGCATTAAACAAAATATATCTAGTTTCGGACAATAATCCGTTTTCATCTGACCTTCTTACCTAGAGCCATGAGACCTCCAGGAATAAGAGCTCTTGGCACAACTTTTCTATATAGGATAGCATATCAGACAATGTATAAAACAACCGCAAGCAGCTTGGTGTTTCTGCAAACACTTGGGGCCATTAGTGGACCTGAGCATTTTCAATGGCGAGATGTGTCACGCTGCAGGTTGACATTTATGACCGTTACTAGATCTCTGTTCACCACCATATCCTTTGTAGCGTTCAATTGAACGTTTTATAACTGGCAGCTATGGGAGAATTTGCATAGTTTTTTTACAGTCGGAGATGTACATAGTTTAGTTGACAATAATGTTAGCCCTCAAAAACTGTATAAGAACAATGAATCCAGACCCTGTTGCCCTAAATCACGTGGATACTATTGAGCATGGTCTTTCCCTCTTGTAGCACTTCCTAGACTCCTCTATTTGTTTAATGATCAGTAACATTCGGTTTGAAGGTATGGGCAAAGTAGGCAAGTGCCAGGGACTCCACATCCAAAGGGACCCTCTGGTAAAGTGATAGGGCAACAGGAGTCCCTCAAGAACAGTGGTGTGCATAAAACACAGATACTTTTGTATTTGACAGCTGGGCATGCCTGCTTCAAAGAAGCTTTCTATGCATGCTTGTCCTGCCCAACCTTAACCCTTGCAATTAAATAGAAACATCGGGCCAGATTTACAAGGCGATTTTTCAGTCACAAACTCCCCAATTTGCAGTTTTCCACAGCAAACAAATTCTGCAGTGTTCTAAACCTTTTTTAAAAGTCAGTGACTTTTTACTGACTCCTGAAATATGTTTGGAAATGGACAAGACATCGCTATTTGTACAGGATGTGTTGTAGACTTTCCTTCCAAATAGCAGTCCCTAACCATGTGTGTCTATGGTTTAGGACAGAAAAAGCGGTCATACTGAAAAGTTACTAATCCTCAGGTAGGGGTGGTGGCTTTCCCTTTCTGTGAATGTAAAAAAAATAATTGTTGGGAGCTATGCAGATGTCCAGGAGACTACTGAAAACTCTCAAATCAGCATAAAAAAATTTCTTTTTATAAACAGCTTGGTTTCCTTCAAAGAAAGATGAGCGACATTAAGAAACAAAAAGTTTGCTTAATTTAAATGGGATCAGACATGATGGCCGGCTGAACACAGCACACCACCATGCCTGTGATCGCCTTCAATTGTAGTGAGCTATAATTTGCGACCTATCCCACTAATATTCATGAGGTAGGTCAGATTGAGACCCACTATTGTTTTGGTTTGTAAGAAATATTTTACTTATTAGTAGATAAGTCGGTTCTTAAAAATCTCTTCTGACCCCTGTCTACCTTTCTCTCACAACCTCCCCCCTCTCCACTTTCCTCTCCTTCATTCTGCCTATGTTTCCTCTACATTACCACTTTCAAGGTAGTTATCCTTTCTCTAAATCTACCCTTGTCCCCTCAGTACCGCCGCTACTCACTCTCTGCAGTTTCTTCCCTTTCTCAACTCAACCTCTCTTGCTAACCTCTCTCTACTTCTTCCTCATATGCATCTCTCTATCTCACAATGGTCTTTCTACCCCACACTCTCTCTCTTTCTCTCTCTCTTTCTCTCTCTCTCTCTCTTTGTCTCTGTCTCTCTCTCTACCTTTCACCTTTAGCTCTCTTTACTCTTCACCTTGCTGCCCCTACCCTTGTTTCTGCTTCACTCCACTCTTTACCAGGCCCATCCTTACATGCCTCTTCTCATTTTCCCATCTATGTACCTCATCCCTTTTTTATCTTGCATATTTCTCTCGCTACCTCATCTGTTTATCTGTCTAACTCAACCACTCTTTGCGTCACAAAGTTCACTTACATAACTCTCTTTCTGCCTTACTTATCTCTCTACCTCACACATCAGTATACCCCACCCCTCTGCCTCTCCATCTCTCTCTATTTCCTTATCCATTTTTATTTCTCTCTCTAGGCCACTCTAAAACCTTCTCTTTCTTTCTACCTCTGTCTCTTCTTCCCTCTTCCTCTTTTTTTATTCCTATGCCCCCCATATAATTTGCACAGTACTGACGAAATGGTACAAGTGCATATGATTTTACTATTACCATGCAGTAATATTGCAACAGCACCATGCACTCACTAGTGAAACCTTAAAATGGGGAATTATCTCACCATTAGAAAAAACAGAATGACACATAGCTGCTGCTGCAGCCAAAGTCTCCTGCAACTTTTCAAGCTCAAACCAGGTTATCTCATACCCAGAAAGCCTACGTTTGGAAAACCCTAAGAACTCAGTAACAGTTTGAATGAAATTCCAAGAGGTCGTTCTGCTTCTCCTGACTCATAATCAGGACCTAAGTATCTTTTTCTCTTACTACCTCACCATTCTCTTTTTAACTTACATATGTCCCTAGCACACTTATCTTTCAATCTTAACTACTTTTCCCCTTCTACTTCTCCTGTGCCATTCTTTTACCTTTCTGCCTTACGCCTGTCTTATATGCCCTCCCATTGCTCTTATTCAATAGAGCTGAAGGTCAGTGTCTAGTTGAAGAAGTATTCACATAGTAAGAGAAGAGAAGAAAAAAAATCCAGGGGCAGAGAATTAAGGAGACAACTATTCACTTTTACCCAATGCAACAGTGAAAATCCTTGTGGCCATGTATTGATATTCACATTGCATTGTCCCTGCCAGGTTTGAAGGGAAATTTACTAATGAACATACATAATTTAAAGCCACAATTTCAACTGCATTAGTCCATTAGCATCCACTATGTCACCCTTACAAGATAGAACAGGGGTTCGACATTGAATTCCATACTAAAATTTTGTTGAAGCAAGACCAAAAAAATCTAGTTCAAAGCGCCAGAAGAAATGGATTTATCAGTGTTTCAAGCTTTCTTTTGGCCTCTAATTCTTTTTGGCTGGTTTTTGCATGCCCCGGTTTCTGAAAGTTTAACCTATAATTCAGTTTTGTTTAGCATCACAAGAGGGACCTCAAAACGGGTAATGTATTCAAATTTGCTCCAAACCGAAGGCCCCAAAAGATGGCTTGAATAAGGCCACAAAAAATCTTAAGATGGAAATATAAGAAATCTAATCAATTCAAACCATCTTGGATTGATTTTGTAAAAAAAAAAAAAGGTTTATGTAGTTTTTTTCCATTTTCTTACCTTTATGCAAATAGTACTGTGCATGTAAGTGACATCGGGTCGGAGTAAGGAGAGAGTGCGGTTGCCGTTTGTAAACAGGTCTGGGAGAGCATCGGGTATAAGAAAATAAAGGAAAGAGATTTGCCCCGGAGGAATGGTCGTGAGTGGTGATTTTTCTCCCTCTAGATGAGATTTGGACCCATGAATTGCTTTTTTGGATTGGCTAGCCTGATTAAGAGTTGGATATCAGACACTTTGATTTCGCCCTCGTCCTGAGGAGGCCAAGATATCGGCAGGCCGAAACGCGTCCGCATCGACATGCTTCAAATTCATAAGATGAGTCTGAGGATATTACTTTAATTATGAGATTTTGACTCCTCACATTCGCTGATTTGTTGTTCTTGATTGATTAGAACTGATTTTGTTGAAACAGGACTACATCTTAGTGTACTCCCTAAATAAGTAGGGGGGTACAGTTCTTTTTGAGTACGATTCTTTGGGTGAAAAGAGTTCACTTATTTAAATGTAAAAAATTGTGTTTTGTTGTTTGTTGTCAGCTGTACAGATTGGATGTAGATATTTGTGTATATATGTGTAAATGAGATGTTACTGATGGAACCATATAAAAGCATGGATTTGTATGATGGATTATTATAAATAAAATTGATAATCCTGCCTCTGTATTAGGTATGCAATCATTGATATATATATATATATATATATACACTTGATGTAGAGACTAATGCTCTGAATATAAGGGAATTTGGAGTCCCTTATGATTTAATTATTTGATGATCTATCCCTCCCGACCCACTTTTGCTTATTGCAGTGCTGTAACTGACATGCAAGCAGTAATGTTTCATCTTTTGTCAAACACTAATTATCTAGTACTCATGCCCTCAACTACGTCTTCTTTGATTCTGCTCAACATTGGGTTCTGCCTGGTTTAAAGGCTGTGCCTGATCTACCGTTACAGCTTGTGATGTGTATTGTTCCAACCTGCTCTGTGTGCATGCTCCGTGTGCCTGCTCCCCCAATCATTTGCTGGCAACTCTTTTTCAGTATCCTGGTTCTTCGTCCTAGTGTTGCACAATAGTACTCACTTTATTCAATCCCAGCCTCAAACATATGTTGCCTGAGTACTCTAACACTGCTGAAAACATTTATAGGTTAAGTGTAGTGGGGCCAATTAGTTCCCAAAGGGTTACTCTTCCAAAGTTACACTATCATTGTATTGTATTCTAATTGTATTTATATAGTGCTTACTACCCCATACGAGGCGTCAAAGCGCTTTTTCGGCGAGTAGCACGCCACTCTGGAACCCATAAAAAATTAGTGGTGAATTAGTATAGTGAAATATAAAATAATTTGGGCGGTGGATAGGTTAGTCTGTTATTTGGATTGAGAAGGATAGTGGAGGGATAGAAGAGGGAAAAGGTTTGCATTTATATAGTGCTATTACTCCTGATGGTGTAATGTTAACGGTTTCATCAACCACTAATGTGAATACATAAAACTTAGGTGTGCAAATAGCTTCATAAATTGGGTTCAACTGTAGAATTAGTTAGAAATTAATATAAATATTGTAGGATCCTTATAAACAATAGTGATATGATGAGCATTACCAGAGGCACTTGTACCGTTCGAGTTCAGTTTATTTATTGCTGATTAATTAGTCTTAAAATAATCAGTTATACTTACAAAATAATCAAACTATCGATCAAATGCCATTTCAAGAGGCTTACCTAAATGAACCATTCATATTCTGAAATATTCTACTGCTCGACGTTAAAAACATCTAAAGCAAACTAATTACTTCCATGCATCATAAAAGCGAATTTACAAAATATATTCTTGTATTATTCAATTATATGGTCCATAAATTTAACACAACATTCTATTATTAGTGCCACTTAACACAAATAATGTTGCTTCCCTGCAGGAGCAAAACTGTTTCTGTTAAAACAATGTCTTAGTCATCTGCAACGTGCGTTTAATAAATGGGATCAAATACAAATTATATGTATCAAATTGTATCTTTCTGCATTACATAAGCCACAACCTACCTATGTGGGCAATTCAAAAAACTCAAACACTAGAGAACAAAATCTAATAAACTTTGTCCCAATTCTGTCCAAAAGTGTCTGATTTAAGTATGTTGGTAGCATACCTGAACAATAACTATTAATAGTATTCAAAGACAACTTTTTCAATTGACCTCGAGCAAGTCTAAGCACCATGATCTATTAACTGCCAAAGCCTTGGCTGCTGCCTTAAACACATATACACTTTGTTCTAGCGGTAGGCCTGCCAACAAACAGGGAGAAGCTGTGCACAGGCCCTGAAAATATGGGACATGTAAATCATGCAACAAAGGTCATGTTAAAATACGATAAAGTATCCGCCAAATGTGTTTAAACAAATCTGTCTCTTTAACATACGGAAGCGATTCACCTTTGCATATGAGATTATATTACTCTAATGATAGTTTTTAAACATTAACTTAAAAACATTCCTCCCCCCTCCTCCCTTCTGTGTGTCATTAGTGATCTAAGAGGCAAGTCAGCTAGCGTGTATCCTATATCGATCTTTATTACAAAGAGAGCAACATTATAGTCTATTTAACAAGATACACCAGTTCTTATACAGCGCACGTCGTGAATGCACATGTTTGAAGGTTCTCTAATTTGTGATAATGAAGAAAAAAGAAGCTCTGTGGAATGCATTATTTGCCTAGAATTACTCAATTTGTCCCGGAAAAGCTGGATTTCTTGTTTCACATTGTGCATTTGAGCAGGGGCGGCCTTAGGCATGTGCAAGCTGTGCACCTGTACAGGGCCACCAAACTCCATGGGCCACCACGGCAATATATATCCTTAATATAATAATCCTCTGAGGATGGATACATATTTGCATGGCAGCCACTGGCAGGGATTTGACGGCCTCCGGCTCTGTTCCACTTCCAAACACCCTGACCCCCCTTCACTGACCTCTGCGCCTTCGTTCCTCCTGGTTCCTGATTGGCTTCTTTTTTTTCCCTACCCACTACTAGCCCGCTGGTACCTTCCTGAGCTCCGGGGGGCTCCGCCCTGCCTTGACCCCTCTTCCGGGGCCCCCTACCTATGCTCCCTGCCCAGGGCCGCCATGAGCCTAGAGCCGCCCCTGATTTGAGCCACTAGATTGGTATCTTTCTTTCCCCTGTTTTACTTCACAGGTGTAATCTTTGTCTTTAATTGTTGTGTATGAGGTTAGCGCTTGTGTGATAGGCATGCCACATGAAAGCTCAGGTCATTTTGGGCTCGAGGGTCCAAGAGACCTCGAGCCCCTCGAGCTGAGCCAGTCATCTGGCTCGAACACAGCTCGAGCTTTCGGAGGCTTGCCCACCGCGACTTTGTGCCATGTTCCGCTAGTTCTCCATATAAAGGATCTTTATAGACACCCTGAAATAAATCATCCAGGGATTTGTTTGGTCATCTCTATTTGGTCATCTTTTTTAATGTCTTTACTGATTTTTTTAATAGTTAACACCAACAATGTACGTTACAATTTACTGTTATCTATTGCTATACTAACAAGCATATGCCAGTATTATTGCTGCAAGCTACAGTAAAATCTTTTCTTTTGGGGGGCAGATTTTGGAAATGAGGAGACCGCCACTTTCTATATTTTGCACTACTAGGTCAGTCTGCTGTGTCACTTCACAGGTAATAATTTGAACAATCGTATAACTGGGGCACCAAACTAGGTCAAACAAGGGTACCGACACTGCATATACAATTTAAGTATCGGTCTACAGATTGAGGAAAATTTGTGAAGGTAAAATAACTTCATTTTAAGCACGGGTTTGTGTTTACTATATTTCTAACATGTTCAGTCCTTGTTCAGGGAGCTTTTTCATCCTTTCCATGTTGAAGATCTTCCAGGATAATGTCCCAGCTGGTCACCACTGTCCGTTTCATCTGTGGTTTGTTGCACAGTCATGACCTGAATCTCTGCTTCTGCCCATTTATTCAATTCTTGCTTCCACTGGTTGAATAAAGGGGCGGAGAACACGACTTCCAATTTTGCTCAATCAATCCATGTTATTCCTATTTCCAAATAACTTTCCATATCTCACATCTTAAACTAGGGGGCTCTGAAAGATTAAAGACACACTAGCAAAAAAAAAACCTAGACAAATTAGTTTATCTGACTAGGTAAATTCCATTGTCATCTGGCACTGACGACTAGATTGATGGAGAACCAAATACTGAGTGGAATAAAGAGAATTGGGCAAAATCATGCCATGCAGAGAGGGTATCTAGAAAGGCTATCAAGCCATATGATACAAGTTTTACCCTAACTACAGACAGGAAAGGAGTTAGTCAGGAAAGCTAGTTTATGATATAAACACTTCAAGGCATAAATGGTTGAAATCACTTTTGTTTTTAAGAAAATGCGGGGAACACAAAAATCACCACATACCTTCAGTCAAATGCCTAGATAATTATAAGAATCGCATCTTTCAATAATAAGGATAATAAGGACTCCTGCCCACCATGTGTTTTCTTATCGTCTCCAATTAACAAGTCTGCTGGTTTTCTGGCATTTAATTGCTTGTTTCTAAGATTGCGGCTTCTCGATATTAATAAAGAACTCGGAATCCCAGTGGGCGTTTGATCACAGCTCAAATTTCCCAAAACTAGTAGTCTAATAGGAGTCACAGTCTCCCTCAGTGCGACACACATTGCCCTAATGTTGCTTTCCCCATATATGTTGCAGGATTGGTTTATCTGTCTGCTTTCAGATGGTTTACAACATTCTAGAACTCTGTCATTGCGTCATTTTCGTTGAGGCCATAAAGTTAGCCATTTTGTATTGGTCACATCTTTTTTATGTTCCCAAATGAATTGTTTATTCTACCTTTCTATTTTGTTAATCTTTTATCTTGTTCAAATATTTGCTTTAATTCCTGGTTTGATTTTTTTCCCTTTTCTTTAATGTTTCCTATTGCATGAAGCACACCATTTCTAACCATGGAGGGTGCTGCCTCAAAAACGCCTGGCAAAGAATTCTTTACAAACTTCCAATTTACTTCAAGGTTCTTATTTTTGTCATCAGTCATCATAAAAGATGCTGCATTTTTAAATGCGCCAAGGAGCTGTTTCCATTTCTTTACTTGGACAAATTTATTTATTTTATTTATAAAGTTTTATATAGCTCAAACTTGACCATAGAAAGGTATCAGAGCGCTTTGCAAATGGTTCAGTGTTTTGAAAACAGACAACCAAGAAACATAAACGCTGACAATATCTGTTGCAAATCGGGACTAGGACAGTGAGTTAGAAACCAGGATGTAGACTGCGAGTGCAAACCCTGGTTGGAGATCTGCATCAAATCAGTGTCCAGAGAAATTAGTCTGTGGGTTCAGGGTAGAGTTTTGTTCATTAATAGCAGTTTTTCCTCTTTTTTTGAATAATGTGATTCAAGGGTTCATTCTGACTTCTATGGGCCAATCCGGATAAAGCTCCTTTGTGGGTTTTCTTTTTCCAACCTTTTTTAGGGTTTAACAGTACAGTGCTGGTGCTTCTAAATGGTCTGCCACTGCCAGATAATTCCAGTTTATCAGCTAGGTACTACAGTGTGTTGAAGTGGAGGGCTTGATGGGTCATGCAAGCAATTTTCAGCTGTATCCTTACCTCATAAGGAAGCCGGTTTAGTGCCTTCAGATCTGGAGTGATGTGGTTGTTCTTTTTGGAACTAGTGATGAGGCTTGATGCCAACTTGGATCTTGGCAGATCACATAAGCTTGCACTCCCATAGTCTAATTAGGGGGTCACTAGAACTTGCACAGCTGATGTAAGATCATCGAAGTGGAGGAAGGGTTTTATTTTCTTCCAATGTTCATTTGAAAGTTTGCTCCTTCGTGGCTGAGCTGATGTGTTCCTGCATGTTGAGATTCTTGTCAAGTGTTATTCACAGTGATCTTGTGGAATCTATAATGTGTGGAAGGCAGTTGAAGGCTGTTAAATGTTCCATCCAATCTTCGATGTTGAGAGATCATTTTGGTTGGGCATTTAAGAGGAATTCGGTTTTGAGCGAGTTGAGTTTAAGGTAGTTTCTGGACAGTCATTTGTTTGTTTTTTTAGCAAAGTTGTGTTGAGTAGACGGATATCTTCAGGGGAGGAGATTTTTAGCTGTAGTTAGGTGCCATCTGCATACATGTGGTATTACACGTTGGAAAATGTCGGAATTTCGGTTAGAGGCTCCATGAACAGGTAAAAGATAGTAAGTGATGAGGTGGACCCTGGAGGGACCCCTAAAGCAACCGTTGTGGTAGAGAACAGGGATTAGTTAAACTTGATCCTTTGAGCTCTGTTGTGTAGAAATGGGGCAAACCAATTTAGGAGAACCCCTGATAATCCCGTTCAAGTAAATCAAGGAAGCTGTCATGTTCGACCATATCAAAGGCTGTGGATAGATCTAGGAGGATTAGAAGGCAATATTTGTTCTGACCTAGTATTTAAGTGCATCATCAACTTTGTGTGAAAGGACTGTTTCAGTGATATGACCCTTATGGAAGCCGGATTAGAATTGGGCAATAAGGTGGAACTGAGCAATGTGATTGCATAGTTTGGTATGGATGCATTTCTCAACGAGATTTGCCGGAGCAGGAATGGTGGTGATGGGACAGAAGATATCAGGGTTCATATGATCTGTTGTGGATTTTTCTTAGAATGGGAGTTACCTGATTTTAGGCCGTCTGGTAAAGCCCCTTACGGTAATGAAGCATTTACTATCTTAGTCCAGAGAGGGAGTAAAGATGTTTTTATCTCATTGAAGACGTTAGCTAGTAGAGGGTCGCAGAAGTGGTTCAACAGTTTAAGTATTGTTAAGATATGAAGAATGGCATTTTTATCAAAGGTTTTGATTGTGATCCACAATGCTTTGTTTTTAAGGGTGAGTCCTTGTAGATCTGGGGGCTGAACGATCAGAGGGGGGGCGTGGACTATTTGGAGGTATCATCAGGTGGTGCTCAATTGTTTGGAGATAATTTTCAATCTTTTTTGTCTTTTCAGGGAAGGGGTCAAATATATTGCAGTTTGTCAGCGGATTGGATCCTATTGTGGAGGGGTTAGGTTGTTGAGTGGATGGATGTTTGTTAATTTCGAACAATTTTCTTGGGTGATTGCTGGCTTTGTCTAGTTGAATGCTGAAGAAATGTGCCTTCGAGTTTCTGATACATTTGTTGTAGGTGCTCCTCAGTAAACGTAGGTGTTCTAGGGATGGTGAGGATCTCCACGCTCGTTTGGCTAGTCTCAGATTGTGTCTTTCTTCATTCAGGCTCCCATTGTAAGGTGGTTTGGATACTTTAGTGGACAGTCTTTTTAGCTGTATGGGCGTAACAGTGTCAAGAATGGTCATCATTGAGTTGTTGTAGTGGTTTGTAAGGTCATGGGCATCTCACAAGTCTGCTGGAGGAGGCAAGACATTGTTGCTGAGAGACGCCAAACCATTACGGTCTATGTCGCAAGTGTTCCTTTTCCAGTTCCTGGGTTTCTTAAGTTGAGGCTTGTGAGGAAGGTGATGCAGTGGTGATCTGGCTAGTTGCATGGGACAATAGATTCAAGTTGAATGAAGTTTGCCTTAGCAATGCCTGGATCACACCAAGGTTGTGCGTAGGGCTGTTGCAGATTTGGTTCATGTAGAGGTCCGCTAGGCAGGATTTTAGATTGTTAACTGAGGGGTCATTCAGGTCGTTCCAATGAAGGTTGAAATCTCTGAGGAAGATCTGAGAGCACTATTGCGTTATGTTGGTAGTGATGATTTCCATGATTTGTTCGATGAATGAGAGGTTGTCACCTGGAGGGTGGTAGATCATGTGTAGTTTGCATAGTGGTTTGTTGTTACTCACAATGTTTAGCCATAGGTATTCACATGAGGATAGCTAGGCGGTTTGTAACTGCTTCACCACAATGTTATTGCAGTGTATGCAGGCAATGCCTCCAACCAGTCTGTTAGGTCTGTCTGATTTTATAATGTCTTAGCTAGGTGGGACTAATGTGTCTAAGATTGTTGCAGAGGAGTCATTTAGCCATGTTTCTGTTAGGAATAAGAGGTCAAGCTTGTGTGCAAAGATGAGGTCAGCGATATCAGCCGTGTGTTTCATGGCCTATCTACAATTTAGAAGCATGCATTTCAGGTGTAGTTTGGCGTCCGTTGATGTTGTCTGTGTGACGAGGACTTGTTGAACTTATTTATGTCTCAAGAGGTAGGCCTATGTTCTCTGTGTGGGTTCGAGGCATATGTTAGGATGGGATCCAGGTTGTCTGGGTTTTCGTGGTGTGCAGGAATATATGCGAGGAGAAAGGAGTGAATGTCACAGTCTGATGATGGATCCTTAAGCCTGACCGGCCTCGTAGAGGTGTTGGGGTACGATGTAAATCGCCAGCTTGTGAGAGGGGCAGCGAGATGGTTGCTAACCTGTTGTAAGGAGTGCTTGATGGCAGTCATGTGTGGTATATGGAGAGTTGTGAATGGATGTGCCTATTACTTTCTGGAGTCCTTTTGTGCCATCTGCTATAGGCCAGCTCTGATGTGATATTTATTATGGTTCGTAGTTCAGACTTGAGTTGATGTAGGTCTTGTGTAATTTCATCAAGTCTGGATTCTATCAAGGCGTGGGAGCAGGTGGGGCAGAGGGCTGGGAGGAAGGAGGTGCTCTGCATTGTGTAGTTTGGCTGGTGCTGGTCTGAGTGAGATGGTGGGGGAAGTCTGGATGAAGATAGTTTTAGGCTTGTGTTCTGATATTGGGGTAAGATTAAGGTGGTGGAGATATTGTCCTCTCTGTGTGACTTGGGGGCCCTTGTAGCAGTGACATGTGGGTGAGTATCGGTTTGGTGATTGGGTGGAAATGACTCTGCTCCAACAGGAAGTGTGGAAGAGTTGGTATAGTGTGGGCTGATTGCTAGTGGAGTGTGTGGGGTTTAAGGGTGGACCATTTAATGTGGCTAGGCTGTGTGAGGGCACGACTTTGGATGACTGCGGGTCACTTGCAGATCTGGGATGATCTTGAGAGGGGGCTGAGTCCTAATTAGATACTGCATGTTTGATGATAGGGAAGAATGTGTTGAATACATCTAGGTTGAGGTCTGATGACTAGATGAGAATTATCCCATTTTTTTAAACGGAGATGGTTATTTTTGCATTGAAAGCAGGTGATGGCCATGTGAAGTTTTCCTGGATGTAGAGATCAAGAGCATCAAGGAAAAGGCTTTCCTCCATTGAGCTCTTTTTGTGTGTGTAGAAGATGAGATCATTTATTAAGGTTCCTTTAGATGTGCAGAAGTAGGGTTCAGAGATTAAGGTTTCTGGGTGAAAATTGGGAAGTCTGTGCTTGAAGTTCTTGGAGGTCTTTTTTGTTAGATTGGGAAGGTTGTTAATTTTATAGGCATTACGGTCGTCGAATTCCAGGTTGGTATCAATGGCATAGAGCGAAACAGGATCCGTGTCTGATATTATGCTGGACCCAAATAGACAAAATAGTAGGTATAGCTTCGTGGAGCCAACCAAAACCGCTGCGGGAGGTTGCCGCACCACACCATGGGTTGACGGAAACACCAGGAAGGTCAGCGGCCCTCAAGAGAATGGGCAGATGTAGGGCAGATGTACTCTCCTCTGACTTTGTGTTATAATCCTGTTGCAGGGGTAATAGTGCCCCATTTATTAATATTCTGCAATCGATAATTTTCCCAAGCCCGGCTGCAAATCGGTCGCCAACCTCTGCCGGTCTGGCAAATTCTCAACACATACTCTTCTATTCGAGTTGGCATCGACCTGTGGAAATGGGTTGACTGCCTTGGCATTACCCACTGGCAGGGTGCCAAGATCTTATCTGATGCTTTCTGGCCCGGCACGGCTGAGCTGCGGCCTGTGCAGGCCTTGCAGACCGTCTTAGGTGGCGGATTGTGGGTAGGGTGCCTGTGCTGTCGGTCCCCAGTGGCAGATGAAACCTCTGAACTCCCCCGGAGGCCTCCTGTGGTATCTGATGCCCTCATGAGCGTCCTGTGGCTCCTTCGGGTGTCACCTGTGGGCTGGAGGCTGCTTTAGACTAGCGTGATTCCTCCTTGCACTGGGGGCGAGGCTGAGGAGCCCCTGCTGTGGCTCACACCCCAGGTGAGGTGAGTGGGTGGATGACCGGGGACTGTGGTGTGAGGAGGAGGATGCATTCCCCGGCTTGCTGTTAAGCCCACCACTTGGGAGATTCACATTTATTGGCCGCAAACGTAGATCGGAGCATTGGGGTTGAGGGCTGGCTGGGGGGGAGGGGGTGGCATCCTGCAGTGCATTGCACGCCTAGGGGCCCCCCATAATAGTATTGGCACTGTTGACATGCCTGGACTCCTGCTGGACCTACATATGCCTGGGGGAGACTTCTGATGGCTTACATTATCTCTCCCCTGACGGGGGCCCATGAAACACTCTGACCTGTGCGATGGGAAGGCCATTTTTGCTGCTCTGCCAAAGGCTCTTGCTGCCTTGTTTCATACCTTGTGGGCCTAAGGTGGAAAGTTGCCACTATCTGGCTGGGGGGGGGGGGCTTGCTCTGCTCTCTTGTGATTACCAGGATCATGACATGATCCTCTGCACTGCACACGAGAGGGGAGAACTGCAGTACCAAGGTAACAAATTATCTTTTTACCCTGTCTTTACCCAGGCTGTTCAGTCTGCCCGCAGGGAGTTTCTTCCCATCAAGCGTCAGGTGGCAAAGGCCGTCCTGTACCCGGCAAAACTTCGGTTCTCCTACATAACAATCGTAAAAACAAGATTAATTCGAGCGATCCATTCATCACTGTTTTGTATACTTATTGTGTCACCCTAAGTGGGACAGTTATGCCCAGACATGTGTCCCATGCACCCTGTCACTGAAACCAAGCTGTACCTGGCTGATGAGCACATAACTAGGGCAAAACAAGCCCTGGGTTGCTTGCGTTGCGGTTCGGGGAGGGCCTGGCTTGGCATGATCAAGACCGATTTGCATATAGCTGGGTTCAAACTGAGGTGGCATGGTGTGCAAAATGATAATGGATTGGGTTGCGGTCCAAGTGATTACCAGGGCTGAGATTGATTAAAGCATTTCATACATCACTGTTTTATATACTTATTGTGTTACACTAAATGTGATTGGTATGCCCACACATGGGTCCCGTGCACAATGAGTCACTGGATCCAAGCTGTACCCGGCTGATGAGCCCATAACTAGATCAAAACTCATCCTGTGTTGCTTGTTTTCCGGTTCAGGGAGGTACTGGCTTGCCAGTTCAGGCTAGACTGTTCCTACTGTAGCAGGGTCAAAACTGATTTGTATATAGCTGGTTTCAAACTGAGGTGCCCTGGTGTGCAAAATAATGATGGATTGGGGTGCAGTCCTGAGTGATTACCAGTGACTGAGATTGAATCGAGCATTCCATCCATCGCTGTTATGTATACTTATTGTGTACTCCTACATAGAACCCTATTTCCCTGGGGATGCATTAATGTGAAGAATCCTTCGCGTGTTTCCTGCTAAAGCTAATGGATATGTATGTAAAACCCCCCCTACCCGTTATGAGGCCAAAAAACATACTATTTTGCGAGAGGACCGAGAGAACCAAGAGGACCGAAGAGACCAGCGAGGGCAGCGAGGGCTAGAGTGGCAGACGCGGCTGGTGTGCACGGTGGGCGGAGGCGGCTCGAGCGCGAAGGAGATGCGACTCGGCTTTTTCCTGTTCCGGGTCACAAGCAGGGGAGACAGCAGCGGCGGCAAAAGAGGTGGTGCGACTACCGTCATGGTGGAGGAGGAGAGAGCTGTTGGTCTCAGTCTAAGAGGAGATATCTGGGTGGATGCTGCTGAGAAGGTAGGAAGTTTAGACTCTCTTAGAAGATTCACCCTGAAAAGTACCTGTAGGAGCTCCTTGTATGTTGAGAAGTCTAACGATTTAAAAAGGGGAAAAGTGACCCCGGGGGTACAGGCAGATGGATGGATGGTGTCATCAGTAAGCTCACTGGTACAGTTAGACAGGAGGTCACGAAAATTGCAGAGGGACACCACAATAAAAGGTTCAGGCTCAGTTACAGAATACTAAAATTAATAGATATGCTCTTCAAGCCAGGCTGGTATTAGACCCTCTGCAGGAAAAATCAGGATATCCCCCTCTCATATCTCCCCCCATCTCTGAGGTCAGAATCAGTAACAAACGGGGCAATCTTAAAGCCTGCAAACCTGACGAGGGTGTTGAGGTTAGAGCAAAAAGGAGCGACGCTGTTGTCAGTTGAAGGAGGGGAAAGGCCAAGAAGGGCACACCACCCCAGAAAAAAGTTACCCCCTCACTTAAAACCTACTAAAAGGTCATGGCCACCAGTACTGCTTCAACACCTCCAATACCTTCAATAACTCCTACACAATTCAAAGCAGAGCAGGGGAAACTTACTATTTTTGATATTAGTAGCTCGAGCAATAAAATAAAACTAGTGGGTGGTGCAGCTAAAAAAACATCCAGTGAACAGGAAGTGGTAGAAGCTCCTATGACGATACATCTAGATGTAAGTTTGTCGAATAAATACTCAGCTCTGGCAACTAGCAACTCAGACGTTTGCGCTACGGTCCGAATATGTGCAGAAGAGTGGAAAAAGCAAGGAGCACCAGGGGAAGCAGTTAATAATGATATCATCTCAGATGAACTCCCATTAACAATTTCGGCAAATACCAGTAAATCAGATGTGACTTCATCTACATTAGCGGACATTCTCCTGACCATGAAGGAGGAAATGACTAACAGATTCACTGTCTCAGAAAACAATCAAGCCGAGATGGCAAGTCGATTCTTAACATCCGAAGCAAACCAGACAGCAATTCAGGCCTCATGTGAAGCGCTAACCAAGAGACTGGATGACGTCACTTTAAAAACAGAAGCTATGGAAAAGGAAATCCCGATGATAAGGGATTTGCTTCGATCAACGGAAGTGGAAGTAGCGAAACTGTTTGTACAGAACAGAGAGTTGAAAGAAGATATTGAGCGCCTAGAAAATCATTCTCGGCGGAATAATCTAAAACTGCTGAATGTCCCCGAAGCTCTTGAAGGGGCCGACCTAAAGGGGTATGTGATCTCGTTGCTGAAGGGAATTGTCCTAAAAGGAGTTGACGATGTAGATTTAGCCCGAGAAATTCAAAGGGTACATCGCGACCCCTTTCTTAGGAATCCAGCTAGGCAGAAACCGAGGAAAATTTTGCTTAATTTCTTGACCTACTCAGTGAAGGAACAGATCCTATCTTTGGCCCTGAAGGAAAGGTCAATTGTATTCAATAGCTCTAACCCCTTCACCTTCCAAATTAGGTCTGATATTTTCCATGTAACAGCAACTAGACAGTGGGAGTTGGGGAAAAGGTTAGAAGAGTTGAATGGGCTGGGGGCAAAGGTACAGTTAAAATTCCCTGCACACCTTCGGGTGATGTGGAATAATCATATGCATCTTATTAAATCCAGAGAGGAGGCCGATGCTCTGATTGTGAAGATCAGGGAGGAGCAGGGAGCGAAGAGGTAGAGGGTTGGTATATTTTGTCTGAATAGCGATAAGTATTGAAAAAAGAAGATGATAATTTCATATCTGCTGATTATATAGTATTTTAGAGCGACATATCTGCAGGAACATAGTCTTATAAAATCTTGCATCCCAGGTGGGGAGGTAGAGCCAAATAGGCTTAGCCTATTGGAAGGGAGGGTTCCTCATGGGGTAAAGGGGCACGGGCACGGGGTCCCGGGAGGGGGGTGGGTGGGGGACACCTGGGTGGGGAGCATTGGGTAAAAACTAAAGAAAATTCTCATCTCACCTCAGTCAGGAACATAAGCTATACAGGCAACAGAAGAGATGGTGGGGGACCAAGGATTAAGGGGTAGACAGACTATTTTCACCACCTGGAATGTTAACGGAATGAGGTGTCCCTGTAGGCAGAGTTAATCTTTAAATATTTGGAATTGTCTAGCGCCCAAGTCTGTTTTCTGCAGGAGACTCATTTGAGCCTAACAGAAAGCAGTCTAATTTTTTCCAAAGTCCATTGGATAAAATATTTTACTGTGTCTCATCAGACCTCACACAGTAGAGGTGTAGCAATATTAGTGAAACAAGGCATTTCTTGCTCCATAAAGGGATTTCAAACAGACACATCTGGGAGATGGTTATTGGTCAAAATGGCATTAAACAATGTAGATATAACATGTGCTTCATTTTATGGCCCTAACATTGATGATTCTTCTTATTTGCTTAAATAGGGATGTTTGCTCCTACACAAGCAACATTAGACATTTCACCCATACGCAGTCGGATCATGCATCTGTGGCCTTCACACTCACTGCAATTGGGACAGCAAGCCGAACCTTCATGTGGAAACTGACCTCTAATGCCCTCAGGGTCTCCCCTTTTAGAGAGGATATTGGCTACGCCATTACTAACTACTACAAACTCTGGCTCTGTTGATTCCTCATGGGTCCTATGGGAGGCATTCAAGGTCTACATATGAGGCATTTTTACATGTAAACAAACAGGTGTCTTCCATGATATACAGAGACTGCTGTGATCACTGGAGGGTGAGTTGCGAGACCTTGAACTTCAGTGCTTCAACTCAACAGATGCAAGACATCTGGCATGGTTTCACGATAGACTGGTGGAATATGAGGAGTGCGCAGAGAGTGAGACTAAGGGGCATATTATCAAGAACGACGATACAATTATCCCCGCTTTAGCGGCAGGAAACTGCCGCTAAAGCGGAGATAATGGGCTTGATAACATGCCCTTGTGAATTCCCATAGCAGCCCAGGTTAAAACCAGAACCTGGACTGCTATGGGAATTCAAAAGGACATATTATCAAGCCCATTATCGCCGCTTCAGTGGCAGTTTCCTGCAGCTAAAGCGGCGATAATATTATTGCCGTTCTTGATAATATGCCTCTAGGTTCCTACACAGGTAGGCTGTCGACCATCACTACAATGAGAGGGCTAGGGGAGCAAGACATTACCTACCTTACTACAGAAAACATTAAGCCTTTATTACATCATGTAGTAGCAGGGCCCATTGGAGGAGGACTGCCTTATAACACCTTCCATCTCTCAAGCCATGCATCAGTTTTACACTGACCTCTATACCCCAGTCGAGGTACCCCCCAAAGGGTAGACATATTGAATATTTTGACTCAATTCAGCTCCTGTGACTGGACGATGGCCACAGGCAGTTCCTTGATGTCCCATTTGCAACCGAGGACATACTTCAGGCCATTCATGCCATGCCTGTGGACTAAGAACCCGGGCCTGATCGCCTGACAGCACAATTTTTCAAGACTTACTTTTCAGACCTTGCCCTGAACCTCCTGGCTGTATACGAGGAGGCTAGAGAAACTGGTAGGCTACCTCCCTCCTTCTGCAAAGCCCTCATAGTCACTATTCGGAAACCTGGTAAAAGTGCTGATCTTTGCAACTCCTACCATCCACTCTCCATGATCAACGTAGATAACAAAATCCTAGCCCATGTGCTTGGGACTAGGTTGCTTCCTCCTATCTTTCATATTGTCCAGTCGGGCTTTCATCTGAGTGTTCTCTATTGGGCATACCCTGCCCCACACTCTGCAGCCGCAGCTTCTGGCTGTGGCTGTGTTTTTTCAGACGCCGCAAAAGCATTCAACTTTCTTGAGTGGACTTTACTCTTTTGCTCTGGTGCTGCAAATCGGTATTAGTTCTGCATTCCTAAGCTGGATTTCTTTTCTTTTTTCCCCTCTCCGACTGCTAGAATCTGAATGACTGGCAGTGTCTCCGACCCTATTCAAATCCGCAGAGAAATTTAGGAGGAATGTCCCTTCTCCCCCATACTAAACACCATCACCATGGATCACCTAGTGGCTCGCCTGCAGCAACACAATTCAGAGAGGGCCTTAACTACACATTGTGCCGGTTTGTCACTTTTATGTATGCAGATTATGTCAGTGTAGGTGAGAAACCCTGCTGAAAACTTGGGCCCAATACTATGTAAATTTATTCTCTTCAGTGCACATGCTGGTGTTGTGATTAACTGGTCCAAATCTGTGATTTTCACTTTAGCTGATGCCACAGATGCATTCCCTCTAGACTTACCACTGGTATGGGCAGAGGGTGCGATTAGATATTTGGGAATACAGATTAGATGTGACATGTCACAATTTTGGCTTGAGAAATATCGCAAGGCGCTTGCGTTACTGGAGGATCGGATTCTGGTGTGAATGAACATGCCACTTTCCCTTATGGCAGATTGACCATCGTCAAGATAGTAGTTCTTCCAAAATTTCTATAGCTATTAATTAATCTGCCTATAGCACTCACCAGAGCGTTCTTTGCCCAACTCCAAACCCTATAAGTGTGCTTAATCTGGGTTGGTTGTCAACCACCACTGTCCTGGGAGATGCTGACTCTGCCCTTCTGCCAAGGTGGATTAAACGCTTCTGACTTGGAAGTTTACTACTATTAATGCGCATATCCAACATGCATTTCACTGGTTCCACCCCATGCCATATCTGCCACATGCCGCTGTTGAGGCGGATAATGCTAAACCATGCCCACTTACAGCAGTGAATTTTCAGAAGCCCACTCACCCTTGGGACTCTGTTAATACAGTCCAGTGTACCATCTGGACATGAGACCGGTTGAGACATAGGGCATGAGGGTATTGTCTTTACTCTGCCGAGCTGCCGCTTGCTAATAACCCTATGCCTCCCCATGCTACGGAAACAGGGGCTCAGAGCCAGATGGCAACTCTTGGCTTATGGGGGTTGGGTAAACGCTACCCAAGGGGAAATTCCTATCTCCTCACTAGTTGCATGCCATGACGACATGCACCCGCCATGTTCTCTCTATTGCATATCGAATGCGCACTTGTACAACCTCCTTACCGGCAGGAGCCAGACACATTGCAGGTCCTTGATACTATCCTAACATCTCCCTTCCCTAAGAAACTTATCACATGGTTGTATAACAGTGTGCAAGATACGGCCCAGTGGTGGAGCCCAGGACACTGGAGAGGTGCCAGGCTAATCTGCCTAGGGAACTCACCAAACAGAAATGGAAATATTGCTGCATGCTGACAGGATTACCCTCGCCCAATTATTGGCGACGACTGCTGCATGTTAAGTTCCTCCACAGAGTTTGCCACACTCCCCTGGGACTGTTCAGGGTGGGTCTTCTCCCTGAGTCTCGCTGTCTACGATTCAGATGCGTGGACGTGGATTTTCTACACCTCGCTTGGAACTGTACAGCAGCGGTTGATTACTGGACTGGAGTGCTGGGATGCACTTCCCAGGAGCTTGACTGCCCGGTGCCGAGATCCCTGCTTATTGCTCTCCTTAGTTATGTTAAAGACAATCCTGGAGGCCATGATGCCTCTGTTGGCCAAAGGAAGAGTGGCCATGCACTGGGGTCATCGTGCTTGCCAGAGACTGGCTGACTGAAAAATCATATTGTCAAGAAAAGCTTGGGGACTATTGGAATTTGATGCCTGCAAGGTCCCGTCCCAGAAACCTATGGAGTCCCTTGGGAACAGGTGTGGCGCCGCGGCCATGGCGACTGACTCTGGAATCTGGGGCTTCTTGGCACCGGCGGCAGGTCAGCCGGGCAACATATGACTCTGGGCAATAGCTTGCTTAATCTTCCCGACGGCCCACAGCGCCGGGATGCCTTCGGGTAGCTGTTCGTGCTTTAAAAAGCTGTATTTACATTTTACATTTAGTGTTTTCATGATAACACGCTCGACTCGGAAACAAAGATGGGGGGTGCCTAACTGGGCTGGACGGGCGACGTGCATGGCACAACGGTTCGTTCTCTTGCCTGCTACATGGGGGACCTATGGTCGATAAAGGAATGCGCTTCAGTGCCCCTGAGGGGGATTAAATGTGCTCCACTCTAAATGTTGGGGCGCTGTCTATAGATCAAATTACATGAGCAGACGAAATGGGATGTCACTACATACTTTTCCTTTTCATTACTTAATCTATGTTATATTGTATTAATACATCAATAAAGAATAAAAAAAGATTCGTCTCCCCTAATGTTTTTTTTTGCTTTAACCTCAGGTTACCTCGGGATCGCCACTAGGCGAAGCACTACTTGAAGGCTGACCCTCAAGCTTTGCTGGAAAGAGCAACTGCTGATTGATACATTTCCTCTTATTTAATTCCTCTGTTGACCCCCTAATGAGAAACCATAGTCAATGCCTCTCTCGAGTTATTGCGAATTACTCCACCCCTGTTTATAAAGTTTGACTTGGGGGTCAACCCCACCTTAAATTTTATTCTTGGGAATATATATGGTTCTCTGTAGAGAAACCCTGCTGTTGCACCATAACCAATGTTATCAGCATTTACTCTGCATGTCCATCCTGAAAAATCATTTACTCCTGTCCTTCAGCCATTTTCAGCATTTGAAACTACCTGCAATAGGCTTGTGAACTTTCATTAGCATGCAATTGTATTTTAGCAGTGCAAATAGCTTTGAGTTGGGCCTGATGCTGTTCATTAAACCTGACCAGAGTAGGGAGTTTGTTAGTTTATTTTGCTATTAAAGTAGGACAGTATACTTTATTTCCATGTTATTCTTTTTAGATGTTTTATTTTTATTCTCACTTCTTTATTTTGCACTTAAAGTAGGACAGTGATGCGTATCAAAAGGTTTTTGTGTTCAAACACAATTAATTACGCCTGTCTCCCAGACCAACCTGTCTTGCAATGCAGAAAAAAGAGAAAGGTGTCCCATGAGCCCCTTCCACATTGTACTGGAGGAATTACCCTTTTTAGATCGAAGCCTGCGTTGCAGCGCATGCGCTGCTGCAGGCGAGAGTTCTTGTAAACAAAAAGGGGCATGAAACCACGCACCTTCTGCCATTGGCCGGCCTCGCGAAACGGAGGCCTGCCATTGGACAATGCCCCTGTTTGGATGATTTGTCCGGCTGTGATCCCGCCTTTTGAGGACTCGGTGACGTGACTTACGGTGTCGCAAGTGTATTCTCTGAAATATTGCCATGGCAACCATGAGTCAGGTCACCAGTCTGGGAGAGGTGGGATTAATTATCGCGTTTCCAGACAATTAATTTTTTTCTTTCGCATTTTTGCAGGCATTCCTGCGCGTTCCTCGGCGGTGGAGGAGGTAGGGGAGAGGCGGTGCTGGTTTTCCCTCTCTCTTATCTTTGACAAAGGCATCCTCGTGTACTTTCGCTTATTCTCTCAGGCATCAGAATCCAGGTGTATGTACAGTTCGAGTGGATTATGTCAGTCTCTTTGTAGTTCACTTGCCCATTCCACGGTGTTTTGCTCTCTTAATGTCCCCCGTGTGAGTGCATGCGCGCATAAAGTTTTCCTTGTTGCTTATTAGTCTCATTGTGGTCGCCTCGCTTATTCCAGGGGCGCACAAAGTTCTCACGGGGTTGAGTTACAATCCTGGCTATTCCATGTAGCACCCCCTGCGACTCCCCTGGCCCTCACTCACCTATCTCTTGCATCCTGCACAGTGGTGGCTGACTGCCCATGGCCCGCCCCCTTGTACCCGCATTGTCCGTCGCCTGCTTTCTCCTGGGGACTGTGGTTTGCTTTGCACACATCAGGCTGCTGCTCCCTGCCCTCGTTCCCTCCGCACGCCCACACCTGGGTGATGTCAGCAGCGCCATGCAGGGCAGAGGAAGGGAGTCTCGGACAGGAAGTGCAGCTTTGGGCTCGGCACTTCATTGAAGCAGCTTGACCGTAAAGTGCTGTGGTGAACGCTCGTGCAAACGTCAGTGTGTCCACAGCTTGTGAAAGGTGCGGTCTGTGAAAGGCTATTCAGACTGCGCAAATGAAATGAAAGTGCCATGGATATAGCCTTATAAAATTATTTCAGTGTGTATGGTGCTTTAAAGTGCACTGAACAGTTGGTGTGAAACGCACGGAGTCTGTAAAGTGCTTTGGTGATAGCCTGTCTATATAAAGGCGCCTGATTGACAGTACTTTGGGTAGAGAGAGTCTGTATGTTAGGCACTATGTAGTCTCTGTGAAAGGCTCTGCAGCCAGTTTACACTTACGGCGGAGCGTCCTTAATGCGTTTAGAAACACTTTTATTAAAACCGTTCGGTGTGTTAAGTGTTAAATCCAGATTGTGTAACATAGACGGTCCCATTAAAGTGCACTATTAACCCTTTAACCCTACCCCCCTCCAACAAACAACTTGACACCCGCCTGAAAAGCGAGCTGAGTGATTCAGGTGAGCGGTAGTGTGTGTCGGGGCGGGAGAGTTGGTTAAATTGGAATGCGCTGAGATTTTGCTTTCAGAGGCCAGTCACAATTCTGACGTACACAGATTGAGACTGACCCCTGAACACAAAAGGGGTTCCCTGTTGCTCATTTTATTCACAAGTAACAGAAAGGGTGCCGCATTTCTTTCCACCCAGGGCGCTCTCCTGTCGAAGGACGACTCTGACTTCACGGTACCTCATGTTCTCTTATTTTCTCGGGCAGGAAAATGTAACCTATCATTTGGTTAAAACCCTATTCTGGCTGTAAAATTCTATCATGACATACGAAAAACTTGCCAACTGTGGTCTAAATTGCAAAGATGGGTGAAAGTAAAGGCTTGTGCCAGTAACTTTTTTTACAATAATAAATGTGCAAGTCCTAATACATCACAGCTTTTGCGCCATCAGGACTGAGCATAATCTTTACAACAGAGCTGGCTCGTCGCCTTCTTCAAAAGAAAGTGTTCTGAAAGTCAGGTAAGTAAGACTTTGCTATCAGCCTAGCTGTGGCCTAAATGAGTGCCTCCCACGCTATACTTTCTAATGCAGCTCCACCTGCAGCTCATGTGGTCGGCGGCAATCGAGTGACTCTGCGAGCCACTCACCTGACTATAATAAATTATGAACGCCTTCCAGGCTGCTTTATCTATTTTCTGGAATTTTGGCTGCAGTCTGATGAATTAGTTGTTTAACAATTATTTATTGTGCTTTATAGCAGTTAACTTAAACTCTCTCTTTGCTCACATGATTATCATTTCTGATATTTATGTTTCCCTCTTCTTCATTGCTTTATTTTGCACGTGAGCAAGTGTCACTCATAGTCGCTGAAAAATTATGAAAATGTCACACAAACCAATCTGAAACCTTGGCAGCTATGCTTGCTAAGTACTGGATTCTAATAAGTAGCGTGAGCGGAGGTGAGTGGATGAAATGTGGAAGAAAAATGCAGCCCACAGTTAATTCCAAATAGAAATGAAGGTATTGACATGGGTCTGTTATGCTGCTTACATAGGAATACCTTCGATCACGGGGATGAAGACAACTTTCCGATTTATTTTCAGTTTATTTGCTTCTGATGTAAAAGAATATAGCAAACGCACCCAAGGAGAAAACAATTACTTAAGAAAAGCGTGTCCTCATACCAGTGTTTGTGAAAGCAAAATAGGCGTTTGCCAAAGTCAAACTCACTCTCTACTACTCACTCCTCACTCTCTACTCACTCTCTACTCACTCTCAACTACTCACTCTCTACTACTCACACGCCACTACTCACACTACTATTCTCTACTACTCACTCTCTACTACTCACTGTCTACTACTCACTCTCCACTACTCTCTACTACTCTCCACTACTCACTCTTTACTACTCACACTCTACTACTCTCTACTACTCTCTACTACTCACTCTCTACTATTCTCTACTACTCACTCACTACTCACTCTCTACTACTCTACTACTCACTCTCTACTATTCTCTACTACTCACTCGCTACTCACTCGCTACTACTCGCTACTCACTCTACACTACTCGCTACTCACTCTACTCTCTACTACTCACTCTCTACTATTGTCTACTACTCACTCTACTACTCACTCTCTACTACTCTCCACTACTCACTCTCTACTACTCTCCACTACTCACTCTCTACTACTCTCTACTACTCTCTACTACTCACTCTCTACTACTCAACTCTCTACTACTCTACTCTCTACTACTCACTCTCTACTACTCACTCTACTACTCACTACTACTGACTCTCTACTACTCACTCTCTACTCCTCTCTACTACTCACGCTCTACTCCTCTCTACTAATCACTCTCTACTATTCTCTACTACTCACTCTCTACTACTTTCCACTACTCACTCTCTACAACTCACTCTCTACTACTTTACTACTCACTCTCTACTACTCAACTCTCTACTCTCTACTACTCACTCTCTAATACACTACTACTCACTCTCTACTACTCTCTACTACTCGCTACTCACTCTCTACTACTCTCTACTACTTGCTACTCACTCTCTACTATTCTCTCTACTACTCACTCTCTACTACTACTCTACTCACTTTCTACTATTCTCTACTCACTCCCTACTAATCACAATCTACTACTCACTCTACTACTCACTCTCTACTACTCTACTCACTCTACTCTCTACTATTCTACGCACTCTCTACTACTCACTCTCTACTACTCTCTACCACTCACTCTCTACGCACTCTCTACTACTCACTCTCTACTACTCTCTACCTCTCTCTCCCTACCTCTCTCTCTACTACTCTCTACCTGTCTACCTCTCAACCCGCACATATATGCATATGTATATATATATATATATATATATATATACATACATATGCATTTATATATATGTATGTATATATCTATACATATATATATATATATATATATATATATATATATACCCGTCGAACACTCGATCCTTCCTTGAACAAAGTAGACGGCACTTCGAGCTTCAATACAAAAAGTAATTTAATGGCAGACCCCCCTGCCCCCAGAAAGACAGACGCGTTTCGCCGTGAAGGCTTCCTCAAAAAAAAAAAAAAATATATATATATATATACATACATATATATATATATATATATTCACTGAAAAAACCATAGGTTATAGACCATATATAGTTAGGAATTAGCATTTACAAAACCTTGAAAATTCACTGCAAAAACCATAGGTTAGAGACCATATATAGTTAGCTGGACATTTTATTGACATAAAACCAATGAAATTCCATATATAGTTAGTTGCACTAACTATATATTGCGCACCCGCAATCCACTGCTGATGATGTCACATATTACATCATTCATGACATGGTCAGTGACATCACTGATGACATCACTGATGACATCTCAAATGACATCACTGATGACATCTCAAATGACATCACTGATGACTACATCCAGTGACTGTATAATTCTGTAAAGTTAAAATATGTCTTACATATTGAAGAATGAGTGGATGTATAAGTGTCTGGACGAAGGATTTAGTAGGTGCATGACTGAATGTATGAGTGAGTGATTAAATGTGTCTCACTGAGTGCATGGGTTAGTGACTAAACTGTCTTAATTTGTGCATCATTATGTCTGTTGTTCTGTAAACTGCTGCATGTGTTGATCAGTAGCTATATGAGTAACTATATGGGTTATTGATTGATTGCCCAAGTATTTGTATGGGAGACTGAGTGTGTGTGTGGCTAGCTGGGAGGTGTGTGACTCTGTGCAGATCAATCTGTACTTGTATCAATGATTGTATAAGAAAGTAAGTATGTGTTAGTACATGTTTGAAAATGTAAGGTGCTCTATGTTTAACTGTATAGACAAGAAAATGGAAGTCTCATTGATTCTTTACAGGACTGACTAGGTGTGTAAGTAACTCCATGGATGAGTGGCAGACTGTGAGTGTCTGTATAGGTGTACGAGTGCATATGATAGTGTTGTAAAGATGAGTGATTGTATGTATGAATGATTGTATGGGTGAATGAGTGAAGGTGTGTGTAGACGTAGCAATCAGTGAGTGCGTATGTAGTAACTAGTATTGGTGTGTCAATGGTTTCAAAAATTATACTCTTTTTAACACTGGGTGAAACAGAGGTTATATTAAAATGTGAGGAGATGCATTGTATTGTCACATGAATGATATCATCAGTGATGTGGTCATTGATGTCAAATGAGATGTCATCAGTGATGTCATCAGTGATGTCATTTGAGATGTCATCAGTGATGTCATCAGTGATGTCACTGACCATGTCATGAATGATGTAATATGTGACATCATCAGCAGTGGATTGCGGGTGCGCAATATATAGTTAGTGCAACTAACTATATATGGAATTTCATTGGTTTTATGTCAATAAAATGTCCAGCTAACTATATATGGTCTCTAACCTATGGTTTTTGCAGTGAATTTTCAAGGTTTTGTAAATGCTAATTCCTAACTATATATGGTCTATAACCTATGGTTTTTTCAGTGAATTTTCAAGGTTTTGTAAATGCTAATTCCTAACTATATATGGTCTATAACCTATGGTTTTTTCAGTGAATTTCAATGGTTTTTTAATAGCAAATATCATAAGCTGTCGAATGTCAAGTACGTGGTAAGTAAAAACATTTTCGTGTTTATGCACACTGATCTGCTTTGAATGCTGCCCCCCACCCCTCATTTCTATTAGGAGTACTCTCTCTTTGCAGATAGTGAAGGGTAGTTAACGCAGCCCTTTGCCCCCTTTGTAATCCGTCGTGCCTGCTTCTCTCTCCATTTGATTGATTGTTCTCTTTGGTTCATTCTCTATTTACAAACAAGCACAGAGTCGCAATACTCTGTTTAGTCTTTGCAGATAGCGAAAAACCGTGTAAAAAAACAAAAGGAATCGAGCAAAATCAGTAGGCCACTAATGGGATCTCTTTTTGACCTCGCTAAAATAGAAACATTAGGAACAACCTGTTGAAAATAGCAATGCGTATGTACATAAGCGGCGTTCATTTGTGTTCACAGTACCCCTTGTTGATTGTTTGAATCGAGCATTGAATTGTTCGAAGTTGGTTCTCTTAAGGATCTTCTCTGCCTGCAAACGAGGAAGAATAGGAATATTCTCTCTCCCTTTGCAGATAGTGAAGGGTAGGTAACGCAAGCCTTTAACACGTCGTACCTATTTCATTCCTCATTGATTGATTGATTGTCCGAACATTGACTGTTTGGGAATTAGTTCTTTTTGGAGGTATTCCCTGTTTGCAAATAAACGTAGGAAAATCTTTGCAAGTAGTGAAAGGGTACGTAATGCGGACCTTTCTCCCCCGTTGTAATCTGTCATGCCTATCTACTCCCCACTGATTGATGCACCTGTTTCACCCGGACCATTTACTAGACATACGTCATCTGGCCCGACCAGAGAGCACCCCTAGTGAAAAGGACATATGCAATAATAACGAAGTGATCACTGTATCCTGTTAACAGAAACTTTAGCATGAAACAACCTGGAAAGAAAAGAATAGGAAAACGAAAATCAGTAGGCCACTGATGAACATGAACTTTTATTAAACAACGAACAAAGAAACGATAACATAACGTAATGATAAAACCTATTAATGTCCTAGAAACAAGAAAACGTTAAAATATGCCAGTGGTGAGAGACCAGAAAAACAGTAAGAGAAACCAAATCACCCCTCGCTGTCCCACCGCCTGCCACGCCAAAAAAATCGATAGACTAGGGAAAATGCAAGTCAGTAGAACATCCGCCCCCACTCTGGAAACTTCCAAGGTGGGGCAGGGTTCCGGCTACGCCCAGCCGGGAGCAGCCCATATAAGGCAGGTCCTGCTGCAACGCCTCGGCCAGGAGATCCTAACGTAGGGTGTAGCCGGAGGAGAGGCCGAGACCAGCGGGACCCGGCCAGGGGATTGCCTTTACAACGCTGAACAGTTGCAGGGGGGGGGGAATGTCTCCTCGACCCTCCCCTCTCTCTCCCAGTCCGGCCGCGGTGGCCCTTGAGAGTTGCAGGTAGTCCCGCCACATGCTCTTCCGATCCGGCCACCAACGGTCGGGGGGCCGAGGCCGACGGGATCCGGCTGCAGCCGATAAACCAAGAAACCCGTTCATGGGGCCAGAGCCAGGGGCGTCCGGCCGACATCTACCGGAAGCCCGGCCCGAAGACAGACGGGACACTTCTTCTTTCTTGTATAATTGCTGCAACAACCCTGGGGGGGGATGTCTTGCACATGCCTCCGACCCCCCCCCCTCGTCCTCATCGCCTGGTCAGGCCATAACAAATCTCAAGCGAGACGCCGTGGGGTGCACTGGGAGGGAGAGACGGTGCGAACAGGCCTCTCCCGCCTCCCCAGTGGAGGCTTCCCAGCTGCACCCTCAGCGCTCCAGGCGCCCGGAAAAGAGTTCTTCCACTGTGGCCATGCTGCAACGTCTCGCCCGGCAGGGTGGAGCCCGTCCGCTCATTTGACCCCGCGATCGCCAGTAGCTACCGAACTCTCAAAATGGCGGTCGACCTGGCAAGAGCGGGCCCAGCATAAAGAAATGGCCCGGTCACTGGTTGACTCCACCACCGTAGTCCTCCACGACCTTGAAGATTCTAGAGGAGCCGCGGGAGTCTCCGACCCCCGATGGGGAATGACTGCCATGATCACCCGTGGAGTGACGAAACTGTATCCGCGGGACGTCGGCGCCAGCCTCACTTTGAATTACTAGAATCCTGCAGACCTCACTTCCGGTGAAAGCACAGTGTGACCCGGTAGGAAAAATTGTTGCACCCCCTCCCCTTTTTGACTGATAGTTCAAACCACCGATCCTTTCCTTTGCCCTTTTAACGGAACTTTGGACTGCCTCCCCCTCTTTTACATTTTCTAGAGAAAACAAAACATTAACCACTACATTAGCATAGCAGTTGACACCAGAACTGTTTTCAAATTGAAAACCAACAACATCTTCAACAGAATCCTTTTTGTTTCTGCTGTGACCCTGCTACAGCACAGGCATTGTCCCCAGCAGTAATTCTGCAATGCCGGTAAGAATAGCTGTGGTGCCTACTGGACTCACTCACCCCCGCGGCGCCCCACGCCATTATTTGCTGGGCGGCAACTTGCTAGACATCACTTTCGTGCCATCTAGATTTCAGCGCGTTCTGCTGCCTTGGAACTATTCGCACAACAGACCGCTACTGACAAGAATATTTCATTATTGGTGCTGTCAATTTCAATAAATCTATTGGATAATTCAAAAGAAATTGCCACGGTCTCTTCGTTCTTTAAATGTTTTTACTGTTTTTGTTTTGTTGTATATATTTATATGTTATTAAAGTTTTATATTCCTACTACTTTGTTGGAGTGCTATATATTTTTAATGTGACACATAATTGTAAAAACTTTGATGTACAAAGAGTCATTCCTGGAATCTTCCGCTTCAGGCTCGGTCCCCTCCCCAATCACAATACAGGATAGTTTTCAGATAGTAGGAACACGTGTGGTGTGACGGATCTCATCGGGTGTGGGCCTTGATCTACTATAACTCCTTTGAAGAGGGGTGATTCTTTACAGCTGGGGCCATAAACTACATCTGCAGGGCTAGCTGATAGCCTGGACAATCGGACACAGAGGAAGAGGAGTGTCAGAGGGTGCGGTAGTGAATAGGGCGAAAGGGAGGTGTCGGGCGGGCACAGAGTGTGATTCTCAGGGAAGAGCAGCGCAGATGGGGGGAGGTTTATTGCCCATGCATAAGACAGAGAGCGGGGGTGACCAGTGCCTGGGGAAGATGCTTGCGAGGGTGAGGAGCCATGCTACGAATCGACAGCGTGCAGAGAGTGGGTCTGGTCAAGACATCTAAAATGGCTGCCGTGCACGACAAAAGTGTGGCATTTCAAAAAAGGCAAGATGGCGCAGACAATGTTTTTCAACACTTCCTCATTTCCTTCGAATCGAACGTTAACAGACGTTGGGGCATATTACCAAAGTTAAGCGATATTTATCGCTAACGATGCTTACCAACGAATTTTTTACCGCTAAGCATCGTCAGAAATTATCGAAGATAAACCTTGCTATTATCAAGGTTTATCACAAATGCGATAATAAACGGCCGCAATGCATGAATATCGCTAAAAACTCAGCGATATTCATACATTACCGAGCTAATGCTCTTAGCCATGTTATCCACCTCCCATTGGATAACATGGCTAAGAACTGCTCAGGGCAGGTGTTACTTTTTGGAGATATTCGCGCTTAGCGCGAATATCTCCAAAAGTTGGTAATAGGAGATAGATATCTTGCATGTTGTAATGCAAGTTATTGTGGTATATGGAACTCATACCATAATCTCTCAGGAAAGCAGAAACTGATCCTTTTGGGACCGCCTAAAAAGGCCTAGGGGGTGAGGAGTACTCTACTTTGCCCCCTTTTCACGTTCCGAACTATTTTATTTTACTCTCTTCTGTAATTACACAAAATAGCAGCGATAAGATGCATCGGAGACACACAGTGAGAGAAAGGAGGCCGGAGATGAAGAAGAGATGTCAAATACACATTGGAGATAATATAGTGGCAGAAGGGAAGTAAATATGAGTAAACTTACCATGTAACATAAAAATGTTGCACTCTATACTATAAGTCTCATTTTATACTACAATCACTTTGCTACAACCTCATAAATTAAAAATAAAAATGAATAATGTCTCAAACAATTTTTGATTTCTAAATATAAATTTATTCTTCAGAATTTTCTAAATTTGAAAGAACTAGTAACATGTCCTCATCAGCAATGTCCTCATGAAAAGTCTGCAATAATGATTCTTGTAACTCTATGGTCTCCAAACACTCGATAAATTCGCCATCAAGAGATTGATCAAAAAAATCATTCAAGTCATCTCCTCCTTCTGACAATATTTCATTATTGGTGCTGTCAATTTCAATCATCAATGTAGTGGAATCATTCAAGTCATCTCCTCCTTGTGACAATATTTCATTATTGGTGCTGTCCATTTCAATCAATCTAATGGAATCATACAAGTCATCTCCTCCTTGTGACAATATTTCATTATTGCTGCTCTCAATTTCAATCAACGTAGTGGAATCATTCAAGTCATCTCCTTGTGACAATATTTCATTCTTGGTGCTTTCCATTTCAATCAATCTAATGGAATCATACAAGTCATGTCCTCCTTGTGACAATATTTCATTATTGGTGCTCTCAATTTCAATCAATGTAGTGGACAATTCAAAAGAAATTGCCACGGTCTCTTCATTGTGAGCCATTTTATTTTGAAATTGCTTGCTGTAAATTGCAGAAAAAAATAATCACTTTCATTTATCGTTTTTAGTAATACATAATATAAAACTAACTTTATCAAGTATTTAGTATAACAGAAGGACTGCAAATAAATAACAGAAAACATTTTTCAAATTATCTTCAAGTGTACAACATAGTTCCCCTTACAAATTAACAACTCACCTTTTTAAAAGTAGGAGAGGTGTTAGTACTGTGTAAATCAAACACCAGAAATTCACCACCAAAAATTCCTCACAAATGTACCTCAGACAGTAGTATCACAAAATGGCTGTGGTTTCCTCTCATTTGACATATATACATAACCAATTAACTTTCATCACACACAAATACAAAACCAAAGTAACATTTTAATTGGTTCTAAATTTCAACACTTTCAAATGTGTTTTCCCCATGCAATTTTCCATAGGACATTTACATATGTCTACAGCCTGAATGGCTGAACGGAATTACACCAAACTTGGCAAAATGGTACATCAAACCTAAGAGGTCAGGAAGGATCTACTATGCCCCCTTATGGTCATTTCCCCCTTCACTTTGGCCTCCTCTTGTCTCTCAATCCTACCGAGAGACAAGATGGCGGCCGCTACGGACTGTTTGGAATGTTGACAGATGCCGGAGAACCAATCAGCTTCGCAAACCTCCGTAACGCGAAAAGTACGCGAAGCGGAGCGCTGTTACAGATATATATCTTTTTTTGAACGTTAATTTCTCAAAATCCACTGGAGCACACATATTGAGACCTAGCAAAGGCACATCGGTCTACCAGTCCCTAATATTTTACCAAGTTTCGTGCAAATCCATTCAGCCGTTCGATTATTATTATTATTTATTTTTTTTGCCCCGCGGGGCCCTTTTAAAACCTCCACATCAAACCTAGGGGGTCAGCGAGGATCTACTATGCCCCCTTATGGTCATTTGCCCCTTCGCTTTGGCCTCCTCTTGTCTCTCGATCCTACCGAGAGACAAGATGGCGGCCGCTACGGACTGTTTGGAATGTTTACAGACGCCGGAGAACCAATCAGCTTCGCTTCACAAAGCTCCGTTGCGCGAAAAGTACGCGTACTGGAGCGCTGCCCGGTCCGCTGTTACAGATATATATCTTTTTTTAAACGTTAATTTCTCAAAATCCACTGTAGCACATATATTGAGACCTACAAAAGGCACATCGGGCTACCAGTCCCTACAATTTTGCCAAGTTTCGTGCAAATCCATTCAGCCGTTCGGGCTAAAAGTGAGGCCAACCGCCCTATGGAAAACTCAATGTTAAAAACACGTTTTGGGACCCCCCTTTTTTCTCGACCCCCCCTGGACGAACCCCCCCCCAATTTTCAGGGGCTGCTCAGAAACAAAATGTTCCATTTTCCTGAAAATTTCAGCCAATTCCGTCCACAAACGCCAAAGTTATTAGACATAGAATTTTCAAAAATCCCATAGAGAAAAAATCCTAACTATATATACCTACTGGCGACCGCCAGTAGGTAATATATATATATATATATATATATACATCTGCATATCTATATAAATGCTAATATAAATGCATGCATACATATACATATATGCATACATATGCTTGTTATGTACATGAAAGTTTGAAAAACACTAATAAAAGCAAAGCTAAAAAGCCACCTAATTACAAACAGAATTGCTTTAACTTAAACAAGGGCAAGACCTATTGCATTTTCAATGCTTGTTATGAAAGACAATCAGCCCTCTTAGTGACCTGACTGGTTAGTCTGTGAGCTCTTCTAGTCTAGAACCCCTTACCGTGCTAGACACACAAAAGAGACCTATAGTATACTATGGTTGCATAGCTACCGCAAATCGGGTATTTTAGAGGTTTCTAAGTTTTGAAATGCAACCTTAGTGTCCGTTCAACTGGAAATATAAAGATAGCCACTCATACACACACACATTCACATGTACACACGCACACACACACATATATGTATTTTGTAAAAATGATATGACTCACATTAACTATACAAAGCTAAGACATGTCTACCCATACGATAAGCTACTGTATTTGAGTCTGGATTTTAAAGGTCTCAATTCTGTAACTTTAGATTAAAAGGCATTTTTACGTTAAGTACAGGAGTACCAATATGCTTTAGACTTATTTACATTCATTCATGTATGCAGAATTAGTTTGCTTAGGATGTATTCTTTTTTATTTGCTGTAAAGTGCTCTGTTTTAATTATTATTAATTGATGAAATTTTCCCGGCTTCGGAAATATTCATTTTTCTGGCAGTGCCCTGTAGAATGATGTTGAATCTACGCTAATATAATGGCCTTTAGTTGTAATATGCTTTCACTTTTGTATTTCCAGATACCGAAATCCTCACAAGCAGACCGTCTGTGTCGCCTTGCTGCGAGAGGGCTATCACAAGGCTTTCACGGAGCTCTTCACTCTGATCGAGAAGTCGAATGCCTTGAGGGAGGCTACAGGGTCTAGGTCAGCCATTTGGCAGCAGCCGTCCCTGGGGGAGCAGCCTGATAAGCTAGATCAGCTTCAACACTTCCTGGCCAGGGCTGAGGCAGCCCAGCGAGCAGGTAACCGAGGGAATTGTGGGTAGCCGAGCAGCAGGAGCTGAAGCAGTCAGCGCCTGAGGGAGAATTTCAAACTGTTTCATGTATGAATGTAAAATATTGCTGCAATTTAGCACATATCAAGCTTCGTCTACCATAACAGAGCTGCTTGATCATGGAATAAGTTTACATGCAGGCCTGCTTTAGTTCTGTTTACATGATTCATCTGTTCTTTGAGAGTAAAAATGAATACAGGTGGTTAAGGGTCACATCTTTAAACTCTTTTGGGAGTTCTTTGTTCATATTCATGAGGCATTTGTGAGTCCATGCATGCATAGAATCAAGGCAGGCTTTTATTAGAAAGCCAACGTCGCAACTAGAAATATGGCAAATATATATTTTTAAAAAACACACATTAAGATGTGCTTATAAAATTGCTTTATGCGAAGGAAAGCTTAAAAAAAATATGTTTTTATAAAACATGTTGCAGAGCCTTTTGTTGTTTTTGGGGCACAACGTGGCGTAACAGGATGGATTAAATGCATTGAAAGAATGGTTCATGTAATCGAGTATAACGTTTTGAATAATGCAGAAGTTAATGTGGGGCTTATTTACTGCGGGCTGCCCACCGTTTTATGCCTGTGGCAAAATGCTTGCTGATTGGATCTCCAATGATTTAGGTTTTAATTAAATTGTATGTATGTTTAATATGCATTCTGTTTTCGGCATTAAACAGTTTCTTTCAGAACAATTTAGATGATTTGGATGGAGGGAAACTAATATTATTTTCATGACAAATATGAAATTATGAATGTGTAAATAGTTTGTTGTATAAAGTGCATATTTATAAAACGTTTAGCTTTTTTCCACCCAAATACACTTGTCTGTTATATGGTCGTAGGCAAATCACCCATTTTAAATGTTTTAAGTTTATACAATCAATGCCTAAGAAGAATAAAATGAAAAGGCTGAGGTAAGATTAGCTGCTGATGGATGACTTAAGCAAGATCTTTTAATTGCCCCAAGGGTGTTCACCAATGATTTTTATCTAATCTCCTCCTTCCCCTTTAATGATTTTACATTCAGCTCCACATTAAATGCTTAATAGAGTTCCATATTCCCACTTCAATTAATCGGTGACCCTTGAGGTTCTCTTCCATAATCCTTAACAGTCTATAGGAGGCAGGATGCTTACTGTCAGGAGTTGTAAAAAATGGTGCGAAGTGTGCGGAATTAGGTGCCTTTAACAATACTTTGTATGTAGAGTAAAATTGTATTACCACACGAAGAAATACCGTAATACCACTTTTCAACACAGAAAATCGATGGGTGTAAACACTACCAAAAAGCAGAGTTAAACCTGGATATGTAAATGCTGAAAAACATGTGGCAGCACTGATTCTGCTTGATACGATGCTTTGAATTCTAAATAAGTTGTAATATCACAAATGCTAGTTGCTTTATCATATTTAAGAAATCATCCTGCTACTGCAAATGGCCTGACAAATTAATTGAGGGCCCTGAATGTTAGAAGGGTCCCTTCTTCTGCTTGAAGAAAGCATAGCCATTCAGACATTCTCCCTGATCATTTCTCCATCGTGGTTAATGGTGTCTGTGAAACCAATTGACAAAGCTTTTTCCACCAGAGTTATCTGTTTACAGGTGTACTGTGTGAGAGTCTGAATGAAAATATGAGATAACCACTAACCTTATGCTCTTTGAATACTGAAGGACTCCTCAAACTTTTGGCCTACACTGTCTGATTTATGGCTGAACTCGTTATTGTTGGTGTTGCAAATGGAATACGCCCATTTAGTACCCCAGATATTTTTACTTTTTGATCACCGGTTTTGGGCTTTTTACTATGGGTGAGTCTCACTACTTGTGTCTTGCCCACGGTAATCACATGGTAAATGGAATGCAAGTGTATACCACAAGTGTCTGCCTTTTAATCTAAGGCACTGCAACACAGCTATGGTAAGGGCCACTTAAGTGGTTACATGTGAAAAGTTGTAATAGTGCATGCCAGCAAAAGGTGATAACTAGCCCACACCACCTCCCCTGAGCAGGCCTTGGACTGGTCTGCTATGCGACCGTGAGACAGTCAAGGCCTACAATGGGGTGCTTGTTACCAAGTAGAAATTGTGGGCCTATTAATTAAGACACTTCTGTGAAAGACAGAGGTCTTCAGAGTCATAGCTTTTCGTTGTTTGTTACTGGTGTAACTTGTATTTATACTTGAGATGTAGATTTTTTCTTTCAAAGCAAGTTAGCTTTGTTAGGTCATTTAACATGTCCGTTGTTGGTTCGACTACTTGGTGTCCTGCAAGAGCAGATATGTTATTCTCAGTACCAATTTTTCCCTTTCTAGGTCGAGCCTGGCGGCAGCGTGCATTCACCGCTCGCTCTGCCAGACATGCTGTATTCAGGGCCGGACTGGCTACCGGGCAGTTAGGAATGCTGCCGAGCTGCTGTCTGATTTTACTGCAGTGGAGGCTGATTTCGTCCATGGAGACCTGCGTGTGCTGCGAAATACTGAAAGCAAAACGAATTTCGTTTAGCTCACGCAGGTCCCCATTAACGAAATCACCCCCCAGCTCAGCAGCATTCCTATCTGCCCGGTAGCCAGTCCGCCCTGGCTGTATTAGGGCATGTTGTTGAAGTGTCTCCCACTCTCCACCCATATTTGTCCTTGGCTTTGTGTCATTGTCCTTCTTATAGGGTGGCTTCTGATTCGTAAATGGGCTTGTTAGTCTTGCCGTGTACCGCCTTGTCTCCATTTTGTTGCAGCCCATAATGACTGGACCTTTTACTTGGCTGGTTACACAGACTGCTTTATCTAGGGGGTGAGCACTAGTTTATTTTTTGCACTGATGGGGACAATAGCGGCTGCTTTTTGGGTAATTTGCATAATGATCGGGGTGCCCGCTTTAGGGAAACCGCAATCATTTTCAATGTTAATTTTATACATTTTTCATGTTGAGCGCAGTGCCCGCTTCAGGGACACCGTGCTCTGTTTGTTTATTTTTACTTCATAACTGAGTGCGGCACCGCTTCAAGGACACTGCGCTTGGTTTATTTCTTTCTTTTTTAACTTCAACACTCAGCGCGGTGTCCGCTTCAAGGACACCGCGCTCAGTGTTAAAGTAAAAAAAAAAGAAACCAAGCACGGTGTCCTTGAAGCGGCATCACGCTTAGTTTGAAAGTTAAACAAACATTTGCTATGCCAATAGCTTAAACTGGCGTAAATGCGAGACCTATTGCATTGCAAAAGCTTGTTTAATCTGGTATTGATTTAGATGACTAAGTGAGGTTTTCCTTTGTCCCTTAACCTTTTGAGCACAAAGCTCATCCTCAGAGGCTGTCATGAGATGTGTCTTCATGTACGGAAGATTTTCTGACGCAAGCTTCTTTGAAGCAGTCAAGTATGGTAAAATGTGCATGGCTTCGACCTTTCATTGTCTCTTATAGGGACATGGTGGTATGCCGGTGGTAAGTCTGATATATAGGGATGCTCTGGTTTTACTCTGAGTAATCAGCATAGTATGTCCTCACTACTCTTGTGATGTGCATATTTAGGCAAACATCCTTTACAACAACTGCGTTACAACGCAAGTCATTACCCCACAATTTTTACTCCGCAAAATCTGTTGTAAATGCGTGCAGGGTAAAGTGTCATATTCACATATTTATTATGGCAATGGTGGAATAAGGGCCTACATTTTGTATTCTTTTGAATACATGTTCTTGTGGTTCATCTTTCATTAAAGTCCTCTTGGACTATGTGTTTTTATGGTGTAGGTTGTTTTCTCCTTCTGAACGGACTGCATATCTACATTTTTATTATATGTACTTCACTTAGTGGAAAACTGTGGTGTATTCTTTGGAATACACTAGTTAGTGGACTTCTCCTCTGTGGAGGGGATAGGTAATTTATGTGTTCATTCCTATAACTTATGGGGTGTACTCTGTATCTTAAGCTGTGTGATAGGTAGTGTTGGAAACAATCGGATGGCGACTTCTAGCTGCAGTTTCCTTACTTGTTTTCGTTTATGTAACTTATGATGGAGATTTTAGGCTTTATAAGGAGCTCTTCTTATTATTCTCAGACAATGCTTTTTGCATCTGTCTAGAGGTTATACTACCTGTCTTTTTGGGTAAGTATCTATTTTCACTGTGCTTTACAAGCCCTTGGGAAATCATGGCTGTTACTTTTTGAGGTAGACTTGTGATCAAATTGTGTTTTGTATCACTTTGCTAACAAGGATTCATTTTATATATTATTTTCTTTTAATGTTTTGTCTTTTCTTTATTTAATGTTTTGATACTGTTTCTTCTTTCGCTTGCCTTGGTATTTTGAGCTTGCCCACGGCTCAGAGTCCTGTTCAGACTTTCGGACCATGACACTGAAGGCCAGGCAGGTGCAGGCTTTCTAGATACCTGCGGTCCTGCAGTAAATGTGAGCCAGCGATACTCTGTGTTGTCAGACCACTCGGAGTTAATTGTGACACAATTTTATATATATTATGTATATGTCCAGGTGTTTTTTTTGTTTTTTTTTACAACTGGCATCATCGATGATCATTATTAAATGCAAACCCCTTAGTGTGATTTTAGTCTCTTTACAGTGCTTTATGTAGCCTTTGAGTGGTTGTTTTGTTCAAACAAAATTCTCAATACCGTGGCAGTATTATTGTTCATCTTTCTTTTGGTGTTCATTCATCTTGGTATGATGGAATGAGTTCTGAGAGTCCTTCTTTTAGCTTTTATCAGGACAGTTATTTTTCTGATATTTCTTTATTGTTGCGAAGAATGCGGATTACATAACTTTTGTCTTGCACGCAACACTTTTAATCAACAAATTTTCTTTCCCCTTGGGGGCCTGGGGTTAAAGTCTGATAACTGACAAATGGTTCTTTAGGCGTTTTTCCCCTTTTCCATCAAGGGCTGATTCTTTCGGGCCTGTGGGATTGTTTATTATTTGTATGTTCTGTGACAGTGATTATGGATTCTGTGAAGAGACAAGCTCTTGTTCTGCTATTCCTATGTACATTTGGTCAGTTGTTAGTTATAGGCGGTGGTTCTTTTTGAGAACTTTTGTAGGATTGGTTTGCAGACTCTTCTCCACGGGGGTATAGCTATGGTATTTAATTCAAAAGTTAAGGAATCTGTGGCTAAATGTCTCTATCAGATGTAAAAGTTACCTACCTTTGGTAACTTAATATCTGATAGAGACACAGTCTAGCCGCAGATTCATTAACTCTCTGTCTATCCTCCCCACTCTGCGAACTCCCTATGAGGTAAGGGTTATACCCTTTTACAGTCCTGGTTTTAAATACCCGAGATCACTATCTTAACTTATGTTTGGAGTCAACAGACCACTTGGCCGGGCCACATAGGTTTTGTTTAGATGTTGCAATACCGTCCATTTGCAAATGTATGTGTTAGGTAGGGTGGGCGGTGTTTTCTATTTCACACTGGATTGGATACCAGTGGGCAGTTTTGATTTATTTGTTCTTTGTTTGAAAGTCTTTGCTTGGTTTCATCATACCTGGTATAGGTACTATCAATATGTCACGTAATGGTGTGATTCAACAAACTTCTTGGTGTTGTTTTTATAGGTATTGTTTTGCTATTATTATGCCACTCATTACCACTGATGAATGGGCTATAGAGTGTAAGGTTTTCTTCACTTACATGAGGGTTATTTACCAAGGAACATGGTTTCAAAGATTTTTGATGAATGGTCTATAGAGTATAATGTTTTCTTCCCTTGCATGGTGGCTATTCACCAGGGTGCAGGGTTTCACGTCGCCCTGTGCTTCGTTGATTCTTTTTTTTTACTTTAAGATCCATGTTTGCTGTTAACATACCATTTGATGTTTCTCCTTTATTAATGTTTCAAAGATTTTTTATCTTTTTGGCACACTGTTTCCACAACCAGTTTCTATAGTGGCTCCGCATTCTGGCGCAAAAGTTTCACAGAAGAAACTGAAATCTGCGTACCAGAAGTACTGCTGAAAAATGTCCAGACCCAGACTGGTGCCTGGGGACAATTCAAAAATTAATTAATCTGCGGCTAGACTGTGTCTCTACGAAATATTATGTTATCGAAGGTAAGTAACTTTTATGTTACTGCCACTTTGAAAAGTACTCTCCTTCAGAGGACTTTTTGTATATTAGTTTTAGAAAGTTGCCATTGTTCTGCCTAAACCAAATGGACCTTTCTGTCAGTGTTCAGCAACACATGACTGTAAATGGCTCTGCTGTTGCAGGTTGCGTATCGCTTCCAGACAGTGAGAGGAAGGAAGCCTAGGTGTGAGAGGAGTGGGTTTCCCTGACAGGTTGGCTGGGGAGGACCTGGCTCCTACCCTGATTACACTTCAAAGGGTTCTGCCAGCAGCACACAAAAAGGAACCTGACACCATGCCTGCCTTTGACATTGTCACCCTAGAGAGTTTGGAGCCAGGACCAGAGGCAGGGAAGAACTGACCAGTTTGAGACGTCCCCTACACAAAGACTGCCATCAGATCAGATATAAAAAAAAACATTGGCAAAACCAATAGGCCTGACTTTTTCCACTAGCCTTTTTCCAATTTCTGTTTTGTATTTGTCATGGCTGTTGCAAAACTTTATTGTTTAGAAAACTGCCAGGCATCTAAAAAAAATAATACATGAACTAGAGCAAAAATGTTTTTTGGTGTCAAAAAAGCTCACATTACTATAGTACTCCCTAGCACTGAAGGGAATCACTTTGTGTGTAGATGTGCTCCTTGTGAAAGGGCAGCGTGCTGCAACTCATAATGAAGTCAGCCAGTGGCTTAAGTAGGGTGACACATGAACCCTTGATGTGTGCTTGAGTGGGTTGGAGTAAAATGTGAATGACTCAACCACAGACAACTGGGTGAAGTGTAGCTGAAAACTCTTTAAATAACTATGTAATGCACATAATGTTTGTAAAATCAAAAGGTCTTGGCTGACAAAGACTTAGAAAAGCCAATCATTCTGCCATTGGCAGCCAGCATCCTGCCTCTGAGAAAGAAAGGAAGAAGAAAGAAAAGAAAGAACAAAAAAGAAAGAAAGAAGTACATGAAAGAAGGATAGAAAGACTGAAAGAAGGATACAAATAAGGGAGAACAAAAGAAGGAAAGAATTAACAAAAAGGTGAAGAAAGAATGCAAGAAAGAAAAAAAGAAAGAAAGAAAGATCATAAAGAGAAAGAAAGAAAAGGAAGAAGAAAGGAAAAAGAAAGATAGAAAAAAAGAGTAAAGCGGGAAAGAAAGAAAGGCATAAAGAAGGAAGGAAAGAAAGATGGGAAGGAAAGAAAGATGACCAAGAAAGAAGGAAGGATAGAAGGAAAATGGGGAAGAAGTAAAACAGGAAAGAAGGAAGTAAAGCAGGAAATACAGAAAGAAGAAAAGAAACGAAAGAAAAAAAAAGATGGGAAGGACACAGAGGAAGGAAATAAAGAAAATGAAAGAAAAAAACGAAGGTCAGAAAAAAGGCATGAAAAAAAGGAAGGAAAGATGGAAGGAAGGGATGGAAGAAAGAAAGAAGGAATAAAAGAATGGACAGAGAAATATAAGGCACAAAAGAAAGAAAACAATAAAGAAAGGGAAAAGAAGAATAAGAATGACAAAAGATAAAAGGAAGGAAATAAGGAAATACTTTTTTTTTAAGTGCTAGAGGTGCTGCAAACTAAACACAATAAAGGCTGGTATTCTTCCCGGGTAAAGTTTATTAACCCCTTCCCTGTGGGGCTAATTCCCCCACGGTGCTGGGGGAGCGGGGGGTGAGCGCGGCACCGCGGTGCTCGTGACGAGACCAGGTCGTTCGTTATGAGTCACGGTGGAGCTGTGCTCATGACGGCCTGGTCTCGTCACAACCCCGCCCACTGACTAATTCTCCCACGCAGGCGGGGAATTAACCGCGCGTGGGCGGAGCGGCGCCGTTATGATGAGACCAGGCCGTCATGAGCACAGCTCAACTGTGACTCATGATGGCCTGGTCTCGTCATGAGCACACATGGGGTTAAAGAACCAATAGTAAAATAAATGTGATCTGAAGAATTGTCCACTTATGAATTCCCATGTATAATATTGAAGCTTTCAGTTTGTGTACTTAGGAAAAAGAGGATACCTTAATACAGAGCAGTTTCAAATGGACGTACTCTGTTATAGTGTGAAATACCAACAGTTAGATAAACAAAGGACCCTCCAAAAGGAATTTACAACACCATTGGCAGGAGACAGGAACTAATAAAGCATGGCATGTGCTCACATCTGTTATAAAGTGTCCTGCTTTTACCTTGGGCTCTAAACACAAAGGCAATACTAAAGTAATTATGAAGTAAAACACTGGCCCTAAAGTCACTGCCATGTGTGTGGATTGCTCATTATGAGAGAACAAAATGGGGTCACTCAAAGTGAAGTTGAGCAAGGGCTGGAGAAGGCTGACCCATAGCCCCATTCTGTATGCTATATGCTATATGTTGTAGTGAGCAGATGCAAAATATGAATGACCCAATAACAAACCAATGGATGAGGAGAGGTGGTTGAAAGCACCTTTAGGTAAGTATATTATACATTTCATTTTTAGTAAAATCAAAAGGTCTTAGGTAATGCCAGACATAAAAATGGGACCTTCAGATCCTCTCATTCACACACTACTGGACGTGTGGAAGATTCAAAAGAATGACTGCCCTGCTAGCAGAAGGACTGCCTTGCTGCCTGAAGAAGGGAGATTGGACCTGCTTGCCTTGATCCCACTTAACCTGATTGACTCCAAGGGTCAGTTGGCTGACCTCCTTTGTGAGCTACAAAAAGACAACAAGTTTCGAGAGGCCTCCCAGCAACTGCCCAGCTGACCAACACCAACTGGACCCGCCTGAACCCTGCTGCTAGCCACTACTGTGGTGAGTGTTGATCTGTAAGAGGTGCCCCCTATGTCGTGGATGCTTGGCTGGCATCAGTGAGAACTCCGCCTCAAAAAAAGGTGAAAATCATGAAGTTTGGGCTCCTTATAACTGCAAAGTGACCTTTGTTTGCGCCAACAGCAACCATCCGCATCAATCAACCAGCACAAAGCTCCAGCGACAACCGGCTCCTCACTATACAGCAATAACCGTCTGCAATGCTCAAATTGCATCTCCTGCCAAAAGTCTCCTACTCTTGACCCCTCCTACCAACAGAACCAGCACCCTTCGCACTGAACTTCAGAAGGTAATCTTTCAGCGCAACTATCCTGATCCCTTTATCTGACCTGCACTACACTGCGTTTGGCCTGAGCATGGCGACTTTCCCCTGGTCTAGTGCAACCAGATAACTATGAGTGGTGCTTTGTGTTTCTTGGTGCTATTAATAACCTAAAAACGTTTTAAAATCTTAATTTGGGTTTTACGTATTGGATTTTTGCCATTTTTGTGTGATATTTTACATCTGAATTTACTCTATTTTCTTAAATTGGTTAGGGATTTTTCTTGTGTTATCTTTTCACTTTTGCGGTTCACCCTCACAAGGATCATGATTATTATTTGAGATGGCTTCTCACTCCATTTTCTTACACCAGCAAAAAAACTTAACACAACAAATAACCCACTTGCACCCAAGTACTTCCCTTTTCATCACAGAGTAGTTCACTTTTGCTTCGGGTAGAGTTCTGGATGAAAATTGAAGCACTACTTTTTTCTGTTAATCAATGTGCAAATAGAATCAGTAGTCCAAAGGTTTTCCATTTTATATCAAAAAGACCTAACACCATAGGTTTTGAAATGTCATGTTTTTTAGTATCATACACTTGTTGGCCCTTAGCTTGCTTTCCACCTAAACATAACTCCCTTTTTCATCAGCTCTCTTAGGGGGCATGTTATCATTTTAAAGTCTCTCACAAACTTTAAGTAATACTAAGCTAACCACAGGAAGGCCTGCAATTCCTTACTATAACTAAACCTATGTATCTTCTCCATGGCCGTGACCAGGATCAACTTAGTTTTGAGTTCTTCTTTGGTAACGGTATGCCCCAAGTATCCTGGACTCCTCGCTTACCATGAATTGCCAGATCAAACTCACCTCATCATCCTGTTTCTAGACACTACGCCTCCTCCGAAAGATCTTCAAGTGGATCTCCACTGAGTCCAGAAAGACGGTCACCCGCGCACTCATCAGCAGCAGCATCGACTACGGCAACACACTCTAAGCTGGTATCCCCCAGAACTCCTCAAGGAACATCAGAACATTCAGAAAACCTCGGCCAGACTCATTCTCAACAAACTCTCCACAGCCACATCACCGGCAACCTGAGAGACCTCCACTGTCTCCCAGTCAACACAAGAATCACCTTCAAGCTCCTCACATACACCTACAAAGCCCTACATGATGCGGGACCCAAGTAACTCAAACACCGCCTCGCATTCCACGCACGCATCAGATACCTTCACTCTGCCCATTTGGCCCAGGGCACCCTCCCACGGATCCGCAAGTCAACAGCTGTTGGAAGATCCTTCTTCTACCTTGAAGCAAAGACCTGGAACACCATGCCTCTCCACCTCAAGCAATCGCCATCACGGCTTCAATTCAGGAAGAACACCAAGACCTGGCTCTTTTACTGAACTACAGCGCCTTTGATTAATCAGCAGTCCCCCGCCCCCAGTGCCTTGAGAACCTTACAGGTAAGTAGTTACACTCTATAAGACCCTTTATTGATTGAGTATTCTATTTGCCTCTCATAAATTGACATTTATCAGTTGACACCATCGGTGCACATCCTTTCAGCCTTCCTGCTATTCTGTTTAGTGGCTCATCATACTATAGCACGCCATCACTTGGCAGAAGAATATCATCTTGAAAAAACTTTTCAATACTTTTCAAGACATGATTCATCATTTCTCTTTGAAAAGCACTGTTGTGGATTGAGATTGAAAGGAAAATCTATAGACACCAATGGGTGTTATAAAAGATATGAGATTTCTTGACCTTCTACTAACCTCGCTACACAATATGCTGAGGATAAATCTATTATGCTGAATGCACTTTCTTTTCCCAGCACAGCAAAAGCTTCTGAATTGTTGGTTAAAGAGTAATGATCAAACCAGATATTTTTGTTGAGATCAACACACATAGGCAATCCATGTCCCCCTGCTTTGGCTGTAATAAGTATCTTTCTTGTATTACTCTGGCTCTCAGACTCTGCAGCTTCTCTCTTAAGTGTTTAATCATCAACCAAGAAATTGGTCTAGCATTATGGAAGAGCATAACGGAGGCTTCCGCAGCCCCTGCAATGTACAGGGGGCAGCATTCCTTGTTTTGCTGGGGGGCCCCCTCACCTCCCAAAGCAATGCAATTGCATGCCTTGCAAAATACGTGCAATGGCATGGACTAAGAAATAGGTCAACGCTCAGGAAGGCCACTCTACCTTCCTGAGCAGGCCACCTGCAGCATAGGGGGCCCCAATGCTTCAGTGGGACCCCATTGAGCCCAAGACTAATTAATATCTGTGTGTTCTGGGAGACAACAGGCCCCTCATCACATTTTGCAGGAAGGGCCCAATCATTCTGTTTTACGCCACTGCCCTTATGTACGACAGTTATGTCACCCTTCCTAAGTATAATACAATGTACAAATCCCTATTTTATCTGTAAGAAATTGGAGTATTATTTGGGGTGAGCAACGTTTTTGTGTGGATTAAAAACCATAAATTTGGTGTACGTGGTATTCATCTGCAGACCGTGGATTTTACAAAATAAGGTGAACCTCTCTGATAGAATCTAGTGGCTCCTTGAAGTTTTCAAACCTATTAAGGCATCACCCACTAAGAGTAAAGCAGGTACCTTCTTGCTTGCCATTTACAGTTAGTCATTCTCACAGTTGATTAAAAAAATTACAAAACCATTAATAAAAAGGAAAAAAGAGTAGGGGCTAGGATATAGTCCTGGCAAACTCCTTTACTAACTTCAATTTTCTTTGAGAGGTTGCCTTTAGAGCCCCATTGTACCTGGGCAGAGTTATTTGAATAAAGTTCCATGATTATCTGTAATAAATCAGGAGTACCTCCCATCCTAGAGAACCCTTAACACCTCTTAAAACTTTGTTCCAAGTCAAAGGTGGCCTGCAATTTGATGACAAAACCATAGAAGCTGCCCTGGCTGATATCTACCTCCTCCACTTGGACAGAAAACATAAGACCTGGTACACCGTCCCTGTCCTAGTTATAAATCCTCCCTGGAAATGGCACAAAGCCTCATTTTTAGAGTTCCAAAATGTCAGCTTATCAAGTACTTGTTTGCGAAAGGTTTTTTGGATGTTGTCTGTGCGACTGATGGGACAGTAGTTCCCCAGTGCATTACAGCCCTTTATAATGGCAGGAATTATCTCCACACCCTTCCATGAATCTGGGACTGGAGCACCTACTGCTATGGCACTGGCTAAAACATTTATGTATGGAACACACTACAGAAGAGATCAGCAGGGATTTTATCTAGGCATGGGGCCTTTCCTGATCTCTGGACACATACAGCAATAAATGTATCAGACATAACAAAGTTATGGAGCAGTTGCTATATAACGTGAGTTGATCATGACGGGCTTCTGTGAGTGTTATCTCTCTGAAAGGAAGCATGTAGGTGGCCTCCCAGATACCAGATACAAATTTCTGATATCAATTTCACTTTTGTAAGATTATTTTTACATACAGACCTGTATTCAATTATTCCGCCTTTATCATTATGTTCCACAGCAGAAATGAGAAGGCTCTTGGCCACCCTTCAGTTTGGATTAAACCACTCCTGGGATTTGGATGCCTTTTTTCCCCAGGTTAAGGTCCTTCATAAACAAATCCTTTCAAGTTGGCAAATATTATGGTTTCTTTTATTGCTAAACCTTGGTCTGGATTATTGCTAAATGGACTAGCGCAAGGTTAAAATTCTATACATCTCTTTAATAACAATTAGATGGTGACTAATGCTACCCATTTCACATTCCTTCTGTTTGTAATAATCAGTGCATCAGCTGTTGGACTTACTGGATCCACCAAATGGTTAATCGAAGTGCCATTTAAATAAAGAACCAGTGGATCGTGGTAAATTGTAAGCCTGGGAGTCACAATCATATCAACCGTTTCACACCAGGACCATAGATTCTGAAGAATATATTCACTCTTACTGCTGTATACACCCCTTAGTTTTCTCTTGCAAGGGGCAGTTTTTTCCCAGATACCCCAATAAGTATCTTCATCCTTGGTCAGATCATAGGTTACCAAACGGTTTGAATGTTGTATTAAAATTGCTCGCAATAATAATATGATGGTCTTTGAGACTTTAAGTCAGTGTTGAGGAGTTGGAGGGTAAAGGATTCCTTGAACCTATTAGTACTCCTGTTGTAGAGGTTAATTAAGAGAAACTATTTTTTGTTACTTACAAAAATCAACAGCCCTCATATGTCCGGAGCATCCATGGAAGTATGTTTGATAGAGCAAGACAGAGAGGTTTTAACCAACATAATCAAGCCATTATGTGTAATGTCAGCTGCAATAAAGTAAATCCTACAACCCAGCATATGTGCATTATCAGCAGCCAATGTTTCATGGAGTAAACGCATATGAAACCCATCAATAAACTGCCCCCAATCACTGTTTACTATTTTTGATTTTCATTTGCGATGTTCCAGCTAATAACATGAATATTTCTTAATGCAACTTGTTGAGAGGGCCGGCTGACTCCTCCAGTGCTTCTTTACTATCTACATCTATAGGGGTATGGATATTGCTGTCTGCTCCAGGTAAAGGCACCCAACACTTTGCTAGTAGTGTCTACTAGTTGAACATCCCCCAGTGGTGGAATGTGATCGGGACAATGAGGGTGAATTTACAGCTGACAAACAATCACCATTTTCCTCCTGGGGATGTCAATGGGTTATGTTTAAGGCCATCTTCATGGACAGCTTAGAGTGAATATTCAGCTGCTCCCATTATCTTGGATTTTTTGGGAGACCCATTTTAAACTTTCTCAGATCCCAAGGTGGTTTGACCTGAGAGCAAGCAAAATTAACTTCCTAAAAATGTGCACATCAGCTAGAGAAATCTATATAAAATCCCATCTTCTTTTAGGATCTGTGTAACGTTTGGCACATGCCACATCTGTATAGATAATAGAGTATCAGTGTGAAACTGTTTGGATCCAATGGACTACTTTGTATTTCAAAGACACCTGATGTTCATAGACACCCTGTTGTTAATTATGCACTCTTATTAAGTAGGCATCATTCTCATTTGGTAAACTATAATTAGAGCAGGCTTTGTGATCAGTAAAAATACAAGCTGCTTTGTAGTTTGCTCTTCTGCTGGTAGAAGCAATGTTCTGGGGAACAATATCGACATCCCCTAATCGTGTTACCCTACCACCTAGTAGGGGGTTTGAGACTAGAAGTTGGCTATCCACTTTCCAAGATTTAAAATGTGCAATAAACAATGGCTGTTACTGTCTATAGGTGCAGCTTCATGTCTTGTCATAGTAAGTGGCCAGTTTTCACTGTATTTCATTGTTTCTCTGGGAATAGAATTGCTATTAGTATTAAGAAGGGAAACTCTAATACAATCTTGGTAATAGTGCAATGGTAGGTGTGATCCGGGCTTCCTGGATGGACCTGAATGGGTGTCTAGACAAAAAGATCAGTTAACCTGGATACCACTTGCTTTAAATTTGCAAATCTCAGCTCTCGAGTGCAGAATCAAAACACCAAGCCCTACTAAGGTCAGTTGTGGAGGACCTTGACCAAGTTCCCTGACATAAACCCTAAAAGGCGAGTCTCTGGTCAAGTCACTCTCCCCAATAATTTTAAAGTCCTTGCCCTCTTTGGACTGGAGGGGTTCAAACCTATTTGACCACAAAATGTTCGGGACTAGATGGTTCAGTAGCAAGTTCCATTTTTCTGCCAATAGGGGAGGTGCAAACTGGAGACACGCATCATTGGAATTTCTGGCTTCAGTGTGCCAGATGAATGTTGGTGTCCTTTCTCTTTCCTCTCAACTATCTTTGTCAGTTTATTCCCTCTGGTCGGTATTCTTTCCCTCATGCCCTTATCGTTTAGCATAGTTTCAATTTCTTCTATTAAGTTACCAATGTATTTGATCGTACAATTTTCTGTAGCATGTTTGGTTGCTTTTTTTCAGATTTGGGTGGCCATTTGGACTACAGACAGCTATTGTTTTGCCTATAACAGAAGCAAATTACAAACCAGCCTGAAAGGAAAATATAAAGAGCTGGCTCCAGAAAAGTCAACCTAGAAACTTGCAAGAGTTTCTATAATGCTAAGTATCTTAGAAGTCAAATCCCAGGCAGCCTTACTGAAGTAAGAAATAGCAGAACCAATGGGGGTGGCCCTTGCTCTGCCTGATCTTGGCTTAGACAGGCACAGAAAAGCTTGTACTTGGGCTGTGTACATCCTGCAGGTGAACGCAAAAAGCAGTAGGTCAATTTCTTCCCCTCCCGCAGGTATGCTGGGACTTATAGTCCCTCTCACGAACATAGTCCACAGTGTCATGCACAATGGGGCAGGTGAGTGCAATTTGTACGGCACGGGAAGGGGGGTGACCTCCTCCCTTCTCCTCTCCAGCAGATATCCTGGGACTTGGAGTCCCTGTCTCAAATGAAGTCCACAGCGTCCCCTCAAAGTCACTAAATTGAGCTGAGCTCAACCCCCTGATAGCTATGGCACAGAGCAGACAAGCTTAACTTATGGCAGTGTGTAAAGTATTCATCTAGTACAAAAATGTAATAGAGTCATAACACCAAGCAATAAAAAAAAGCAAACCGAATTAGAAAAATAGAGTAACATTTTAAAAACAAAATGACACCAAAGTGCACATCCAATAAAGGAAACTGGAGCTATGATTTTTTTTTACGTTTACATCGAGATAGCACCAAAAAGCACTAAGCGTCAATGAAAATGTATAGTAAAAGAAGCCTGGGACCTAGACGCAATTTCCGGCTGAGCGTGATGGAGCACAGTTCAGATACACCAACCAATGTCATCCCGGTGAAAAATCTTACCTTGTGACTTAATATTTTTAGCCCCAACTTTTCAAGGTTTGAGGAGAAGTTCCTATGAGTCACTTCTAAGGCTCACAGGACTTCACGGACAGCATTTAGGAGCCAGGACTCACTGCAGCAGAGACCACCAGCAAGGTACAGTCCAGGTCAAGTTGCTGCTGGTCAGCAGGGCACTCCATTAAAAAAAGCCTTTTGCATCTTGTGTCCCTGTAGCCACACAGAAAGTCAGCAAACTAATCTTTGTAGTCCACTTGTTTTTCCAGGGTACAAGGGGCTGCAGGTTCAGTCATTTGTGGCTCCTCTCGGTTCACAGACAGCAGGGCCAGTCCACTTATGTTCTTCTGCAGGTCCAGAAATTGTTCTGTCAAGGTGACTTGTTGTGTCCCATTTATGCCTGGCACCAACTAGTGGGGAGGGGTGATTACTGCACATTCCCTAACCAATGGGGATGTTCCTGGGGAATCGCTACCCACTTTTTCATCAGGTCCTGTTCTCCATACAAACAGTAAATAGTACTAAAATGCCATGTTTCAGGGCATTTTTAAGATAGCAAAAGTCTTCGGCCACACTAAACATTGCCTCAGAGTTGTCCAGTTCCAACCTGCTGTTGGAACTGGACAACTGGGTTCTTCAGAAAGGTGGGCTCCTTGCAGCTTTTTGTGGTCCTGTATTTTAGCAGGATGCTAGCCAACTAGCCTTTGGAGTCCACTCTTCTGTTCTGGGTACAAGCGGGAGCAGGTCCAGCCCTTCAGGTCTCTCACCAAATGTTACAGTAGGTGCAGTCCTCTTTCTGAAGTGAGGGTTCAGCAAACGCCATCATTCTACCATCCTCGGGTCTAGCAATGTTCTCAAGAAGGTAGCCAGCAGTGCCTATTTTATACCTGGCAGAAGCACGTAGGTGGGGATGACTCCCTAACAAAGAGGTAAAAAGTTATATAGCGCATTAATGTTTTTTTGTACATATATTGCACACTTGAATCATCTTCATTTGAGCACCGATCACATTTTCTTGCACCCCACTGTCACTTATGTTCAAAAAAACCTTTGGAACATTTTGAGCATTACAATTATTGTTTTCAACAAAACTTTTTTCAGGGCTTGATAAATCATGTTCCTTCCTTAGAGAACATTGTTCCTCTGAAATTACCTTTTCCTACAATTGCAATGCACTGAGTTTATCACATAAGATACTTGGCTTTAGGAAGTGTGCCTAACATTTCAACATTTAAAGTACTTCTATCTGGTTTCTCACACTTCACCTATACTTTCTTGACTTTGCCTTCTTGTCCCATCATCTTCTTTCTTAGCATTCGCTTCTTAGCATTGACCAATTTTCACCTCTTATTTCCTTCACACATACAGGTGTGCTCTTCCCTGTTCACAATGGCAATAGCCTCTTTAAGATCTAGATTTTTGTGAGCAATTACTTCTGCACCCTCAAACTATACATACACCTTCCTATCTGGGAATGAGTAACTGAATTGCTGAGCTACCTGTGATCAAGTTACCAAGTTTTCAAATGTAGTTTTCCACTACTTCATTTGTCCCTTGCGCTCTTGCAAAAAACTTGGTAACTGGCAGGGTCCTTAAAGAAATATCTTCTTAGCTATTTATTTATAATTTTATTTATGTCACTGTCTCTCGTCACCGCGGGTCCCTGAATCCTGACTACAGAGGTGAGTCAGGGACAGTGACATGCTCCCTACAGGTGCGTTGGGGTTCCAGCACTCTGCTGATATCCCGCGTACCCTAAGCGTGAAAATCAGAGCTGCACCTCCACGTCCTGACTTCTCTCACCAGAGCAAAGTGATCAGGATGTGCAGAGGCTCAAGGAAGTAAAAAGGTTCCCCAACCAAGACTGCCTTATGACATAGCAACAGTAAGCTATGAGATCTGTAACCTACCATTGCTAAGACACAGCAGCGAATTATCACTTTTAGGATAAAACATTCACGCTAATGCATCTTAGTCAGAGCCATACATAACAAAATAAAAAAAATCACCAGACAACATGCTATATACATAACCAGGCCCAACCACCACTAATACAACATTATAATTAACCCTAAGAAAGAAGTAGTAAACGAGCTGCTGAGCAGCCAAGAAAGAGGAAGTGTTAGTTTATCGAGTACTGTTATTGTGTTGTATGTGAGACATGATTAGCTGTCAATTTTAACTAAGGACTCTTGTTGTATGCGAAAGATTTACTGTTTATCAGGCTGCGGAGAATAAAAAGTGAAGAAACGTTGTGCGTAATCCTAACCTAACGCTGGGTCGCTTTGAATTTCTGATTTAATTGGAATTTTATTTTAGATCACTTTTAAGCCATAAATGTTATACACATGCTGAAGTACAGACCTGTTTACGACCTGAATGCCAAGCACTCTTGTGAGTCAAGCCCTTTCTCTTTTACACTAACATTGCCAATTATCGTTTTAGTTCACTATAAAGGGGCAGTCTTAAAAAGGAGAAGAAACCCCTGCCCTTTTAAAATTGGCATTTTATTGTTTAATATCTATGAGTGGTGTTACTCCTAATAAAGTGTTTCTTTATTAAGAAATATAAAATCATTTATATAAATCACGTTTTAAACTAACAATGTCAACACTAGTAAATGGGACCAAAAAGTATTCATTACTTAAATACCAAGGTCCTGACTCAGTTTCGACCTATGGGAGACATCCGCCAAAAAGTTTACTCAGGTTTAATGTCCAAGGAGATAAATTGGTGAGGACATTCTTTTCACTCACACCCATGCCAGAGACGGAGGAATATCTACAAAAACAGATGTATGGGCGAATCACTAGGCCCCAAGTACGAAACAACATGATTTTGCTTTGACCTCCAAATACTCAAAAATGGAATCACAAATAATCCAAGAAAGCATTAGAGATGCTGCTCAGGAATTAGTTAATGTTACCCCACAGAGCGCAGAGATTAGAAATTACGAATATCCTAATTGTGCATTCCTTCAAATGGAAATACCATCCACCCTAGCCTACCTCCAATAGCAGAAGCTGATAATTGAGTAACTTTGTGGTGTTTAGCCATTCGGGCACTAAACACTGTAAAACGACTGTCACTGAGTTAACCTTCTGTAGTGTCCAACAGTGGAATAACTAAACATTGAAAAAGGATCTCAACATGTGCTTAAGAGTTTTTTTCGTGATATGGCAGTATTTTGAAGATGAAGAGTTAATAAATGGTGGATAGCGAGTGAGTAAAACAAATTGATATTGTATCAAAAGAAAAAGGGGAGTACACAAATGTGATATCTTGCAAGAGAAAGGCACAGGATCAATTGAATGGAAAGAGGTTTCGCGAGAGCACAGACCGATAATTATGGCTATGTAAAACATTTTAATGATAGAGTGCGAGCTGCGAGCTGCGATAATTCCGAAATTTTAAATGGTTGGAAACTGAACTAGATAAACCAACAAGCAAATGTAACCGTTTCCATCCAACAATGAAAGTAATGCAGACTAAAATAATAAAAAAGTTACTATAGCAATCAACTGTTTTCAAAAGGGTATGCCGTCATCATCATCATCAACATAATCTTTATTCGATTTTATAGATAAAATCACAAAAGACAAATAATTTCATTTAAAAACAACATATAGGATATCAGTTTCATAGTCATTCATATTTTAAAACTCCCACCAGAAAGCGCACAAGAAAAAAATACTGGTAAAAGGTGAATTCAACAGCTGTAAAAAAAAAGTAAGGCTGGCCTAACTTGGTTAAAATTAGGCGGTGATAAAATTGTGTATGCTGTCTATTGCATTGCCTTTTTCAAGGAGAGACATACCTAGTGTATGTGAAGCACATTCTTTTTGTCCAAAGAACTGTCTTTCATTAGAAATATTCACACATTAAAGGTTTTCAAAGCTGTGCCATAAACAATTATAAAATAACAAATGTGTAGGTCCCTGACTAGTGTTAGATTTGACATGGAGGTTTATCAGGATCTCTGTTATTCCTGCAGTCTTATTGCTGTTGGATTGTGGAACCGGGTTTAGAAAATAAAGGGATTCAAGTAGTTAAAGTTATCAATTACCATAATATTTCTGCAGTCAGTTGACTTACCGGACTTCTAAATATCCGCCACTTCTGAACCCCATCTCTCCCACTCCCCCCCCTTCCCCCCGAATCTTTGACCTCGAGTATACTCTTGATATCGCTCTCAGAATGGTGTGTCAGGAAATGGCAGAGTTGAAACTGTTGTGATTGGGTCCTCAATGTGGAAGAAGTGTGTCACATGGATGAGCATAACATAGGATGAACTGTTAACTACGAGCATTGCTTTCTGTGAAAAGAACTACCATCCAAATTGCTCCCCATGTTCTATGTGTAAATATACATTTTTGAGGTGGACTTGCCTCCAAATTTGTTTGACCCACCTTGACACAAAGATGGTTCTGAATAGCATCTCTGGCTAATTTACAATTCACCCCAACATTTGGCTTTGTGACTGGACATACCGCCATAATCCACCAGCCTCAGCATTTCCTTGGTGAAATTCGGCTTGGATGATCTCCTGGTTAAGGGCACTGAATCCAGGGATGTTGTTGTTCCTCATTCTTCCTCTCCTTGCAGTCTGATGAAGATGACTCTGACCTGACCCTCAGGATGGATTTCATTAAGTGGGTGACATACCCTGCTATATTGTTATGGAGCTTCTTGTTGATGATGATAATGATGATTGCATTGCACACTCACTAGCTGGTGTCAAAGTCTTTAACAAATGAGTCGACCGTTTTGAAGTCTTTCTTCTCATGTGTTCAATGTTGGACGGGACTGACTGAAAAATACTAACTGGAGAGCAATTTATTTATGAACAGACTGAAGACAGAAGTGTTGTGCGTGCGCAGCCTGTTACAATAGGGGGAGTAGAAGCCGTACTCACCGTGAAGTTAATAACTATTTTTCCTGTTTTATAGTAACCAGTGGATTATTTTAAAGGAACCACTGTGTGTCACGATAACAACTTTTCTTTTGTGTTTTGAGTTAAGTTTAATTTTGTTTTATTTATAGGACACTATGAGGAAGTATATGTAAGTCAACTTGCGTTGGCCCAGTATTTCAAGATGTTGGGAGATGGATGGCTATCAGATCACTTCTTTGAGTATTGTTTTGATACCGCTAAACTGATCAAAGTTGATGGTGGCCGAAAGGAAGCAGAGGCAAATGTAAACCTGGGTAAAGTTCGTGAAGAGCATGGTAAGTTTCCGTTATTAAAGAATGACTGGATGTAATCTTTTTTCGAGTTCACTTATGGCAAAAGAAACACATTTTATCATTTCATATTGGTAGGCCGTACTATTATTTTTACTCATCAAAGTTTTATCCTTGATGTACTGTAATAAAAGAATTTGCATTTGTTATATGAATGTGTGGATCCAGTAATCTTGGTCAGCATTCCTTAGCCTCTTACCTTGATATCCTCTTTTTGGCCCTGATTCATTTATCTCTAGGATAAAAAGTGAGAAATCAGCTCCTTTAGGATTACAACTGTGTGTGAAGTAAAGTTTGACATTTTATGGTATTCACAAAGCCTCCCAGGTGTATTTAAGAAAAGATAGATAGATAGATAGATGGATAGATAGATAGATGGATAGATAGATAGATGGATAGATAGATAGATGGATAGATAGATAGATAGATAGATAGATAAATAGATAGATAGATAAATAGATAGATAGATAGATAGATAGATAGACATCTTTATTCAATTATACCAGCATAAAATCATAAAAGTCACAACAGAAAATGCAAATATTTAAAACATCATAGAGTTGTGTGCGGTACTGCAGATTTCAGAAAGGATCCAGCAGCAAAGCAAATATTTCTCTTAGACAACATGAGTAAAAAATAAAGCAGTAGTCAACCTAGAGTAAATATATATTTCCTGGCACATACAATACAAACATTTTTTGTTTAATGAAAATCGACAAAAAAATGTAAAAGTGATTGTGTGAAAACCTTGTCACTAGTGCAAAAACCAACAGATTAAGTAGACATTTGACCCAAAGAAAAGCACAAATGTTGACATCTAGTGCTCTATCAAAATCTAGCCAAAAGTAATGTTTCCCAAGAACTGCAAGTGAGCATAGATATGGCTCTATGTCGCTCCAAGTTTATAGGATGACATATGTCCGATCATAGGTTTCAGTAGCTCAGAGGACTCCCTGTCCAAATGCCTCCGCTCTATGAAAGCTTCTTTTGCCCAGTTTTTATTTTATCCAACAATTTGCTGATTGGTGAACAAAGAGGGTCTACACATGTCTTTCAACGTTGATTCTAAATAAGTCAGCCAGGGAGTTTTCTTACTATTCTCACACTCTAAGCTGTCTAAGATAATCTGCCAATTTAATGATGTGTTGGGTTTGGTCCAGAGTAAAAGAAGGACCATATTTGATCACATCTTCCAGATAATGTAATCCCAACTCCTCATGACAGAAGTAGTAAGAGGTGCTTGCCGGAAGAGAAAGGAAGCATTGGCAATATCTGTATTCTTCCAGTTGTGAGGAGGTACATTTGGTAGAACCCAACTCAAAATGGGGGGACACTGTTCCATAGGTGGGGGTGCCAGGTGTCACCCACTCAACCCAATGAAAAAGAGAAAAAAGAAAAAGACAAGAGATAGTCCTAGGTCTACAACCCACTGGTCTGAGGCAAGAACAAGTCATGTCTCTTGTTGCCCTCTTTTTCTCTTTTTCATTGGGTTTAGTGGGTGACTCCTGGCACCCCCACCTATGGAACAGTGTCCCCCCATTTTGAGTTGATGACTAGATTTAGGAACACGGACACTGGACCATAATCAGCTCCTGGTCCCCACCCCCTTACTTATTGTTGATACATTTGGTAGAACCCTACACCCTGACTTCATATGTGGTGAAAGGCACGTACTAAGCCTTTTAAATATGAAGTAGTGGTGCAGTTGGCTTGCTACCTATATTTGTGGCATTATTAATAATGGCCCCTATTGATTGACAGAATTTGGTTTGCCTAACTGCAATACAAAGTGTCTGCATTGAAGTGCTGTCAAATCTACGGTCAAATGCTGGATTTAAGGAATACTTCCAAAGGTTACATTAATGATAGAGATAGGACACATTCTGGAAGTTTTCGTACCACATGACATAACATGTGATTTTGACAGGATGATAGCAAGATCAAGACCCTGTATAAAACATGCAAATATATTGACCACGATTTTGAGGCTTATTCAGTGTTCGTGCCAAAATAGCTGCCCCATCTGCATATAAAAGTGTTGGTAGTGCTCTAGATTCTACTAATAGCAGGCCCTAACCTCAACCAACCAGAACACAATTGAGGTTATTAATAAACAGGAAGAAAAGCATGGGGACAAGGACACAGCCATGTTGTACTCCCCTCTGTAATTTTACAGGCTTGGACAATTCACCATTGCTCCCATATCTGATGTTAGCAGTCAAGTTGGAGTGTAGATCAGTCAAGAAATGCACACTCATCGGATCAAGCCCCAGGTCAGCAAGCTGTTGCCAGAGCTTAGATCTATCCACTCAATCAAAAGCACTGGATATATCCATAAAGGCCAGGTACAGGGAGGAGCCCTTCGCAGCGGTGTACTTGCTGATAATTAAATGCAGGTTTAGGCACTGCTCTACGGTCCCTTGCCCTTCACTGAATCCATATTGTATTTTACACTGAATTTAGTTATTTGTGGCCCACTCCAAAATCCTGCAGTAGAATACTCTCCCCAGCACCTTTCCCATAGAGACTATTAAAGAAATAGACCTGTAGCACCTAGGATCAGACCTGTTACGCTTCTTGAAAAGAGGGACAAGGGTAGAAAAATCTCAAGCGTTATTAGGTAAGCCAGATTGCAGTAACAATTTGAAAACTTTGCAATTAAAGGTGTCCAAAGGTCTGTGTTGGCCTTGTACAAGTCCATAGGGACTCCATTCGGCCCTGGTACTTTCCCAGAAGGTGTGAGTGGTATAGTGCTTATGATTTCCTGAGACTCAAATGTTAAAATCAATAGGAAAAATTGTCTGGATAAGATTTTGGAACGCTGTGGGAGTGCAATCCATGGTGGTATTACAATAAATTGCCCTGAAATGGAAGGTTCAGCAGTCTGCTGAAATATGCAACCCCAGATCCATAAAGGGGAGACCAATGTTTTTTACTCTTATTTGCAGTTTGCCAAAACCTCCACAACGTTTTGCAATTGCTTGCTGCCATTAGGTCACACCAGCAATTTTTTGTTTTACATCAGCTTTCCTATTCGTAAGGGTTGCTTTATATAGGGCCATTCATTGACCGATCTCCTTCCTGTTACGGGGCGACCTGTCAAGGTTGGCTTGTAATTGTCGGTTTGCACACAGACATGAAGAATCAAATCATGTAGGCATGCCCACTGCTGGATCCAGCCTGGACTTCATCAGGGAGCACTTTATTAAACAATTCAACATGACAAAGTTCTCAACAACCACCTCATCACTGACCTCGGTTGACAGACAGAGGAAAATAAAATTATATAATTGCTCACATTGCTTTTAAATCCACCACTTTGTGTTAGGAGATGATTGAGAGGCTGCAGAAAACTCCCTGTGCCTGCACTCAGGGCACACTCCCCCACTACAGTACTTCCTCCGGTGATTTGCAGAACACATACCCATTGAGGAATATGTCCTAGTAGCCTGCAGTTGTTGTAATTATTGAGAAAGCTTGGGGCTTTGTGACATATTTGGAGCATTCGCCTCCATACCCCTGTATAAAGATTTTGTGATTACACACTTCCTTGTTGTGTCCTGAGGTGGCCAGAACTAACGTGGCCAAAGCGTGTCCAGAACCAGCATGGCCAAAGCGAATCGACCATCCAAAAGCAGGAGTCCCTCAGGAATGTGGAAACTATAAATTCATCTTCAGAGAGCCACTAGGAATCTAAGGGGAGAGATTACATCTATATACCGTTTCTTCTTTTCAAGAAGACAGACTACCTAGGGACAGATATAGGATTGATTGTCATTGTATGTCAACTTTGATATTGACAAGGACACTGTGTCTTATAACTGATGGTTTTTAGAATGTAAGTTTTATAAAAGAATAAATGTTAAGCAGAATTCATGTAAATTCTTTGCGATAATTTGAGTATACTCTCAACTTATATGGGGGTTACCAACTGATATCTGTAATATGAAAAATTATAATGATGTATAGACAAGAACCACAGGTATAGCTGGTACTCTGGAGTTGTCTCTTTCTTTTCTCTAAACCAAGCATCGACCTTAATTTTAAGTGGCTAGGAGAAAATTAACCTTAGACTCGTGTCGACTAGGAATGGTTGACATGCTAATAGACTAAGGGGATTACAATCCCAAAAATGAGTGACTTTCATTCCCAAAGAAGAAAGTTATACAGATGGCCTCCAGCAAATCGGTTTCAAAAGCATTTAAATAGTCCATTTCACTAATATGCTTACGCAGTTAATGACCCCGAGTATCTAAGTGATTGTAAGCAATTACATGATCAAGCTGACAGTTTAAATTATTTAATATAAAAGTTTTTCCTGAGTACTCTGCCTTGAAATCGCCACATAAAATTAAGTTAGGGGTGTGTTGGGAGGGTTTTATTTGTGCATTAATATTATCCTCATCCTTAAAGAAACTAATCGACCGACGCCTCACACACCACCTCAGAAGCCATCAGCTCCTTGATGCCAAATAGTCCAGATTTAGGCCTAACCACAGTACAGAATCATTACTCATTGCCACCACAGATGGCGTCTCCATGAACCTTGATGGAGTAGATGTAGTCTTCAACTTCTCTGCAGCATTTGACACGGTCTCACACCCCATCCTCATCAGGCCCCTGCATGATATTGGTATCTAGGAACCCACTCTCTGCTGGATCTGCTCCTTCTTAACGGATAGAACACAAGCTGTCAGCCTGGCACCTTACTACTTAACAGCCCGGCAACTGTGGAGTACCTCAAGGTTCATCGTTCAGCCATACCATCTTCAATGCATGCATGATTCCACTGGCCCACATCGTACATGCACATAACATCAACATCCTCTCCTACGCAGATGACACACAACTCATGCTCTCACTCTTTAACAAGTTCACTGTCACCATGACCAAAGTCGCTAACTGGATGAAATTCAACAGTCTCAAGCTCAGCACCGACTGGAAAGAAATAGTTATCCTTGCTTCTGAAGTGTGGAACAACTTCATACTCAACTGACAGGCCCGGACTGGCCGTTGCGGGCACCAGGCAATCCCCCAGTGCGCCGCAAGGGTGGGGGCCGGTTTCGGGCCCCTGGGGGCTGTTTTTGCAGCATTTCTGCAAAAACGGCCCTGTAACAAAATCGACGAAAAACTGCCCTGGCAAAGAGCCCGGTTGCACCCCCAACCTCCCCCCCTCTCCCCCCCCCCAGGCCGGCCCTGTCAACTGACAAAAAATAGTTGAATCCCCTTATGATTGATTTAAAGAACTCTCAGTGAATTGAGCACAGAGATATAGCTTGAACCATGTTGAAAGCCCCATTTCTGGGAAGAACTGATCCATGTTGACTTTCTTACAATAAAAGTCTGATCAAAGTGTCTGATATTAAAATGAATTTTTTACTCAACCAATGAGCCATCTTGTTTTTGAGCTGAAAAGTGCCCTCGCTAGTCATTGGCTCTGGAACATCTGTTAATATAAGAATACATAGGCAAGCATCCGGTAGTAAATTGAAAATTGGCAGCTGATCGAAAACACCAGCTGACGAGATTCTGAAAGACGAGGATTGGTGAACAGATTTATTAGAGCCCTGTGTACTACCATTCTGGTGTAGCACAGAAAGAGCTGCCAGACTCATTGAGTTGCAAGCACAAGGAGCCACTGGTGCCAGACTCATAGAAATGGACCTACGGTGTATGACGGGTGTTTCCAGTGGAGACTCATCATGGTCCTGTGCAGGGAAAATGCCCAAATTAAGGCATGGAGTAAGCATAGTGTAGCAACTACAGGGGCAAGAAAGGTTGGAATGGTACTCAGTGCTTTATCAATGTTAGATTCCACGGAGACAAACTTCTTTAGAAATTACTCTCAGAGCATGCTCATGAAAATCTTTGATTGTAGTACCCTTATGAGCAGTTTGATCAGATTGAGCTCAATTGGAGTTCTTTCTCTTACATATCTTGATTGAAGATGGAGATGTGGCCGAGCCCATCCTCTTCTGGGCTCTGATAGGCATAGACTGGCTAGCTCTTGGCCCAGGCTTCACCTGAGAGCACCCGTGCTTGTCCCTCGCTGCCGACCAAACACCCACCCTTTGTAGCACTTAGCCCCACCTCCTGCCCCCAAAAGGATCCTAGTATTTGTGGTTCACCATGCAGCAGCCAGACTAGCAGGGCTAGCAGGAGTGGTCACGCAGGTAAGACCGGTAGGGCTGGGTGGGGGGGATTTCGACAGACGACGATGAGGGAAAATGAAATAAAAATAAATTTTCCCATGTCGTCATCTGTCAAAATACCCCTCCTCCCACAACCCGGCCCCATAGCTCTTACCTGCGTGGGATGCTCCTGAGGGCTGGAGAGTCTGTCAACTGTGTCCTGCAATGCGGGCCAAACAGTTGAACTTTGTCACTCTTAACCCAAACCATGACAAAATACAAAATAGTCCTCAAATGCACAACAACTACTTGAAGGGAAACTTTACTTGATGAACATTTACATATGAGGGAGTAACCAGAAACTTAAAATATTCGGCAAAAGATATGTGAGTGCCCACAGATCGGGGTGTACACCTACCTCTGCAGTGTGCCCCGCCTATAAATGTCCATTATCTACGCCCAACTCTAAATTTGTAAATGCTGCAATTCTTCTGTACTGGTAGACGATCCCCATTAATGCTATGTCCTTATGAACGTTAAATGTCATCTTTCCTATGTCTTTGAACCAGGATGTCGAATTTCTGTTTCGGATCCTATGTAACACGCACGAAAAACTCTGTGAATAAGACCATTTTCTTCCGTTTCTGCATTTCGTCAGGAAATTATTATTGACTAAACTTTCAACTTTATTTCTCCAGGTAACAGATAACTAAAACAATTTTGAGCCTCAAAGGGTCTCACATTAGTTCTGAACATTTAAAGATGTATTTCCACGAGTATTTCCACATAGAGGATACCCAATTGTTCTTCCTGCCACTTTCTGAAAGTACAGTCCATGATGAAAAATAGATCACTATGTAGGTAGGAGGAAAGCTGCCTACAGGTGCTTGTGCACAGCACATGACACAAAAGGTTCGTTGGTTCGATTAACATTCATTGAATTGTTCTGCGGAAAAAGAATTAGGTCAATAGTTCTATTTCACAAGAGTCATTTTCATTTTCTTAAAACCTCATGTGAGCTTGCTCAGTTGGAGCTCAGTTAGGGATATGTTTCATGGTACAATGCTTCTGGTCTTTAAGGTTAAGTAAGTTCTGTATTTCCACAGGCTTTTGAGAGAACTGAGCAGTGCCAAACACTTGCTGAGGGGGTGTGTGAAGTGTTATGTATGTATATGGACTGTAAATAGTGAGTTTTGAAGTCCATACTTCATTCGACCAGGCACACAAATTAGCTTAGCCACTAGGTTTTGGGTAGTATTATTATTTCGTGTCTTTTAGTCATGCTCCCTTGCATGTAATGTTGCTGTAGTGTAGCCATAATTTTACTGTTCCTAGGTCATTTCAATATTGTTAAAGGGAAGGAAAGTGCTTAATTTGTGCGACCTTTTGCCGGTGCTCAGCACAACACTTAATCCTTAAAACCTGCACATACTTTTCAAGTACACCACGTTTGTGCTGTCTGTCTATTTTTGAGCAGAGTACACCGGGTTAACAATTAAACATGAATTAAAGAAATAATTTTACCATGGCCAGGTCTTTCTTACAGCATTGGGAAGCCTGCAGTAGTGCAAACTGTCATATTTGTAGAAGAGTGATGCGTATGAAGAATTGTTTAGCAGCAATAGCAGATCCAGTTGATAGTGTAAATGACAATGGCCTCCTGAGGCCTTGGGCCTCGGGGTATGGAACGTATTTTATTTACAAATTAAGTCCTGACCAGGAATATTCTCATACGTTGTAAACGCTGCTGCACTACTCTACCTATTGCATTAGTTTGGAGTCTGAAATATAGTGTGAAGTTAAATAATACCCCCGGATAGCGGTCCTTCTTGACTGTGAGTCACTGTCATAGAGCCATCTAGGCCTTATAACATGTGTGACAAAAGAATACATATGTTGTCAAGATAAAGTTGCCCAAGATAATAGAGGAGTTAGAGGAGAAGAGGGATCAGATTAAGAAGCTCTGCATATGATAAGAAAGGTAATCAGTGCTTATGAAGAAAAGACATTTAAGGAGAAATTCAGATTTCAAAATAGCAATTATCGAGGCTGTACAACACATATAGATGATAACATTAATATTTCAGGGTGAGCGATGAAGCAACTGGGAGCTCCAGATGGTAAGACTGAAGCTCAGTAAGTTTCTCATCCACAATTGCTTTTTTAGATTCTTTCTGAAAACATCCATATATAGGGTATAGATGCAAGCGCAGGTTCTATGGAGCTGAGAATCCTGGTGGGGTTTTAAAAGGTATCATAAAGACACCACTCAGAGTGGATGAGAAACACTACCTAGGTTGGTACCTTTTCCCACAAAGGAGCCAACAAGGCAGGAACAACTAAAGTGAGGAACCAAATACACAGCCACAATGAACAAGGAGTTGCAGCGGAATAGTGCATAACAGGATGAAGGAAAAATATGGGTAATTCTTGGCAGAAAGAACGCATACATAGCACATTAGGAAAGTGGGAAGGGAGCAGGGGCTGGAAGGGAGCACAGTAGAAATCTGGGGACTAAGGAAGCGGTTAAAGTAACATAGCACACAGGTAAACTGGGAACTAAGGAATTAAGGAAGCAGTGCACTGAGGTAGTGGAAGACCAAGTAGTAAGGATGCCCACTGAACAGTACGAATTCAGGGATTAAGGGAACACCCTAAGCAATGCTAGATCTGGAAACAAGAATGCACTACATAAACAGTGCAAGATGAGGAAACAGATGCTCTGAAGCACACTGCATCAAGGACCAGCCCTAGATGGGACTTCACCCGAACCATTACAAGCACTCACTACATCCATCAAGTGAGATAAAAATAGTTCCTGACAGCCACAGGCGTGCTGATTCCTACACCCACCCTTGGCTGACAAGGATTGGGACAGTTCAATTAGCTGGGGATTCTTGGAAATGCAGTCTTTGGCAGGAAACGCATCCAGTTCTCCATAAACCCCAGCATGGATCTATAATGCAAGTCCTGAACATTTTCAAGCAGCTAGAAATCAATATTGGTGTATGCATATGGTGTATGCCTCGGAGAAATGCAGTCTTAGGGCGAAAAAGCATCCAGGCTGTCAAAAAGCCCAACATAGATTTGAAATGAAAGGCGAGCTCGGAATATTGACAAAGGCTAGAAGTTAGTTCAATGACATAACACAGTGTCAGGGAGTTTAACCCATCATTTGAAACGTTCCGAGACATACCACAAGAGTAGAGGAAACACATGATGACAGTCAAGTGGTGGGATGCAGACATGAATAGCTGATTTAATAGTATGATCTCAAATTTAAATAGCATCCATAAGCCTGTGAAACCCAAGGCAGTGAATTGTTTATAACCCCGAACAGTGGTAACAGGTAATGAAGGTCAGGACTACCCTGTGCGTGGTATCTAAACTTTTAATATATAACTCGTAATTTTGCTGAATTAATGCATGTACTTTAAACTGCACAAGTAGTAAACTGTGAGCAGAAATTTCCTCTCCTTGTTCCTGACTTTTCTGTCTCTCATTCATGCATTAACTCTGAGAAATTCTGAGTAATATGTTTGAACTTTGGACATCTTGCATACAAAAAACAGTTGCTTGGCTCTGTGATGATTCAGTGGAAGCAATCATGATGGTTCAGGGCACCACAAAGGATAGTTAGAATTTGATGAAATTGACCCACAGTAGTTTTAACTGCTTGATTCTCTTGGAAACTGACTGTGCAAGGATGCGTCCTGCCATTGCAACAAGTCCACCGGAGCAACTCAACAACACAGTATGTGTTCACTGTGTACTATCCTGTAACAGATTCAGCAGTCTTTAGGCAGTACTGGGGTCATGTTGCATTGCTTTAATAAATGTCCCTTTCAAACAGGATTGCTCATCTGAATCTGCTCCTGGTTTGAATGTATGGCTGGGCTACATCTAGCAAGTAGAGCTCCACATGTTGGTTTTAGATCTGTCACAGTGAGTGAGTTTAACAAGGATGTGGGGCAGCAGTTTGCTAGTATTGTGGTGGTAGCTCCTGGTTATTTAAGGTTATCAGCTTCAACTTCTTCTTTAGTTTTGGAGATTGTTTCCTATCTAAAGAAGACATGTTGTCTTATGATTATAGAGAGGGTCTGGTTACTATTTTTACCCCCTGATATTTCGTCTTGGTCTAAATCCTGGGACCATTCGTAAATATAAATGTAAATGTTTATGATCAATTAGTTACCTTGTAGTACTAACAATAGCTCTGGAAAATATTGTGTTCATATATTTTTTATGTGAAAATAGAAAACGGAGTAAGGGGTATGCCTTAGGAGGAGGAGACTGCATGAAAATAGCACATTATTAGTAACAATGCATCAAAACCTGATAATTTATATCCATTTGTCAAGGTGATGCCCCCATATGATAGAAAAGTACACTGGGATGTATTGACGGAACATATTTTCAAATCAGCAGTCCCAAATATTATGTTAAACTGAAGGCACAGTGATCATGAACATTGAAATAAAATATTCCCTTCTCAAAAGTTGTTTATTTTTATTGTGCCACTTCAAACCATCGCACCAGAAGACTTTGTGGCAAAACACCTTGAAAGCATGTATGCTTAGTTCATGGTAAGATACAATGATAAATAGATTATTCTTGGACAGAAAGCTTGGGGATAAACTGTCTGGTGATCAGTGTGCACTACAAAATCCTAAAACATACATATGACTAAATATTACACAGCGTGATTGGTAACCATGCATATTGCACCACTTGATTTATCCTAAATCTCTTCATGAATTCCAATAATAGCAGTGCCTCAACAATTGAACACCTTATAGGGCATTGACCTCGCTACACTACTTGTGACCTCATGTAAAAAAATAACTTTCTCGTACAACATCATCATATTGAGGGCTCTGTCTGCATCAATACGAAAAAACCAAAAAACAAAAGGATGCTGCCAGCCCCTGCGGTGCACATGTAAAAATGAAAACAAAGCAAAACTAAAAATTAGCAACGAAGAATGAAGTTGCACAGACTTTTTTCAAAGGTGATTCGTTTTCTTGGTTTTCTTACCAGAACATTACCTAGTATGAGGGTTTCTAGCTCCCTTTGTATCAAGGAATTTCAGTGTGCCCACCTGAGACAGAAAGCCAGCTGTACTCTAATCTCCCGCAACTCACTAAGCACTATGTAACAATCAATCCCTATGACATATCACAGGGCTATTTAGTGGAACCCAAACCCTTTTTTACCATGCAAAGGCACACTGAAGAGCACTGGGAGACCGGGGATATATTTTAAAGATTTATTATAAAAACAAAACCTTATCATATTGCATACAATATAAATCATAATTATTATTATAATCAACAAAAGAGTGGCAGTGATGTTTATCAAAAATGTGAATAGCAGGTAATATTGTAACATTGTGGAAATATCATAAAGAATTCTTTGCAATATCTTACTAATTCCACCTACAGAGGACAGATGTAAAGAATGCCCTTGCCAATTTCCTTTTAATAGAATTAGCATCAGTGTATTCCTCCTTCCCAAAGGCCTTCAGAAATGCTCCATGTCTTAAAGCATGGTTCAATCAATCAATAAATCAGGGTTTTATAAAGCGCGCTACTCACCCGTGAGGGTCTCAAGGAGGTGGGGTGGGGTGCAGGTATTGAGGTTCTTCTTGAAGGTGTACAGTGTAGGGCAGTGTCTGATGTTGACCGTGAGTTAATTACAGGCCTTGGCTGAACGTAGGAGAAGGCTCTTCCGCCTGCTCTGTTTCTGCGGGTGCGTGGGGTTTCTGCCAAGGCAAGGTCGGCAGAGCGGTGGTTCCTTTTGGGTACGTGGAAGGAGACTCTGTCGTTGAGGTATTTGGGTCCGATGTTGAGCATTTTGTAGGCGTGGATGAGTAATTTGAAGTTTACTCTCTTCTTGACGGGGAGCCAATGGAGGTCTCGAAGGTGTTGGGTCCTGTGTTCATGCCGTGGGGTTCTGAGGACCAGTCTGGCTGCGGCGTTCTGAATGATTTGGAGCGTGTGTAGGAAATTCTGTTGATTCCGGCGTAGACGGCGTTGCCGTAGTCCAGTCTGCTTATTATGAGTGTGTGGGTGACAATCTTTCTGCATTCGGCGGGGGATCCATTTGAAAGTCTTGCGGAGGATGCAGAGGCAGTTGAAGCTGGTCGAAGCGACGGAGTTGATCTGGCGGGTCATGGTGAGGGAGGAGTCAAGGGTGATGCTGAGGTTCCGTGCATCGTCTGAAGGAGTGGGTGGGCTCCTGAGGGCCGAGGGCCACCAGATGTTGTCCCAATCGGTGGTGGAGGGTCCGGGGACAAGGACCTTTGTCTTATCCGAGGTTTGCTTGAGGCAGCTGTTTTTCATCTAGGCTGCAACTTCTTTCATTCGTTCCTGGAAGCAGAGTCTAGTGTCTTTGGGGTTCTTCGTGAGGGAGAGGATGAGTTAGATGTCATCGGCGTATGATACAATGCTGAGCCCATTCTGTCTGACGATGGCAGGGAGGGGGGCCATGTAGAAGTTGAAGAGTGTGGGGCTGAGCGAGGATCTTTGGGTTACTCCGCAGTTGGTCTCTATGGGTTCGGAGAGGAAGGGTGGGAGTCTGACCCTCTGGGTTCTGCCAGAGAGAAAGGATCGGATTCAGTTGAGGGTGGTTCCTCGTACCCTGGTGTCATGGAGTTTGGCTGCGAGAGTGCAATGTGAGACGGTGTTGAAGGCTGTGGAGAGGTCTAGGAGGATGAGGGCCGCTGTGTGGCCCTGGTCGAGTAGCATGCGGATGTCATCGGTGGCGGCGAGGAGGGCGGAGTCGGTGCTGTGGTTCCTGTGGAACCCGGACTGGGAGGGGTCTAGGATGGCGTTCAGTTAGGCCTTTATGAGTCTCTCTGTGACTTTGTCAGCGAAGGGGAGGAGAGAGATGGGCCGGTAGTTTTTCAGGTCCATCGGGTTGGCCAAGGGCTTCTTGAGGAGGGGTTTGATCTCTGCCTGCTTCCAGTCATCGGGGAAAAGGCCTGATTTGAAGGAGGAGTTAATGGTCTGGCCTAGTTTGGGTGCTATGGCGTTTGTGGCTCTGTGGTAGATGTGCTGTGGGCAGGGGTTTGTGGAGGCTCCTGAGTGGGTGTTCTTCATGGTCGTGGTGGTGTCTTCAGTGGTGGCAGGATTCCAGGTGGTGATGGTCGGCTGGTTGTCGGTGGTGGGGAGGGTGGTGGTGTCTGGACTCTGTTAGCTGAAGTTGTCGTAGAGGGCCTTGATTTTCAGGTGGAAGTAGGAGCTGAGCCTGTTACAGAGGTCCTGGGACGGTGTGACGTCCGTGGCTTCGCTGGTGGGTGTGGTGAGCTGCTGTATGACGTTGAAGAGTTCTTTGGCATTCGTTGCGTTGGTATGATTTTTGTTCTTGAATAAGGTTCGCTTGGTGGCTCTTATGTGCAGGTGGTAGTCATTCAGGGCGTTCCTGTAGTTGTTCTGGTCTTCAGTGGTTTTTCTGTTCTGCCAGATTTTCTCAAGGTGCCTGCAGGAGCGCCTGGCTTCTTGGACGTCAGTGGTGAACCAGGCGGCCTTCCGGGGGCATTGTTTGCCAGGGTGCTGGAGGGGTGCGAGCTTGTCTGCGCAGCTCGAGATCCAGCTGTGAAGTTCTTTGGCTGCAGAGTTGGCGTCTGTTGAGGCGGAGGGGGCTCGAGGAGGAGGGTGGTGTTGAGGTGTTCCTCTGTGATCTTTCTCCCGTTCCTTCGTGGTGGGAGTGGGGGTGTTTGTGTGCGATGGTGGTGATGAAGGTGAAGTGTAAGCAGTGTTGGTCTGTCCAGAGGGGCTGCCTGTTGTGGCTGAAATGGATGTTTGTCCCTCCTGCGAAGATGGGGTCGAGTGTATGGCTGGCTTTGTAGGTGGGGGTGGTGACAAGCTGCTTTAGTACGAGGTTGGTGAGGTTGTCCAGGAGGGTGGTGGAGTCGGAGGTCACTGCGGTTGTCGAGGTGAAAGTTCAGGTCTCTGATGAGAATTTAGTCAATGGAGGCGATGGCGTGGGGTGCGACGAGGTCAGCGATGGTGGTTGCGGAAAGGGTGCGAGGTCCGGGGGGTCTGTTGGTGAAGGTGCTTCACAGAGTGGACCTGGGGCTGATCTGGAAGTGGAGGTGTTCTGTGTGGGAGAGGGGGTCACTCGTGCTGGAGGTGGAGAGTCAGAGGGAGCTCTTGTGTGCGATGGTGGGTCCTCCTCCTGGGCGGACCTTTCTCTGGATTTTGTATCCATCGGGGATGGCGGCAGCGATGTTGGGGGTGGAGGTGGCGTTGGTCCAGGTTTCTGTGAAGAAAGCGACGTCAGGTGAGAGTGTGTCAAGCAGGTCCCAGATCCCTACTGCGTGTCTGTGTAGAGAGCGCACGTTGAGGAGGATGCATGTCAGTTCTTCTGGAGTGTGGGAGTCCAGCGCGGCTTCGGCGGTCCCAGGGACGCTCTCGATGGTGAAGCATTGTCGGTAGTGTAGGCAGGAGAACTGGCCGTGGGTGGTGTTTGGAGTGGATCTTTTGCAGTCATTGTTTCTTCTGGGGTTGAGTGCATGGAGAGAGGTGGAGTTGTGGTGGGGGCTCGTGGATCCAGTGTTTCTGGCGCTGGTCGCGGACGGGTCACGGACCGGCGCGGGAACCATTAATTAGGGGAGGGGGAGGGACTTCGGCTGGGAGGTGGGAACGAGTGTGGACAGGGGGGAGGGGCAACAGCGGCGGGAAGAGGGAAGTGGGAAGAAGTGGGTTCAGAAACCAAAAATAACAGTGCAAAAGGGGAAAAAGACAAATACAATGGAACACAAATACAATTAACCATAGTAATTACCAGCACTGCAGCAAAGAGATGCAGGTAGAAGGAAACGGGCAGAGGCATCAATGAGCACAACGGGGCAGACAGCGGGGTAAACAGCTGCCTTGAACTCCTCCTGGACGGAGGCTGGGGCTGGGGCTCAGTGGCTGTGTAGGTGGCACAGAGCTGTTGGGGAGAGAGCAGGCTAGTGACCGAGGGTCAGAGGTCTTTCTCGCACTCCCCACAGTGGCCGCCATTAAGTAGGGGAGGGGGTAGGGACGTCAGCTGGGGAAGGGGAAGGGGAAAAAAACTAATACAATGGAAAACAAATACAATTAACCACAGTAATTACCAGTGCTGCAGCAAATCGACACAGGTAGAGGGCAGCGATGGGCACAACAGGGCAAACACCTGCCTCAAACTCTTCCCGATGGAGGCTGGGGCTCAGTGCCTGTGTAGGTGGCGCGGAGCTGCTGGGTAGAGAGCAGGCCAGTGACCGAATGTCAGAGTTCTTTCTCTGGTTTGAGCCATCTACAGCCCATGACAGACTGTTACAGTTTGAACCTTTGGGCCTTTGACAAATTACAATCTCTTTTTCTGTCTGTTAAACCTGCAATTCCATCTGACCCGGTCTCCCCTGCTATTTTGGAGCAAGGAATGAATGAGCTTCTTCCAGTGTTTAGAGAGCTTATCAATAAATATTTTGGGACAGATAAGTTCCAGCCGAATGGAAGCATGCTTCTATGGTGCTGATGTTGGAAACGCCTTCTGTTGATCCTACTACAGCTGAGAATTATAGGCCAATCTCGTTGCTCCCTTGTTTCTTATAAATGGCAGAAAAATATGTGTACTGGGCTGAATGTATGACATTGGTCTGCATTCTGTCCATCAACTGTTGTTTTTGCATTTGTCACCCAGTGTGGGACGGGTATGCTCAGACGTGAGTCCTGTGCTCTCCATGCCACTGAAGTCAAGCTATCCTGGCTGAAGACGGCTGATAGCCAGAAACCGGTCCTAGGATGCTTGATTCCGACCCAGGGAAGACATGGCTTGGCAGTTCGGGCTGGACTGTTCCCATGAGGCACAGGGTCAAGGCTGATTTGCATATGGCCATGTCTGAACTGGGGTGGTGTGGTGAGCACAAAAATGATGGATTTAGGCCCAGATCTCTGTACTGGGGTGAATGTATGACATTGTTCTGTATTCTGTCCATCAACTGGTGTTTTTGCATTTGTCACCCCGAGTGGACGGTTATGCTCAGACATGATTCCTGTGCTCTCAACGCCACTGGAGTCAAGCTATCCTGGCTGAAGACGGCTGATAGCCAGAAACTGGTCCTAGGATGCTTGATTCCGGTCCAGGGAAGACTTGGCTTGGCAGTTCGGGCTGGACTGTTCCCTTGAGGCACAGGGTCAAGGCTGATTTGCATATGGCCATGTCTTAACTAGGGTGGTGTGATCAGCAAAAAAACGATGGATTTAGGCCCAGATCTCTGTACTGGGGTGAATGTATGACATTGTTCTGCATTCTGTCCATCAACTGTTGTTTTTTTTAGAAAATATGTGAATCAGCAGCTCTCAATGTTTATTGAAGCTAGGAACCTACTCCATACAACTCAATTGGGTTTTCATTCCTGTTATAGCACTGAGTTATCTCTATTGCTCGCTTCTGAATCTATGCGTCAGTTCTGGATCAGAGTGACACTGCAGCATTGCTGCTATTGGATCGGAGTGCCACTTTCAACTCCATATTCCACAGCCTTCTTCTTGTGAAGCTATGGAACTGTGGTGTTGACCACAAGGCACTGAAGTTGCTTGTGCCTTTCTTGCAGGCCCACTCCTAAGAGTTCACACTGAAATCTTTCTCTCTCGAGTTCTGTCACTTAAGCAGGGGATGGTGCATGGCTTCCCTTTGAGCCCCACCTGTTTCAATCTGTATCTGCGCCCCCTGGCTGATATCAACAAGCGTCACAGGTTTGACATCATATCGTACGCTGATGATACGCAGATGATTGTCACCTTAACTCAGAACTCTGCTAGCACAGTGGTTTCTTTGAGAGGCTGTGTGTCAGAGGTAACCCAATGGACGGATCTCAACAGCTTAAAATTAAATGCGGGCAAGGCTGAGGTCCTTAATTTGGGCAAACAGCCGTGAATCTGGTCTCCGAATTGGTGGCTATCTACCTTAGCCCCCTTCCATCAGCAAAGCCTAGGGTTAAACACCTAGGCATTTAGTTTGATGTAAACCTTGCCATTGACATTCAAATCATGGCCTTTGCAGGCAAACACATTGGGATTCTAAAATCCCTGAACAACATAATTCACCTTCTGCCTGAGTCTGCCCAAAAAATGATGATTCAGGCACTTGTTATCTCCCGGTTGGATTATTGTAACATCCTTCACCTGGAAGTCTCTCAGTGTCGGCTTATGAGCGGTGATGGATCAAACCGAGATCTTTTGACTGGGTGTGAGTGTTTGATTCTGAATCTGCTCCTTGTTTGAATGTATGGCTGGGCTACATCTAATAAGTGGAGCTCCACATGTTGGTTTTAGATCTATCACTGTGAGTGAGTTTAACAAGGATGTGGGGCAGCAGTTTGCTAGTATGGTGGTGTTAGCTCCTGGTTATTTAAGGTTATCAGCTTCAACTTCTTCTTTAGTTTTGGAGATTGTTCCCTATCTAAAGAAGACATGTTGTCTTATGATTATAGAGAGGTTCTGGTTACTATTTTTACCCCCTGATATTTTGTCTTGGTCTAAATCCTGTGACCATTCCTAAATATAAATGTAAATGTTTATGATCAATTAGTTACCTTGTAGTACTAACAATAGCTTTGGTAAATATTGTGTTCATATATTTTCTATGTGAAAATAGAAAACGGAGTAAGGGGTATGCCTTAGAAGGAGGAGACTGCATGAAAATAGCACATTATTAGTAACAATGCATCAAAAACTGATCATTTATATCCATTTGTCAAGGTGATGCCCCCATCTGATAGAAAAGTACACTGGGATGTATTGACGGAACATATTTTCAAATCAGCAGTCCTAAATATTATGTTAAACTGAAGGCACAGCGATCAGGAACATTGAAATAAAATATTCCCTTCTCAAAAGTTGTTTATTTTTACTGTGCCGGTAGTAACAAACTTCAAACCATCGCACCAGAAGACTTTGTGGCAAAACACCTTGAAAGCATGTATGCTTAGTTCATGGTTAGATACAATGATAAATAGATTATTCTTGGACAGAAAGCTTGGGGATAAACTGTCTGGTGATCAGTGTGCACTACAAAATCCTAAAACATACATATGACTAAATATTACACAGCGTGATTGGTAACCATGCATATTGCACCACTTGATTTATCCTAAATCTCTTCATGAATTCCAATAATAGCAGTGCCTCAACAATTTAACACCTTATAGGGCATTGATCTCGCTACACTACTTGTGACCTCATGTAAAAAAATAACTTTCTCATACAACATCATCATATTGAGGGCTCTGTCTGCATCAATACGAAAAAAACAAAAAACAAAAGGATGCTGCCAGCCCCTGCGGTGCACATGTAAAAATGAAAACAAAGCAAAACTAAAAATTAGCAACGAAGAATGAAGTTGCACAGACTTTTTTCAAAGGTGATTCGTTTTCTTGGTTTTCTTACCAGAACATTACCTAGTATGAGGGTTTCTAGCTCCCTTGGTAGCAAGGAATTTCAGTGTGCCCACCTGAGACAGAAAGCCAGCTGTACTCTAATCTCCCGCAACTCACTAAGCACTCTATAGAATAATCAATCCCTATGAGATATCACAGGGCTATTTAGTGGAACCCAAACCCTTTTTTACCATGCAAAGGCACACTGAAGAGCACTGGGAGACCGGGGATATATTTTAAAGATTTATTATAAAAACAAAACCTTATCATATTGCATACAATATAAATCATAATTATTATTATAATCAACAAAAGAGTGGCAGTGATGTTTATCGAAAATATGAATAGCAAGTAATATTGTAACATTGTGGAAATATCATAAAGGATTCTTTGCAATATCTTACTAATTCCACCTACAGAGGACAGATGTCAAGAATGCCCTTGCCAATTTCCTTTTAATAGAATTAGCATCCGTTTATTCCTCCCTCCTCTTAAGGTGCTGGGGGGGGGGTGCAGCTCCTGTTCAGTCGAAAAGCCAAGTATTGAGGTTCTTCCTGAAGGTGTGCAGGGTAGGGGAGCGTCTGATGTTGACCGTGAGCTCATTCCAGGTCTTGACTGAACGTTGGAGAAGGCTCTTCCGCCTGCTCTGTTTCTGCGGGTGCGTGGGGTTTCTGCCAGGGCAAGGTCCGCAGAGCGGTGGTTCCTTTGGGGTACGTGAAAGGAGACTCTGTCGTTGAGGTATTTGGATCCGATGTTGAGCATTTTGTAGGCGTGGATGAGTAATTTGAAGTTTACTCTCTACTTGACGGGGAGCCAATGGAGGTCTCGTAGGTGTTGGGTCATGTGTTCATGCCGTGGGGTTCCGAGGACAAGTCTGGCTGCAGCGTTCTGGATGATTTGGAGCTTGTGTAGGAAATTCTGTTGATTCCGGCGTAGATGGTGTTGCCGTAGTCCAGTCTGCTTGTTAGGAGTGCGTGGGTGACGATCTTTCTGCATTCGGGGGGTGGAGGGGTCCATTTGAAAGTCTTGCGGAGGATGCAGAGGCAGTTGAAGCTGGTCGAAGCGACGGAGTTGATCTGGCGGGTCATGGTGAGGGAGGAGTCAAGGATGATGCTGAGGTTCCGTTCATGGTCTCAAGGAGTGGGTGGGCTCCAGAGGGTGGAGGGCCACCAGATGTTGTCCCAATCGGTGGTGGAGGGTCCGAGGACAAGGACCTTTGTCTTATCCGAGGTTAGCTTGAGGCAGCTGTTTTTCATCCAGGCTGCAACATCCTTCATTCATTCCTGGAAGCAGAGTCTAGTGTCTTTGGGGTTCTTCGTGAGGGAGAGGATGAGTTAGATGTCATTGGCGTATGATGCAATGCTGAGCTCGTGCTGTCTGACGTTGGCAGGGAGGGGGGCCATGTAGATGTTGAAGAGTGTGGGCCTGAGCGAGGATCTTCGGGTTACTCCGCAGTTGGTCTCTGTGGATTCGGAGAGGAAGGGTGGGAGTCTGACCTTCTGGGATCTGCCAGAGAGAAAGGATCGGATTCAGTTGAGGGTGGTTCCTCGTATCCCGGTGTCGTGGAGTCTGGCTGTGAGAGTGCGATGAGAGACGTTGTTCAAGGCTGTGGAGAGGTCTAGTAGGATGAGGGCCGCTGTGTGGCCCTGGTCAAGTAGCATGCGGATGTCATCGGTGGCAGCGAGGAGGGTGGTCTTGGTGCTGTGGTTCCTGTGGAATCCGGACTGAGAGGGGTCTAGGATGGCGTTCAGTTGGGCGTTTGAGTCTCTCTGTGACTTTGTCAGCGAAGGGGAGGAGAAAGATGGGTCGGTAGTTTTTCAGGTCCGTCGGGTTGGCCGAGGGCTTCTTGAGGAGGGGTTTGATCTCTGCCTGCTTACAGTCCTCGGGGAAAATGCCTGATTCGAAGGAGGAGTTAATGGTCTGGCCTAGTTTGGATGCTATGGCGGTGGTGGCTCTGTGGTAGATATGCTGTTGGCAGGGGTTTGTGGGGGCTCCTGAGTGGGTGTTCTTCAAGGTCGTGGTGGTGTCTTCAGTGGTGGCAGGATTCCAGGTGGTGATGGTCGGCTGGGTGTCGGTGGTGGGGAGAGTGGTGGTGTCCGGAGTCTGTTTGCTGAAGTTGTCGTAGAGCGCCTTGATTTTCAGGTGGAAGTAGGAGCTGAGCCTGTTACAGAGGTCCTGAGATGGTGTGACATCCATGGTTTTGCTGGTGGGTGTGGTGAGCTGCTGTATGACGTTGAAGAGTTCTTTCGCATTGGTTGCGTTGGTGTGATTTTTGTTCTTGATGAAGGTTCCCTTGGTGGCTGCTGGTATTCATTCAGGGCGTTCCTGTAATTGTTCTGGTCTTCAGTGGTTTTTCTGTTCCACCAGATTTTCTCAAGGCGCCTGCAGGAGCGCCTGGCTTCTTGGAGGTCGGTGGTGAACCAGGCGGGCAACCTTCCGGGGGCATTGTTTGCCAGGGTGCTGGAGGGGTGCAAGCTTGCCTGCGCAGCTCGAGATCCAGCTGTGAAGTTCTTTGGCTGCAGAGTTGGCATCTGTTAAGGCGCAGGGGGCTCGAGGAAGAGGGTTGTGTTGAGGTGTTCCTCTGTGATCTTGCTCCAGTTCCTTCGTGGTGGGCGTGGGGGAGTTTATGTGCAGTGGTGGTGACGAAGGTGAAGTGTACGCAGAGTTGGTCTGTCCAGAGGGGCTGCGTGTTGTGTCTGAAATGGATGTTTGTCCTTCCTGCGAAGATGGGGTCGAGTGTATGGCTAGCTTTGTAGGTGGGGTGGTGACAAGCTGCTTTAGTCCGTGGTTGGTGAGGTTGTCCAGGAGGGTGGTGGAGCCGGGGTCACTGTAGTTGTCGAGGTGAAAGTTCAGGTCCCTGATGAGAATGTAGTCCATGGAGGCGATGGCGTGGGGTGCGACGAGGTCAGCGATGGTGGTTGCGGAAAGGGTGCGAGGTCCGGGGGGTCTGTAGGCGAGGGTGCCTCGCAGAGTGGACCTGGGGCTGATCTGGATCTGGAAGTGGAGGTGTTCTGTGTGGGAGAGGGGGTCACTCGTGCTGGAGGTGGAGAGTCAGAGGGGGCTCTTGTGTGCGATGGTGAGTACTCCTCCTGGGCGGACCTTTCTCTGGATTTTGTATCCATCGGGGATGGCAGCGGCGATGTCGGAGGCGGAGGTGGCGTTGGTCCAGGTTTCTGTGAAGAAAGCGACGTCGGGTGAGAGTGTGTCAAGCAGGTCCCAGATCTCTACGGCGTGTCTGTGTAGGGAGCGCAGGTTGAGGAGGATGCATGTCAGTGCTTCGGGAGTGTGGGAGTCCGGTGCGGCTTCGGCGGTCCCGGGATGCTGTTGATGGTGAAGGATTGTCGGCAGTGTAGGCAGGAGAATTGGCCGTGAGTGGTGTTTGGAGTGGATCTTTTGCAGTCATTCTTTCTTCTGGGGTTGAGTGCGTGGAGAGAGGTGGAGTTGTAGTGGTGGGGGCTCGTGAATCCAGGGTTTCTGGCGCTGGCTGCGGACGGGTCACGGACAGGCACAGACAAGCTTGTGCGTGCCAGCAGCGCGTCCGCTGCGCGCGTCTGCTGCGTGGGAACCATTAAGTAGGGGTGGGGGGAGGGACGTCGGCTGGGAGGCGGGAACGGGTGTGAACAGGGGGGAGGCTCAGCAGCGGCGGGAAGAGGGAAGCGAGAAGAAGCGGGTTCAGAAACCAAAAATAACAGTGCAAAAGGGGAAAAAACAAATACAATGGAAAACAAATACGATTAACCATAGTAATTACCAGCACTGCAGCAAAAAGACGCAGGTAGAAGGAAACGGGCAGAGGCATCAATGAGCACAACGGGACAGACAGCGGGGCAAACAGCTGCTTTGAACTCCTCCTGGACGGAGGCTGGGGCTCAATGGCTGTGTATGTGACGCAGAGCTATTGGGGAGAGAGCAGGCTAGTGATCGAGGGTCAGAGGTCTTTCTCTCACTCTCCCGCAGTGGCTGCCATTAAATAGGGGAGGGGGTAGGGACGTCAGCTGGGAGGCGGGAAAGGGTGTGGACAGGGAGCAGGGGCAGCAGCGGCGGGAAGAGGGAAGAAGGAAGAAGCGGGTTCTGAACCCAAAATAACAGGGCATAAGGGGAAAAAACAAATACAATGGAAAAAAATACAATTAACCACAGTAATTACCAGCGCTGCAGCAAATAGATGCAGTTAGAGGGCAGCGATGGGCACAACAGGGCAAACACCTGCCTCGAACTCCTCCCGGATGGAGGCTGGGGCTCAGTGGCTGTGTAGGTGGCGCGGAGCTGCTGGGTAGAGAGCAGGCCAGTGACCGAATGTCAGAGGTCTTTCTCTGGTTTGAGCCATCTACAGCCCATGACAGACTGTTACAGTTTGAACCTTTGGGCCTTTGACGAATTACAATCACTCTTTCTGTCTGTTAAACCTGCAACTCCATCTGACCCGGTCGCCCCTGCTATTTTGGAGCAAGGAATGGGTGAGCTTCTTCCAGTGTTTAGAGAGCGTATCAATAATTATTTTGCAACTGATAAGTTCCAACCGAATGGAAGCATGCTTCTGTGGTGCTTCTGTTGGAAAAGCCTTCTCTTGATCCCACTAAAGCTGAGAATTATAGGCCAATCTCGTTGCTCCCTTGTTTCTTATAAATGGTAGAAAAATATGTGAATCAGCAGCTCTCAATGTTTATTAAAGCTAGGAACCTACTCTATAGAACTCAATTGGGCTTTCATTCCTGTTATAGCACTGAGTTATCTCTATTGCTCGCTTCTGAATCTATGCATCAGATTCTGGATCAGAGTGACACTGCAGCATTGCTGCTATTGGATCGGAGTGCCACTTTCAGCTCCATATTCCACAGCCTTCTTCTTGTGAGGCTATGGAAGTGTGGTGTTGACCACAAGGCACTGGAGTTGCTTGTGCCTTTCTTGCAGGCCCACTCCTTAGAGTTCACACTGAATTCTTTCTCTCTCGAGTTCTGTCACATAAGCAGGGGGTGGCGCATGGCTTCCCTTTGAGCCCCACCTGTTTCAATCTGTATCTGCGCCCCCTGGCTGATATCAACAAGCGTCACAGGTTTGACATCATATCGTACACTGATGATACGCAGATGATTGTCACCTTAACACAGAACTCTGCTAGAACGGTGGTTTCTTTGAGAGGCTGTGTGTCAGAGGTAATCCAATGGACGGATCTCAACAGCTTAAAATTAAATGCGAGAAAGGCTGAGGTCCTTAATTTGGGCAAACAGCCGTGAATCTGGTCTCCCAATTGGTGGCTATCTTCCTTAGCCCCCTAGGCATTTAGTTTGATGTAAACCTTACCATTGACATTCAAATCATGGCCTTTGCAGGCAAACACATTGGGATTCTAAAATCCCTGAACAACGTAATACACCTTCTACCTGAGTCTGCCCAAAAAATGATGATTCAGGCACTTGTTTTCTCTCGGTTGGATTATTGTAACATCCTTCACCTGGAAGTCTCTCAGTGTCGGCTTATGAGACTCCAGCATGTGCAGAATTCTGCTGCCCAGCTTTTGTGAAATCTCTCTGAGCGGGCCTCTATGAGCCTAGCTCTTAGGAAAGTGCACTGGCTCCTGATTAAGAAACGTTTTTCCTTTAAGGCTCTCTGCTATTGCTACTGAGCCTTTAGGGAGATGGGGCCAGCTATTTGCACCTATTGATCAGTTTTACGGTCCTGCGAGGTGTCCCAGGTCCTGACCTTGCTGGCTCGAATTCTCTGGGTGAAGAATATATGCATTGGGCAGCTCCTTTCGTTTTTTGGCATCCAATTTATGGAAATCTCTTCCTGTCTGTCTTAGGCAATTGAAGACAGATCATCTGTTCCGCAAACAGCTGAAAACATTGCTATTTAGATAGGCTGTTAGTTCTGTCTAGCCTCTCTGTCTTCCTCATTGGAAGTTGCTGACTATGCTGTGCTCGGTCACTTCTTTCAAATGATTATTTCAAACCCACCTGCATTTCTCTTTGCTAACTAAGCTAATCTTTAGCTCCTAAAAGAGGCATAGTTCGAGTTTCGAAGATGGTTGACAGCAGCATACATGCTCTGAACAAAAAAACGAATGTTCGAAAAGTAACAGCATCTAGGATTTTCATCTGCATTGGTAGGCAGGAACAAAACCAACTGAGAGAAAGCTAAATGTGCCTCTGGGTAGCCCTCATCTAAGGAAGGATATTCTAGCTCTGTATAGCCTTTCTCTGAAGCGCCTGGTACAAAGATCCTCTCTACCTTTTTACACTGTGTTCTTACTTTATATATATATATATATTCCCAAACAAGTTACTCTGTTTAGGGAACCCATGACCCTGCAGGGCAGCCTCGGCAAAATACGAGAACGAAGTATCCCGCAACTTAGCACCAACATACTGAAGAACTGGGCCGAGGCACCGGTAGCGTTGTAAAGAACATTTATTATGCTTGTGGGCGGCAACATGCAAATAGTCTCTGACGCGTTTCAGCTGCATAGCCTTAATCATAGAGGAATTGCCAGCATCTTGTTCCCATAATGCATCATTGCGGCAAAATACTATTCCATGTAAAATGTTCAGGTTTGTGAAAGTCTCTCAAAGTAAAATACTTGAAATGCGATGCTCTTATCTGTTACCGCATTACCTTTGCAAATGTCCCATTACAAACTCACAAGACGCGATAAAATATCCGTCTCGGTTCCCTTGCTCCTCTCCTTACAATCCAATGATTCTTTTGGAGTTCCGGATGTGGAGCCGGTCAGTTTCCCTTTCAAAATATTCCCAAACAAGTTACTCCGTTTAGGGAACCCATGACCCTGCAGGGCAGCCTCGGCAAAATACGGGAACGAAGTATCCCGCAACTTAGCACCAACACTCTGAAGAACTGGGCCGAGGCACCGGTAGCGTTGTAAAGAACATTTATTATGCTTGTGGGCGGCAACATGCAAATAGTCTCTGACGCGTTTCAGCTGCATAGCCTTAATCATAGAGGAATTGCCAGCATCTTGTTCCCAGAATGCATCATTGCGGTAAAACACTATTCCTTGTAAAATGTTCAGGTTTGCGAAAGTCTCTCATAGTAAAATACTTGAAATGTGATGCTCTTATCTGTTGCCGCATTACCTTTGCAAATGTCCCATTACAAACTCACAAGACGCGATAAAATATCCGTCTCGGTTCACTTGCTCCTCTCCTTACAATCCAATGATTCTTTGTGAGTTCCAGATGTGGAGCGGGTCAGTTTCCCTTTCAAAATATTCCCAAACAAGTTACTCCATTTAGGGAACCCATGACCCTGCAGGGCAGCCTCGGCAAAATACGGGAACGAAGTATCCCGCAACTTAGCACCAACACACCGAAGAACTGGGCCGAGGCACCGGTAGCGTTGTAAAGAACATTTATTATGCTTGTGGGCGGCAACATGCAATTAGTCTCTGACGCATTTCAGCTGCATAGCCTTAATCATAGAGAAATTGGCAGCATCTTGTTCCCATAATGCATCATTGCGGTAAAATACTATTCCATGCAAAATGTTCAGGTTTGTGAAAGTCTCTCAAAGTAAAATACTTGAAATGCAATGTTTTTATCTGTTGCCGCATTACCTTTGCAAATATCCCCTTACAAACTCACAAGACGCAATAAAATATCCGTCCCGGTTCCCTTGCTCCTCTCCTTACAATCCAATGATTCTTTGTGAGTTCCGGATGTGGAGCAGGTCAGTTTCCCTTTCAAAATATTCCCAAACAAGTTACTCCGTTTAGGGAACCCATGACCCTGCAGGGCAGCCTCGGCAAAATACGGGAACGAAGTATCCCGCAACTTAGCACCAACACACTGAAGAACTGGGCCGAGGCACCGGTAGCGTTGTAAAGAACATTTATTATGCTTGTGGGCGGCAACATGCAAATAGTCTCTGACGCATTTCAGCTGCATGGCTTTAATCATAGAGGAATTGGTAGCATCTTGTTCCCATAATGCATCATTGCGATAAAATACAATTCCATGCAAAATGTTCAGGTTTGTGAAAGTCTCTCAAAGTAAAATATTTGAAATGCGATGCTCTCATCTGTTGCAGCATTACCTTTGCAAATGTCCCATTACAAACTCACAAGACGCGATAAAATATCCGTCTCGGTTCCCTTGCTCCTCTCCTTACAATCCAATGATTCTTTGTGAGTTCCGGATGTGGAGCGGGTCAGTTTCCCTTTCAAAATATTCCCAAACAAGTTACTCCGTTTAGGGAACCCATGACCCTGCAGGGCAGCCTCAGCAAAATACGGGAACGAAGTATCCCGCAACTAGCACCAACACACTGAAGAACTGGGCCGAGGCACCGGTAGCGTTGTAAAGAACATTTATTATGCTTGTGGGCGGCAACATGCAAATAGTCTCTGACGCGTTTCAGCTGCATAGCCTTAATCATAGAGGAATTGCCAGCATCTTGTTCCCATAATGCATCATTGCGGTAAACTACTATTCCATGCAAAATGTTCAGGTTTGTGAAAGTCTCTCAAAGTAAAATACTTGAAATGCGATGCTCTTATCTGTTGCCGCATTACCGTTGCAAATGTCCCATTACAAACTCACAAGACGTGATAAAATATCTGTTTCGGTTCCCTTGCTCCTCTCCTTACAATCCAATGATTCTTTGTGAGTTCCGGATGTGGAGCGGGTCAGTTTCCCTTTCAAAATATTCCCAAACAAGTTACTCCGTTTAGGGAACCCATGACCCTGCAGGGCAGCCTCGGCAAAATACGGGAACGAAGTATCTCGCAACTTAGCACCAACACACTGAAGAACTGGGCCGAGGCACCGGTAGCGTTGTAAAGAACATTTATTATGCTTGTGGGCGGCAACATGCAAATAGTCTCTGACGCGTTTCAGCTCCATAGCCTTAATCATAGAGGAATTGCCAGCATCTTGTTCCCATAATGCATCATTGCGGTAAAATACTATTCCATGCAAAATGTTCAGGTTTGTGAAAGTCTCTCAAAGTAAAATACTTGAAATGCGATGCTCTTATCTGTTGCCACATTACCTTTGTAAATGTCCCATTACAAACTCACACGACGCGATAAAATATCCGTCTCGGTTCCCTTGCTCCTCTCCTTACAATCCAATGATTCTTTGTGAGTTCTGGATGTGGAGCGGGCCAGTTTTCCTTTCAAAATATTCCCAAACAAGTTACTCCGTTTAGGGAACCCATGACCCTGCAGGGCAGCCTCGGCAAAATACGGGAACGAGGTATCCCGCAACTTAGCACCAACACACTGAAGAACTGGGCCGAGGCACCGGTAGCGTTGTAAAGAACATTTATTATGCTTGTGGGCGTTATATATATATATATATTATACACAAGAGGTGTCCACCGGGTGAAGACGCACATAAAGCAACAGACGAGGCTGCACTTTAAAACAGCTTCTTTTTATTTCATTTGTCGGATGTCACAGCATTTCTTTGATGAATGGCCCTACGCGTTTCAGAGCTCCTGCTCCTTGATCACGGGCTCCAGGCAATGTCAGCTGGTGGCAAGTAGGAGGGCGTGACTCACCTGTGGTTGTTCCAAGTTTGAAAAAGCAAGAGACTCGGTTTTCTCCTACTTGCCACCAGCTGACATTGCCTGGAGCCCGTGATCAAGGAGCAGGAGCTCGTAGGGCCATTCATCAAAGAAATGCTGTGACATCCGACAAATGAAATAAAAATAAGCTGTTTTAAAGTGCAGCCTCGTCTGTTGCTTTATGTGCGTCTTCACCCGATGGACACCTCTTGTGTGTATATATATATATATATATATATATATATATATATATATATATATATATATATATATATATATATATATTCACTGAAAAAACCATAGGTTTCACAATCATTATAAAACATATTTTTACTTTTCAGAAACACACATTCACTGGATAATGTCATCAGTGATGTCATTTGAGATGTCATCAGTGATGTCATTTGAGATGTCATGTTATGTTATGTTATGTTATGTTAAAATGGTTTTTATAGAGCGCACGGCTACTCAAAAAGAGTGTCCCGGCGCTTTTATTTAAGGTATCAGTGATGTCATCAGTGATGTCACTGACCATGTAAATGTAAATGTAAATGTATTTCGATTTATATAGCGCACGTTTTACCCAGGGGTCTCAAGGCGCTTGCTTAGGGAACCCGTCCTGGTATTCCCCTGTGAGAGATACCCCGGCAGGGTATTCACAAGGTGAAAGCCAGGCATCCCACCGCGAGGGGCCGTAGTGGAGATTAAGCAAGCTATTGCCCAGAGTCGCAGAGTGTGACCCCGTGAGTCGAGTAGGCACCGGAGCGAGAATTGTCGAGTCCGTGGAATTTTTGAGCCCGAGACCCGCCGAGGCGGGGAATCGAACCCTGGTCCACGGCTGATCTCAGCTTCCGGGTCTGCCGCCTCTAACCACTGAGCCACACCATGTCATGAATGATGTAATATGTGACATCATCAGCAGTGGATTGCGGGCGCGCGAGTTAAAGTGAGTCCAACTAACTATAACGTGGGAATTTCAATGGTTTTGTATGAGTAAAATGTTCAGCTAACTATAACTGGTGTGAAACCTATGGTTTTTCCAGTGAATTTCAAAGGTTTTTTAAATGCTAATTCCTAACTATAACGAGTGTGAAACCTATGGTTTTTTCAGTGATTTTCGAAGGTTTTTTAAATGCTAATTCCTAACTATAATGATTGTGAAACCTATGTTTTTTTTAGTGAATTTCAAAGGTTTTTTAAATTCTAATTCCTAACTATAACGTTTGTGACACCTATGGTTTTTTCAGTGAATTTCATAGTTTTTTTAAAAGCTAATTCCTTTGTATATCGACTTTGTAACCTACGATTTTTTTTTTATTAGCTGTTTTTTATAACTATTAATTATATGTATATATATATTTTTTAATTATTTGTTCAATGTATATATATATATATATTTTTAATCATTTTTTCCTGGTGCGCTCAGGGTGCGCGCACCGGTAAGCTCACCCGTATCATTTTGTCTTGGAGCGCTCAGGGTGCGCCCACCGGTAAGCTCTCCCGAGAGCGCAGCAAGAGCGCTAATTCTGTGTTCGTAAAAAAAAAATATGTATGAAAACTAAATAATAATACAAGACATTCAGTACCATACTTATAAAAGCAGTATTTTTGATTTTCCGAATGAAAATGATTTTGCATTTCCGTAAAGCTACCAAAACTTCACTCAGGCGCGCCGCGTAAGCGCCCCCGGAAGCGCCTAAGTTCGCGCCGCGTAAGCACCCCCGGAAGCGCTCCGGTGCGCGCAGCGTAAGCGTGTCAAGTCATGTGACCTTAAAATAACACTTTTCATTGGTTGCTAACAGTTTTTTTTACAAAGAATGAAATCCCCACCCATTTCCTTCACTTCTTCTTTCACTTTTGTGACTGCAAGACCTGTCTTTTTCCTGCTTAATCTTTTTTGGATTATCATGGCTGCTAGACCCACCAGTAGCAGTGAGGACTCGGATGGGTTCATAGAAGAAGAAGCTCCTCAGCCCAGGGTAAAAGAACACTTCATATGGAAGTTTTTTTGCATTCCAGATGATACAAAAAAAAGTAAATGCTCCAAAGGTGGAGTGCCGAATTTGTCACACTGTCCTGTCACGGCGTGACCCTATCAGAAAATATTCATTTGGAAATTCGACCATGATTCGGCACGTCCAGAGGAGGCACCCTCAGAATTATGCCCAGGAGAGTGTCAGGGCTCTGGCACGAGAGGCTCCAGGGGATGGTGCTTCTACTTCAACTGGAGGAGCAACTGCATCGGTGAGGGGGCGACCAGAACAGCTGATCCCAAATATTCAGCCTGTTTTCAATGAGGCCACAATCAAATGCAAACTTTGTGATGCACTACTTTGTTACCGGGAACAAAGTATTATGCTTATTGTTCGAGCAATAGAGAACCACTGCTGCCGTCCCCAGCCCTAATTTTGATTATTTTTTTTTGCTCCTGTTGAGCAGTTTCCCATTCCCTGTTTTCTTTTTAGAACTACCTCCAATTCTCAAAAAAGAGCTGTATTCTTCAAAAAATGAAAAAGAGTAACTGAAGTGGAGTGCAGTGAGAGAGGAGAGGAAAATGAGTGAGAAAGCAAAGAAAGGGACGAGAGGGGAAGGGGAGTGAAGTAGGGGGACTGAAAGAAGGTGAGTGTGGGGAAGGAGAGTGAGGAGAAGGAGAGTGAACATGGGGAATGAGGATAAGCGAAGAAAATGTAGTAAAGGAACGGGGGTGTGGAAGGGTTAGAAAAGAGCAGTGATGTTTAGGAAAGAGTGGAGATACAGACTGGATAAAGGCAAGTGAGTGTGAGACAAGGTGAGTAAGGGAGTGAAGAGACAGAGAAAGTGAAAGAAAAAGTGAGACTAGAAGACTGAGGGCCTCATTTATGAGGCCATGCGTCACTTTTACGCCGCCGGTGCGTCACTTTTTGTGACACACCAGTGGTGTAAAAAATGCACCTTGTTGAGTCATATTTACTAAGTGACGCATCTAGGTAGATGTGTCACTTTGTAAACCCCTGCGCCACATTATACCTGCGCCAGGTATAATGTATGCAAAGGGGGCGTATTGACGCAAGGAAGGGTCGTAGAAGTGACGCAGTGAAATCTATGAGATTTCACTGCGTCACTTTTAGGACACCGTTGCGTCAAAATCTTGCACCTGCCTCACAGCAGGCGTAAGACTAACGCAGGCCCTTTCACATGGGGCTTGCCCCATGTGAAAGGATGCATTGCTGGAGTTGCGTCACTTTTGTGACACACTCCAGCAATGCGTCACTTTTGCGCTTACAGATACGTCAGAAATACTGACGTATCTGTAACTCCTTGCGACATGATGCGTCATACATTAAATATGGCGCATCAGGAATGTCGCAAGGAGAGCGCACTGAGAAGTGACGCATCGCTGCTTTCACGCAGCGATGCGTCATTTCTCATAAATGAGGCCCTGAGTGAGGGAGGAAAGAAACATAAGTGAGGGAGTGTGGTGTGTTATAGGGAGTGAGCGTGATAGAAGAGGAGTGACAGACTAAGGGGTCAGAGAGAATGAGGCTAACAGAGAGAGAAAGAGGGAAGGGGAGTGTAGAACTAAGAGGACAGAGGGAGTAAGAGAAGGGATTAGTGAAGTGGAGTAAGGAGAGTAAGGGATGAGAAAAGAGTGAAGGAGCAAAAGAAGGAAAGAGACAGGAAGGAAAGTAAAGATTAAGGTCTGAAAGAAGGTGAGTGTGGGAGTATGGCTGAGTTATAGGGAGTGAGCGTGACAGAAGAGGAGTGAGAGACTAAAGGGACGGAGACAATGAGGCTAACAGAGAGAGAATGAGGGAAGGGGAGTGTAGAAGTAAGAGGACAGACGGAGTAAGATAAGGAATTAGTGAAGTGGAGTAAGGAGAGTAAGGGAAGGGAAAACAGTGAAGGTGTAAAGAAAGAGAAGTGAGAGGAAGGAAAGTGAAGGAGAAGGTTTCCAAGAAGGTGAGTGTGGGAGTATAACTGAGTTATAGGGAGTGAGCATGACAGAAGAGGAGTGAGAGACTAAAGGGACGGAGAGAATGAGGCTACCAGAGAGAGAATGGGGTAAGGGGAGTGTAGAAGTAAGAGGACAGACGGAGTAAGAGAAGGAGTTAATGAAGTAGAGTAAGGAGAGTAAGGGAAGGGAAAACAGTGAAGGAGTGAAGGAAAAGAAGAGAGAGGAAAGAAAGTAAAGGAGAAGGTCTGAAAGAAGGTGAGTGTGGGAGTATGGCTCAGTTATAGGGAGTGAGTGTGATAGAAGAGGAGTGAGAGACTAAGAGGACGGGGAGAATGGGGATAACAGAGAGAGAGTGAGAAAAGGGGAGTGACTAAGTTAGAGGACAGAGGGATTGAGAGAAGGAGTTACTGAAATGGAGTAAGGGGAGTAAGGGAAGGGAAAAGAGTGAAGGAGCGAAGGATGGGAAGACAGAGGAAGGAAAGTAAAGGAAAAGGTCTGAAAGAAGGTGAGTGTAGGAGTATGGCTGAGTTATAGGGAGTGAGCGTGATAGAAAAGGAGTGAGAGACTAAGGGGATGGAGAGAATGAGGCTAACAGAGAGAGAATGAGGGAAGGGGAGTGTAGAAGTAAGAGGACAGAAGGAGTAAGAGAAGGAGTGAATGAAGTGGAGTAAGAAACTGCACATTTTAATTGGTTGTACTTTTGAACACTTTGAAAGTCACATAACCTTCACCCATCCCCCCAGTGCTCATTCCCCTGTTACCATGGTAACTCCCTCCTCACCCAGCACACAGTTCAGAAGTTCATCATACTATGTTGCAAAAAAAAGCAGCAAGGGTGTTTGACCACTCAATGTACCAGCTAATCATGTGCAATGTTTCTTGAAATGACTTTTCCTCAACCATTGAAATGACTTCTTTAAAAAAACAAAAGCATGCACCCTAGTTTTCAGTGGAGAATGTTAAGAAAGCACCAATCATTTTTAGTTTTTCAAGTGCACTGAATCTCAACCACTTTTGTACATAACTCCTACTTTCAAACTGCCATTTCATTTCCACAACTCATCTGAATACAAGCACATCTACCTTCAAGATGCCAAAAGTCTGGTTTGTGGGTCATAGCTTTGTCCACTGGAGTCAAAAATACGCAGCTAACAGAGGTATTTACAACCTTGATTTACCAAATGTGGACATTGTATGGATTGGACAGAGAGGATTGAGAAGTCACCAATTGATACCATTGGTAAAATCCTTTATGCATCTACCACACCCTGACCTCATAATTGTGCACTGTGGTTGCAATGACCTAGGCACTTTGACTGGGATAGGTCTGGAAATGCTTTTAAAGGACATCTTTGGGCAATTGATGTCACTTTTTCCAAAAACTGCCTTGGTATTTTCTAATATATGCCAAAGGCAAAAATGGAACTGGTCCAACCAATTTTGTCCACAGATTGAGAAAGCAAGGAAACATGTGAATAAATCTGTTTCTGCTTTCCTCAGAGACTATGGTATGGGTTCCATTTGCCACAACAACTTGCGTTACAACATGCAAGACATCTATAGGAGAGATGGTGTGCATTTTACAGATGAGGGGAATAGAGTTTTCCTCTTGAATATAAGACTCTGCATTGGTACCTACTTGTAGGTACAAAAAACACCCACATAACACAACAGCTCTTTTCAGAGCTACCCTACTTCTAAGCACTCTAAATTATTTTTTTACTATCATTTTTTACACTGTTTTTCCCTGTGGTGCGCTCAAGGTGCGCGTACCGGAGTGCGCACCTGGGAACGCACCCAGCGCTTACCCAGCGAAAATTAAAAAAGAAAAAAAGTTTTTTTTCCCTTTAGGGTCCTTCTAGGCCCCCCTCAGAAAACCTAGGGGGTCAGGGGGTGTCTACTCTGCCCCCTTTTAATTATTTCCCCCTTTCTTTTTCACCTCTTGTGTCTCGATTCTACCGAGACACAAGATGGCGGACTCTCCGGACTGTTTAGAATGTTGACAGACACACGACAGCCAATCAGCTTTCCGCTCGCGCACTCCCGTAGCGCGCCGGGTGCGCTCCCCGGTACGCGTACCGGTGAGCGCTCGGAGCGCGCCTATAGATATATATGTGTTTTTGAAGTTAATTTTCAAAAAAAACACTGGAGCAATTTTCACCAAATATAGCAAAAGCACATCTGCGTACCAGTCCCTACAATTTTGCCAAGTTTGGCGTAATTCCGTTCAGCGGTTCGGGCTATAGACTTGTCAGACCGTCCTATGGAAATTAACATGGGGAAAACACGTTTTGGGACCCCCCTTTTTTCTCAGCCCCCACCCCACGAATCCCCCCGAAACTTCCAGGGAAAGAGCGGAGCGGAGCTGGCCAAAATTTTGGAAAATTACACACAAATTCCTCAACCGGTCGCCAGTAGGTAGTTATAGTTAGGAACTAGTTTATAGTAGGTAATATATATATATATATATATATATATATATATATATATATATATATATATATATATATATATTACCTACTGGCGGTCGCCAGTAGGTAGTTATAGTTAGGAACTAGTTTCCATAGAAAATCCACAACATTCTATTTGGAATTACTTTGGCGCTGGTGGACGAATCTTCGTGAATTTCTTAAAGAAAATGGCGTGCTCGGTTCCGCTCCTTCCCTGAAAGTTTGGGGGTGATTCGTCAAGTGGGGGCCGAGAAAATAGGGGGGTCCCAAAACGTGTTTTCCCCATGCAATTTTCCATACGGGACCTTTAGCCAGGGCTACAGCCCGAACGGCTGAACGGAATTACACGAAATTTGGCAGAGAGGTAGAGTTCTGTTCGCAGATTGTGCTTTTTGTTAAATGGTGTAAATCCGTTCAGTAGTTTCTGAGAAAATTGCAAGTAAAATCATAGTGATATCTAGAGACGGAGTTCAGCACGCGTTCGGAAATCTGTTCAATTATGAGCGTGAGCTGCATGCTGATTGGCTGTGAACTGTCTGTCAACACTTGAAACCAGGAAGTGTTGGCAGCCATCTTGTGCCTCGCTAGAACCGAGTCACAAGAAAACAGTAAAACAAAGTTGAGAAATAAGGGAAGGGGGTAGGGTAGAGATATTCGGACCCTCTAGGCTTGCTCAGGGGGTCGTACATGGATGTTTAGGCTCTATTTTTTTATTTTTTTATTTATTTTTAAGAAAAATTGCGGCGTAGGCGTATTGGAATACGTACAATTACGAGCAGGAGCTGCATGCTGATTGGCTGTTAATACTCCAAACCAGGAAGTGTTGGCAGCCATGTTGTTTGTCGGGAGAGCAGAGTCACAAGAAAACAGTAAATTAAAGTTGAGAAATAAGGAAACGGGGCAGGGTAGAAACATTCTGAGCCTATAGTCTTGGTCAGGGGGTGGTACATGGATCTTTAGGCTAAATTTTTATTTTTTTTAAATAAAAAATGGCGGGGTACTCGTACGCGGTGGAAAAGGTGAAAAAAAAGTAGAAGTCTGTTTTATTCATTAGGTCCCGGGGGGCAAATTACGGGGGCAATTTTCCTGCATAATGGGGGCTTGTAAGGTGCCCCGAGCACTGGGGAACGGAACTCCTCTGGTTTTATTTTGAAGTATGGGGGGGGGGTTACGGTCCTACTCCCCGCAGTCTCGGTGAGCGACACCCCTCGGGTCTTTTTAAAAAAGAAATATGTTTTGAGGTCTCTCTCTCTCTCTCCCTGTACACGTCGCGGGAAACGCCACATTTCTGGGGCAGTGATATGTAAAATGACCTTCCAGCTCCGGGTACCTGCATTGTCTGGAGTTTTTTATTAATGTTGGGAGGGTGGGCTTGATAATACGTCCTTGTTAATTGCCATCGAAGCCTATGTTCTGGTGTTAACATGGGCTTCTATGGGAAATAACAAGGCCGTATTATCATGGTCATTATCGCCGTTTTATCGGCAGTTTCTTGCCAATAAAACGGTGATTATTGTAACACCGGTCCTTGATTATATGCACCTAAGTTTACTGGTCAAAAAAAGAGCAATGAGTCATATTATCAACAAAAGACGATACATTATCGTCGCTTTTATCGGCAGGAAACTGCTGATAAAGCGGCGATAACGGGCTTGATAATATGCCCTTGTGAATAACCATAGGAGCCCAGGTTAACACCAGAACCTGCTATGGGAAGTTACAAGGGCCTATTATCAAGCGCATTATCGCCGCTTTATCGGCAGTTTCCTGTCGATAAAAGCAGCGATAATGTATTGCCTTTTGTTGATAATATGCTCTTTCATTTCTATGATATTATGTAAAGCTTTTTTTTGGTGTAGCAGTTGTCCTCTCTTCGCATGCTCAGCGTCGTTTCGAAGCCCATGTTTTCTTTTTCTTCAAGTTCAACAAGCAAACCTTTCTTCATATCAGTTAGTAAATCTGTTGTTTTCTTTTCCCGGTTCGTGTGTGTCATCCGCTGCTGTACTTTTGTACAGTATTAATAGTCATATTTTGTATATATTTATTTGAAAGGTAGTGCCGAGGCGCCAAAGGTTGATTACGTACTCCGTCCACCGCCATTTTAGTAGTTTCTCACCGTTGTTTTTATTATATCTGTTAGTTAGAACTCAGTAGTTTTCAATCCTAGTCTTCAATATCTTACTATAGTATTTCAACATTATTTTTATTGTGGGCCGTTATACCCCTCCCCCACAAAATAAAAGAAGTATGTCATTTTTTTTAAATTAACTTTTTTTAAACAATAAATATAAACGAAACTCAATTATAACTATATTAGAACTGGAAAAATAACTTAAACAATGTTATAAACAAATTGTGAAATGGATTCCAAAAGGTGTCCGATTGGTAATCTGCAAAAGAAAAAAGAAAATTAGAGTTTAGAATTATGTAGATGTGGGTAAATGAGCTGAAGCATTACGGGGCATATTATCAAGAACGGCGATAAAATTATTGCCGTTTCAGCGGCAGGAAACTGCAGCTAAAGGGGCGATAATGGGCTTGATAATATGCTGTTGTGAATTCCCATAGCAGTCCAGGTTCTGGTGTTAACCTGCGCTACTATGGGAATTCACAAGGGCATATTATCAAGCCCATTATCGCCGCTATAGCGGCAGTTTCCTGCAGCTGAAACTGCGATATTTTTATCGCCGTTCTTGATACTATGCCCCTACAAGTTTTGGTAACTCTACGGTTTTACGTGTGCAGTGTGACTCGTGTGTCCAGTTCTGTTATAGTGCCGCGTTCAAGTTGTGTCTATATGGAAGTGCCTACTGAGTTACTGACGCCAGTTATGGCGACTTATTTCTAATGCATTCCTATGAAGGCTTTGTAGATCTAGGCCTCTGTGCTTACCGTTGTATAAACCTTGCGGGTAAACATTTCAGGCAGTTGGTGTCACAACTTATTCTGAACAATTCTTCTACACGTCTACACGTCCAAGACAGCAGTGTCTAAGTTTAGGAGAGAAAGAGAAATGATGTCACAGAGAGTGAGAGAGAGAAAGAGAGAGAAAACAGCACTAAAACTGTGCCGCAGAGTCTGGAGTTGAGATTTTTTTCCTTGCGTCACTTTACTCATGTTAAAAGTGACTCAAAAGTGGCATAATAAGGTTGTGGATCTGTTTGTCAGACTGTTGTAACGTATCTGTTGTCACTGCTCGGAGGTAATTATAGATTTTACAGAGAAGCTGCTGTACACTACGCACTCTGGGCCATAATATCAAGCCTGGGCGCCAAAATTATCGCTAGTTTATCGGCAGGAAAGTGTCGCTAAAGTGGCAATAATGGGTTTGATAATATGCTCCATGGAATTCCAATCGAAGCTTATGTTAGATGTCCTTCACATCTAACATGAGCTTCGATTGGAATTCAATAGAGTATATTATCAAACCTATTATGACCACTTTAGCAGCAGTTTGCTGCAGATAAAGTGGCGATAATTTTGTCACCAAGGCTTGATAATATGGCCCTCTCTCGTTTCACAAATAAAGCTAACACTACAGTTTTACGAGTGCAGTGTACCTGGTACATTTTACTTGTTATAGTGCCACGTTCAAGTGGTGTCTATATGGAAGTGCCTACTGCGTTACTAACGCCTGTTATGCCGAATTATTTCTAATGCATTCCTATGAAGGATTTGTAGATCTAGTCCTCTGTGCTTACCGTTGTATAAACCTTGCGGCCAAACACATAAGGAAGTAGACTTCACAACTTAATTTCAACAATTCTTCTACACGTCCAACAGACAGCAGTGTCTAAGTTTACGAGAGAAACAGAAATGATGTCAAGAGAGTGAGAGAGAGAGAAAACATTAAAACTCTGGGCCATAATATCAAGCCTGGGCGAAAAAATTATCGCCACTTTATCGGCAGGAAAGTGTTGCTAAAGTGGCGATAATGGGTTTGATAATATGCTCTATGGAATTCCAATCGAAGCTCATGTTAGATGTCCTTCACGGTAGAACATCATGCGTACTCGTATTGAAAGAGCTGCGCAAGCACATCATAAGCGTACGCAAAGCCATGTGACTTCAAAAGTAGAGATTTGATTGGTTCATAACTTGTCCTATTGCGACTGTTGAAAGTTCTGTCCCATTATAATTATTCGACTTTGACTTTCTAAGAAGAAGCATTTGTTCTGAGAATCATCTCAAATAGAAGGAAGATCACAATAATAAGAGCAATGGAGTCATCTTGCAGCAGTTCTTCAGAGGGAGATTTCATTCCTGAAGAACGTCCAAAGAAGAGGAAAGAAGCTCTAATTTGGAAGTTTTTCACTTTTCCAGAAGGTCAAAAAAAGGTTAATGCTCCAAAAGTAACCTGTAAAATTTGCCAAGCAACTCTTTCAAGGGGTGATCCATGTAAAAAATACTCCTTTGGCACAGCAAATATGGTGCGACACATGAAGAATGTGCACCCCAAGAACTTTGCTCGAGCTGCAAGATGGAGGTTGCACGAGAACCTACCTGCTGCTACACCAAGCACATCAACTGCGGCAGCAGGATTTTCAGCAAGCAGTCTACACCCACATATTGATTCTGACTTTACTAAAGTAAAAATGCTATGCATTTATTGCGATAAACTTTTGTGTTACGGGGAACAGTCTATAGACTTGATGAAACGGGGGATGCAGGATCATTGCTGTCCTCGACATTAGTTGTTCTTTTTTTCATTCTTTTGTTCCGCTTAGAATTTGTTGAGAAAACACATAAAAAATTCAAAACAAAAAAACAGTTCTTTTTAGAACTACCTTCACTGTTCAAAGAAAGAACTATATTTCTATGTTAGTTTGTAAAAGTTTGTTAGAATGAATGTGTAGTTCATAAATGCATGAATGAATATGTTACTAGTGTATGAGGAATGTGAAAGTGCAGAACTATAAGGAACTGCTACAGCATAAATCTATAAGGTGTTTATCTATAGTATACTGTAGAATGTCCGAAGCACTTGAATGTAACATATGTACATAAATATGTTACAAATCTATGCTTCAATTTGCGCTGCTGGTAAAGCTGCCTGGGTGAATTTGTATGTGTTAGGGGTGGATTTACAATCCCCTTGTGCCTCTTTTACACAGCTGTTGCGTCACTTTTGTGACACAGCGGTGGTGCAAAAGATGTGCCATGGTGTGTACTACTAACAATGTGACGCATCTGGAGGGTGTATTACATTGTAAAGCGCTGCGTCAGAAGAGGCTTTCTTGTGCAGAAGGGGGTGCAGCCGCCTCCTAAAAGTGACTGAGTGAAATGTATAACATTTCATCCAGTCACTTTTGAGCTTATGCTGCGTCAAAACCTTGCACATGCTTGAAGCAGGTGTATGGATTGATACAGCATTGTAAGCATAGGGCCCCAAGAGCATTGGTGGAGCAGTGTTATACTTGCAACCGACGTCAAGCAATTTTTAATCCAAAAATTCCTTTGAAATTTAGTTTTGTTATTATTTTATAATAAGAATATGAAATATAATCAAAAAAATAAAATACATATAAATATGTATATTAAAAATATAAGAAATTAGTATAAAAGAAAGACATATTAATTAATACATTTATTAATTATCATTTACAAAACCTTTGAAATTCACTGAAAAAACATAGGTTTCACACACGTTATAGTTAGGAATTAGCATTTAAAAACCCTTGCAAATTCATTGAAAAAAACATAGGTTTAACACAGGTTATAGTTAGGAATTAGCATTTAAAAAACCTTAGAAATTCCTTGAAAAAAACCATAGGTTTCACACGTTATAGTTAGCTGAACATTTCTCTCATACAAAACCTTTGAAATTCCTCCGTTATAGTTAGCTCAGCTAACTAGAACTTGCGCTCCTGCAATGCACTGCTGATGACGTCACATATTACATCACTCATGACATGGTCAGTGACATCCCTCATGACATCACTGATGATATCTCAAATGACATCCCTGATGACATCATCCTTGTGGCAGACCTCTCACTGTAATATAACCTTTGATACACACGATCAAAAATAGAAACTAACATTTTCCTAAAAATGGAGATACCAATTCCAGTTAGAATAACCTATTCAGTAATTCCAAAATCTACATACACATCCTCTCATTCACCAACAATTCTATATAGTCACTCATACATGTACTCACTTATCATATGTACTCATACACCTATACATCCTGTTATACACCGACACTCATCTATAGAGTTACTCACACACATACTCACACATGCAAATAAACTATCAAATATCCATTTCCTTGCATATCAAGCTATACACCCACCACTACACTAACTTCTACAGATTCATACACATACTTACTCTCTTAAACAATCACTTATAGAAACTCATACTTATTTATACAGGAAGTCTTAGAATCTCTCGCTCTGACATACACTCACTTATATACATCAATACTCACATATACTAGTTTAAAACATATGTAGTTACTCATAAAGATACTATTGAGACAGTCATTCACTCACTAACACACCCATACACACATTCATCCACCCATACAGTCCTGCACACATGCTGTCTTCAAAACACATACAAACAGTGAGTCAGTCATTCATGCATCTGTGCGCTAAGTAATACTCCCCACCGAACCATACAGACAGTCATTTTGGTACTCAAAAAAGCTACTAATAACCCATATACACACTGATGTAGCTACTCACCAACCCATGTAGCCACTTATATACAAAGTGAGACACTGATACAGATATTTAAATATTTAAAGATTACTCACTAATACACCTATTCACTTTAATATACTTAATACGTCAGTTATACAATCAATTATACAAAAAAACATCCATTTAGATACTTATTCACCCATTTATTCTTCCATCGATGTTTAGATATACATATATAGAAAATATTTATTTTTCAGAAAGACACACATTCACTGGATGATGTCATCAGGGATGTCATTTGAGATGTCATGAGTGATGTCACTGACCATGTCATGAGTGATGTAATATGTGACGCCATCAGCAGTGCATTGCGGGCGCGTAAGTTATAGTTAGCTGAGCTAACTATAACGGAGGAATTTCAACGTTTTTGTATGACAGAAATGTTCAGCTAACTATAACGTGTGAAACCTATGGTTTTTTCAATGAATTTCTAAGGTTTTTTAAATGCTAATTCCTAACTATAACGTGATCAAGGGTAGTTCTTACCCGAAACGCGTCATGCCAGAAGGAGAATCAATGGGATAATAAATTGACCTGTGTACTGGATAAGCTGTGTGGTGGTCTTTGTGTCCTGCATGCCGTGTCTGGAGAAGCAGGAAAGAGTTAAATATATATATATATATATATATATATATATATATAGCTGAACATTGTTGAATACTTTCCGAATAAACAATTAGCAGAACAGCCCTGGCATTAGTTAAGTTACTTACATTCTGTGTAACCTTGCCTATTGTATTACAATACACAAGAAGTGAAGTTATCTGCTTCCATGAAATCTTGTTAATTATTTAAAAATAAATTACTGGAGAAGGGAAAATTCAGTCCATACAGAGAAACATCAATCTATTCGAGCAGACTTATTTGTCACAGTGCAATGAATACCAAAATAAATAAATGTGCATTTAAATGTGACATATATACCTAAATTCACAACATATATAATTCACCTAAAATGAGAAAATGTAATACATCCTGAAATGATAATAAATTATCACCAGTAGGTACTTATGGTTAGGGTCGAAGTTTCCAAAGGAAAAGCCAGTCAGTCCGTCAGTCAAAAAACTTTATTTCGGCTGTACAGCCATAAAAACACATGATTATAACAATACATAAGTTACAAATTTTATATGACCGACAATTGGGTATTAAAATGATAGTGCTAAAAACCACTAGAGCCTTAAGCAGTGTACTACAGTTTTATAACATATTTTCTCTCCCCACTACTACTCGACACCTTGATTGACCATCCTATGCATCAGCTGTTACTAGATTATCCAGTAAGCAGTGGTATAGGAAGCATCTAAGACAATTAAAATGTAGATAAAAAAGTTTTCTTAAAAAAATTATTTAAAAGCAAGACATTAAAATTGGTTAACAGAAAAGACAACGATATCAACACAATTTCCCTGATTAGAGATATCTGCAGATACAAATCACTGGCAATTGATGAGAGGACACTATTAAATGTTACCCAGCTCTTTACCCTTTATGATGCCTCTACGTATGCACCACATTGCAAATAGGAATTTCGAGACTACAAATAATGGGTGTGTCTCGTATTTCAGTAGCCTAAAAACCTTGATGTAGTTTCTAAGCCCCAGTACAAAGTTGGATGACCCACTTAGACCTAAACCTTCTATAAGCAGGACAGAAGAGTATGACATGGAGTTCTGTTTCTACTGTCAGAGTGCACCCAGGACCATCTAGTTTGGTGGCTCCCTTCTATTTATTTGTGAATGCATGAAGCTGGAGCTTCCCATGTCTAAAGTGTAAGTACAATTTCTTTGCCATGAAGGGTTGGATACTGTCAAGGGCCATCTCCAACTTGTAATGCTGTTTGGCATCCAGGAACCTGTAGGTCAGGCAGCAAGAATTCATACTCTGAGACAAGTGGGCAAATTTGTATTCTTTAAAGGCAAGAGATAGGGATTTTATTTTAGATAGAGGGGCAGGTCTCTTCTGGTTTTAGCCACACGTTTGCTCTCCCCATCCCGTGACATGTACTCCTAATATTGGACAACCAAGGTAAATTCCTAGCTCCCACTATGGACATAACATCCTTCAATTCCTCCCTATATGTTTCTAACTCGGGCGTGCTCAATAGGCGACGTCAGAATAGAAGTGGGCGTGAGGCAATTAAGTCGGTAATGGGGCCAATGCCCAGATCCATCCTTAATGGGGTTAAGGGAGTGCTTTTGGGAAGACCCATCAGCTTCCTGATGAAGGTGTTCTCTGTTACAGATAAAATATTAGATGAACAGTGTCCCCAAAGTTCAACTCCATAGGTTGAAGCTCCCCTTGCTTGGGTCTTATAGATTTCAGCTGGAGGGCCAACCAACTTCTGGGTGCAATTTTGATGTACTTTTAAAATGCCCCCTATAAACTGAGTTAATTTAAGGTTGGCTTTCTTTATTTGGTTCCCCCAATCCATCTTGTCATTCAGTGTGAGGCCCAGATAATCAAAAATGGACACCCTCTCTAAAGACCTACCTTCCATGTGGGGATGAGGGCAATTTCTAGTGTTGTCATGGAAGACCATATATTTTGTTTTCTGGAAATTTATCTCCAAATCTCTCTTCCTACAAAATTGGGTGAACTCTTCCAATACCCGCTGCATACCCATTGGTGATTTGGACCGGAGCAGCGTATCGTCCGCAAACATTAAAGCAGGTATTTTGCTGTTCGGTAACCTTGGTGAATCTATGTTCACTCCCAGGAGAATTTTAATTAGACCATTTAGAAAGAGGGAGAACAGAGTCCGCGCTAAAACGCTCCCTGTCTCACCCATTTCTCTTCTTTCCCTTCCTTTGGAAATTCGCTCTTGCCCCAACCTCATGCCATTCAGGAAACATCTTAAAACTTGGCTGTTCGTCCAGACTCTTGCCTAACTTTCCTTAGGGTTTCCAAGCTGCAGCTTCATAGCCTCTGTCGGTCAGCGCCATGAAACCTCTGGGTGTACGAGCGCTATATAAAACTTTGTTAAGATAAGGGAGCTGTCAATTCCCCTTTCTTGCCATGTCTTATCCTCACATAAGTACCATTGTGTAAGCGCTTCAGCTGTTGGCAAAGGTATACTGGTACTCCCATATCATGGAGTAGGCTCCATAGCTGATCGCGATTCACCATATCAAATGCTGATTTGAGATCCAGGAAGGTTAAGTAAAGACTGCCACCCTCCAAAACTACGGATTCCCAGTATATCAATTGCAATCTGAAAATCTGGTCAATGGTCGAAGTGTTAAGGAGTTAGGATGTTCATCTCATCCATCCATGATTGCAATCGGCCTAGAAGAACCCGGGCAAATATCTTTCGGGTGACATCAATGAGGCTTATTGGCCGATACTTTGACGGGTTGAGAGGGGAACCTTTTTTGTAAATGGAAATGATTTCTGCGACAACCCAAGTTGGTGGGGGTGCCATACCTTAGAGGATGGCATTAAAAAAGATCCGTAGATAGGGTGCCCATACTGTTTGTTCGTTCCTAAACAGATCACCAGGGATTCTATCCAACCCTGGTGCCTTATTTGGTAACAATTTTGCCAGTGTCACAAAAACCTCTTCCAATGTGTAGAGAGGTAGAGAAGTGTTTAGGGGAATTTGCTTGATAACAGGTACCCTTGCAACTGCATCTCTATCTAAAGGCCTTAAATATAAAAGTTTAAAATAGGATCTCCAAGCTTCTTCCCCCAAATTTAGTTCAATTGCTGAGTTGCCTTCGGATTTACCAGTTTTTACTAGGTTCCAAGAGCCTCTCATATCTCTATTGTCTAAAGCTTTCTTGATTGATTCCCATTTTTCAATCTCCCACTCTGCTTTGGCTTCAGCTAGGGTTTTTTTGTAGGGTGCCCTAGTTTCTTTGGCGCATAGGTTGTCCTTATCCTTAATCCCTGATAGCAAAGCACATTTTGCTTCCTTACATGCTTTGTTATACCAGGGATGTTTTGGTTTGGGGTTAGACTTATTATTATTTTTCCCATTGTAGAAAAACTTAACCAATTTTTAGAACAAATCCTGGGTATTCTTACCTAACGCTAACAGTGACTCATAGCCTCTGCTATTTTCTGAGACATCCCTTCAAATGCGTTTTCTAGAAACTGTATAATTTGTTGGAAGAGGGAGGACATTTTTTCTAGTGATTTTGCAAATGTTCGCCATTGTACTCTCCTGCCTCCTTCAGTTGCAATTAGATTTGGGACAGAATGTGATACCATACCCTGGTCAACCTTGGGCCGAGAGCAAGCTATATCTAGCACCAATGAGTTGTGATCACTTTCACATCGAGGTTGGACCGAGAAGTCCAGAATTCAATGCCATAACTCAACCACTACCAGGATATAATCAATTATGGATGCCTGTCCCGGTTTGTTAAAAGTAGGATTACCCGACTGTCAGAGGGGAAGCGGCCATTACACACCCTAAGCAGATGAATAAATGTAAAAGAATTCATTTGATGGACAAGGGGGTCCACCCCCTTATTGGGTAGGTATTACATTCTGGTATTGCCCAGACCGAGTCTTCCTCGCTAGTGATGGTCGTAGTTATGCCGTTAAGGGATTCGAAGTGGCAATGAAAATCCCCACCAATAATTACATGTGCAGACTCAGGTAGAGTGGGAAGGAAGGAGGCCAAACAATCTAAAGTCTGTGAGATTTGTCCCTGCCTTACTGGGCGAGAATAGATATTAATAATAGCCATCTTTAGAGAGTTATCAAAGGAAAGGAGAATACACAAGATATCCGGGGAGAAGGTGTCTACCATCTTGATTGTACAACCTAAGTGTATACCAGCCCAGATGCAAAGACCCCCTGAAGGTCTCCCCCTGAGCCCCTGAACGGCTGGGATGCAGTATGCAACATATCCTACTCTATACAATGCTATCGTTGACCACGTTTCCTGGAACAAACATAGCTCATGGGTATCTATATAGTCTCCCCAATACGGAAGTTCCATTTTAGAGGTGAGACCTGCTATGTTCCAGGATAAGATCTTTGTGCTTTGTGGTTCTTTTAATATCCCAGTCTTCGTGTGCGTAGGGCCCCCCTCCTGTTGTAGTGCTTGGTGCAAAATCCCCGCCCGTCCCTGAGTGGTAGGGTGGTGATCCCCTGATGTTTTAGCAGGAGCGCCACAGATTCTAACTACAAATGTAGCCTCATCGCTTTCCTTAAAAGGTTGTTCTGGAAGCACCAGGCTTTCACAATTTTGGGGCTTAACTAGCTGGTTATTCGTGTGTTCCTGGTGATTAGCATAAGGATTTAGTCAATCAACCAGGTCTAGGGGGCTAAATCTATTGCTGATAGGGATGATGGTTTCAGGACCCCAACATGGGTTTAGTGGGTTCTTGGTCTGTGGTCTCAGTTACCACTTTTTGTACACACTTTCCATTCTCTCTATCAAAGGACAAGGAGGATAAAAATAGCCTAGGTGGAGTGTATGGCTACCACTCGTCTCCCTGGGCGATCTCTATTCGAGAATGTGTTAGACCACCCTGCTGTCCCTAAAGTTAATCAGAACACAGTCACCCGGGATTTCTTTCCGCCTCTGTCCCAACCAACTAACCCTGCGTGCAAATAGAATTTCGCCATGGATTCGGTGGGGGAGAGGTCTATGTTTGTTTAACCAGAAGATAGTTTTGTTTTTTAAATCGGGGTACGACTCCCCACGACCTACCTCCAGCTCTGGGACTCCAGCTAGTATAACCACATAGGGAGAAGAGGCTGGGGCAAGTCTATACATGGCAAGGTGGAATTCTTTTTCCCTTGGGTTCGATTGGTATGTAGTCCTATTATCGCCTTTAGGTTTGCTAGGTGAAAGGCATTCCACTAGCGGGCCTGGTGTAGTTGCCATGTCCTTAGAGCCATGAGCATTGTCTGCAACGTGGTTCACCCTGTGTAAGGGAGTGGCTGGGGCCTGCTTTTGTTTGGTTAGGGAGATAGTACTAATTAAGGCATTCATTTTTGCTTACGTTTTTTGCCCTTCAAGGACAGATAGCACAGTGAGGACATGTGGAGTCACTTGATTTCGTTGGGGGACAGTGGTATGGGCCAAAGAATTAGTGGATTCAGTAATTTGCAAAATTGTATTAATTTTACTCCCCCAAGAATCTACTAATGAGGTCAACTTTTCGATTCGTCTCGTTGCAACTTCTAACTCAGATTTTGTGAGGTGTTCAAAGTAGATTTTAAACTCTTTTGCCATGTGTTTTGCCCATATCGGTGGCTCCATTAGTTCTAAACTACTTTCGTCAGCTACTTGTCCCTCGGGTGGTTGACTTTGCACCACCTCGGGGGTATGCTTCGCATGTTTCCCTCGCTTATGATCTTTTTGTTTCCGGAGTGCTCCTTTCCTTTTAGCCCCCCCCCGTCACAAATTTACTGGGATTTTCGAGACCTACACTTTCTTGTCTGGGCGGTGAGTCTGGAGTGGTCAGGAGATCAGGTGTTTGGAGAGCAGGGAGTGCTCCTGGCTCCATAGTTTGTGGGGTTCTTGGAACCGTTGGTGTAATAGAAAGGCGTCTCTAAGTGCGTGCTATTTCACTGGATACAGCTCCTATTGCCTGTTGTAGCATCTTATCAATGGCTGTGGGTTTGGCAGTGGGGGTTAGCACGGGGACTTTTTGCCTAGTAGTGGACCTTGTGGGCGGTGGAGTACTCTTCCCCCATACTTATTTAATAACTAGGCCTCCCCAATCCTATATGCAGTTAACTAGAACTATTCCGTTAGATAGAGCGGTCTCCCAAGCCTCCTTATCAATTGACACCTGGATGGGCCAGCACCTGGGGCAGTGTACAAATAAAGGAGGGGGCACACAAGCACCCCCTCCTGGGTCTTCATAGATATAACTCCCAACAATTTATAATTAAATACATGGGCCGTATGAACTTTCATGTGCCCCCCCAGCCCCAGGGACCGCCACCTCCTGGGGCCAAAGAAAACAATGCGGGGATGCACCTCTTCCCCTACAGCCCGGGGACCACCACCTCCCCAGGGCAAAATGCAAACTTTCATGTGACCCCCTGCAGCCCCAGGAACCACCAGCTCCCTGGGCAAAAAAAACATTAATGAGGGGGATGCACCCCCTCCGGCTGCCCTGGGGACCGCCTCCTTCACTGGGATGTGTAGTCCAATGGAGGCCCCCTCCTGGAGTCATAGAGGGCCCTGAGGACCGCCACCCCTCAGGACCGGCGTTTACAATGTCCCAGGGTGTCCACACTGGGACATTGCTGTTTCAGGGTGAGCCCAAAACGCATTTTCCCTAAGTTATGGCTATGGGTATCTGTTAAAAACACATTTTTTTAAAAGTGGGCAGCGCTAATTAGCCAGTAAAAGTACTTCAGTACTCCAGTTGAGTAGAGGTGTTGCACAAAATGTTAGTCTATTCTTAGATAAATATGCATGGCAGGATTCATTCTGGCACAATGGTCCTGACACAAACATTAAACCTCAACAGGAAGCACATACAGCAAGACAGCATGTGCCCGAGTTGAGACTCTACTTCTTTAACTGTATTAAGCAGCCTACCTTTGGGTGCATGCCCCGGCAGGGGGGCCGCTCAGCCCCTCTCCCTTTCAATAAAAATAAATACATTTTGAAAAAAGGCGTGCCCCGGGAGATGGGGTACCTGTGGCCAAAATCACCCGACCCTGTAATCTTTGTTTTTTTCAGTCAATAAAAGAGGTTGCCAGTAAGTAGTTGTAGGTAGGACCAACGGTTCTATAGGAAAAGCGTTTTTTTGTTTTGCCAATAACTTTGGCACTGCTTGACAAATTTCCGTGAAATTTTCAAAAAAACATCCCCTCTTTGCTTCAGCTGCTGTGTTGATAGTTTCAGGGTGATCCCAAAACACATTTTCCCTAAATTATGTCTATGGGAATTTTTCTTTTTTTTTTTTTTACACGACTACAGCCCAAACGCTAAACGGAATTACACCAAATTTGACAGAAAGCTAGATGTTGGTCTAGAAAGTGTGCTTTTTGTTATTTGGTGGTAATATGTTTGGTAGTTTCAGAGATATTCAAGTTTAAAATATGTAAATGTAAAACAACTTTTTTTTAAAGGGGCCCAGCCCTAATTAGCCAGTAAAAAAATTACTCCAGTAGAGTAGAGGTGTTGCACAAAATGGTGGTCTCTTCTTAGATAAATATGCAGGATAGGATTCATTCTGGCACTATGCTTGTGTCACAAAAACTAAACTTCAACAGGAAGGTCTTACAGCAAGACAGCAGGTGCCTGAGTTAAGACTTCACTTATGTAACTGTATTAAGCTACTTAATCTTGTGTGCATGCTCAAGGCCAAACATGTGTTTTTTTTCTCTGCATTTACATTGTGAAAAGTGAGCTGTAATCCTTGATGTTTGGTCCACTACTCTGCAAACGTGCTTCCTGAAACACTACTTGTTGGAGAATTAATTCCATTTTACTCCTGAGGGCCTCCGGACTAAAGTGGACTTCTTCCCCCAAGCAGTTGTGCACCAGGAGGCACGTTTGCAGAGTGGTGGAGAAAGGGGGCGTAGCCTGTGACAACCTCCCAGCAATCCAGCTGTGTGGGACATACTGGAGGTAACAGGTGGGGTATTTGGCCCCCCAAGGACCCTCAAGAGCTAAGGGAACATCATCCGTCAACTAGTAGTACACCAAGAGGTGCATTTACAGAGCGATGGAGAAAGAGGGCATGGCCACTAACAACATCTCAGAAATCATGCTGTGTGGGGACTTACTGTAGGTAACAGGTGGGGTAGTTGGCCCCCAAGGACATCCATTGATGTGGGTTCTGTTGGTGGTTCATAATAAACCACAGTCTCAGAAGTTGCAGTTGTCGATATTGCAGCATCAGGGTCACTCAATGTGGATGACACTTGCTGCAGAGCTGAAGACACAGCAGACTCATCAATCCCTATAATGAGATTGTGGCAAAGTGGGGTAAAGAACGATGATGGATTCAACCCGGATCTGTGACTGGGGGTGAGTGTCTGAAATGTTTCAGCACTTCATCCATCATCTCCTTGTGTTTGCTTTGTTCGCCCTAAGTTGACATGGTATGCCCTGACTTGGGTTCCTTGCTCACTTTGCCACTGGATTCAAGCTAGCCTTGCTGATGAGGGGTGTTACCCCAAAACAGGTCCCAGGATACTTGTTTCGATTCCTGGGAAGATCTGGCTTGGCAGTTCAGGCTGGACTGTTCCTATGAGAAACAGGGTTATTATAAGCGAGCACACTTGCCCGCTCTCTCCCAGAGCCCCTGCGAATGCCATACACTGATCGTCGCGCCTTCACAAAAAAACGCGGTCATATCCTCATAGGTGCCACATACCAATATACGCAGTTGTTTACCCGCGCTCCCTAGGCAACACGCTGCACGCACGGACGCCCGCCTCGTGATCACTTAGCCACACCCACCTGAACGCACACCCGGAAGCTATCTGCATTTAACCAGCAGGATAGCTCCGGTACAGTGAACACGGGGAGTGGCGTCGGTATCTAGGCGAAATGCTGGTGACTAACTGAAGCACAGTGAGTACTCCAATCAAATGCGGGTGGGCTCCGCTTGTAATTAGATGCGGGTAGGCTCCGCTTGTAACCCAGATATCTTTCATTTTATGAGCCACAGTGAGTACTCTGATCAAAGGCGGGTGTGTCCGCTTGTTACTAGATGCGGGTGGGCTCCGCTTTTAACCCGGATTTCTTACACTTAATGAGGCACAGTGAGCACTCTGATCAAATGCGGGTGGGCTCCGCTAGTAACTAGATGCGGGTAGGCTCCTCTTGCAACCCGGATATCTTTAATTTTATCCCGAATCCTCTTTTCTTGATATCCCCTTTCTCACTATGCTCTCTAAATACAGATCGTACATTGGAGTTAGCACCACGTCCCCGACTCCCATGAGGCACACAATGCTGTATACTCTAGTAAGCATCCTATCCCTTGATTTTTACAACTTATTAACCCCCTTGATGTTTGGTACTGATTTTGAAACGTTCTTTTGACAGGCGTGCATGCTATATTTAATACACCCTCACTTATGTTTTGAGAGTGTAGACACCCACTTTTTAAGATGTATGAAAGTGGCGTTGTAAAATAGACAAACTGGTTTCATTGATATCTGTGAATGCATCTGCAGTTCACGGCAATACTTGCCACCATTTGTGCACCACCACCCACTCCAACTCACATATGGGTGGCACATTATTCTTTAGTGACCGACTTTGTCACTTGTATTAATATGCACAATATGAATACTGTCTCTGACTTGATGAGACAGACACGTTCTCATATCATACAATACTGGGAGAGCAAGGTGCACTCAACCATCTAGACCCTATGTTGCAGGCATGTAATACACAATTTGTTTGCTCGTACTTATACTTTTGTCTTTGCAGGTTTTTCCTTTCAGATAATTGGACGAAAGGACACCAACTGTAAGTACACAGTTGGTTTCTGTGACCAAGTGTTGGGTACACCTTAAGGTGTGTACACCGCCCGGGTCACACATAGTTGGTCCTGACGAAAACCTGGAAATACCTTTTACAGGTTGAAACATGTAGACCCTTTTTTTATTGCACGTTTTCTTCACTTTACATAGATACTAGAGGTCAATTAAACCGAGACCAGTATCTAAGCAATTTTTTAACATTGTCCAGTTGCTCCCAGTGGCTATACCTGGCCAATTTTAACCCACTTTTTCACCCACACACACACAAAAGCAACCTGCTCCACTGTAATCAGGTGTCGCAGCACACCTGGATGGCATTAAGCTGTTCGAGTGGGACCCCGATGATGAAGCATGTCACCAACTAAGTTGGTGAGTGAGGAGTCTTCTAAAGAAAGGATTTCTTTCTTTCTTGTGCATCTTCTCCCCAAACTTTGAGACTCTCATAGGTCTCTTGGTGGTACTCCTTATATTGTTTGTTTATTTAATTTACTTATCAGTCCCTAGTATATGCTACTACATGTACCCAAGGCCCATAAAAGAAATTTAACAAGTGGGCCTGTAGCACTCATTGTGCCACCCACTTAAGTAACACTTTAAAACATGTCTCAGGCCTTCTATTGTAGCCTGTTGTTCAGTTTTTAAACTGACAATTCTACCTGGCAAAGTAAATCTTTTGGCAGGCCTAAACCTTCCTTTTTAATTCATACAAGTCAACCCTAAGAACGGTCCTAAAAATCCCATTGGGCAGGGTGCATTGTATTTAAAATGTAGGAAATGTTTTTAAATTGTCTGCGTAGCAAAAAAGTCCTAAATTCATTTTTCACTACAGTAAGGCCTATCTCTTCCACTGGATAAAATTGGGTTACCATAATATATTCAAGTGCTAACTTGTGATTGGAACAGATAGAGATCTCACGTTTGGATTCAAATTATTTGAAATTTAAAATCCTCTTTAATGGTAAAGTAGAATTTGAAATCACAGTTTGGAAAATGCCATCTTTAGAAAGTTAGCATTTTCGTGTCCTAATTATTTGTTACCACTTGCCTGTGTCTGGGGACGGATGACTGTAAAAAGCTTAGCTGTTGGCCTTTTTGTATTACTCCCAAACAGTGAGACAAAGGGGAACTAGATGTTATCAGACTAGGACATCCTGCCAGGATAGGTGGGGTGGAGCTGGTCCCTGCCCGACTTGCATTTCAATGGGCTACCTCCAAAGAACACACACCCACACACACCAAGGAACCTGACACTATTTGCTGATCACCCCCCCCCCCCCAGACTAATTGGAACCTTAGCAAGATAAGGGAAGAACTTTCCAGAACCAGATATGGTGGTAGCCAGTATGTCATCCTCCCCACTTCAAAGGTTGGCACCAGGTATAATAATATAGGATCCTCAGAAAAACTCTTCAGTACACTCCTATACCTGTGGATGGATTCAGAAGGACTGCATGGTACTCCAAAAGACTGCCCTGCTGCTTCTTGAGGCTTGTGTTGTTCTCCAGAGGATTGCCCTGCTGCTCCACAGAGGACTGCCATACTGTTTGAGGCCTGCCTTACTGTTTGAAGGCGAGAGGACTATCTCCTTGAACCCTGCACTACCAGAGTGACTTCAAGGTCTGCTTGGCTGGGACATAACAAGTTCCAGGAATCTTGAACCCTGTACCTCACCTCTGCTTTAGTATGTCCTAACTGCCCAAGTAATGCCCCCAAGGTCCTGGACACTTGGAAGTGGTGTTAGTGCTGCTGATCCTGGCTAACCTAAAAAGTAAGGATTTAGTACAATTTGCACCAGGACCTTCCTGCCAGCCAATCCACTCAAGGTGGATAGCCGATCAGCCTAATTTTGTGGGAGCTGCAGTTACGTTATTCCCCACAACAGCAAACCATGTTCAGCAGGACCTTCAAGCAATGATTTCTAGCCTTGTGGAACCCTCTTTAGCGACAGCTTGCAGCTTCTTCCCGCAAGAGATTTTCGACTTCCAAAGAGTTGTCAACGTGTGAAGGTAAAAACCTTCACTGTGCTCAATGGCAACAGGCTCTCCTAAGGCAAGGTGACCTCCTCGGCCTAGAAATCCTGCTTCTCCCACTCTGACCTTTCTTTCGACTTCACCATAGGCTTCTCCGAGTCCTCGTCCAGCAAAGTCGACTCCTCCTCGGACACAACCCGATGCCTTGCCCCGCTGAGCTCGACCTTCTCTTGGACTTTTCTTCAAAATTTCTTTTAAATCCAAAGGTAAGCTGAGGCTGGGCCCAATCCACCTTGTATACCTGAACCGCTCTTCATTGCTGTCGGTCTCAATTTTTTACGGTCTGACATGACCAAATACCCGTGCTTTGGGCTTTGATCTTTTAGGTGCTAAATTTCGCTAAAAAATTGAAAAATTCATAACTCTAGTTCTACGGATTGGACTTTTCCTGTGTTGGGTTTTCACTTTCTTACTGTTTGATTGCTGAATAAATATTAACACAGTGACCCTAAGTTAAGCTCGCTTTTAAGCCTAGCTACTAAAGGATTAAGCACAGGTTAATTTAGTGACTTTTGTGGTATACCCTGACTAGGATTAAGGTTGCTGCTTTAGAAGGATTTCCACCTTCTTCAACTAATAACCCAATTTCTTACTCACTGCAATAATGATTGTAAGAAAATACAGCATAGGAGCAGAAATAAGAAAAACGGACAATAAATCAGTGTTCTGATTCCTCCTACTGAATGCAAATGACTTTTAGGTTTTGAGCATTCAATTTGAGGGCCAGGTCTTTGTCGGAAAGGCCATACCAATGTGATATTCTGTAGCATGTGCAATCTTTGAGAATTCAGCACTTTCCTGGAATTGCAGGAAGAACAGTGAACACAGGCGAATGTAAACACCTGATGAGCACTATCACTACAGGAGCAGACAGTTTAGAGGGCTCAAACACTTGACATACATTCCTAAGAGTAGAAGTAGATTTTATGGCAATGGTATACTGACAACCAGATGTAAAAACTGTCAGAACTATGCCCATTGTTAAGAGAGCTAGTGCGGAAGAAGAAATATGAACTTTGGTTTAGCCAACAGGTGCTTGAGAACCAAAATATAAAATATTTTTAATATTTATTTTTGGTTTAAATATATTTTTTAATGTTCCCTTTACTTTACCAAAGAGAGACTCCGCAGCTGAGGTTGAAATCTCAGCATGGTAAAGCATATAGAAAATGTTAGAATATATACTTGAAAATAAATATGACAAATATATTTATGTTTAATATTAATGTAAATTCATTTTATACATTTACCTTAAATGTAGAACAACATTTTAAAAGTGCTCCTGCACTATTAAATACATTTTGAATTGATACTTTAATTAGAGGAAATATATTGAAATTAAAAAAAATATTTTTCGAAGTTTAAATAAAAAAATTAATTGCCACCTGAAGAAAACATATTGTTTAATAATAATGATTAAAACAACTGTATAGAAGTTATTAAATGTTATTCAATTATTCCATTATTTTACTGTTACTTTATGGTTTAAAATAAAAAAGGTTAAAAAATATTTTATAATTAAAAAAAAATAGGTATATCTTTTTACATCTTATAATTTAAATGTATTTATATTTTAAATATTTGAAATAATCTAATTAAATTTAACTTTTAATTTAAACTTTTTCTTATGGGAGACCAGGGGTACCCTGCCTCAATTTTCAATGGGAGGATGTTGCAGTACCAGTGGTTGACCATGTGTAGTGCTGTACTTACTGTGAAATTTATTACAAAAGTGTAAGTTACACATGTAATTTACTACAAAAGTTTAAGTTAGTACAAGTTTAGGGCTGGATGTAAAGTGCATTCCAGCCTAATATTTCTCCACAGGGATACTATTTTCCTCTGTTGAGAAATCCTTTCTCTACACCTCCAAGAAATATAGGTATTAGATCAGTGTTGGAAAGTAGGGGAAATTACGCCAGATCCCAGTTCTGACAGCTATTCCTCGGCCTGATTTGGGATCCGTCTGACCCAGTGAAATATGCTGAATTTGTCCCAGTGTCTTTTTCTGGCACTGGGACATAATTCAGCAGGCCCGCATATTGTCTACATTCCATTTGGAGCAGCAACACACAAGGAGGGAGTGCTTTCATATTTTCATTTTCAGCTTGGCACAAATAAAGGCCTAATTTAAACATCAGCTCTCCTTTTGTTCCTATATCAATCTGGCTAGGAGCTGTTTGGAGCCTAACACCTTAATGCCAATGGAAGGGAAGAAAACAAATGCACACAGGTTGCTATCACTTCACAAGTACTTAAAAGAAGCGATTGGAGGAAGGCTGTTAACTTTGTTAAACTTCCTGTGTAAGAGATGTGTTTGCACTGTAAGAATACATGATTTACGTCTGTAATTACACAAATATTAACGTAAATGTTTTAATTCTTGGCGCTATTCATCCTAATGTAGAGTGTCAAAACACTCCCACAGGCACAATAATGTAAATCTATGTACAGAAATTTTACATAAGACAATGCGGGATATAATGTGTAGGAATCTCAATTCATCTAGTATAATAGATATTATATATTAGGAGTGAATGGACGGGAGAAATAAAGTCAGGATATAAAACGCAATGCAGTGATTGTGGTTGCCTGTATTAACAAAACGTTATTACTTCCCAAATAAACTCTTTTTTACAATCCTAACATAACAAATTGAAAAAAAGTAATAAGGGTATAAAATCCAGTTTGCTTGCAGCCCCTTGATGCTGGTAAATAGATGACTTTGCTATATTAGAAAGCTTGCAACTTAAGACCTGAAAGTAACAAAATATTATCTGTGTGTCAAAAGCAGTAGCTCACGTACCTATATAAAAATAATATAAATATGTCCTCAGCATGTTACATGATGTTCTTTGCAGCAGGCACATTAACCCTATGTGCTACTTTAGGAGTCAAAACTGTGACTGGACAAAACACAGAAGTCTCTCGAAACTGTGTTAACCACTAGAGTTATCTTACCGCTAATGTAGGGGCACATTACGATCGCGGTTTTCCCGCATCCTCCGGGCCGGCGGAAGCCACTGCCGGCCCGGAGGATGCGGGAAAACCGCCGCGGAGCCTCCAAAGACCCACCGCCAAATTAGGATGGCTGGTGGGTCTTGGTTTATGTCCGCCGCTTTTCCGCCGCGGTCGGCTTACAACCGCGGCGGAAAAGCTCTTATATGGTGGCGGTGTCTCTCAGACACCGCCAGCCATATTAGGATTGCATATCAGATATGCTTTTCCGCGGCGGAAAAGCATACTGATGTGCACTTCGGGGGCCCGTTGCGGGCCCCCAGGGTGAAGGGGGCGTGGGGGGTGCACATTGGGGGTACCTATGGTACCCCCTGCATTTACATGCAGACAGCGGCAGGCACCGCGCGGTGCCTGCAGCTTTCTGCATGTAAATGCAATGTGTGCTTTTTTACCATTGAGGCGGGTGCAGCTTGAAGCCGCACCCGCCGCAATGTTAAAAATAGAGGATGTGACCGCCAGGGTGGCGGTCACATCTTAATTGCAGAGGAGGGAACGCCGCAGCCCATGCGGACGTTCCCTCCTCCTCAATGGTCGCGGACGGACTCAAGTCCGTCCGCGATCCTAATGGGCTCCATAATTCCCCTTAAATTGACGGGCACACAATGATCTCTGCAGCAGATTACTTAACCCCTGCATGATATTTTAAAATGCAGCCACTTTAAAAATGTAGAACAGATTTACTCTCACATCTGTCCTTGTTGCTAATTTCTGTGCAGCAGATTGCTTTGAAAATAAATGTATATAAATGTATAAGTTGATTGCCAAGCTGCATTTTAAGCTCTGCCCCCCGTGACTACACCACCTTTCCTCTGCCACACCTTGACCGCCTATTTATGGGTTGCCAGAGTACTTTTTTCCAATTCAAGCACTGGTATTTCCTCTTGTTATATTACCCAGAAACATACTTATGTTTAAGTTCTATAGAAGTCCCTTTCCTCATTCACTACCTCAGTTAACATCACTGACGCCATGTCAAAGAAGGATAACTGTTTAAAATCTTGTGCTTAGTCAGTAACACAGTGAATGGCCATGAAGTCGCTTCAAGGTTGCCTAGCCTTATCAGACTTCTAGGAGTCAGAGGACAACCCTCCATAACATCCTAGCCATCCAAACATGCATACGTGTGAATATCGTTCAACGTACAGGAACAACCTGTCTGCATACCTAAGATGTATTTAAGATCTTACTATTATCACAACCACTTATAGGCATCTCCATACCGGTCCAACTGGATGCCTAATATCAGAACTTTCATGCAACCAATCTATGGCTGGTGCATATTATTAATTTAACCAAAGGCTTTTATAATTGTTTCACCATTTCTGCTTGGAGGTTTACATTCATCCTGGAACACACTAGTTTCTTACGTCCTCCCTGAATTACTCAGTCAGTCAAATAACTTTATTCGATTCGAATGAATCATAAAAGTTCACCGAGAAAAAAACATACATTCAAGGATAAAAGTTTCTATACCAAAATTTAAAATATACAGAACAAAGACCGATTGCGGCCTGATCACATGACCCCTATAAATTACTTTTACATTGAATAACGTTTACTTATTATAAAAACAATATTGATAAAACTAAGCCCAGAGCTGCAGATGGAGACAGTTGTTAATGACCATAAATAGTTAAAACCCTCCTTATGGGAGCAGGGACAAACTGTATTTAAAATCAGTTTAAGGAAACGCACTCTAGGGTCTTTGTATAATATGCAAAATAGCATAATGTGCATTTTAAGTTGTTGTGCTAAGTTATTACACGGACAGGGGGGTAGTCCCTCACATTACCCCGCCTGTTGAGGAAAAACTACAAGAAAGTGCAAGGTGCCTAAGCGAAATCTGGTCATTAAAAAACGTGAATGAGTTTGCCGGGTAAAAGACAAATAAAATTGTTGCCGATTTGGAGGAAAACAGTCCAACCTTTCCATAGCCCGGTGTAATATTCTCAAATCAGATCGATTTTTTTTTTTTGTTTAAATTTCTTTTTTGGGGAGTTTCTTAATTTCCATGGTACATTGGCATATATTTTGCGTTTACTGCATGAAAACAGGAGTAAACAGGTTGTCAGTCCATATCAACATTTTGCAACATATCCATCCTACCTTATAACATGTAGCTCTAGCACAAGATAGCATAATTACATGGATACTGCATCTCCAGTGGACTAGTGTGTGTGAATATGGGCTGACCATTGTCCAGTGTCTGTATGTGTGGGTTTTCGCGAGGATGCAAAAGAAGCATTAGTTCGCCATTCTATCTCTGCACACTTCTGCAGTATATGCCCCTGCTTGAGTTCCCAATGCTTATGAGCCACTGCCTGGGGTGACAGGGGGGTAAACATATAACAAATAACTAGGGGAAAGAAAGGGGATGGAAGGGAGGTCGGGGGGGTGCGCGTTGTGTTGTGGTAATCCTCTTTCGCTTAGTTGGTTGCATTTCGTTTATGGGGTATCTGTGACATCAGTTGATCAGGGAGTGTGACGTCCTAGGGATGCTACCTCTCCCATGTGGAGTCAGGGCTCCAGTCTTGGGAGATCGTAGTATATGGTCGGCCCTCCTCCCCCTCCAGCTATGACGTGCCAGCGTTGTCTTGTGGCATTGGGGACAGGGGTGGGGTTAGGGATTGAGATTGAGTAGCTCCGGGGGAGTCATCTTGCGTAGTTTTCTGCATGAATTGGAACATGAGTTGTGCCCATTCCATGGAGATGGGATGTTTACGGATCCCCTTCACTTCCTCATCCCTTATCGTTTGTTCTTCCGCTGCCCCCCATTTTTTAACAGCGCCTGTCCAGACAGCTTCCAGGGGCCCTGCCGAAGCCCTCCAGTGCATGGCTATACTCCGTTTTGCCAGGAGTATGACCAGGGATGCAAATCTGCACTACACCTTTTCTGTCTTCCGCCTGCGGAAGAACCCCAGGGCACGTGCCTCCCATGTGTCAATATACGTGAGGTGAACCGTCGCCTCCAGCATCTGATGGACCCTACCCCAAAAAGATTGCATTATGGGACAGTCCCAAAACATGTGTTTGAAGTTCACCTCGGTGTGTGACATCTGGGGCAGGCGAAATGTGTATTCGGGTAAAATCGGTGAAGCTGATGCAGCGTTAAGTATGCATGATGGAGAATATTGAATTGAATGTTTTTGAAGCGTGCGTTTCTGATAGATACATCTGCTGTGTGGATTCCTCACCTTGTAAATATCCCCCTGCGTCAGCAACATTTGGAAATTCTTTTCGTAGCTTCGCGCCGATGTGGACTCGGACGTCATAGAGGCACGGCATCGCTCGCGACTCCTCTGACATCACCGATGCCTATAACAGGCCCACGCCGGCGTAATGACATCAGTTCCCTTTTTTCCGTGACGTCGACGCTAACGGTTTTCTAGAGATCGTCCGTAGCTTTAACTGTAACTTTGTTACTCTGTATTGTTAGTATTCCTTTATCTCTTCTTTCAACATGTCTTTGAAGAAGATGGGTTTTAAGGCCTGTGGAGAATGCGGCAAAACCATGTCCATTACGGATCCGCATGAATGTTGTTTATGGTGTCTTAGCTCCGACCACGATGTCGAAGACTGCCGATCCTGTAAGAAGATGACTCCTAAGGCCCTCCGGGAGAGAGAAGCTAAGCTTATTCTAAAAGAAGAAATCGAGATCGCGGACTCAACGCTCAAGGTCAAGATCTCACTCAAGGTCGCGTTCGGATTCATCCTCGGCCCATGCTTCGAGATCGTCAAAAAAGAAGCATAGGAAAAGATCTCATGAATCCCGGCATCGTTCAAAGAAGGACTCAGGTTCTAAACCGAAGTCGCAGGTGAAGCTGGTAGAAAAAGAAGTGATGTCTTCAGCTTCAGAAGAACATGACGCCGGAGGTGAGGCGTCGCATGCGAATTCGCCTGGTTCACCGAAGCAAACAGCGAATCCGTCTCCGGTTCCATCCCATTCTCCGGATCGGGAGGATGAAGGTGAGGAGGAGATAGTTGGAGAGGGAGAGGCTCCGTTGCCCGAAGGTCTATCGACTCCAGTGCACCTGCCTGAGGAGGAGGTCGACGTCGTATCGACTCCGCACCCTCAAGATCCACCTGGGAGTTCGTATCCAACCTTCCCGACTCCAGGTCAGGATCCGACGCATTTTCTTAATGCAATGTATGGCATCTACTCCAGGGCTATGTACCCCTCTGGGATTCCTGTTGGTCCCACGGGTCCGATGGCATTTGGTCTGGGTGTCCCCCAAACCTATGCCCCTGCGCCCTTTATGCCCTTTATGCCGGCTCCTGCGCCGCATTGGCATCTTCCGACACCGTCAAGGCCTTCAACTCCGAAGCCATCGACGCCGAAGTCGAAGACACCGAATCCTTCGATGCCGGTTCCATCATCTCTGATGCCGAATCCCGAACGACGTCGTGGAAGTCTTCCTCGGCCGGCGTCGGGCTCGGCCGGCGTCGGTCTCGGCACCGGCTCCGGCTTCGACGGAGTCGACAGTGGATCCAACGGCTTCGAAAGTGAAGCATAGGTCGAGGCGTGAAGCTCAGAGGCTGATGAAAGAAGAGAGCTATCGTGAGGAGTATTTGGAGGAGGGTGAGCTACAGGATCCTGAGGACCCTTATGAGGATCTTTCGGTGGCCAGTGGTCTTGAACTGTCCCCTGAGTGGGATTTGGTTTCAGTGACAGACGAACCTTCTAAAGATGTGGCTCCTTACCACGTTGTAATTAAAAAAGCAGCAAATTTGTTGAACATTGCTTTACCTACTGCTGAGTTCAAATCAAATCTACTCACAGAGGTTCTTCACTCTCCCTCATCGGTGATTGAACCATTGCTGCCCTTTAATGATGCCCTTAGAGATCCTATTTTAGAGGTTTGGAAGAAACCCTTGTCAACTCCAGCTGTGTCTAGAGCTGTTGCCAGAAGGTACAGAACTGCTCCAGATGACCCAGAATTTTTATCCACTCACCCTCTACCTGAGAGTTTGGTGGTACAGGCTGCCTGTTCCAAACGATCAACAGGAGCTTTTCCTCAAGTTCCAGCTGAAAAGGTGCCGAGAAAGCAGAGTCAGGCTGCTAAAAAGGTTTTCTCCTCTGCCAGCATGGCATTAAAGTCCACAAACGCGACCTGCCTGATGGGGCGTTACATTCACGCACTAATGGACACTATAAAACAGTTAGTGCCAAAGATACTGGAAGATGATAGAAAGGACTTCCAGGAGGTTATCTTGGACGCTCAGGCTGCAGTAAGGCAGGTGATACAGAGTGGTTTAGACACTGCAGATTCTGTGGCGAGGGTCATGGGCTCTTCGGTCGCTACGAGGAGAGCTGCATGGCTGAAATCATCTGAATTTTCAATAGATGTCCAGTCTGCATTGTTGGATCTACCATTCGACGGATCTGGTTTGTTTGGAAAGAAGGCAGATGCTGCTTTATAACGTTTTAAAGAGAGCAGGGCGACTGCTAAGTCGTTGGGCCTTCAGACCAGGGCACTTTTGGAAGGCGTACTAGAGGATTTGGCAGATCTTCCTTTCGATCCTACAAATCTACGCAGCAGCAGCCGCAGCAGCAGCAAAACACGCTGTAAAGATCTTATAGGGGCAAGCAAAGAGGCCGTTCTCGAGGCCGTCAAATCTCCTCCTCTTCCCCGTCCCAACCCCCTGCCAACGCAGAAAAGCAGCCCTAGATCCGCCATTCCGGATCATGTGGGCCCAGTGGGGGGCCGGCTTACCCATTTCCTACGAGATTGGGAATTGATAACATCGGATCTTTGGGTTCTCAATCTTGTAGGGAATGGGTATGCTCTTCCCTTTCGGGAGTTTCCCCCAAATTACCCTCCTTGCCAGGGTTATTGTTTAGAGGACCACCTGCTTCTCCTGCAGGAAGAAGTCCTGGCACTGTTTCGAAAAGGTGCGATAGAGGTGGTTCCAGAGCAGGAAAGGGATCAGGGGTGCTACTCCCGGTATTTCCTGATCCCCAAGAAGGATGGCAGGCTTCGGCCAATTCTGGATCTCGGGATCTTGAACCTTTACCTGAAACAGGAAAAGTTCAAGATGCTCACTCTTGCACAGGTTCTTCAAGCGCTGCTAGAAGAAGACTGGATGGTGTCGATCGACTTGCAGGATGCGTATTTTCATATTCCCATCTTGAAGTCGCACAGAAAGTATCTCCGTTTTACGGTTGGGTCGCAACACTACCAGTTTGCGGTCCTTCCGTTTGGTCTTTCTACTGCGCCTCGAGTCTTCACCAAGGTGATGGCAGTGGTGGCAGCACATCTCAGGAGGTCGGGGATACCTGTATTGCCGTATCTGGGCGACTGGCTGATCAAAGCGGAGTCGCCGGAGAAGGTGCTCCTTCATCTGCAAGAGACAACTCAGTTGTTGCACAAGTTGGGTTTTTCGATAAATGTACCCAAGTCTCACCTGGTGCCCTCCCAGCGCAACCTGTTCATAGGGGCGGTACTGGACACTACTGTGTGTCGTGCATTCCCTCCACCTCAAAGGATTCGCGACATACAGGAAATGATTCCTTTGTTCTACAATGGAGCGGTCGTTCCAGTCCTGAAGGTCCTTCGCCTGCTCGGTCTGATGGCTTCTTGCATTCTATTGGTCAACCATGCATGCTGGCACATGAGGGCACTCCAGTGGTGCCTCCGCAGGCAGTGGTATCAGCACAACGGAGATCTCAGGGAGTCAGTGAGGATTTCCAGAGAAACGGCAGCGGATCTGTCTTGGTGGAGCGTGGAAGGCAATCTGTCGTAAGGAAAGCCTTTTCAACTTCCTCCATCGGTGGCCACGGTAATAACGGATGCATCCACTTTAGGGTGGGGTGCTCATCTGGGGGACCTGGAGGTCAAGGGTCTTTGGTCTCCAGAGGAAAGGTTGCTTCACATCAACCTTCTGGAATTGCGGGCGATACGTTTGGCACTCAAGGCCTTCCTCCCTTCCCTTCGTGGTGTGTCAGTGCAAGTCCTGATGGACAACACGACCGCGATGTGGTACATCAACAAGCAGGGAGCAGTGGGGTCGTAGTGTTTCTGCAGAGAGGCTCTGCGTCTCTGGTCCTGGGTTCAGGACCATCAGATTTGTCTGATGGCAAATCATCTGGCCGGAGTTCAGAACGTTCGTGCAGACAGTCTCAGTCGGCAGTTCTCTGCCGACCACGAGTGGAGGCTTCATCCGGAGGTAGTTCGTCACGTCTTTTGGACATGGGGGACTCCTCAGGTGGACCTTTTTGCCACTCAAGAGAATGCTCACTGCCCGTTATTCTGCAGTCTCCAGTATCCGATGCAAGGAGCCTTGGGGGACGCGTTTCAGTTGAGTTGGAGCTCGCAACTCCTTTACGCGTTTCCTCCCATACCTTTGATTCCTTGGGTTCTGAGGAAAATTCGCCAAGACTGGGCCCAAGTCATATAGGTCGCCCCGGATTGGCCAAGAAGGGTGTGGTACTCCGACCTTCTCCACCTCTCCTCTCACCCGCGGCTCCATCTCCCTCACAGAGCAGATCTCCTCTCCCAGATGGAGGGTCAGGTTCTACACCCCCACTTCCAGACCTTACACCTTCATGCCCGGAGATTCAACGGGGCAACCTGAGCTCTTTTTCTCTCCCGTCTGACGTGGTGGACGTCATCTTGTCAGCCAGGCGTGACTCCACTAAGTCCATCTATTCCTATAGATGGTCAAAATTAGTCACTTGGTGTGGGGAGAAATCTATAAACCCTTTGAGAGCCCATTTGTCTGATGTTCTCCAGTTTGCCCTTTCTCTGGCGCGACAGGGGCTTGCTGTTGCCAGAGTGAAGGGCTATCTTTCAGCGCTGTCGGCATTTCTCTACTTGCCTGACCAGCCATCTCTTTTTAAATCTCCTGTGGTTTTAAGGTTTTTGAAGGGCCTCACGAATAAGTTCCCTCCTACTCCTTTTATTGTGCCTCAGTGGGACTTAAATCTTGTTTTTACCTTTCTGATGGGTGCTCCCTTTGAGCCTCTTCACAGATGTCCTATGTGGCTTTTGACTCTTAAGACAGTTTTCCTCGTTGCAATAACCTCGGCAAGGGGAGGGTAAGTGAGCTTCAAGCTCTTAGTTCCAAGCCCCCCTTTTTTGTCCATACATGCTGATCGAATGGTTCTTAGGACCAGGGCTGCTTTTCTGCCTAAGGTGGTGACTCCTTTCCACCTTGGTCAATCTGTTACCCTCCCTACCTTTATCCTCCCCCACACCCTTCCAAGGAGGAGGAGAGATTACACCGTCTGGACCCCAAGAGGGCGGTTTCTTTTTATCTGGACAGATCTAAAGACTGTCGGTTGGATGACCAGCTCTTCATTGGCTTTGCTGGCTGCAAGAGAGGAAGAGCGGTCCATAAAAGAACTTTATCAAGATGGATCATCCTCTGTATAAAGATCTGCTACTCTTTGGCCGGTAAGGAACCTCCCGAGGGTATAAGGGCTCATTCTACAAGAGCTAAATCTTCAACCTCTGCATTGGCTAGAGGTGTTCCTGTACAGCATATTTGTAGGGCGGCAACTTTGTCTTCCCTCCACACTTTCGCGAAGCATTACTGCTTGGATTCCGAGGTGAGGAGGGACGGTCACTTTGCACGCTCTGTTCTCCAGGATTTCCAGGTCTAGAAGAGTGGACACCCTCCTCCGAGAGTGGGGACTGCTGTGGGACTCTATTCACAAGGTGAGGAATCCACACGGCAGATGTATCTATCAGAAGAACAAGTTACTTACCTTCGGTAACGCTTTTTCTGGTAGATACAATATCTGCCTGTGGATTCCTCACTGACCCACCCGCCTCCCCGTTGTCCACTCTTCTATGCCAGAGTTTCTATTATGTATTTATTTTATTGTCAAGGAGTTGTTTATTTCAAATGTTTTATTGCATTTGCTTCACACTGTGTGTGTTACCTTGATATTTGTACTGCGTATACTGTGTATATGTCTACTGTCATTGGTCCGTCCGTGTGCCTCGAAGGCACGGAAAAAAGGGCGGAACTGATGTCATCACGCCGGCGTGGGCCTGTTATAGGCGTCGGTGACGTCAGCGGAGTCGCGAGCGATGCCGTGCCTCTATGACGTCCGAGTCCACGTCGGCGCGAAGCTACGAAAAGAATTTAAGAATGTTGCTGACGCAGGGGGATATTCACAAGGTGAGAAATCCACAGGCAGATATTGTATCTACCAGAAAAAGCGTTACCGAAGGTAAGTAACTTGTTCTTCTCGAAACCATTTTTGGGGTATTCTAAAGCTTTTTCCCATTCCTTGTCATTGAGTACTCTTCCTATCTCATCCTCCCACTTCTGACGCAGGGTTTGTAATGGGGTCATGATCAGTTCCCTTATCGCCCTGTAATGGCACATGACCAAGTGTCTGCCCATTCTCATACGTAGGATTGTATGTAAAACCGGGTGTGTCGGTGGTTCTCTCTCCGTGAGGTCCCAAAATTGACGGGCGCTGTCTACTATTCGTCTATGTACCAGGAATTGTCCCGGAGGGAGATCGTAATTGTCCATCATTTGGACATATGTTTTCAGTTGCCCATCTTCAAACAGGGAGCCCATCTCTGCCATTTCGCACTCCGCCACATCCAGAGGACTCCTGCGGTATAATAGTTCTCCTGAAGCGGGAAACCGACTAATGGGAGCAGCGGAGAGTAGAGGGGTCGACCCTTTGACATACGGTGTATGCGCATCATGCATTTGCGGGCGATCGATACTTGTAGGGGGTGTGTACACAAAGGCTTAGAACCTGGCATCAACAGTCTCCGGATAGCCGGGAGGGTACTCGACCCTCATTAGTGTATGTTTCCTCCACGTGCCGTTCTGCTGTTCAATGAGAAAACCAGGAAATAGGCCTCAAAGGAGGGGGCCCCTAAACCCCTTGTGTGGTGGGTTAGTAGAGGGGTTGGAGGGCTACTCTGTGCCTGCCGCCACCCCATATAAAAGTTGCAAGTAATGTTTCCAATTCTCGAAAAAAGGGGCTAGGCGGTATCACTGGGAGATTAGCGAAGGAGTCTGGGAACCATAATCATCTTCGCTAGGGCCACACGTCCTATGGGGGCGAAGAGTAAGGTCTTCCGATAGGAAACTGCCTCTCGTAACCCAGCTAATGTCTTGCGGTGGTTTCCCTCATACAAGTTCTCGGGTGAATGGTATAATTTTACCCCTAGATATCGAGGCACCGCTGTGCTCCACCAGATGGTTTGGGGTCCTATCATTATTTCCAATGGGGCTAGGTGAGGGCTAAGGGGAAAGACCGTTGATTTTCCCAGTTGACTTTAAGTCCTGAGACTTCTGCAAAGCTTTGTAATATTGCCCAGATCGACGATAGATCACTATCAGGAGATCATCAGCATATAACGATACGCTATGTACCGTGTCTGCAATTGGAATGCCCCAGGCCTCCCCCCGCCTCAACCTAATGGCCAAGGGTTCCACTGCCAGGGCGATGAGGAGGGGGGACAGGGGGCAACCCTGTCCCGTCCCACGCTCCACCTGAAACAGAGTTGAGAAGTACTTCCCCACTCTCCCCCTGGTGGTAAGGCATCTGTAGAGGGGTTGTGTGTATGCCAGCAGGTTCGGGCCAGCACGCACTTTACGGGGAACAGCAAAGAGATATGGCCATAGCAGTGTATCAAAGGCCTTTTCGAGGTCCAATACTAGGCATGTGGCTTGTGGGAAGTGTTCCCGTGCTCTATCCTGTATATGGAAGAGGCTACGTATATTTTGCGTATATTTTGTGACACACTTTGCCTAGGGAGGAATTCAATCTGGTTTAGGTGAATCAGTTGAGGCAGAACCTGAGTATATCGATCTGCCAGTATCTTCCCCAGGATCTTCGCGTTGAGTAGCGTTATGGGCCTGTACGAGGCCGGGAGAGTGGGATATCTGTGTGGTTTAAGAAAGCTTAACAGGGTAGATTCCCTGAGTGACCCAGGGAGCTCCCCTCTCTATAGCGCACCCTCCTACGTGGCGACAAGTCGGGGGGTCAATTGTCCCGAGAAAGTGGTATAATATTCGAGGGGAAAGCCATCCATTCCCGGCGCCTTAGGTCGTGCCAGGGCCTGGATCGTATGGGTGTCGTCTTTGCTTCCAACGCCTTTCCTTCCGCCGGCGGAATTTCGTGCAGAGGCAGGGAGTGAAAATACTGGTCTAACACTAGTTGTGAGACCGGCGGCGGGCGCGATATATTCCCACATAATAGTCACGAAAGATGCCTAGGATATCTGTTTGTGACTGCTTAAGGGCGCCTGTCACATCTATCAGTGCTGTGACGGGTTGCATATCCGTGTCTTGTTTCGCGAGCCAGGCTAAAAGTGTACCCGCCCTGTTCCCTTCCCGATGTACCCGGGCAGCATATGCCCTGAAATTATACTTGCGAAGGTCTCTCTCCGTTTCAGCATAGGACGTTTTCGCTGCCGCCACCTGTTCGGGGGTTGCATCCCCTCGATCCATGCTCTTTGTTAGGTCTGCCAGACGCGTTTCCGCGACTTGTAATACCTGCTCTAGCACTTTCCTCACTCCTACTATGTGTTGAATGCAGTGTCCCCTTGCCTCGAGTTTAAACGCATCCCATCCCACCAATCATGTTGATGCGGCACCTGCGTTCAGTGTAAAGTGTTCATGGATATGTTTGCTGTGTATTCAACAGAAAGCCAGATCCATGAGGCATTCTCGGGGCAATTTCCACGTAGGTATTGGGCGGTGTGGCGCTCTCCATCTAAGGAGTACGGTGTGCGCGTCATGATCCGACAGGACTCTATCTATATAATCAGTATGCTTTATCTGGGGGAGAAACATTGCCGAGCATAGGAATCTGTCCAGTCTCACTCTAAGATTGTGAGGGCAGAGAAAAAGGAGTATACCTTGGTGTTTAGGTTTTTTTCCCGCCATACATCAACCAGTGCCCAGTGGGATACCCAGTGTTTGAAGTGTTCTGTCTGTTTCAATGTGGGTGATTGTGGTGGTGGGGGATGCGATCTGTCCAGCTCTATATTTAGGACACAATTATAGTCCCCTCCCAACAGCCATGGCATTGCCGTGTATTGTGCTAACGTTCCCTTGAGGTGGTACCAATACTGCTCCTGCTCTATATTGGGGGCATACAGGCTTCCGATCAATATTTCTCTACTCTCAAGGTGACCCACCAATAGGGAGTACCTGCCCTCCTTATCCACTTACCTGGATTGTTCTCTAAAGGAGATCCCAGGCCTGATCCAAATTAGGGACCCCTGGCTAAGGCGGAGTATGTTGTGGCACAAATAATCCCCCGCAATTTTTTGCGTAGGCAATCTACCTCTACTGCTGTAAGGTGTGTCTCCTGTAGGAGGACTATCTGCACCTGTTGGCACTTCATATAGGTGTAGATCGTGTACCGTTTGCGTGTTGTGTGCTTGCTTCTGACATTTAATGTAACTACTTTCAGGTCTGTGTTAGGGGTTCTAGTCTCCATTACTCCTAGTGTTGGGACGCTGGTTCTCTCGATGTGATGCCCCTAGTTTTATTCGCTCCACTCTCCCAACCAAATGCCTATTTCTGCTAACCAACCTTACTTTCTAAATGTTGCGCATGCCCTCCCCTGGGGGAGTTAAGTAACAATGAAATGGGGGGGGAGGTAACGAGGATGAAAATGGAAACCTTCCCAACTAACAGGACCTATAACTCGAGGAGATACGTCCAAACTGAACATCATGTACTAACTCTAGTTCGTTTCATAGGGGGAGGCGGTTGTCGGCCACCATCCGCAGCCATCACCGCCGCAGCCTGCTCGTCTGCGAAATAATGGTCCCTAATTATTTTCCGTGTAGTCGCCGCCTTCTGCTGTAGTCCAGTAGCCAGTCCGGCCTTGGGGCCCACCAAATGCAGGATTGGTCACTGGCGTACCCTTTGAGCATCGAGTCAGTATCCTCTGTTCCAGGAGCATACGGGCCACGAAAAGCCTCCCCTTGTGAGTATGCTGTTTTAAATTTGGGGTGTCAAATCAGAGTGTCTGCCGTCTGAGGAGTCACTATCGGTGGTGTCATCTAGCCATCTCCCAGAGTGTTCATGTCACTGCCCTCCTCTTCCGAAGTGAAGATGTGTGGGCTCTCTCGCCACTTGTGCTGTCCCCCGGGGTCCCCATCTACGCAACCACCTGAAGCGCCCTCCGGCGTTCTGCGATGATTTGCGTATGGTCAGGAGAGTTTTTATTAGAGGAGTCTGAACGTGAGCTAAGCTGATTAAGTGTGACTTTTTTCAGTTATCGGCGTCGGCGGCCCGATGACCCCGAGGTTTGCGCCTTCCTGGGATTGTTCACACCTGAGAGATGCTGTTCGATCCAGTGTCTAGCTTCCGCAGGGTCTGAGAAAAAATGTGTGGTCACATCATGCATGATCTTGAGGCGAGCTGAAAACAGAAGAGCGTATTGGACATTCTTCTGGCGCAGAGTGCGTTTGACCGCCAAGAAGGTGGATTGCGGCTGCTGGACCACCCACGAGTAGTCTGGGAATAGCAAAACCTGCTTGTCCTCCACTCAGATTACTCCTTGACGTCTTGCTGCTCGCAGGATGGCATCTCTATCTTGAATGATGAGCAGTTTTAGAAGAAATGGTCGAGGTGGCGACCCTGGAAGTGGCCTACGGGCCGGCACCCAGTGCGCCCTTTCAATAGAGAAAAATGGGGTCAAGTCTCTAGCCGATGTGAACTTCGCGATCCATGTTGCTATGTAGCTGAGAGGGTCGGTCCCTTCCGCTCCTTCCGGAAGATTGATAATGCAGACATTGCTTCTTCGGTACCGTCCCTCCAAATCATCGATCTTTTAGGGTGCTTTGCTGTTGTTGTATTTGCAGTTCCATAGTGTGTAGCACTTGTTTACCTTGCTTAACTTTGTCTGCAAGCTTCCTGTGGTCATCTCTGGGCAGATTGAGGTTCATGGCTAGCTCCCTGAACTTCTGTTCCATGGTGACTCTCGATTTCTCAATTGCCACTAAGACTTTGTCTAGCTTGCTCGACCCGGAGTCTGGGCCCGTGTGCTCCCCTCCTGGTTGCGTGTTGGGGGTCCCGGAGTCTGCGTAGCGCACATTACACGTTGTCGCCCCATGATAGTCGAGTCTCGCGCCGGCCGCCACCGGGGGTCTTCTACGTCTCACTTCGCTACCTGCCTTCTGAATGCTCGCAGCTCGACCAGGCTTCTGTGGTATTCTAAGGGGTCTTTCGGCCTTAATTCAAACGTGTATCCCCGTCACCGCGCAGGATCTCACAGGCGAATTCCCTGTGTTTCCCGGACTGCGACTCAATAGGGCCGATAGGAAGTCGCGTGATATTCACTCACCCCTCCGGTTCTGCGGTTGTCGGTGGGAGCCCCCTGACAAGCCGGGCACCCAGCCTCGCCACCCCTATCCTCCAGTCTCCCTCCTGCGGTCTCAGCTCTCCCCAGCGGGATACAGGGTCTCCCAGGACATGGGGTTCACCGTTCCCTGTACAAGCGCCTCCAGAAGTGAGGGTCCGCCGCCCGGTATGAAACACCCCGGTCACTGCAATGACCTTTCTTGCAATCCCTCCGTTCACCACATCGAGTCCGCACCCCACCTAGGTTCAATGGGGACTTGGGCAATCGCCAGCGAGGTAGTCCGTCTACAGCTCAGGTGTGTCCAAGTGCCCGTCACTATGCAGGCCACCTATGCGCTCCCAAGCGCCGTCTCACACCACCGGTTAGATTGGGGAGGTCATAGTCGTAGAGTTGATAGAGTAAATTTTTCTGGCTATGGTTATCTTGCTAGCCCCCCCGTATGTAGCCGACCACCATGCCTGTACATCTATCCCACCCCCACAGCGCGCCTGGAGACCTGGCACCGTGCCGGGGGAGGGAGTATGGTCACGCTGTGACCCTCCGTGCTGGCCCGCTGGCCCTGTTGGTCAGCCCCCCCGCGTGAATCTTTCGGCATCAGGGAGCCTGCCGACAGTCACCGCAGCGCCCTCACCTCACCTCCTCTGCTCTCTTTCTGCTCATGAGCCACCGGGTCATCAGCTGGACACTTCACCGAGTCCCAGCGTCCACGCAAGGCCGGCCTCCCTCGGTGATCCCTCCTTGGGATCGCTCAGGCCCGCCGGCCGCCGCCATGTTGTAGTCACAGCCGCAACCCTTGCGGAGCCTCCAGTACCACTACGAACACCTCGGCGGCCATACCCACCGGCCACTACCAGGCCCCGAGACAGGAACTCCACAAAGGCCCAGGCGGTATCGCCCCGCAGTCTCCCTCAGCTGCTCCGGCTCAATCGCGGGAACGCTCAGAGCCGGCTGGGCACCGCCATTTTGTTATCGCGGCCGCAGCCCCGGTGGAGCCCCGGGTGCCGTTGCGTGTACCTCTGTGGCTCTGCCCATGGTCTTGTCAGATGCTCCCCACTGTCATCTGGGGCTCGGCGGCTGTTTCATGTGGGTAACAATGTTGGTACCCCGCAGTCTCCCTCAGCTGCTCCACCTCAATCGCCGGAACGCTCAGAGCCCGCCGGGCGCCGCCATTTTTCAACACGGCCGCAGCCCTGGTGGAACCCCGTCGCGTGTACCCCCGTGGCCGTGCCCTTGGGCTTGTCAGATGCTCCCCACTGTCATCTGCGGCTTGGCGGCTGTTTCATGCGGGTAGCGATGTTGTTGCCGCGGAGTGTTACAGAAGTGCTGCCGCCATCTTGGCCCGCTTGATCATATGGTCTCTGGCTTGTCATAAAAGTTTTCTAGTCCTATCTTGTAAAAAGTTTGTTTGACATAGCGTAACCATGGGACTGCCATTGCATTATTTAGATTCATACAATCTCTTAAAATGCATTGTTAGAAGAAAAGTTCTTCTGTAATCCAAATGTTTCCCCATAATAACAGGGGGGCCATATGTATGCTGTCTACAATATAGTCCATGCCCACCTCAGAATGGCAAAATGATGTAGGGGAGCTATTAGGGATAAGTAAAAGTCTCTTTAAAAATGTATTCTCTAATGTTTGAATTTGTAGGCTATTATGGTATCCCCATACTCCGGCCCCATAAATGGCCCCCGGGCAGACATTTGGACTTATACAAAGTTATCAACTCAGCTACAGGATTATGGCCAAGTTTGGCAGCAAAACAAAACAACCCCTCAATGGCTCTATTCGTTTGTGGTACCCTGGATACTATTAGTTGGTCCCAATTTAGGTTAAAGTTAAAAACATTCCCCAAATAGTAAACATTCTTCACTTTGTCAATAACTTTACCTTGAACTGTATATTTTCGAGTTTTTGTTAATTTTGACCCACAAACCATAATAAAAGCTTTCTTAAAATTCACCTTTAAATCTAATGACAACATATACTCAGGAACAGCGTCCAGGCACCCCTGAAGGCCATTGGCTGTCAGAGCTATCAGAACTGTGTCGTCAGCATAAGACAGCAGAGGTACCTGTTTACCTTCTATTTTCGGAAAATCCAAATGTAGATTTAGCAGAAACTGTTCAAGACCATTGGTGTATACCAAAAGCAGAAAAGGAGCCAATATGCAGCCTTGTCGTACACCCTCTGTTTATGCAGTGGGCTTGGTCTTTTCTCCCCCTGGCCTGTAACGGATAACTACAGAGGTGGAAGCATGTAGCCTACGTAGGAGGGTGACGAGTTGTTCCTCAAAGCTCAGATCTTCCATTAATGACCACAGCTTCCCCCGGCACACCCTGTCAAAGGCGCTAGATAAGTCCATGAAGGCCAAGTGAATCGATGCCCCCCTGGCCTTCATGTGCTTACCCATGATCATGGACAGATTGAGACACTGCTCAGTTGTTCCCATTCCCTTCCTAAACCTGTATTGGGTATATGATATTAGGCCGGAAGTATTAGCCCATGACTCTAAACGTGCAAGGATTACCCTTCCCATCACCTTGCACATAGCATCTATTAGAGAGATCGGCCGACAGCATGTTGGATCATTTTCTATTTCCCTTTTTAAAAATTGGCACCACCGCTGCTTTTTCCCAAGATAGTGGGATTTGGCCCACTATGACTGCTCTAAAAACATTTAGGAACAAGGGGCCCCATATCACTGCAAGGGTGCCCATCTGGCCCTGGGGCTTTGGAATCAATACTCTTTCGCAGGGCCTCCTACACTTCTCCTAAAGACAGGGATGCACTTAGCTGCTGAGCAGATTCGGGATTAAAACATATATCTGTCTGATAATATTGGGTGATAATATCCTTTGGGTTAAAAATATTAGAATAATGAGACTCCCAGGCTGTCCCCATTATGTTAGTTTCCACGCTCCTAGTTTTGTTTGTAGCACTTACCAGAAGCTCCTGAAATACCTTAGGGCACTTGCTTTTTCTAAATCATCCCAGGCCTGGCGTCTCAGTTCATCCTTACTACATTCTATTATCTTCCTATAGTCTGGCTTCTTTTATCAAAGCCCTATCATGGGGAACTACACCCAATGCTTTCTTTAGAGCGTTATTTGCCACTGAGCACCCTGTTAAACCGCTTGAATTCGGGACAGTTATGTTTTCTCAACAGGTTTTTAGCCACATCTTTACAGATGGTTTCAAAGCTGTGTAAGGTGGAGTCTAAGGGGGGGCTAGATAAGTTAGACAGGTCATCACTTGAGTTAGGTTTGTCCTGATAATGTTCTCCTCAAAATTGGCGTGGTCAATGATACTCCACTTTAACCTTACCCCTTCATTACAGTTATATTTTATTGGCCATTTCTCAGCCCTCCCCTTCTGGGCCGTAACTCTTAAAGAAGCTATTAGAGGATTGTGGTCACTGGCCGGGTTAGGTTCAACCATGAAGCTATCTATAAGGTACGAGTACCTACTAGAGATCAACATAAAGTCAATTGTACTAGTTTTGCCCCCCCCCTTGAAATGTTGGAAGAGATGCCTCCGTGCTGTCAACCAAATTGTTAGCCAGACATAAATCGTTTACTACAATAATTGAATTTAATGCGTCACCTTTGGGGAGTATGTTTAAAGTGGGCTGGCGGTTGTTCATAAAAATCTAGGAGCCCACATACTTTATTACCACTATGCTGACATAAGGTGCAATTAAAGCCTCCCACCCAGATGATACATAACGGGGAGAATTGTAAAGCTATTTTGCCAAATTTTCTTTAAGTGAATTTATAACCCCAGAGCATATTATAGTACCAATTGACTAATAATAAGGTTACATGGATCAGTTTAAAACACACAAAAAGGTGGTACCAAGGAGAGTCAATTACTTTTTCTATTACAAGTGCCTCTTACTGTACCGAGATCATGGTTACCAATCCACTTTTTGCCCTCCCCGACGAGGAAGGTTCAGCAAAGACATTTAGGGAAGAATATCCATCTAAATTAACATCCTTTCTACTCCACATTTCCTGGGTACAGATAATATCAAATGATTTTACATACCAAACCCATACCTCATCTGTTAACTTTGAGGTGATCCCCGCAACATTCCTAGAAAGCAAACAAAGCAAGCAGTTGTTTTGATGAGGGTTTGGCTCTTGCACGGTGTTCCCCTCGGAACTACTAGAACTCTGATCTGGTAAAAAGATGGATGAACTCAGCCGTACTGTACTCTGGCTCGTGCTATATGACTGAGGTAGAGAATATTTTTCATACCCACCAGCCACCCTCAATGAAGGTTCCCTTAGCTTCCCAGTTGTAGCGGGGATATTGACAAAATTATTGAAAGAATCATCTGAATTCTCCTCCAGCAGACCCCCTTTAATGGAGAGTCAATCTAATTCTGCTAAATCGCTTAATGGCGCAAATTGATTTCTATGAATCCAGGGTTGGGGCTAAAGGTGCTGATTTGTCATCGGGCGTCTCTCTTCTTCCATATTATAAGTTACAGGTTTTGGTGGTGAATAGAAAAAACCCAGCAGTAATACAGAAATTGTGTGCTTGTTCACCGATTCATTAGCTGTCATGTCTAATATTGATTTTACCAGGCCTGGGGATCTAAACGTCAGCACAACACAATCCCATGCTAGGTTCTTGTTAGTTGCACCTACCCACCCAATCCTGCGGGCCATCTTGAATTCTGAGAATAAGAGTCTGTTATCAAATCCTGTTTTTATATTTACAAAGTGCAGTGCCTTATTTCTCAAAGAAGATCAGTGTTCCCTCTGGTCAGACAGCAACGGGGGAACATTGGCTAACACAATAATGTAAGGTGTAGTTTGTGGGGGAAGGTGCAAATTAATATCAGTGCCACTTATAATTAAATCATCTATCTGCCGACTCACAAAAGTACTTTGGCTTTGCGGTCTATTATCTGGTTTGGCATATACCTGACCAACCGACTCCAAATTTGGAGAGTCTGTAGCCCCTTCCTCTTTTCGGAATAGACCCTGACTCTGCAATGAGGGCTCACTATCATACAAATGAGCCCTCCTTAGATCTAACCCATCCTGTAACATCACTTTTGGTGGAGGAATCAAGGGCCACGCATCCCCTCCGGCGGCCCCATCCATAGACCTTATTGGCCTATGCATGTGATCTCTTGGTGATGGAGGTGCGCTATTGGTTTTCCCTTCTAAACAAGTTAGCCTATTCTCTATATCAGTCAACTTTTGTAAGATGGTATTTAAATGTACTGATATGAATGCTTCCCATTTGACCCAGAATGACCCCCCTCCCCTATTGGCACAGTCAATGTAGATGCCTCCTCTACTTGAACTGTGCACGAGTTGACTTCTAAACTTGGTTCACTAATTATCTGTTCACGCTCTTCACTCTGTTTAGATGGTTTAATTGCTACCTGTCCCTTTTTTTTCCTTTGCTGCCATACCACACTCCCTCCACCCTTATTCTTAAGTCTCTGGCCTCTCGTTACAACATTTGGCCTAGCCTCATAAATTATCTGAACCGTGCCATTGTTAGGCATGGTTGCTGCTTCATACCGCGAAAGGACCGGAGAGAGATGCCACCAGCAGGGAATTTGCATTGATTACTTCGAGCATCTCTAAATACAGCCTCACATGCAAAAAAGACTCGACTGATTCAGACTGTCTTCCGCCATGATAAAGCTCTAAGAGACACTGACTGCCTGTCAAGTAGATTAGAGACACCCTTTTTCTCAAGCGATTACCAAGATTGGGTGATCTTTAGCAATAGTGTTTGATCCTGAGGAGAACCTCCAATTCATTGATGGGAGGTTCGAAACTCGTCGACCAGTCCTTTTTCCGCCTTTTTTTCAAACAAGTGTGGTTACATAGTTAAGTCATGGTTTCTGCCCTAATTCAAAGAGAAGAATCTTGTTGATTTATTTCATGCAGAAGCATGACTGGTTCAAACATTCACACTGTTTGATGCTTTAATATTGCTTTATCAAGTATTTTCGTCTATGTATGAACGTTTAGTCATTTTATGTTTTGTGTTGTATGTGGTCTCAGTCTTTGTTTAAATGTCATCAAAGTTATTTGTTCTTTTGTATCAATCAGTTGTGTGATGAAATGTGTTTTGCGTGTTTTATTGAAAATGAGATTCACATTCAAATGAAAAAAAATGTGTTCGCTCTGATGTAAATTATATTACAGTTGTCTTTTGATACAGAACCCACCCAGGTGCCTTTGATTTGATTCTGTGCACCTTTGGACATTTATTGTTAAAAAAGAATCATCAGTACTGGCAAATTTTGTTGTTGATTGTTAGGCATTGGGCTTAATGAATGTGACCCACTGTTTTGAGGTTGAAGTTGACAGTCACCCAGACTTCCCTGTGAACCTGAGGTGCAGAAATTAGTTCAGACTGATTTGATATGGGGGTCCAAAGACAGTCTGCCCTCTGGTAACTCTATTCCATGAATGAGGGCAGATTCAGCCCTTAATAAAAACGCATCCAATGTGCCAACTACCCCTTGTCCCACTTTAATTTCACATGATTTACTTAACCTCCTTTCTTTATATCAAAATCAATAAATAAAGTCAGTAGGGTCAATAATGTCAATGACAAAGCACCGCAAGCTCAAACAGTACCTTTTAAGTTTGTGTGCTTATCAAAGGTGGTGTCCGATGTGGAAGCTGAAAATAATGTGACCCTGCCCAGCCTCCTTCGGGCTCTGAGGGGAGCAGACGGGCCTGCCCTTGGCCGGCACGTGTCCCGCGCTGAGGGAGCCATGTGCCTATTTTGAGCACCTCCTGGCGCTGGATGCTGGCTTGAGCGACCTGTGCGCCACTTGGGGTGCTGGGCGTTGTATTCTCTGGTCTCTGCCTTCCTCTCTCGGGACCAGAGAAACCAGCGCTTATCCCCCAATGACTTCAACAGCGATAACGGCGGGAGAACCAACAGGCAACAGCCTCTATTGCAGTGAGCACAATTAGCATGACTAAGTGAGCATCCCGCACTGCTGGAGCCCTGTTCCTCTTTTGAGCACCTCCCGGCGCTGGCTGCTGGCGTGAGCGGCATGCGCTCCACTTGAGGTGCTGCGCATTGTGGTCTCTGCCTTCCTCTCTCGGGACCAGAGAGATCAGCGCTTATCCCCCAATGACACCCGCAGCGGTGGCGGCATGAGAACCACCAGGCAACAGCCTCTATTGCAGTGAGCACAATTACCACGAAGAAGTGAGCATCCCACACTGCAGGAGCCCTATTCCTCTTTTGAGCGCCCCCCGGCTCTGGCTGCTGGCGTGAGCAGCGTGCGCTCCGCTTGGGTTGCTGGTCGTTGTAGTCTCTGGTATCTGCCTTCCTCTCTCTGGACCAGAGAGACCAGCGCTTATCCCCCAATGGCACCCGCAGCGGTGGCGGCGAGAGAACCAACAGGCAACAGCCTCTATTGCAGTGAGCACAATTAGCACGACGAAGTGAGCATCCCACACTGCGGGAGCCGTGTTCCTCTTTTGAGCGCCGTGCGCGCCACTTGGGGTGCTCGGCATTGTAGTCTCTCGTCTCTGCCTTCCTCTCTCAGGACCAGAGAGACCAGCGCTTATCCCCCAAAGACTCTGGCAGCGGTGGCGGCGGGAGAACCAACAGGCAACAGCCTCTATCGCAGTGAGCACAATTAGTATGACAAAGTGAACTACTCATATTCTCTAGTGACATATATTTAACCCAATATATTTTTACGTGGGCCCTATCTGAGTGACACATTTTTTAAATAAAGCGACTAAGTAAATAGAACTGTTTCCAAGGTAGCAAATACGTACGACTTTTTAGTGGAAATTTATTTTATTCAAAGGGTTTATAAGGTATTGCATGACCTCCCCCTAAAAAAGAAACCCTATGATCGCCTTAACCCTGTCTCCTGATGCAAGGTTTCCCTCTAAAAGTATATTTTCTGAATGGAAATCAGGATTTCCCTTAGGATAACAAATTGAGTGCTCTACACGCTTAGGGCCTGATTTCGGGTCTTGTGGTCTTCGACCACCAGACTCGCGGTGGCAGTCCACCGTTGACCGCATTATGACTTTCAAAGTCATTGTGGCTGAGGACCACTGGCTGCGCCAAGGAACAGTTGGTGGTGGCACAGCTGCCCCACAATGTAAGATGCTCAGCAGGACTGGCGCAGTCCCACTGGGCATATTACAAGTTTCGCCAGTGCCAGCCATATCATGGCGAGAGCCCTGCCATGAAAAGGCTGGCGGTGGAGGAACAAAGGAGCCCCTACAGGGCCCCAATGCCCCCCGCCATGGGGATGCATTAAGGGGGCACAACCTGTGCCCCCCTCTCTGTGTTCCACCAAAGTTCCAGAATGGCATGGCATGGCATGGACGTCACCATCCATACCGTGCTGGAAAGTTTTTGCCGTTTCTATTGCAGTGCCTGTTTTTCAGACATAACCATGATGGGAAAGGCAAGGTCGTCCACCATACACGAGTTCAACTCATAATACAGTGGGTGGTCTGTGCACGGAGTTGGCACAGCTGTGCTGGAGGAGAGCTGACGCAGCTGCGCTAACTCGTAATCAGCTCCTTAATTGAGATTTATGGGAGATACGTTTTTGTCACTCAACCCCTGAGTTGTGATTGAAGATTGTTGAGGCACCTTTCAGGATCCTCATTTACTATGATCCCTGTGATTCTCGTTTGACTGCAGCGCTGGTGTACTAACACTAGATCCAAAGGCATTCCGCTCCCATGTCTTTGCTATACGGATCATATGGGTGTATTTACTCAGTGTTGACCAAAGTCTATCTGGTACTTATCCATGGTCAGTCAAAATGACAAGGGTTATCCATGTTTCTGACCATGCATTTGATTTTGGAAGTGCACATACATTTATGATGTGCATAGCCAATTGTTCAATTCTGTTTACGAACATCCATTAAGCAACTTTTAGGCAACAATGAAGCGTGCAAAACAAGTTTTCCAGGTTAATTCTAGAGATGTTTCCGTTTTTTGAGTCATGCAAGTACTTTAGCATTAAATGTGATTATTTGACTTTTTATTTCCATTTTAATTACTAAATGGAACTCTTCTTGGGTAAAATGCGTCCAACGCTGTTTCATTGCTGGGTAAGTATGAAAAGGTATTCCAAATTATTCCAGCACATCTTTCATGCGCGGACAATTAATTTTTCCCTTCACGATCCAACTTAACAAACCCCGCCAATGGAATCAGTTGTATCAGAAGGTAATCAGGCTGATGAATAAATCTATTTCAAGTATTGATAACTAGTCTACCTTGTTAGAGCTGAGTTACAAATCCGTTCATGATCTTGGAATGGAAAGTGAAAGAAATATGCAATTAAAGTACATCCCAAAAGTCTAATATATCTTTAAACAACCCTACAAATGAAATTGCTTCAGATGAATTATTTCATAGTTACACTTTTTTATTAATACTTTCTTCTTTGAAGTGTGCATTGCCAACACTACTCTTTGTATTTCACCCGTGCAAATAAAGTGTGCATTGCCAACAATACTCTTTGTATTTCACACATGCAAATAAAGTTTACTTTATGATTCGTTGTGAAGGACAACACTGAACTAAATGTGACGGTAGCTTTATTAAAGTGTTTTAGCTCTTTCAGAATGCCTCCATTTAGTTTTTAGTATCCAATATCAAACAAACGTGGGGAAATCCGTTAGGTCAGGCCCTGACAAGCCTGCGATGTTACTCGTTTTTTTGCAAACTTATACAATAGATATCAAAAGTGTAAAGGTAATAAAATGTGAACAATATCACGATCTAGTTTGCAAACAGGAGAAAATAGATATTAAAAATGTATGTAATAAAATGTAAACCTACCGCAATCTAAAGGTGGCGTGCAATTTTCAAAATACAATATGTAAAACTAGCTTAAGATTAAATAAAAAAAAGTAAACATGAAATGGTTTGCAGAACTTCGACTACCTGTCCCGGCAGACCCGGAAGCAGAGAACGGCCCGGGACCAGGGTTCAATTCCCGAAGCGGCAGGGTCGTGGACCAGGGTCAGCGGACTCGATAATTCTCGCCTCGGTGCCTACTCTAACCAGGGATCACACTCGGCAACTCTGGGCATTAAGCTTGCCTCATCTCTACAATGGCCCCCCACAGACGCCGGGGATGCCTGGTTTCACCTTGGAGATACCCAGAAGGGACCATCTCACAGGGAAAGCCAGGACCGGTTCCCCAGCGGTCTCCAGTGCCGGGACGCTTACGGGTAGCCGTGCGCTTTACAAGTCCAACACATTTACATTTACATTTTAGCCAGATATGCACATTTGCAAGAGCAAAATGCTGCCTCTCACAGTGAAGAGAGTCAATAGATGAAGAGGGGTTATTATTATTGTAAGTCCTTAGTAAAGTGCTACTTCCTTTGCCCAGGGTCTGTGAATTTAATGCTCCTAGTGGGCCTATAGCATTGGTTGTGCCACCCACTTAAGTTGTGCTTTAAACATGTCTCAGGCCTGCCGTTGCAGCCTGTGTGCAAGCAGTTTTAAACTGTCATTTTGACCTGGGAAAATAAACCTTTTGCCAGGCGCAACCCTTCCTTTTTAATACATATAAGTTGCCCCTCAGGTAGGCCCTGGACAGCCCAGAGGGAAGGGATGCAGTCTATTTAAAACGTTTTGTATGTACTTTTAAGTTTGATAGTGCAAACTCTTACATTCATTTGTCACTACTGCAAGTCCTACCTCTCCTATAGGATAACATTGGAGTTACCTTATTACATTTAATAAGCTGTAATTTCCAAATGAGAAGAGATAATCAATTCATGTTTGTTGTCTTTGGATTTGTAAGAAAAAATTCTCTCTTATGGTGAAGTCAGATTTAAAATTACAATTTTGAAATGCCACTTTTAGAAAGTTGGCATTTTCCTGAATTGGCCCTTTGGTTCCTGCAGCCTGTCTCTGGGTCGCATGACTAGGTGTAGTTGACAGTTGAGCTTTATGTATTACTCCTAGATAGCCACACGTGATAGGCAACGTAGGTGTGCCTCGATGAGCCATCACTGGCAGGATGGAAGGGAGGAGCCAGGCCCATCCCTACCGACACTTGAATAGGCAGTATACTGTCTCCACACAAGGAGCTGCATACCTCCTGTAGTTAGTCTGGAGCCAGGAAGGCAGGGCATCTGTGCACTTCAAAGGCCTGCAGCTAGAAGCTTCTCAATGCTTTAAAGGCACAGCTGGTTGTGTATATATATTGGACCTCAGACACGACCATTTCAGTACACTTCTGGCAGCTAAGATACCGGCATCGTTTGTGTCTGTTTCCGCTGTTTGCGCTAGTGCCTGGGGGTTAGCAGGATACATCCAGTCTGAGTCAATGTGTGCCTGATTTAGAGGCAGCGTCTTTTTTAAATAATCTTTTATACTGTTTTTATTGTGCACCTTCGAGTATTACCTGCATATCTGTGTGCCCGGTCAGAACATCATTCCCGTCCCGTTCCTCCTCGGCGTGTGCCGTTTGTTGCGGAGGGACAAGGAACACCGGAGGAGTTGGTAAAGCTCTGATTGGCCAGCGTTATCTCTCGACCACGCCTCCCTCCACATTTAAAGACCTGTGTGGCGCGGACGTGTGCAGCGGCGCGCCAAAGGCAAGCCCGTCTGCACCAGACCGTTGCCTGTTGCCCAGAACTCTGCCTGAGACCCGCCACATGTTAAGTACAGACAGTGAGGTAAACGGTGCTATAATGTTAACCTATACCAGCGGGGAATTAAAGAGTTGGAATCCAGGTAGAGCGGCTGAGTCACAATCGAGCTCCCAGCCAACACAGTCACCTACATCCTCCGGGGAGCTCTCCCTATGGGAGGCACCTAGATATCCCCCCACATCCATAATAAAGGGCAGAACAGAGACCATATCGCTAACAAGCGCGCCAACTTTACCAGTTAGGAATGACCCCGTAGAAGGTGCGAATATCACTGCACTCTACCTTAATGCTCGTTCCATACCCAAGCATGCCACGGAGGTATGGAGCCTACTCGAAGCAGACAAACCGGAGCTCTGCTTCCTTACAGAAACCTGGCTCCATAGTCTGACGGCTCCCGACATAGTGGCTGCCTTTCCCTCGGAATACTTTGTCACAAGGCTGGACAGGGTAAGGAAAATGGAGGGTGGCTTAGCAATAGCAGCCAGAACCCCCATTGAGATCAAGCTACTAGAATCTCTGTCCAGTCCCACACTCGAAATCATGATTGTGAACATACAGCTCTCCCTTGTGGATGGCTGGCGAGGTGCGCTAGTGTACAGGCCCCCGGGCGCCAAAACAGGTTTTGTTAACCAACTGTTAGAAATAATAGTCACCCATGGCCTGACTACGGAGAATTTTATTCTATTAGGCAATTTTAACTACCATGCAGAGCTTCCCCTAGATCCAGAGACATGCCTCGTAATAAGGACTATGGAAAGCTTGGGACTGTCTCAGCGAGTCAGAGGCCCCACTCATTGTGCGGGCCACACCCTTGATTTAATCTTTACTAGTTCACCTAAACTAAGCACTGCTGACCCCCTCCCAATGATCTGGACGGATCATTATCTTTTAAAGTTTAATCTCCCGAACAAGACCCCGGCTATTCCTGCGAGGGGCACAAAAGTGCGGATCTGCCCATGGCGTAAACTTACCCCGGAAGCATTTCTGGCTCATTTTAAGTATGTACACAATCTGGCTCTTCCATTAGAGCAAAGGGTAGATAATTTGGAGTCCTCCATTTTACAAGCTTTAGATCATTTCATTCCGGAAACTACCCTCAAAGCCAAATTGGTGGCCTCTCCATGGTTTACCACCAATCTTAAGACAGATAAATTGGCTAGTAGAGCTGCAGAGCGTAACTGGCGGAAAACTAAAACGGAGGAGAATAGAGCCAAATATAAGTTACTTCATTCAGGCTAGATGAAAAATATAAAATTGGCAAAGAAGGAGTATCTAACTCAGCGGATAAAAACCTCAGCAAATTCAAGTAGGGAACTATATAAAATATTGAAGGAATTTACGTCCCCTCGCGCTGAACAATCCTTGTTCAGCCCCTCCCAAAAATGGGTTGAGTCAATGGCAGAATTTTTTGAGAATAAAATTAATTTAATATATTCTGCTTTTCTCACTTCAGATCCTGACCAACCGATCCCAGATAGTAGCCCGGTGACGTCGCCATCCGCGACGATCGGTAGCCAAGATCTCCACCTGACGAAATTCACGCCGATCACGGTCAAGGAGACTCTTGAAGGTCTTAGCAGAATAAAGTCAGGTTCCCCTATGGACCCTTTCCCGCCACGACATTGCATGAAAATCATGCCCTTGCTAGCCGAGTCCCTTACGGCCATCTTTAATGCCTCTCTGGAGCAAGCTGAGGTCCCTTCTAAGTGGAAGCATGCCCAAGTAAAGCCTATCCTGAAGAAGCCATCTGATGATCCTGCTCTGCCTTCCCATTATCGGCCAATATCATTATTGCCTTTTTTTGGTAAGGTGTTGGAACTTCTTGTGAACAACCGGCTGACGGCTTACATAGAAGCCAGTGGAGCTGTTGACCCCTCCCAGTCTGGCTTTCGGGCCGCGCACAGCACAGAGACGGCTGTAGTGGAGATTGTGGATAACATCAGACTCGCGGTGGATAGGGGCGACTCAGCTGTACTCATCCTCCTAGACCTCTCCGCAGCATTTGACACCATCTCCCACGGCATTTTGAAACATCGGCTGTGGGAGATTGGTGTCCGAGGAGGGGCACTGGGTTGGATTGAGGATTATCTTACTGGCCGCCTCACCACCGTTCGAGTCGACTCTCTGGTTGCCCGCAGCCGCCCAGTCACGGTGGGTGTGCCTCAAGGCTCGATTCTGAGCCCGCTGCTCTTTAATCTGTACTTGACACCTCTGGCTAAAATAATCAAATCTTTTGGCTTTGGAACGGTGTCATATGCAGACGACACGCAGCTGCTGATCACATGCGGCGTAGATCCCGCCGATACTTGCGTACGTTTAAAAAAAGTTATGGTTGAGATCAGCAGCTGGATGCGGGTGAATAAACTCCAACTCAATGCGGGCAAGACTGAAATCATTTTGTTCTGAAAAGCAGAGAGATGCTGGACGCAAGAGTGGTGGCCGGCTGAATTGGGAGCTTGCCTGGCCCCCAAGATGGTAGTCCGCAACCTTGGAATTATAATGGACAGTGCCCTGTCCATGAAAAATCATGTAGCCAAGGTGACGGGCACCTGCTACGGTATAATGCGCGGCCTCAGAAAAATCTTCAAATGGCTTCCGCTGGAAGCCAGGAAGCCGTTGGTTCGGGGCCTGATCATCAGCCATCTTGATTATGGTAATGCCATGTACCACGGCCTGAATGAGGATCTGTTGGCAAAACTACAAACTTTGCAGAATACTGCGGCCAGATTAGTGCTGGACCTGCCGCCTAGAACGGCTTCCACACCATGTTTGAAAAAACTACACTGGCTCCCCATACGGCAAAGAAGTCAATTTAAGATCTTATGCCTGACCCACAACTCATTGTACAACAAGGGGCCCTGGTATCTTTAAAAAAACCTCAACTGGTATGTCCCCAAGAGGTCCTTAAGATCTAGCCACAAGTCCTTACTAACGCAACCCCGCGTGCGAACCTCTAGGTATGGACAGCGCTCCTTTTTATATCTTGCACAGGCGCTTTGGAATAAGCTGCCTCCTCACCTTCTCTCTATTAATGAGCATCAGCAATTTTGTAAAGCCTTGAAAACATGGCTTTTTCCTTAGCAGGGTTCCCCTGTCCTTTGCTTTGATGCTCGCTCTGTTTTTGTCTTTTCTTAGTCAGTTCTTATGCTGCAAGCGCCTTGAGACCTTGCGGTGACAAGCTGCGCTCTATAAAAACCTATGACATTGACATTGACTTCTGGACCTTTGGACACCCTGCCAGAAAGACTGCTCTGCTTCTGAAAGGGTTGCCACTCTGCTGGACTGCTAACCTGAAGGGACTTACTTTGTTGACCTGCTGCCTGCTGCCCTCTTGCCTGCGTGAGAAGGACTGAACGTGCATCGCTTAAATCCAGAGTGAATCCCAGAGCTAGTTGCCTGGTGGCCTCCCTGATCTAAATGCACCTGAACTCTGCTATTTGTGAGTCTTCCCTCCCAAGTGGTGCCACCCCAGTCCTGGACCCTTGGAAATGGGCTTACGGTGCTCTGCCAATCTCTGTGGATCCAGCAGAACTGAAGCATCTCCTCTACTGCGCAGTGCAAACCCAACCAGGTCAAAACATAAGGGCAAGAATGTACTGTATCTAATAGATATGGCGCATTCCTGTCCTTTTCCCCTGTGCCAGAGCACAATGGGCTGTTGTGCACCAACGCAGGCTCCTTTTCACCATGGTGTAAGGGTGCCTGCATTGCGGGGATGATTATTTTTCTGCAGGAAGGGAAACTTTCCTGCACAAAAAAAATCACAAGAGGCTTTTTCCTCTTTCTATGTGTGCTGCAGAAATAAAGATAATTCTCCTCATTGTGCCTCACTGTTGCCCTCAATGGTGTGTTGTGCTTCGAGTGCCCATGCCACCTGCCCTCCATAGTCTGCTTGCTGCTTCTGCCCTGACCTTTGCTCCCCGCCCTCCGTTTTCGATGTGCAGACCCCTATTGCCTCCCTCCTGCCTTGCTTGGTTCACTGGCATTCCCCTACCCCTCCCTCCTGCCCTTCATGGTCCGTTATGCTATAACTGTCCCTTGTGTCTGTCCACTGTGGTCAGCTTGCTGCGCTTGCCTCTTTCCCCTCTGCTTTCTGGTGTCCATGTGCATAGCCCTGTTTCCTCCCTATTGCTTTCCATGGTCTGTTTGCTGCACTGCGGTCCCGCTTGCCATGTGTGATGTATTGTGCTGCTGCAACTCCTAGCGCCTGCCCTGTAAGGTCAGTCTGGTGCCCTTGCTCATCTCCCGCCTGCCCTCTCTTATCTGAGCCCCTGTCCCTACCCCATTTCTCCTGCCCTCCATGATCCAAGGTACCAAACTTGCCAACATTTTGAACTTGGTAAGAGGTAGATTTTGAAACAATACAGTGGAATTGATTTTCCCCACTGACTTACATTGAAGAATCGGGTCTGTTGGCATATATGGTTGTACTACCACTGCCCCTTACTTCTGCCTCAGTGGTCTTTTATATTGCCACAGCTTCTCTTGCTTGTACTGCATGGTTGGTTTGGTTTGGCCCGTGCCTCCCATTTACCTGCTCTCCATGGTCCGTTCTGCTGCCATGGCCCCTCCCGCCTGCACAGCATGGTCAACTTGTTGCCTTTGCACCCTTCTCCATGCGAAGGTATTATTCCCATAGAAATTATGGTTAGAGCTCTAAACAATTACAGTGAGGACATATTTTCTGAGTTTCTCAAATAGCAACAAATGACTTTTAAATAATTATCTATCTTAGTTTTTTTATCTAGTTGATCACTTGAATATATGTCACATTTAAGGGAAAGGATGTGGCGTTACAGCCAGTGCTGCAGAATTTGTAACTGGGGAACCATGTTTGAGTTACAGCATCAGCTCAACATCTTGTTTTTCTGGGCAAATCACTTAATCTCCTCAAATCTAAAACCAAAAGGAATATTTCCTTATGTAGTGTAACTGATGCTCATGTAAAGCACTCCTATACCTTTGGGTCAAGTCTGCACTATATAAAACTGAACAAAAAACTAAACAATAAAGTGTTTTGTATACTTCTGTCATTGGGCTACACTTGGGTGATATTTGTGCTATATTTGGGTTATTTTTTCTCAGGTGGCCATCATGGGAGTCTTATTTGTTATGAAGCTCCCTAATTTCATCATTTACTGCAGTATCCTCAGTAGAAAATGCTTTCAGTTTTCTACTTTGATTCCATCAAGATGGCGTTCATATGTGCCACACCTTTGGTATAAATTCAGAATGTTAGCACCCTAGTTGCTCCTTAGGACACTCTAGTAAAACTGCTGCTCACAAGGGTGTTAACTGGCAGTCTGCTGCTGGTGTTGGAGGGTATGTTTTCAGTATGCATGTGTTGAAAGTTTATGTTTCAGACTGCATGTCAGAATGTTTTAATGAAATTGAGAAAGATATTTGAGAACTCACTTAATATATGTCTTACTTTTTCTTTCTACAGCACTAACTATAATTTCTATGACAAACTGAATCCCCTCATTTTGTTCCGTTCTAAAATAAATATTTTAAGTTTTACCAGTTTGATTCAATTGAAAGAGTATGACATTTTCCTACAGAATTAAGCACCACAAACAACAAATCCGCCTTGGGCTTCCAAAATAAAAATACATTTTGAAACTTGACACACACAGACATTTTGCCCTGGCAAATGAAAACAGGAGGCCTTGAAACAGGCTTTCCACAAAATAAATCATGTAAAACATGAATATTTAATTCATAGTTTGATTTTAATGTGACTAGTTTAGATAGTTTCCTCACTGTAGAATGGGGTTTTAACTTCATATAGTTGTACTGAACTAACACAAAATTTTTAAATGTAGAATCACAGAAACAACTCATGATTTAGCTTGCTCTGAGAGCTCCAGCTTGTCCTTGGAGATAACTAGTGGAATGCTTCCTCTGGTGTGAAAGAAGGATGCCTCACATAACTTACAGCATGTTATCATATTTAGTTGCTGTAAAATTGTTTCACTGCTTTAGAAAGAATCTAAAATCCCACGCTTTTTAAATGTAGTACCACGCTATGCTTTAATGATTCTTGCTTAAATAATAAGTTCTTTTTCCAGCTTATGTTAGATGTTTAGTTGAAATTAAATGTTTCTTTAAAAGAAGGTTAGTAGATAAAGCTATATTAGATAGGATTCAGAATGTGATGTGGGAATAATTTTGATTGCCCGATGGATAATTTGTGCAGACAGCAGAGAAGTGGAGATGTACTTTTGGAGAATACTGTATTCCAATGGAATGAAGAATGGAGCTCATGCCACATGTTTTGCAACATTTATATTTGATATAAACGCGTTCCTAATTTAGGAGTTGCAGACTAAGACCGATTTAGTGATGGAGACCTTTGCAAACTTTTTCAGAAACAGATTTAGAGACCTGCAGTGGAATAGAGGTTAGACTTTGATGGAGAGCAGAACAGATGCAGATGAAGGCAGATTAAATGCAGGTTGTGTTCCATTCTGACTTTTATTTTAGAAAACCAAGATTTATGCTTTGACTTAACTGTCTCTGCCACGGCTTATTTGCTCAATGCTTTCTTTATCTTTATGGGAGATTCTGCAATTATTCAATATTGATTTAGCTTCATGCTAATCTCACACTTACTGTATTTTGAATTCTTCATGAGTTCCGACTGACAATATGTGCGCCATATTTTCTGCACTTACTTTATTTTTCTATTATCACTTTCCCCGTACAAATTCCCATAGGGGTTTTATACACAACTTCAACCCGAACTGATGAATGAAATTACACTAGATTTGGCAGAAACTTAGCTCTCAGTCCGTAAGCAACCTTTTTGTGAATTGGTGTAAATCTGTTCAGTAGTTTTTCACATATTAACTGAAATCCATATTTGTATAAATAGGAATGTGGATCGTTCAAGGATCCGATAGTCCCTGTGCTTATATCTGATTATCTGCCAACACATCAACCAGGAAGTGTTGACAGCCATTTTGGGATTCGGCTTCAGCCAAGTCCCAAAATTAGTTTTAAAACAGAAAAGAAAAAGGAGCAGGGTATGAATACCCTGACCCTGTAGCCCTGTCCCTGGGTCTCCCTGGGACCTCACCATGGCAGAAAAATATTTTGAAAAACTTTTTTGTTGCGATTTCATGATGGAGTCGCGAATCCGCTGCAAAAATAATTTTAATAGGGCGGTCTCCCGCACTTGTGTTTTTTTTTCAATGTGAGCTGCAACTGCTGCTATCCCGAGGCTGGCAGTTGGTGTCCGAGAAGTTCAGCAAAGAGCCTCTCATTAATTTAAAAACCAAACCCCAGTGAGGTGGTCGCCCCGGGGATCAAACTGCTCTTGGGAAGGGAGTCCACAAGCGTCCCCTCCCCTTTTGTTTAATTAACATTTGCCCCTGAGACCAGGCCTACCTGGGCGCTAGAAAAAGAAAACAAGGACGGAACACCCCCTTCTTATTTTTCAATTATTTTTGCAGTGGATGTGTGACAATGAGTGTGGATTATTGTTACAAATATATTGGACGTTCTTTACTGTGCTATTTATTTCACCAAACAAGTGCTTAGTCAAGCAAACAAATTGTCACTAGTCTGCGTGCAAGTACCTCACGTGCACTACTTGAAAAGTTTAATTTAAGCAAATATTCCAGCTGCATTTGCCAGCAAGGAAATTACTAAACCCCGGCAATGTATGAGAGAAAATAAATGTTATTAATACACATACAGACTTACACTGGCATATAATGGGTAATAATCCCTTATTATACAATAATGCCAAAGGAGGGGTTGGTCCTGTGACATAATTACCCAAAAGTACCCTCAGCGAATGGTTTGTCAACATTAGCAGAACCCTGAGAGTGCACCATGGGATAATATTACTCATATTCAGTAATCACTTTTTGTTTAAGTAAAACACTTGAACGCACCTGAGCTTCTCATTAGTTGAAATCCGTAATATACAGTAATTGTGTAATTTCAGTAAATTCAAGGAATTATGGAAATATTTCTCTGGCTTGTTACCATTCCTGTGAGTTGTGGGTCATAAAATCTCTAGTTTTGTGGGCAGTGATAATATTGAGCAAGCACATACACCTAGGTACGGGTGTGTGTACTAATAAACTCAGAGAACCAGTGCGTTTTGCGAGAGGGGAGGAGTAAAAGACACAGAAAGAGGCATAGAGAATGAAGTAAAAGCGATACCATAGTGAGTATAGTAAGATGGGGTATAAGAAACAGATGAGCACTACTATACTTATGTGCATGTGAGGACGAAACAGTATGGGGGAGTGAGGGATGCAGAGTCAGTCTCCTGAGGTGGAATGTTTTTATCATGTTTACATTGTTTACACCAATTTATGTTCCTCTAGTTGTCTATGTTAACAATTTACACTCACAGATGCTGATATATTTAGGGGCTTCTCTCATGCCTGGCTGCATGATTTCTGCCAAGATTGACCCACATTACTCCTATTTCTAAAGAGAAGCACGAGGCCATGTTTTTGCACGTATGTGTGCAAGCGTGTGTGTATGATTGAGTGCTCAGGCAGAACCCATAAAGTTACAAAACACTTCCATAGCCATAAAAACAACAGCCTTGATTTTTATTACATATATTTAAACAATATTATAAAAAAGTATTGAACTCTGGGACTGATAGATATACTATTCCCACTCCAGTCTGTGCAACAGTAGGTAAAGCATTGGACATCGGAGGGGTTAAATTTGCTATTACCTACTTCAGTCTGTGCAACAGTAGGGAGAGTGTTGGACTTCGGAGGGATTAAATTTACTATTCACATTTCATTCTGTGCAACAGTAGGGAACGTGCTGGATTTCAAAGGAGTTAAATGTACTATTCCCACTACAGTCTGTGGAACAGTAGGGAAAGGATTGGACTCTGGAGGGGTAACATTTACTGTTCCCACTCCATGTATGCGACAGTAGGGAAAACGCTGGACTTCGGAGGAATTCAATACACTATTCACACTTTTTTCTGTGCAATAGTATGGAAAGTGTTGGATTTCGAAGGGGTTAAATTTACAATTGCCACTCCAGTCTGTGCAACAGTAGAGAAAGCTTTGGTCTTCGGAGGGATAACATTTACCGTTCCCACTTCAGTCTGTGCAACAGTAGGGAAAGCGTTTCACTCCAGAAGGGTAAAATGTACTGTTCCCACTCCAGTCTGTGCAACAGCGGGAAAATCGTTGATCTTCGGAGGGGTAACATTTACTATTCTCACTGCCGTCTGTGCAACAGTAAGGAAAGTGTTGAACTCTAGAGGGGTAACATTAACTATTTCCTCTCTAGTCTGTGCAACAGTAGTAAATGTACTTCTCTTCAAACACATAACATATGTGTAACATAGCCCCATTCATTTATAACCAATATGAAACTCTTAATATAAACTTTATTAATTAACCCCCCAAAAATCTAAATATAAAAACGATTCAACAATTATCATTATTAAACAATTGAATAATTAAAACATTTAAAAAGTCATTTATTTATTTATTAATTAGCTTCCCAAACGATACCCCCCAAAACCTAGAAGCCCACACTTAATATATAACATAAATAAGTATAGCACGATTAACATAATAAATAATCAATGAAATATTCATTAATAAATTATTAATCAGCTAGTTAATAATTGACTTTCCCTCTATACCCCTCGAAATCCAGCAGCCTATATCTAATATAGAACTTAAAAAATATTATTAAACAATGTGCATAATTAACAAATAAGGAATGCATTGTTAATTGTTAAATAATTATTTAATTAACATCCCACACTATACCTCTACTCCCCGCCCTATACCCCTACAAACCCTACAGCCTGCACCTAGTATATAACTAAAAATATAATTATTATCCAATATACATAATTAATAACTCAATAATTATTAGCAATTGATAAATAATGAATTATTACTTCACTTCCCTCCGTATACCCTTACAAACCCAGCAGTCCACCTAATATATAACTAAGACAATATAATTATTACACAATTTACATATTTAATAATCAGTAGTTAATAATTGTTAATTATGTATACCTAATGAACTTCCCACACCGCTACAAATCTACCAGCGCGAACCTAATAACTATCTTAAAAATATAAATATTACACAATTAGCATAATTAATCAATTTCATAAAACATTTATAATTTATCATTAATTAATTATACTTAATTAACTTCCCACCCTACACCCCTACAAACCTAACAGCCAGCTGGACACAATAAATTATTATTTGTAATTAAATTAAAAATGATAAAATACTTAAATCTACAAACTATATTTAAAAACATTCTTAACAATTTTACTAGGAATAATAACATAAACATAATTAAAACAATATTTTTTACAACTATATTATTGAAAATGACATCAACAACAGCGATATTCTTGACAAAGATATTCCTGTGTCACAATATTTTTGTATCACAGTATTTTTTTTACCGATATTTATGCAACTCATTATTTTTTGTGCAAATACCCCTCTAGCTTCTGCTTATGTTTGCAGTAAATCACTACTTTTGCTGAATTCAGAAAGAATTCTTGGATTACTGTTGGTGATCCAAAACTCTGACAGAATCAGAGGAGTTTTCATATACTTAATCATTTACTTATGCCAAGATGTTGAGATGTATATTTCTGTATCGAGACACAAAAGTGCATTGCCACTTTTAAAGTGACATTTCGTCTCTTGACAAATCTAATTATGAATTCAATTTGATTTTGCTTAAAAGAATTATACTTGCAGACTCCAGTAAAAATGTTATGTGCTTTGTGGGAGTGACTGCATCTGGTAAAATTCTCAAAATTCAAGAAAAGTAGCTAACAAATATATCTATTATTGTTAGAATGTTGAAATGTCAGATATAATGTACGCAGCTGCATTATGATCATGATGAACATATAATTGCTTTACCAGAGATGCACAAAGTAGTTCATTCAACAATTAGATGCCCTTCCCCTTCTGGAAATGGCATAAATCAATACTTGAAGAAAGCTAGTCAACCTAAGATTTCACATAATTATATAAATATTTTGGATCAAAAGATTTCTCAGGAAGAATTTTTTTTCTGCTAATAATTCTGAAACCTATATAACAATATGTTTTTCCTATTTAAATATTTTTTATCATTTAGAGCTTGATGGTTCCCCATTAAGCTTTTTATAAAAATGATTTGCAAGGGGTCGATTTATATAAAGCTATTTTATTAATGCTATAAACTTGTTGATTTCTAGTCATAAAAGTATTTTCCTATAATCTTAATTATCATCCCATTTTCATACTTAATTCAGACTGTAAAATCTATTCAAATATTCTTGTTGAAAGTTTGTATTGTGCTATCCAAAAGCTATTTCACTCCGATTAAGTTGGATTACATTATTTTGCCCAATTATATCTAACTCCTATTTTTACAGTTGCACAATAATCATTTCAGCTCTGTCAGAACCCCATTCAGAGGTCAAGCAGGGGTTACTGAGCCCAACCATGGCCCAGGGACTGACCTACTATGGATTCTGAGCAGAAGGGCCAAGCACCCCTTCAGCACTTAAGGCTCCGTGCTTCTTGGGGAGGGGTGTGGGGGGAGAGAGGAAGGCAGACAGAGGGGGTGAACACAGACTCACAACTCAAAATATGCTTCACTGAAATAAATGATTGGCCAGTCAAATACTTGCTTTTATGAAAAACAACATTTATATACAACAACAAAGTATAATGCGACATTCATAAACAATACACACAGTCCCCTGAGGTCAAGAATCATAGTTTCATAGGTGTGTCCCTGAGTCCCACCCCCCTCAAAGTAGGGGTAGTGGTTATTACCCATTCACCGTCGATGAAATTCAGGTTAAGCCCCACTAGTAGTCCGAGTCTCTGGAGTCCCACTGTGGCTCATGTTTTCCTTGGGCTGTCCGGCCCGAAATCGGTCTTACCGGCACCGGCAAGTTCTGAGAGACCGGAGTCTCTGAGCACACCCCCTTTGCGGGCTCTTAAGCTGCAGTGGCTGTCTTTCACATGTGGCTCAGGCAGGCTGCGCTCAGCTGTCCTTGAGTTCCTACACACTGTCCTGCAGCGGCTGCAGTCAGGGGATTTTCGATTCTCCTCAGATGTTGAATAAATTCTTAATTTTCTCCCACAGATGGGGGTGGGATGACGATCCTGGAAATCCAGACTGATGGCCCTGTAAGAGTCCCGTGGTACCAAAAATATTTTTTTCAAAAATGACCTTTGGATGGGCTGAGGGAGTTATTTTTCTTGTCGGCCATTTCGCTATTGCTTAACCGGTCATAGTTCATCGGTACCAAGCAATCTTATTGGCTGACCGCCATTACAGGACTCGCACTCAGACCCGGTTGTCTAAAAATGTTTTGGAAGTAAAGTATAAGGGGGCAGTTTAGGGACACACTGACTCCCTGGCACTTACTAGGGAGAGCTAGTGGGATCGGTCCAGGGCCCAAATTAAAGAAAAATTGAGTGTCAACATTACCGCAGTACTTCCATGAGAACCAGCACAGGCATCCCATGAGTTTTCACGGTACTCCAATGAGAGCCATCGCTAAAACTTTCAACACACAGTAATATGTGTGCAGTGGAGGGTTGGGAGCCTCCTGCGGGCTTTGGTCCCTGGCCGGGCAACCCCCTGCTGCACACAGCCAATGGGAGAGTGAAACTAGGGCTTGGGTGGCTCCGGAGGTGTAGGGTCTGGCTAAAAATGAGTCCCTGCTGCCAATCCTCACACTGCGCACTGGCAAAGGCTGTGTGCAGAGGGATGTTGGACAACTGAGCGGATTTGGGCAGAGTGTGTGACCACAGGCTTGACCCTACAGCCAACCTCCTGCTGTGTAGGACTTGAAGACTATGCGCAGTAGGGGTTCGGTTGCACGTGGCGGGGATCGGTGCATGGCCATGGCGAGATTTAAGGCCCTTCAGCCAACCCCCTTTTGCACACAGTCAAAGGTTTGGTGCCCATGGCAGGGGTCTGGGCACGCATGCATTTGAATGTCATCAGCAAAGCCTTTGAACCTGTCATGAGTGATGTAAAATGTGAGGTCAAAAGCAGTTCATGGTGGGAGCGCAAGTTATAGTTAGCTAAATAAACTTTAATTCATGATTTTTCATGTTATTTTTTTTTACCTTATTTCAGCACCTAACTATAACTTCACTTTACCCTTTGTTTTTTTCAGTGACTATAGCTATGTTCAGCATGTTTGCTTGTCAGAGGTTTAAAGGAGGACATTAACCAGGTCGCGGACTCGGGCAAGCCATGTATCTAAACTCTGTATGTAAAACCTTTGGTTTGTGTCATTCGTTAAGAGGCTGAGTGCGCTTTCACGTATCCCCTTTCTGCTGAAGAATGCGCCCTATGGACCTGTCAAATTATTTTCTTCCAATTGTTTTTGCTTCCGTGTTTCTTCTGCTGGAGAAATTGTACACATTGATAGGAAAGGAAATAATTAGCTCCTCTCGGTACTGCTGATGCACAGAGCTCAGAGAGGTCAGTCAGAGCGTCGTGCAGATTGTGACAGTTCAAATTACCTGAACAGTACCGGAAGCAATCGTTAGACCTAATTAACATCCTCCCTAATTAATGTCAGACATATGTGAGGCGAGCTGCAGCATCACGTCGGTATGCGCTCCATTCCAGCATTGTCAAGCTCGCTAGACGTAACCCGGCAATGAAAATGTGAGAGGTGTCTACTGTTTTCCTTAAGTGGAGTAACCCTTCCTTTCGCCCCCGTTCAAGTAATCAATGCACTGCTGAATGAGTTCATTTTAATGCACTCAATCATGCCTTTAATGTTTGTAGCTCACGGGCGCAAGCATCAGTAATGCAGGAGTGTTATATGGCTGCAGTTTGGCCCATTTCATAAAATATTCATGGAATCAAAAATGTGCATCAAAATAGCGACTTGGAGAATTACATTTATGTGCCTGCTTTTATGGCAGCTTCACATTTAAAGCTATTTGTGCTGATATCTAGTCAATCTTTCGTCTTTAAAAAAGCGAGAGTGCACATAGTGCCGTCCCCCTTCCTGCCTACCATTTGTCCAGGCCTTTCCATGTTATATGAAGGACATGCATTCATGTTTAGAAGGGGTGGGCTTTTTATGCTGTATTGTTGAGGCTAAGTATACCCAAGACATTTTATTGTTGCTAAAGAGTGGCAATAAATCTGAGCACTGTTTTACTTCACAATTTGTATGAATCCGATATGAGCAAAGCACAGAGCAGGAGATGCTGTAATATCACATTTATTTCACTACTTGGGGTTGAAGGTAGTAGCAGCATCACTGAGTTGTTGAGGCATTCATGAACGACTGCCCTACCATGAGTTAAAAACAATTTGCAGCGCCTGCTAACACGTGTCCTATACATTTACAAGTGTTTCATGCGCGCATAATGAGGTGCATGTATGGTGACCAATATGTAAATGTACAGGAATTTATATAGCGCAAATCACCAAGCGGTTTCTAAGCGCTTGCTTAGGGAACCCGTCCTGGTATTCCCCTGTGAGATAACCCCGGCAGGGTATCCGCAAGGTGAAAGCCAGGCATCCCGCCGCGAGGGGCCGTTGTGGAGATTAAGCAAGCTATTGCCCAGAGTCGCAGAGTGTGAACCCATGAATCCAGTAGGCACCGGAACGAGAATTGTCGAGTCCATGGACATTTTAGGACTCAAGACCCCGCCGAGCCGGGAATTGAACCCAGGTCCCGGGCTGACCTCTGCTTCCAGGTCTGCCTCCTCTAACCAGTGAGCCACACTTCTCCACTAATTATTAACCAATATTGTGTAATATATAGAATGCCCCAAGTGAGGTAATAAAGCATTGGCACCCTGTCTTCTCCTCATTAGGCAATAAACAATATGACACTACGGGTGCAAGCATGTGTATCGGTTTGCATTATGCACTCGCTTGCAAGCAAATACATGTTTAAGGTTAAACATATCTTGTATGACTATTTCACTTTTCTAGGTTTTTTTATACTAATGCAAAACTATACTTCTATTTACTTACACAAATAGAAAACTTAGTAACATTTTAAATTAAAATATAAGCTGAAAATGTTTCTCATATTCACTGATGACATCACACAGGAACACTGGCACTTCTGTCCCAACATGGGCGGCCATATCAATTTACTTCATGCTATAGTTTTATAAATTGTATCCTACTGCAGATATCTTATCCTTCGATATGTATGCTGTTACAAGAGTGGTTTAAAACTACATATGTATGTACCAATAACACCTCCTTTCTGAGAGATACATTTTTAAAATATGCCCCTCTTGGGCTTTGTGATCGGAATTTTGGGCCCTCTTCACTTTCCCAAAAACAATGAATAAGACAATTAAAGTAAGAGTTTTCAAGGTGTCAGTCTCTGAGTTCTGGAACAGTATTCCTTTACCTAGACAATAAGAGCCAGTCTTACCTAGGTTGAGAAAAAAGTTTAAAATATGCTTATTCTCTTCAGAAGATATGAAACCTGACAAGAGGTATCCCTGTGGTCTAATGTTTCATCTACCCTTAATCAATATATATGTCCTAGAGTTAGCGCCAAGAGACTTGTAGAGAGGGAATATTGTACACGTATAAGTGGTAATACTGGGAATGTTTTCCACCATAGGATTCTAAGGGACAACACAGTCAGTGAGAGCCAAACTAAATTATCTAATGCAGAACGATGAAACATTTCCACTTTTTAATACTGTACTGAGTGATCTACATTGTTATGATATGCATGTGTCTTTCTCCCAGGGCCCTTGTTCCTCTCTAGTGTTGAAATGTATCGGAGACAAATAGGAACAGAGGAGACTTCTACTTAACAGAGGAGATTATACATAATCTATCCTTCTCACAAAATGAACAAAAACAAAATAAACAAAAACAAGTTCCTGTATTCTTATCACCCTGCCCCAACCCACATGTGGATGCTTCGAGTACATCAACTATGAACAAAATAAATTGTATTCATCCATTTCTGAACTTATATTAAATCTCCTCCACCAACTCCTCTTTGAATATACTTAAATACCTGCCACCCTGGCACAACGACTTGTTCAGTCACTCCTTCTTCTCAAACATATTTAAAAAATAACTGCCACTGTCTCTGCCACTTTGCATAAAGCTTCCCTTTTATCTTCAGTTGATGTATATGAAAAATGCCCAAGGTCCTGCACATCACACCTAGATGCTTTCCTCCCCTTACTTTCCAAATGTATTTTTTGTTTAAATGTTTGGTTTCCTACCTCATTCAGCCACCTTCCTCAGCACTTTTCCCCTCGCCTTAAGTCTGGTTCCTTCTATGAAATCATGGAACTTGCTGTTTGTGCCAGTTCATCCACAACACTGCTGTTCCCCTTTCGAAATGGATAACTTAGCGGTGAATATAAACATTGCTCCCTACTTCTTGTTGACCCGTAGAGTCAGGGCTGGTTCTATATTTTGTGGGGCCCTGAGCAGAATAGGACCCTATAATTTGCATAAGATGCAACCTCATGGGAAGTGACATCACTGGATGTGACATCAATTGACCGTTAATTCCCTGGCATGATTGAAGCAAAATTGCACGAAGCTGCTTAACTTAGTGTGGATATCAGTAACATGACAAAAATATAAATATTAATAATCCTGATAAAATAAGTGCGTGCATATATTTTAAAGCTCTTTTAAGTGGAAAATATTAAATTAATCAAACTAGGTGTAAATGTTAGGCCTACGATGTTCACTAATTGTTTCCAGATTAGTGAATGATGAAATTTGCAAACCTTCCTTTGTCTGTTTAGATCAAAAGATAAGGCATTTGGTGTCCAGCAGGTATGGGGATCAATACAAAGGGATACTTGCTGGAACAAGTGAGTGAACTGCAAGTGCCTCAGCAAAGAACAGAAAGCGGAGATTGAAAGAGATTGGAAGAGGAGGCACAATTGTCCTACACACGTGTGGTGGCTATGGCAGGCAGAAGCAGCAACTGCTGCACCACTGCCACACCCTGATAGCCTAAACACAGCAACTAATCTCAAATTCAATTTTAATAGATGCAAAAAAGCTGAACTAATGTAGATAAAAAGAAGATTTGACTAAAAAAGGGCAACAGTGGGTGGCCATCAGAAAAAAAACATACCAAAAGCCAAACAGAACCAGTCATCCAACAGGCAAGAAGTAATTTAAAGCAACAAAACAAGAGGAACTTATTATAGTAGACTTTGTGCATGACAGAAAATCCAGCAAGGGGGGATGTGTATAGGATGGGGGAGGTGGTGTTTAACTTGCAAAATAAAGCTACTGAAATCTTAGAGATTTACAGTTTTTAAAAGGGAAGAAACGTGCCAAAATGCAAAGGGTCCAGAACCAAGCCACTCGACTCATATTTATCCTAAGATGTAATAACCAAATTGCACCGCCCTCAGGGGAATGCACTGGAGTTTGATTAAACAGATACTTGAATGCAAGACTGCTGTAAACCCCTTTCCATCATCCATAAGTTACTCCAGTAATGCGCTAGGCTTCATAACAAACACTTTTGGTCCTTCCAACCTCAAATGCAACATCTGCCTCCTTGAAACTTATGGCCACCTACTTGTATAGTCTCAATGATTGGCAGATCACTCCATGTACTTTATGGAACGCCCATCCCAATCCTTAGCCTCTCTCCTCCACAGACCCTTCTTCTGCTCACCTCCCTCAGGAGGACAATTAACACTGTGCTACTTAAAAGCAGCAATTTCCCCAGGCTTTGCTGTCACTCCGTGAGTTTTATTATTATTTGTATTGGGAGGAAAGGCACCCATACCATGCCTGTCCTGGCCAGCCTATTGTAATTCTGTTCATGAGAGTGAGCTGGCTGACTTTGTGAACATGGTCAGACTTACACTGTGCACACCAGCTATAAGTCTGCAACATCCTTTTCGGCTGAGCACCAGTAGCCAAGCCAGTTCAGCAAGGGGGCCAGTTTATCCACTCACCTAAAATAAAATGTCCCACCAGCTGGCCCCAACAATAGGCTCATCTGCCAACTTTGGATTTTCCTGCTCCTTGCCTATCTGAGCCTGGACCCTTTCCCTGGGCGTCACGAAGCTTTTATATGTGTGTGTGTGAAAAACAAAGCAAACGTATTGAATATTACCTTGGGGCTTAGGGGTTTCAACATTCTCCAATATTTTATTATCAAAAATGTAATAGGGTGGTAAAGTGTTTAGAGCATGAAGTACTGTGTTTCAGTCTCAAGTCTCCTGCTTTATTAAAGTTATCATAATCTCTGTGTGATCCCCTAATCTTTACTGAAGGCGAGTTTGTGTGTTAACCACAATCCTAAATGAGGACATCCTTTGTCCTGTAGAAGGTCTTCTACAGGACAAAGGATGTCCTCATTTAGGATTGTGGTTAACACACAAACTCGCCTTCAGTAAGGCTGAGCGCACCGTCCCAGGTGTAACTCCCTTTTTTGTTGTTTACTGATATATCTAAGGGGACAGGGAGTTCCTCTCCTGCCTCACAGGCAAAACCCTTTCTCTCCTTATTGGTTACCCATGATCCCCTAATCTGACAACATGTGTGCACTTTGATTGTCTTGATGAAATAAACAAATACCAAAGACGTATTTCCAGGATATACCTCAGCACATTTTTGAGTCCCAAAAGTAGGTCCTTTAAGCATAGTTGTTCACATTACGCTTTAGCATCTCTAAAGACGGCTGCGTCCCAGAAGATGCATTGCACAGGATCCCTCCGGTGCTGCAGCTCCCCCATCACGGCCTAGCAGTAAAGAAAAGCAAGCCTCCAGGCACCTCTTTACAGTGCATGGAGGGTTGAAAAAGAGAGAGGGCCACCCTGCCAGGATTCTCAAAGGCTCTTAATGAGCCTTTTGTATTCTGCCCTGAAAACAGCAAAGTGCATGCCATTGGATGTCTTGTCCACCATAAAGTGAGACAAACCAGCAGAACATGGAGAAGGAGACCACCCTAAAGTCTGGCCAATTGCCTTAGCAGCACTGGACCATGGTGTCAGGTGTCTAGCTTATTTTATTTTGAGTGCGTAGTCAATTAAAACTTTGCACTAAGAAAGTTAAAACAAATGTATTTGTATAAAGTATTAAAGTGCTGGAAGAAGCAGATTATACAAGATATAAATTGCTTAAATGTGCAGTGTTGTGCTGTAAATTAAACAATAAAATACAGAAATTCTGATTGTTACAGGTACAGTACTTCAAATTATTCAGCTTGAAGCTCTGAGCCGAAGTAGCGGTCTATTCAGCCGTAAGAAGGCTGCCCCCTCAACCATACAAAGCCATTGATCAGTTTAAAATCCATAATGGGCTGGTACTTGATTGTGCTAGTGCTCGCATCAAAGTGGCTGCAGTCAGAGTCGTGTGCAACAACGTGGGCAGGACACCAGATCCAGTCCAGGTACATTGTCGCCTGCTAGATTGTTGCTTTTCAGTGTAAGTCTTGTACTAAAGTGAAAGTGCAGGCGGAATCTTTGTGCGGAGGTTGGGTCATGACGTGAAGCCCCCACCCTGATAACTTTTTAACGTGCTAATAGGCCGTGGAAAAGCTTCCCCAATCCTTTTTAAGTCTGTAGCAGCCTGTGCTTGGCTGGGCTGGGTAGTGGCTGTGCAATTACGATCGTGTACAGAGGGGAGTCAAAGTATCTTTTCAATCCAGTTTGTTTATGATAAAGTGACAATGCTTACAGAGACTTGCGCAAAGTAGAGAATTCAAGATACCTGATTCGACCCAGAAATTGCACTGACCGCTGAATGGTTAATTTTCAGTTCTCGTCTTGTCCAGCATTTCACCAGCTTACAGTTTAGCTGAATGTCTGAGGAGTTAAAACAGACTGTAATGTTCCTCCTACACTGGCGCAGTTCCCTCGCGTTCAATGCTGGTCTTAATATATCCATCCAAACCTCCAAGTTTGATTTACATGTGAAGTTTTCAAGGATTGTCCACAAAGTCTACTTGTCTCAATACAGACGGGGCATTTCTAAGGTGGCAAATGTAGAAGTGATGGTTGGACAGCTTAGGTGTTATTTCAAAAAAGATCTTTTGATCTGGGCTTTGATGTTTCCTCCTAGATATGGTTGAGGTACTAGTTTTTTATAGGATTGTATTGTGAACCAAGCATGTTGTCGCCTTGAAAATACCTCCTTGACATACAGTAAGGAGGTGCACTTAATTCTTCTGTTTGTGGTGGCCTTGACTAGGGAGTAGTTGGTTACTGAGTCCCATTCTTGGTTTAGGCCAAGGCATAGTTAAGAAACAAAAACGTTTGCTCCTAGGCAGGGAATGGTCTCTGCTGCGGATTTCTTCCCAATGATGGATAATTCAGCATACCATTGTCGGCGTTGTCTAACTTGTGGCACAGTTTAGTGAATGCTCCTTGCCTCAGCAGAACTTCTTTAGTTAGACCAAACCAAATTCTAATCATAATTGGGCTGTGGACCAGTGATGTGGTAATAAGAAGACCAATTTAAAGAACCTAGTGATGAGTTTGTCCAAGTGAGAGGCATCTCTGCCTCTCAGTGCTTCAGTGCCGTAGGCCATAGTTGGTATCAGTTTGATCTGTGTAACTTTCAATAGAGGTGTGTACTTCGATGTTGCAATTACAGATTTGGGGTGTTTGAAGGCTGCAGTGAGGAAGATAGATTTCAGCCGCATGCGCTCCATGTGTTGTTTAAAGGAGCCTTGTCTATCAAATTGCATGCCTAGATATTTATATTCTGATACCGCCTCAATTTTCCATTCCCACATATTCCACTGATGCGTGCTCAAAGAAGATTTGCCTAGAATCAAGATTTTTGTCATCTTCAAATTAATTTCCATTGAGTTTGTTCTGGAATATAGAATAGTGGCATTCAAGAGTCTCTGAAGACCGACTTTTGTACGGCTAAGCCGGACTAGATTGTCTGCATATTTTAAACTTGGCAGCAGAATGTTTCTTAACTTTGGGGCATGGGAATTTACCTGATTGAGATTGGAAGGAAGATGCCCCCTTTGTTGATCAGGGATATAGTGGAGCCTTTCCAAGAAGAGGGGATGAGGTTAAGAGTGATTATGCTCTCAAAGACTGGCACCAAGTTGTTTGCCCAGAAAGATTTGTCCTCTTTGAAAATAGCTGATGGAAGGCTATTTGGACCAGGCACTACTTCACGGATGCTTCTGTAGATTTGGCGTTCAATTTTTACTGGATGAAATTTCAGAGGGCTGGAGGCCTGCGTTAATCTGGTATCATTTTGAGACTCTTGTGAGGCCTTTGACTGGTAAGTTGTAATATTTCTCTGATGCAGCTTTCTCTCAGATTGGGCAAAATGCTTTGAGAGATACTCGTACCTTATGTTGGTTTTTGACAGGTCATTTACATTTATCACTGTTTTCCAAACCTTCTCGTTGGTGGTTAAATCATGTAGAAGTTTGGCACAGAGGGGCATATTAACAAGCCCATTATCGCTGCTTTAGTGGCTGTTTTTGTCCGAAAAGTGGCGATAATAGCATCGCAGTATCAGCAAGGACACGCTAGCTCGCGTTTCCTTGCCGTAGCACCAGTTTTGCTTACGCCTTGCATTGGATCTCTAATGAGATGCAAAGTAGGTGTTCCGGAGCCAAACCACAGGGAATAAGTCACCAACCGCACATCGCTGTATTTCCAAGGCCTGCCCTGACACACATAGCGATGTCAAAACCCGGTCTGAAATTCAGACTTAGCTATATGTGTAATTGGGGGTGGAATCTCAGGCTGCAACCACCATGGGCTATTTACAAGTAATTGTCTATCACTGCAGGAATATCACTGGATTTCCTGCGATATTCCTGCATTTCGCCGGCTATCGCTGGATTTTTATCGCCTGGGTGATAAGCGTTGTTAATAACGTGCTACCCGGGCGATAAAATCCTGCGAGAACGGCGATATTTGAAATCGCGCTACTCACACATAGCAATATTTAGCGCCCATCGTTGGTAATATGCCCCTGAGTTCATTGTTAGCCTCCCTTTTTTGTTCCCACCTGTGTTTTTTATAGCTGGCCTTCACGTTAAGCATTTTAACTTTCAATGGGTAATTGTTTTGGGGTGTTTGGTAAGCCCGAAAAGGTTGGTTTAAAGAGTACTTTAATTTTTTTTGTTTTCTGTTTGCATTTGCCATTGTCACTGTGTTTTGATTACTAGTGCTTCTTCCTGAAGTCGTTTGTTGGATGACAAATTGAGTGGTGAATTGGTCTCAGGTACTGAAGGTGACATTTGTGTCCGACAAACGAGTTAAGACCATACTTCATCCTTAGAGAGACCATGAATTGTGCTAGATGTCCATTTCAATCTTTTATTGTTTAACATGTTAGTGCTGCTGTGCATCACTCTGTCTGATAGATGGTTATCTGTAATAATAGCAAGGCACAGTTCCTGTGTTAGATGGTCCCTTTTACAACTTGATGTTATTGAGAAGCTGAAGAGTAGATGGAAGGGGAGTGGAGAGCACTGTAAATTCTATCAAAGAGCTGGTTTTGTGATTATGAAATGTAAAGGAAGCAGGCCTGTCAGTCGGAAAGTGGCCAATATTAGCTCTTAGATTAAGACATTTTAATTCCTTAAAGCTCTCTGCCCTTTTTGTCGTTTTTAAAGGAGGGATTTTGGATATGCTCTGGAACTGACCAAAAAGCGTTCTCAGGGTTTAGAATCTCTTCATCTTCCTGTGTCCCAGGGAGATTCATGTTGAAGTCCCCCGAAAGAATTATTTCAATTGACACGGACCATTCTTGGAGATCACAGATTTCCTTCTTTAGATGGTCGATAGCTATTTGTTTACTTGACGCTTTTGGAGGTACATAGATATTCATAAATGCCAGATTAAGCCTCCTTGAGTCTTTCTGAGACTGGTTTATACAATTTCTAGGCCTGACTGATAGCGCGCCATGTTATTCTGAAAATTGTAGGGATGCATTATAATCGTCAGTAGTTAGCACCCGCATATTTAGAGGACCATGTTTTTTTTTTTAAAGAACTTTATTCACAGCCGTTTCATCTGCAAATATACTCACAGTATAGCCAACATTACAACAGCCGGTTTTTCTGTTTTTGCCCCCGTGCATACCTCCCCAACATACTGTAGTAACATTCAAAATAGTACAATCGTGTGATACATAGATCATGTCCCACAAGTCCTTTGTATCTGCATTATGAGGAGATATCTTATCAACTATCAAAACATCCCATCACCCTCCCACCGCCCCCCACCCTCTCCTGTACTTGAACTAGTCGTCTCCTGGCCGTCCAAATGTGATATTCTGCTTAAAGAGAAACTAGTATTCAGGTCCTTCCGGTGCCGCAGGCGCCAATGCGTGCTGCCTCATTGGGTGCTTTTACGGTGGTGAGTGTTGTTGTGAGTGTGACTGGGGCGTTCCATTGTGTGTCATGTTGTGCGGGGCTTCTCCCCTTTCAGTCCTCACCCTCATTGCCCCCCGTTTGCGGTCGTTCCTCTTCCTCCATTGCTAGGATCATAGTCTCCCATTCCTGGGATATGGGGAATTTCCGTAGGCCCCGTGCCTCTTCCCTCCTAAGTATCATCCCCTCTGCCCTCCCCCATTTCAGTACCTCTGCCTGCCAGAGGAGTGTACCTGGTGGTCTATGTGACTTCCATCTCATTGTTATTGTCCTAATCGCCAGTAGCAGGGCCAGATCAAGCATTTTCAGTTGAGCCTTCTGTGTTTTGGCCTTCTGCGCAGTCCTAATAGGCAAGACAGTGCCTCTACCGGCACCGGGAGGTTCGTGACTGTTCTCAATGTCTGACATACTCCTGACCAGTACCCCCGGAGTCGTGGGCATGACCACAACATGTAAAGGAACCTGACTTCCTCCTCGCCGCAGCGCGGGCATGTATGGGGAGAGTTCGGGAACATTTTGTGTATCCGGTTGGGAGTCAGATAAGCTCTGTGCAGAACCATCCCTTGTATGAATCTGAATCGGACATTGCACGATACTCGCCTAGGGTGTTCTAGTATTGTGGTCCAGTCCTTGTCTGATAGGACCTGAGCCATGTCATGTGCCCAAGTTTGTTGAAGAGTGGTAAGTGGAACTGCAGCGTGCGCTCGAACTCCCGTGTACAGCCAGCGCACCAGATGCCCTCCCGAACCCATGGAATACAATAAGTGTACCAGTTGGTGTTGTGAAGGCTGTAACCGCTGAGGCGCCCATCTGTGTTGTATATAGCCTGTGACTGTGGCGTGCAGCAGGTACATTCTGGGGGGAGCGCCAGTGGCCTGCAAAAAGGCATCATGAGTCAGTAGATGGTCATCGCCGAATAAATCACCTACAACCTCCACACCCGATTCTTGCCAGGGGCGCAGCGCTCTAGTTGTAAGTCTGCCCTGTGGTGTCAGGATGCCCAGCAACGGAATATTGTCCGCGTATGCCTCCGTCGAGGCAGTGTATGCCAAGGCCTTTCGCCAGACTCTTAGAGCTGTACGCAGAAGCGGGTGGCACTCCGTAGGGATGCGGCTTCTTGGAAGTAACAGGGCATGTAGCTCTCCCCTTCCCAGTCTGTCAGGCGTGTATTCTATTTCGTGAAGGTTCCGCCCTGCCGTCCAATGGGAAAGCCACTGAAGTTGGCCAGCATAAAATAACCTCTCAAGTCCAGGGCACCCATCCCACCAATTCTAGTCCCCAGTTGTAGCTTGCGCAGCACTATTCAACGCCTTCCAGTCCCCCAGATCAGGGTGATCAGTAAAGAATTGAGAGTATCAAAGATAGATTGCGGCAGGAGCACTGGAAGGTTAACGAACAAATATAGTAGCCGGGGGAGCATTATCATTTTGGAGAGTGCTATTCTGCCCATGACCGATAGTGGTAGCGTCGTCCAAAACCCCACAGAGGCTGGAATGCTTGCTATGGCTTTCTTAATGTTCCCCTCGATCTGATCGTCCTGCTGCCTATAAACCTGTATGCCAAGATATTTGAATGTATCAGTGGCTGTTGGGATATTGTGGGCGCCAAACGTTATCACGCCTGGGTCCGGGGTATCTCGGAAGTAGAAACCATTTGATTTCACTGGATTTATAGTTAGGTCCGAGATGGCGGAGAATCTCTCAAAGATTCCATAGATGGGGTCATGATCCGCTTCTAGGTCTTGAAGGAACAGTAATATATCGCCCGCGTAAATGGACAGTAGGTGGTGGGTGCCGCCGCTCGGAATCCCCCTGTGTCCCATCTCAGTCCTTAAGGCGATGGCCAGAGGTTCCAGTGCTCGCACGAATAACAGCGGGGACAATGGGCATCCTTGTCTGGTGCCACGGTGGATTATGTACCGATCCGAAATATGGCGCCCTGTGCGCGCCCTTGCCGAGGGGGCGGTATAGAGCAGTCTAATCCACACCAGGAGCGAGGTCGGGAGGCCAAACCTCTCCAAGGTCGGGAACATAGACGACCAGGTTAGGGATTCAAAGGCCTGCCGCAGATCCAATGCTATGCAACCCGCCCTTGGGAGGTCCGGCGGAGCGGACGCCATGAGCGCGTGCAGCCTACGCGTGTTCATAGAGGTGTTCCTACCCGGGAGAAACCCACATTGGTCTCTGTGAATCAAAGCCGGGAGGTGCGACTGCAGTCGCAAAGCTATCACTTTACTAAGTATTTTATACTCCGTGGGGAGCATTGATAGTGGCCTGTAATTTGCCAGGTCCAGGCTGTCCCTCCCGGCCTTTAGCATTGAGACGACCAACGCCTGCATCGTGGATTCAGGCAGGTGGCCTTTTTCTAATGCCTCACGATACACCTTCTCTAAGATTAGTACTAGGATGTCCGAGTAAGTCACGTAGAACTCCGCTGGGAGTCCGTCCCTACCTGGCGTTTTTTTGCGGTTCAGAGATTTAATGGCTACTCGTATTTCCTGCTGGGTAATGGGGCCCTCCAGTACCCGTTTAGCAGCAGCATTCAGGACTGGGAATGGGAGGTCAGTCAGGAAAGCAGCAATTTGCTCTGGGTCAACTTCTGTGGGTAGGTCGTATAAGGTAGTCAGATGGTCCCGAAAGGCTCGGTTGATCTCAGTTTGCGTACCCACTATCTGACCATCCTGTGTCCGTATCCTGGTTATTACCGGGATGTCCGGGTGCTCCTGAACCAAGCGAGCCAGTAGTGCCCCCGACCTGTCCGCCTCCGCGTGCTGTCGGCGTAGGTATTCCCTGTGGTCAATGACGCGCAGCGTTTCAAGGGTATCGGCGTGGTCTATGTTCCCTAGTTGTAACTCCTCCCTTTTATTACGGTCTAGTCCCACCTCGCTTTCCAGTTTCTTTAATCTGTCCTCTATATCACGCAGTTTCCTATGGATTTCCTGTCGGGCTCCCACTAATTGGCCAATCGCTGCCCCACATATAACTACCTTCATTGCATCCCAAACCACCATATTCGTGGAGGCGGTGTCCCAATTCTCTGTGAAGTATCTATCTAAAGTTTCGGACAAGGAGGTCCGGAAGGGACCATCCTCCAACAGGAGCGGGTCCAAGCGCCAAGTAGGGACCGGGGTAGGGACCCTGCCCCACCGAATGTTAAGCGTCAGGGGCCTAGGATCCGAAAAGGTTTTTGCTAGGTATTCTGGGCTTTCGATCCTGGCAATCAGGGCTTCTGAGCATAAAAATCTATCAATCCTCGTGTGAAGTGCGTGTATGTGTGAGTAGTGGGAGTACTCTCTGCTCTCAGGGTGTATCGACCGCCAGGCATCTCTCAATCCCCATCCAGTCGCCCATGTACAGAACACGTCTGTCAGTCTGGAGACCCCTGCCACTTGCATGGGAGGGTGCGATCTGTCCTTGGCAATATCCAAGATCATATTCCAGTCTCCTCCTAATATCCAGGGGGTGTCTGACCAGTCCGCTAAAGCCAGACCTAATTTCTGCAGGAATTTGCCTTGATCAAAATTCGGAGCATATACGCATCCGAGCACTACAGGCATATTATCTAACGTTCTTCTCACTAAGATGTACCTTCCTTGGTCGTCCACCCTCCTTTCCACCTCTGAGAACGGTGTGCCATGTCTAATCCAAATGGTCGCCCCTCTGGAGAAGGCGGAGTACGTCGTGGTTAAAATTGTGCCCCTCCATTTCCTCCTCATCTTTATAGCTTCCGAGGCCGTGAGGTGTGATTCCTGAAGAAATGCAATCTGCGTGTGATGTCGCAGTAGAAAAGCGTGTATTGTGTGTCGCTTTTGAACCGCCCCCAGTCCCCTCACATTCCAGGTCGTGAATGTATACTTTCCCGCTGTGTCAGCCATAGTCATGTGGGTACTTGTTGTGTGTCCTCACCCGCCCGCCGGCATGGACCCTGTAGGAACGCCACCAGGAGACTACCCCCCTCCCACCCCAAAAACAAAAAGGAACCATAACGGCTCAGCTCAAAAACCAGGCTGTGCCCAACAATTGAACAGATCTTAAAAACATTGAATATGCAGTGCAATCGCCATCGGGGGGGGTGGCCGAGCACCATTGCAGTCTTTACTCTCAGCCCATCGGGCTCCGCCAGCTCTACAGCAACTGTTGTGGGGCAATATTACCAATGATCAGAGGGGAACCACAATCCCAAGTCGCCCGTGTGTTTCGTATATTTCAGGAGTGAGCTTGCCCAAACAAGTGTAGTGGCAGGGTGCATTCCCAGGTGTCAGTGACATTCACTCGTGCTACCTCTACCTCCCTCCTCAGAACCGTTCTCAGTAACAGTGTAGTATAGAATCAAAACATATAGGTAATACAATACAGTTTGTGCGCCATTCAGCCGCTTCCGGTCTGTGCCTCCTCCCCACAATTGTCCAGCACATCATCTGCCGTGTTGGGCGTTACAGTGGGAAACAGTAGTACACTGTGGTCCGAGTCTTGAGTGAACCGTACTGTCCTCAGAGTCCGTCAATATCTTCTGGGAGCCCTCTCTGAATGTGCCTGCCACCACCAAAGCGTCCAGTTGTTTCTCCTTTTGTTGTGTCTTTGACGGTCCACGTCCTCTGCCGCCTCGCCTCGATTTGGGAGGTCCTGCCCCGCGTCTGTCTTGGGTCCCAGTCAATTCTTCGGCCTCTGGGTCCTGCGAATGGCCCTGGCTCCCGTCTACTCCCATCACCTCCAACCATTCCTCGGCATCTACCGGGCTCTCAAAGAAGTGCGTTTTCCTGTCGTGTATGACTTTTAAGCGGGCCGGGAACAGCAGAGCATATTTGAGGTTGGCCTTTTGTAGCTTCTTTTTCACCTCTAAGTAGGAGGAGCGTTGTTTTTGAACCATGTTGGTTTAGTCCGGGTAGAGAGAAATTTTGTGATTTTCATACCGGATGAGGGATTTCTCCCGGGCCTTTTGTAACAGTACATCCCTGTCCCGGTAGTTCAAAATTCGCACTATCAACGGACGGGGGGTCGTCCAGGGTCAGGCCTGCCCGTCGGGATCCTGTGCGCTCCCTCCTCGCAGAAGTGTGGTGATAGTCCCTCCTCCGCCACATGATCTCGGAACCATTGTTCCATAAAGTCCGCGGCCTGGGACCCCTCACATCTCTCCGGAAGGCCTATAACGCCAATGTTGTTCCGGCGGTTACGGCCTTCGGCGTCCTCCACCCGGTCCACAAGAGATGCTACCTGCGTTTGGAGTCGTTGAATGGAGACCGTGTATTCCGCCACAACAGGTTTGATCTCGCCGAGGGAGAGGCCTTGTTCCTTTACTTTATCCGCTAATTTACCGTGGTCCGCCTTCAGCAGGGATAAGTTGGTCGCCAGGGTGCCCATCTGTACCTCTAGGATCGCCCTGGAGTCCCTGATCTACTTCAGGATTATATCCAATTTGTCCATCGGCAGCCCCTCCTCCTGGCGCTCCGTCACGGACTGCTGAGATGCCCCGTCATCGGTGGCCGGCGTCATTGTGATGGCTGTCGTCGGTCCCCCAGAGCTTTCCGCCGTCTTCACCCCCTTTCGGACCATTGGTGCGGTGTGTCTGGACCCCAGCAAGTGTCTCGTGGTGCACACAGCGGCCGGTCTCAGGGGTCGACCCCCCCCCGGCGGCACCGCGCTAACGAGAGATCAGGGAGGGCCACGCGGTCTGATCGTCCTCAGAATGGGGGGGTGCCGTAGCGGGTCCGCCGGCCTCTCGCCCTCTCCCGTGGGTCGCCGCAAGGTCGCGCGGCCGTCACTCTCCATGCCCAGTGTGTCCCTCGGGGATATGAGCAGGGAGGGATGTGGAATCTCCCCCAATTGTCTCCACTGTCCGAGTGCAGAAATGCCTGAGTTCTCCAGCTGCGTCTCCGCCCGTGGGGGGGGTCTCGTGGGCCGTCTCTGACGCAGCCCCACACCCCAGGTGAATCCAGGCCCCCCGGGGTCCACAGAAGTCTCTAGCGCTCCGCTCACCACCAGGGCGCGGCTCCTGTCCCTCGGAGCCGGAGAGCCCCAGGTAGTCCCTCGGTGTAGGTTCGGCCAAGGACAGTCTCGGGCCGAGGAGGGGGGGCGCGAACCGAGGGAGAAAGTCTCTCCACTCCCAGGGCTGGTCTTGCGGCACTATGCAGCCGCCGCTATCAGCTTTGCAGGATGCCGAGCCCCAGTGCCTCCACGCTGGCGCTGCTCTCCGTGTGTCCCGCACCACTCCTTCTCTCCGCACTCTCCCACTTGTCACTGGGGACCCTCCGGTGGGCTCCGATCACGCCCCAGGGCCTCCAGCGCCGTCCAGGCAAATTTGAGTCCGGACCTCTGAGCACTTCCGGCAATCTCGGCCGTAGGCCGATCGGCCTCGCTCCTCACTGTGGGTCCCGGCTCCCAGCGCCCCTCCTCCACCATAGGCCGCACCGCTCCGTACCCGGTGGTGCGGGCCGTTTGTCAGCTCGCCCGTCGTCAGCAGAAGCGGTAGGGCGTAGGAACACACCTCCGGTCCGTTATTTCATCGCCTCAGGGGTCTCCGAGGCAATCTCAGCAGGATTTTGCCCCGATCAGCGCCAGAGCTCTAGCGGCGCACGTCCGTGCTCATGGCCTGCAAGCCACGCCCCCCCTAGAGGACCATGTTAATGTGTGATTATTAGAAATGTAGTACTAGGCCGAGAATGTTGCAACATGTAGTAGCGTGCTCATATTATTTGGAGACTAATGTAGTGCTTTATCCGAGAATATGCCTTAAGTAATGCAGGAATTATTGCTTTGTGTTTAAAATGTTGCATTAGGAATAAACGTGCCATATTAGAAGTTGCACGTGTAGGTTGCTTATTAATGAAAACATGTGATGCTCTAACATGAGAAGGAAAATGCCTTAGAAATATAATGAAATGTAATGCTTTGGAATGATTAATGTAATGCTTATGCTGTAGTTTTAGAAATGCATTTAAACGTGTAAAGGCCTGAGACATGAAAAAGCCAGCAGAGGCCTAACTGTATTTTATTACCTTAGCTAACAATGTAGACCTGAAATGTGTATTTTTCCTTGGGAAAAGGCTTCTGTTCGCAGTTGAATTTCAGATTATAACTTGGAGTGTATGAAAGGTTGTTTCTCATTCATTTCTGTTGCAGGTGCAAGGATACGAAGCTTGTTAGGTAGAAAAATCCATTGTTTAGGAGTTAGGTTGGTAGGAGTGAGAACGAAGGGAGTGGATCGGAATGCAGAAATGCGACATTTGGCGAAGAAGGTGCCTGGGACCCAAGGATACAGCAATGTTTTTTGGATGAAATAGAAGGTTTGCTGGAAAAACCCAGGATGAAGCACCTACCCAGGGGTGTGTGTTCAGGTCGTGTTTACTGTCTTTGGGATTTTGTATTAGGGACAGCACCCCGAGGGTGGAGAGCAGACTTCAGAGCAGATCTCGAGGCGGAATGTAGATTTGGAGCAGATTTGGGGAAAACCAAGCAGGAGAGGGTTGTAGGAAGGAGCATCTGTAGCTTAGGCTACTTACCTATCGAAAGTGAGTGTACTTTTTAGGAAGTCTTTTCTGCTGACAGCTTTTCCTCTTGCCTGGGAGGGATGCTAAGTAGGGATGTCACCTTAGAGTTAGTGTAGGGACAGACTAACCTTTTCTTTTTTTTGGTTAAATGCAGTCGAGACTTCAAGCAGGAACTGTAATCGTGTGTCTAATGCTTCTTGAGCTTACGCTGATTTTTATCTTGAGTCGTCTGAGACTCTTGCGGAGGATCATGTTTGTATTAGCGCTGGTTTAATTTCTGAACCTCTTACTGAGGTGCTTGTATGTCTAGTTATTTTTGGCTTTATAATAAATCTTTTAAATTTCATTTCGTAGTCAGTTGTCCTTTCGGAATCGGATTGATTCTTTCATTTGAAAATTGTCATAAGTATGAAATTAGTGATCTTCCCTTTACACTTCTTAGCAGACAAAAAGATTCAGTCAACCGCGGATTCTAAACATTGGTAAGATAAAATCTAGTGAAGAATCCCAGGCGTACCAGCTCCATGCTGCTGGTTTCATTATGTGATCTCCCTTCAAGGCTGCTTGAATGTAACTTGCCAGTCCCCCACAGTGTCAGAAGGAATGGCTTATTTTGTTGCTGGAACCGAATAGGTGATGTAGCCATCTCTGTTCAGTTTCTTGAAGTAAGATAATATGAAATGACGTCAGAGTTTCACTGTTGGCGAGTTTGTCTGACAGACCATTAATGTTCAATGAACAGATCCTAAAATTGCCTGCTGGACCATGGGTGCAATACCCAGTGGAGGAGACGTCTTTCCTCTGGGCCTTGCAGTGCTGGACAAGGGGCGAACCTAGACGTAAACTTCGGAGGTGTAGACACTTCAAACCCAGGTGGCAGAGACAGATTCAATGTCTGACTTAAAATTACTTGTAGGGTATTCCTTCTCTGTTGTGGTCAATGGAGACAAATATGTGGTGAACTGTGCATTTTAAAGCACATTGGCCTGTAACACTGGTCTCAGCATAACAGCACTTAACAACTGTCCCAGAGGTTTAGGGCTCTACGTCAACGAACTTTAGCAGAACAAATTGTTAATATATTTTTATATACTATGGGACTGTAATAGTAGTAGTGTGGCATATATGGTTCTAGTTGACAGTGGCAAATGATGCCCTATTAAACACACCGGGGCAAAGACACTGGCATCAGCCAAGTAGGTCTTCATTTACAATATATTTCGACTTCCCCCTTTTCCCAAGATGTTTTGTAAACTTGCAGGAAATGGAGCAGTTTAAGCACCCTTCTCAAGTTATTGCTCCATGAAATGTGATGAATGAAAATAATACCCTAACAGGACATCCTGGCGCTAAGTAATTTCCAAAGCAGAGGTGCAGACGGTACTAATGTTGGGTAAGGTCAGTTTTAAATGTTTTTCCATAAGATTGAAGTTCTATCATAGCTTAAGAGAGAGAGATTTCCAGTCCTGCACAAGTAAAAAGGAGAAGTATTTGCCTCCAATATGTGCCATTATAATTTTAGGACAGACAGGAGCATAGTTTCTCCTGAGTATAGGATTTTGGAATGAACTTAAGGGGTAATATGGTGCAGAAGAAAGAGAGCACCTTTTATATAGTACGCAATGACCAATGGGTCATGCTTTGCAGGTGGATCATTTGGCAATGGGAAACCAAGAGACCGCAGAAAGGTGAGAAGAAATGGCATAGCGATGGGGCAGTCTTAGATTAGGAGCCTAGCACTTGTCTGAATGGTTTGAAGGATACCAAACGCAAAAGGCTGGAATCCCAAGATATAGAACATTTGCATTATTAGTTGTTAGAAGATAACTGACTGTATAACAGCCTTACAGTAGTGAAAGGAAAGAAAAGGGGTAATTTTATGTTCCTTATGGATGTAATAAAATCAAGTAGTTGAAACGCCGTTAATCTATTCAGATGGACAAGGAAGATGATGGAGAATGAATCCAAGATTTGTTTGCGGACACAACCAGGATGGGTAATTGGCCCAGTTCCCTCAGTCACTAAACAGAACTTCACATGGTATGAGGTCCCTTAAAGATAAGGACCTCAAATTTGTTTCTGTAATGTTTTAATGTACGTGTCTTCATCCAGAAAACAACTGCTAGCATGTAATTCATAACATTTTCTTGGACAGACAAGATTGTCACTTAGGCAAAAGAGTAAAGCCACACCAGGGAAATTCCTTGAATTCCAGGTTGTTTCAGTTGATTCATAAGCCCTGACTGGGAAAGAGTTTCAATGTGGCACTTAGACTTAGCAATATTAAGCTGCTCTACCTCCTTGATCAAGAATCAGGCACAGATCATCGGACATAGCAAGAAATGCAGCTTCTAACTCATAGAGAGGTCAGAATCCAACTGGTTGATGAGTAAATTACTTTCGATTAAGGAGATTTTGTGGTAGGCTTCTTTTACAAGGATTTTCGAGAAAAGGGCAACAAAGAAATATGTCAGAGAATGCTGTGACAATTTGAGCCTGCTGTAGGATTATTTGAGCCGAGGAACAACCACAGATTTTTCAGTTTTTCACATTGGTAGGAACCAATCACGACACAGGAGAGATATTCCAAAGCAAGGCCAGGACAGAAGCTATGATGTCAAGATTGGTTGTGGGGACATGAGCAGGAAAGGGTCCCACTGTGATCTAGATTTAATGGAAATGTCAAAAAGAGTTACAGACTACACAAAGATCAAGTTGAAATGCCACATACACATCAAGGAAAGATCAAGATCACAACCCGTTGCAGAGGATAACACACATTTCTCAAAACAATTGCATTTTTTTATTTTTTTACTTGGAAAACAAAGAGAGAAGGTAGTGCAAACGTTGTCAGAAGAGTTAATGGACATAGCAGCCCACGCATGTTCAAAGACATTTTTAATCCCTCCTATAGCCTATTACTTTTTGCTGGTTCTGCCCACTTACATCCACCCCCCATGCTCTACTTTTCAGCACATCTCTTGCCCATCTTCTTATCTTCTCTTGTCCCTCTTACATTATCCTCACTCCTGCATGCTCTCTTCACCTCTCATCTCTCCTGCAGTCTTTTATCTTTTATCTTCAATTCTGCCACTCTTACATAAGTCTTTCTTCTTCATGCTTTACTCTTTACCTCTCAATCTTCCAGCCGGACTCTTCTCTTCTCTTACTGGCCCTTCCTCTCTTACATCCACATCTCCCTTTTCAGCACCAATACTTTACCTCTCAATTCTCCACCCAACTTTTATCTTCTCTGCTGATTCTGCCCTCCTAAATACACCCATCCCTCTTCCCTCTTCCCTTTCCCCTTTTATCTTTTCTCACTAGTTGTGCCCCAATTTGATACACCTCTCTCCTTCCCTCTTTCCGCTTACCTCATCTTGCAAGTTCTGCCCCTCTTCGGCTTCTAACTCCCTGATCGATTCCTTATCTCACACGAGGCCTTTAACTTTCTGTTGCTGGTTCTGCCCATCTAACATCCACCTATCCCCTCCTGCCTCCATATCCAAACCTCTTACCATCTTTTACACATTCTGCTCTCTTCCATCCATCTCTCACAATTGCTTCTCTATCCACGCTAGTTATGTTCTCTTTTTGTTCTGTCTTTCTTATTTTCATATCTGTTATCCATACACTACCCTTCACTTCTCATCTCTTCAAGCCTGATAACCTCTTTCACTTGTTCCAAGCCATTTACATCAAACTTGCCACTCCCATCCTTCTGAAGCACATTATCTTTTTTCATTGATTCTGCCCCTCTTACATACACCTCGGCCCCTACCCTGCTCTGCTCTTCTTATCTCTCCCCAGCCTCTTACCTTATCTTGTGCATTCTACCCCTCTGACATCCAACTTCGCCTCTCTCCCAGCTTCGTCCTTTCTCTTACTTGTTCTGTCCCTCTGATATCCACCTCTCTCCTCCAATCTTTACATTAATCTCATCTCTCCGCCTCTTACCATTCTTACTGATTGAGCCCCTCTTACATCCACCTGTCATTATTCCCTCTCTCTCCTCTCTACTTAAGATCCCCTGTCTCTCTGACATCTACAACTCCATCTCCCACCCATGTAATACCCTTCACTTCTTATCTCTCCCTCCAACCACTTAATTTTTGTTGTCAGTGTGCCCCCTTTACACCCACCACTACCCTTTTACCATTCAACCTCTTACTTTGTCTGTTTCTACTTCTCTTACATCCACGTCTCCCTTCCATGCACTACACTTCACCTTATCCTCCCCCTGCCTCTTGCCCACCTCTCTCCTCTCTGCTGTACACTTCACCTCTAATCTTTCACCAGGATCTAACTTTCTTTTGCCGGTTCTACCCTTTCTAACCTCTACCTCTCCCCTGCCTCTCTCCCCATCCTCTTACCTGCTCTTGGCAGTCCTGTCCTCTTACATCTACCTCTTACAATTCCCTCTCCCTAAAACTTAAGCTCTCCTGATGATTCTGTCTTACTTATATCTACTTCTCCAATTCATGCCATACTTTTCACCTTTTATCTTTCCCTTCAGCCTCAACATTGTTCGCTGGTTCTGCACCCTTTATATCCACCTATTCCCTCTATGTTCTACTCTTTATATTTCATACCCCCTTACTCTAACCTCCTCTTGCTCGTTCTGTCCCTCTACCATACACCTCTTCCCTCCATATGTTACTCTTCAGATTTTATCTCTCGCCTGCCTCTACCTTCCTCTCATGGGTCTGACCCATTAACATTCACTTCTCCCCTCAATGTGCTGCTCTTCATCATGTTTCTCCCCAGTCCCTTAGCTCACTTCACATCTTCTCCTCCTTTACATCCAGCTCTCCCCTTCTACCCTCCATCTGTCCCTAATTTTCATACATTTTGAGCAGATTCTGACCCTTTGCATCTCTCTGATTTGGATGCTATGCCTTCATATCATCCCTCTCCCAGTGTTGTGACTTCCACTAGTGCAGCAGGTGCAATCAGAGGGGCAACTTGAGCCAAATTTCGAGGGGGGAGGCTACTAAAAAGGTCAGGGGGGCTAATCCTTCCAACAATAGACAGAGTGGAGATGAAGGGGTGAGAAAACAACAAACCTTGTTAACAAGTAAATGGTCTTTTAAAGACCTGTGAAGTACTCGGTTGCAGCTGCGATAAGCTCAAAAACTGTCTGCATGTGTATCATGGAAGCTGTCTCAGCCCGGACTGACACACACAACGGGGGGGGGGGCTGAAACCCTTTGAGCCCTATGGGCGTTGCGCGCCTTGGTGCAATAGACCAGGGTCTACAGCCCTAAGAAGCAAACTAAACCCTAATAACGGTTGTATTTTACAACTCCAATAGCAGGCTCCAATTCCCTTTCTTGCACCATAGCCCATTTTATCCTTGTTAAACTCCTGGTATCTCCCAGTCACACTGATTCTCCCCGTTACATCGATGCCTCCTCATCCCTCACCTTCTTTTCCTACAGTAATTTACTAATTCTTGCTGATTCCGACCCTCTTTCCTTCCTTCCCCACTCTCACCTATAAGCTCTCGCCCCTCTCACATTCTACAATTTGTCTTACTTCTTTTATATTCAGATCTCCCGCCATGCTGTGCTCTTCTCGCTATCCATCATCTTAGGTGAATAGTGATCATTATGCTGCAACATCATTCTTTGTTTTGTGTGAGAGCCCTGCAGGATACCCTGCTCATCACTCATTCAGGGACAGGGCGCACTTCAAACTTAATGACAGTTTGAGTACCCATCCAATCACTGTTGACATGCAGATACAGCAATTAGGCCCAAAGAGAGAGGCCAGAAGGAAACGCTACTGAAAGATGCTCAACCAATTGAACCACCAGCCAGAAGCCCAAACCAGTTCAAAGCACCTGGCTGGCTTTTAACACTGGCGTCTTTGAAAAGGTGGGCTATGGTTGTGAGTAGGGAAGGAGCCCTGGCCAGCTGTCCACACTGCCCGTGCTTAGAGCTGGCCCTGCATACACGCACAGGGACGGCAGGAAGATGTTGTACCACACTATTTGCCCTTCTGTCTTTCACAAGATGTGTAGAGAAGTGATCATGCACTGCTGTGATGTCACAGCAGCGTAAAAAGAGATGCCAACTCAATTTGGATGTACCCTGCTATGAATTAAAAACCCTGTGCAAATGGCTCACACTTCTCTCCCTTCATGCCAACTGTATACTTGCCGAGGATGTGCTGCACATTAAGGTCTTATTTCCAAACCTTCAAATCGTCGTCACTTATGGGTGATGACCTAGTATAAATAAGTCGTGACCCGCGCGAAAAAGAGCTGCTGAAACCTTACAGCGTAGTCATTTACATTCTGGACTGCTCGTCATCTATAGGGCAGGCCGAGTCTGATTTATTCAAGCCACAACTCACCTCTGAGGCCCAGTCCATAGTTGTTTGTGTTCCATTGGAAGAGCTACAAATGATGCAGTGGAAAGCTGTCCAGAGGAACTATCTGTAGATTAGAGATTTAGGGTCAAGCATTTTCATCCATCACTTTTTAATTTTCTCACCAGCTATGTTTAGGCCTGGCCCTTGTCCCAAATAGGACGAACAGGCATGACAATAATATTAATAATGAGTTTTAAATATGAAAACATCTTATATATTAGTTAAATAGTGTATGCACTTGAAGACAGTTTGCCACTGTAACAGCACTTGGAGGAGCAGCTAAGAACTGGAAGTGTATATTCTTTGCAACTTTGAGCAAAATGTCACAAATTAGATCTTTCAGTTTTTCACATCTCACTGAGCAAATACATGTTATACTGCACTATCCATTAACACAACTGTCGTTTATGGCAGATTGATTGAAGTGCTGGAAAGCTTTGCATGCATGTGTGTTATATTTCTTGTCACTACACTATGGTGGTATTGTTACTTTAACCTCTGTAAAAAACGATAAATAACCAGTCTATGCATACAACTCAAAGCATATTTTCTTTGTTTATTTTTGAGTTTAGTAAGCAGACATGTTCTCTTCTAGCTACTTCAGAAGGGTTGGGTTGCCCTACAGGACAATAGGGCTGTAGTAAGGCTTATAGGACCAATGTCGGCATTTGTTAAGTTAGCATGAGCTTCGCTGCCATGAGTCTGCCTTTGCGCACAGCACTGCATGCATATTTATTTTATTTTTATTTTATTTTAATTTCTTATATAGCGCTGGAATCAATCCCGTAAGGGTATCTCCGCGCTTCGCCAGCCATAGGATCATCAGGTAATGTGACACAGGAGTTAAGAGGACAGGAATGCTTCTTGATAAAGAAGGGTCTTTAATGTCTTTCTAAAAGACAGGTGATTGGTGGTCATTCTTACATCGATGGGGAGCTTGTTCCATAAGGCAGGTCCAACCGAGGAGAAAGCACGGTCTCCTTGTCTGGATTTCTTTGTAGCAGGGGGTTTGAGGAGGGCTTGATTGCTTGAACGGAGAGACCTGCTAGGCTGATACAGCTCAAGAGATTGTGACAGGTATTTAGGGCTTGCTCCGTATAGGCACTTGTGGACCGTACAGCATATCTTAAAGTTGATGCGCTGCCGTATGGGGAGCCAATGTAGCTCTTCCAGCAAGGGCCTAGAGGGAGTCCTGGCCGGTACACTCATGACCAATCTTGCCGCTGTATTCTGGACTACCTGCAAACGACCTACTGCATCTGCATTTGCTAATGTCAGCAGGCCGTTGCAGTAGTCCAGGCGGCTGGTGACCAAGGCCTGTACAAGTGTCTTCCTATAGGTGGCAGGGAGATACGGGAAGACACGTCTGAGAAGGCCGATGGTGTGGAAACACAGCCCTGCGATATAATTGGTGTGTTCCTTTAAGGTCAGTTTTTGGTCCAACTTCACCCCTAGATTCTTAACATGAGGTTTGGATGTGGGTACTGGGCCCAAATCTAATGGCCACCAGTCTGGGGACCAGAGGAGAATAACCTCTGTTTTTCCCACATTGCATTGGAGGCAATTCACAGCCATCCAATGTGACACTGCCCTCATACCCTCAGCAAAGTTCTCCTTGACTTTAGGGCCAAGGGAGCTGAAAGGGTAGAGGAGCTGGGTGTCATCAGCGTAGGAGACCGGTATGAACCCATACTTCCGCACAATCTCAGCAAGGGGGGCCACATATACATTAAATAATGTAGGGCTGAGGCATGAGCCCTGTGGCACCCCCTTCGTGAGCACCCTTGAGATGGAACGAAAGGGGCCCAAGCTGATAGATTGTGATCTCCCGGAGAGAAAGCTCTCCAACCATGATAAAGCTAAGCCTCCAATTCCTACTCCCTGCAAACGGCTGAGAAGGATATTATGGGACACGGTATCAAAGGCTGCGGACAGGTCCAGCAGCAATAGGATCATGGAACCGCCTCTATCCTGTGACATTTTGATCTTATCTGTCACAGAGAGAAGGGCTGATTCAGTGCTGTGGTTGGGCCTGAACCCAGATTGAGAATGGTCCAGGCCCCCTGTCGCCTCGATAAAGCTGGAGATGATGGTATTAACGGGTTTCTCTGCCAGTTTGCTGATGAAAGGGAGGAGAGAAATTGGGCGAAGGTTGGAGAGTTCTGACCAGGGCAAGGTGGAATTTTTGCGTATAGGGTTCACTACCGCTTCCTTCCAGGATTGTGGGAGTTGTCCCTCGGCAAAGGAGAGGTTCAGCAATTTCTGAATGGAGGGTCCTAATATCTCGCTCAGAGGGGAGATTAATTTAGCAGGTATCAGGTCAGTAGGAGAGCCGGTCTTCATTTGATTGATAAGTGCAGTCAGATCTTTGATGGTTATATCAGGGATTACATGAAGGGTTTTCCCAGAAGTCACCATTGGGGAGATTTCAGGGACCTCGACATCCAAGGGACCTAAGACTGAGATAATTTTCTTGTATATCCCTTCTATTTTATCCTCGAAGAACTTAGATATTTCATTACAAAGATCTTGAGTGAAAGTATCTGGGCTCTCACACATCACAGGATTAGTGAAGGTCTGTATGATTTTAAATAGTTCCCTTGTAGAGTTGCCCGCCTCTGCAATTTGGGAGGTGAGGCTTATTTTCCTTGCTTTTTTTATATTTTTATAGTAAGTGGTCATAGCCTCCACGTATCGATTCTTATCTTCCCCATTGCCTGTCCGCCTCCAAAATTTCTCCAACTTTCTACATCCCTACTTTTCTATTTTAAGGGCCTCAGTGTACCATGCTTCCCTTTTAGCTATGGTAGATTTTTTTACATTTTTCTGGGGAGCCAGGATGTCAATGGCTACCGTCAGTGTGGAGTTGAACTTTGAGAGAGCAGTCTCAATGTTATCTGAGTTTGAGAGTATTGGCTGTTTCCAGGTTTGTGTGAACCTGGCAGGGGTGACTTTATGCCATGGTCTGCGTTTAGTGGACTGCGTGGCGGGGTGATTTGCGGGATTAGGTAAATGTAGCAAGGAGAAATCTACCATTTTATGATCAGACCAATAAATGTGTTTAGGGGGGTGACAGTGAACATTGGGATGGGTGGTAAAAATCAAATCCAGGGTGTGACCACCTGAGTGAGTGGGTCCACTATTTCGGAGATGCAGACCTAGAAGAGCAAGATCTGTCAAAAATACATTCGTATCAAGGTGATCAGCAATATCGGTGTGAAAATTAAAATCTCCAAGTAAAATAAAATTTCCGTTAACTTTCATGTAGGGGGCTAACAGTTCAGTAAGGGCAAGGGAGAACCCAGCGTTGGGTCCAGGCGGGCGATAGGCTAATGCTCCTTTCCAGTGTACCTTAGGGCTGATTTTTAGATGAAAGATCATTACTTCCATGGTAGGTAGCATTACTTGTTCTAAAATTCTAATATTCAATGCATCTCTATATATTATGGCAGTCCCGCCTCCTACCCTCTCAGGGCGGTCTTGACGAAGGATTTTATATCCCATAGGTATCCCTAAGGTGATAGTGGGGATAGTATGGGGTTTCAGCCATGTTTCAGTCAAGAAACATATCTCAGGCTGAATGCTATGAATAGTATCCCATAATTGCATATGATGTTTAGGGAGTGACCTAACATTTAACTTTTCCAGCCTCCCTGGGTGTCTATACTGTCTCTGGGGTGTCCAACAATGATGTTGGAGTGAGTAGCTTGGAATCCGCACTTAATGCAGGAAAAAGGACCCTCGGGACATATTGGCGTTCTATTAGTGCAACTATGTTTCCCCTGGGGTTGTAGCGCCAGAAGAGCATGAGGTAAATACCTGATACAAGGGGCAGTCATAGAGCAGTCCATAGTAACAAGGGGCAGAGTGGTTGGCCCCTGGCCCCGTCCAGTCGCGGACGGGCGCAGACGGGCCACTCTTTGGCTAGTCTTCGGCGTTGTCTTCGGCTCTCCTGCGCGCGATCGCTGCGCGCTCAGGAGGGGGCGAGGGCTAAATAGCCCCGTCAGCCCTGGCCGCTAGAGCGCTAACCGCTCAGCGAGACCGGAAGTGGTGTCCTCCCTCCCCGGAACACAATCACGGGGAAGCGAGCGCTCAGGAAGCTAATGCCTCAGGTGAAATTTCGGCGTGTGTGTGCGAGTGTGTGCACTTTTAAATTTCTAGTGTCACAGATGTGCAAATTCTAAAACAATCTTCATGATTTCAGCAAATTAAAATTCTCATTGATTCGCAACACGCAAAAGCTGGTAACACAGGCTGATCGTCCCAAGCAGGCCAGCGGGTCCGGGAAACACTGCCACTGTCCCCCTACCCCCATATATTGTGCAAGACTCTTTTCGTGCTTCTTTCACATGAGAACTGTCTACCTCGCAAGTTTTTTGCTATGCTCTGAGGTTTAGTCTGCACACGATGTTCAAGGTTAAACAACATGCTACACACAGCTGCAATTCTGGAAATCGTGTACTTTAACATTGCACCTGCAACCTGTTTTTGACACACTTGGAGACACCTTTCCAGCAAGAAGAGTTGTGCTTATCCTGCGATGTGAACATTGCATCTAGGCCTTGAGGTATGGGGTCTGCTGCTGACAAAGCCCAGAGATCTTCCTTTTTATAATAACCTATCTCTTATCACGGGGAGGGTGGTCAGGTCATGTCCTTTTCCACTGTTTTATAACATGTTATCCCCATTTGTATTTTATGGTATTGTAAGAATGCTGACTATATTGTGTTTATGCATTTTGCTGCTAGTATTGGCTTGTGTACTACACCATAGAGCGCGTTAGTTGAAATAAACATTTTAAACTATACAGCGTCTCTGATTACTCACATTGTGGACAGGTATGAGTGTGTAAGCGAAAGAGTGTCTGGTTACCGCGAGTCCCCAGGATAGAGTGCGTGTCCTGGGTTGTTTAATCATTGGTAGCTCTGCTGCAGACGGAGAATGAATGACACTATAGCTAGTAGGTTTGGGAGTTTGGGTACGGATGTGGTAGTTTGGTACACCACCTATTCACTAAGGTCCTGTTTTCTTGTGCATAGTTCTGTATATGTGCAGAATCCCTACAACAGGGCAGTGCCTGAAGGGCTTGTCCAACTGGTCAGGGTATGACTTTTTTTGACTGTTTCATGTTATGGTCTTGTGGGCCAGTTTTTAGTCTTGAATTCTCTGACATTACCACAAACATTGTTTGCAGCAACCACAAACGCATGTAGTCTCTCATACCTTGCAAAGCACCTATACAGCTTGTCTTCACAAGTTTAAAACTGTCCTGATTTGCAACTGTAGATCACTTTTTAAGCTCTCTGACTCAATAATGACTCACTAATGGGGGACCATTTTTAGGTCGGGCATTCGAGACCTCTTGTATATACTTTAGTATATACTCATATGTGTATGTACTTTCTGGGCTCTGGAGAGCAGCCCTAGGACTTGTCTGCTTCCGCTTAGGGACTTTTTTTCTGTTCAACTGCCTCTATTTAACTATTTTGATAGAAAACGACCAACAGAGGTCAGTAAAATACCAGAATTGCTTTCTGCTGAACGACTTTCTTTTTTATTTTTCTGGCAACTGCCTCTATTTAACTTTCTTGCTAGAAAACGACCAGCAGAGGTCCGTAAAATACCAGACTCACTTTAGCGTTCTCTAGATTACAGTCCATATAAAGTGTCTTCCTCTAGCACTAGTAGACAATATTTTTTTCAAATCTTGTATTTTCATTGATATGACCACCGAAGGCCCTTATTTGATATTAAAAACACAGCTTTGGACTGTACCATTTCCCGCTGAAAGGCAATATTTGTGTCCATGTGTTCCCATACCTGGCATGTCAAGCAGGTTGGTGCTTACTTTCCCTCCATGTTAAAGAACAGTAGATGTTTTAGCACCCAGGCTAATTTGCTGCATAGCTAAATACATATAAGGTCCCAAAGGTGAGACCGATTGCATTGCAAATGCTTGTTTATTTGGTCAGTTTGATCAGTTTTCTGGTCCAGATGACCCTGCACTTAAGACAGCAGTCGCAATAGCATACTGTCCACTTTGTCAGCACAGTAGGTAATGATATTTGTAATGAAGGTAATCATAACTTCTAACTTTAAGTTCACAAGCCTGCAGACCATTTTTATATAAAATATTTAAGAATCTTGGGGCCATATGTAGGTAATTTGTGTTTTGCGATTCTCAAATTGCGATTTTTAGGGAATCGTAATTAGAGAATTGCAAAACACAATATAGGTAGGATTAGCAACATTTTTTGCGAATCCCACTTATTCCTTATTTGCGAATCGCAAATTGAGATTCGCAAATAAGGAATACCTTCTCATTCATTCCTATGGGCTAGAAGGCAAACTTTGCAATTTCTTATTTTGCATGTGGGATTTTGTGTGCTTCATTGCGAATTTCAGGATTTGCGAGCGCAATTAGGCTTCCTACATATGGCCCTTTATCTCTTAATGTGTAAAGGCACATAATATCTTTAAAAAATTGTTTTTTGAGTAATGAAGTTAATGAGTAATGCTAGAAAAATTCTTATAAGTGAAAGGTAAGTGATGCATTTAACGATCTCTCAGAAGAATTGGTGAAGATAAAAACGAAGTGAATTTTAAAGCCAAGCGACCGTTACAGAGAAATATAATAAAACCCCAAAAAACAAAGGTAAATCTTGGAACAATCTAGTGACTGCGTCAAGTAAAGGATTGGTCACTTAGACCAGACAGCCCCAAGTCTGCCAACTCAGCAAAAGTCCTGGCTAGCCTCTGCTTCCCCAGCTTCCATCATTTATTTCCTTCCTGCCAGATGTACTTTTGCCGGTATGGAAGCAGTACATTTGTTATTTCTAGTGCAGCGCAGACTGTCATGTTTTTGCAGCCTGCTTGGCATTTCTTTGTCTTTTTCAGATACAAACCATCTAAGTGGTGATTTTTTTCTGAAAAAGTGGCCTGACATGCAGGTTTTCTACATATGCATAAGGCCCGTGTGAGTTATTTTTTTTATAACATTTTTTGCGTACCATAATAAGTCAGGGAAAAGCAATACAAAACTCTTGTGCTTACGTAGTGCATCCCAATCATTGAGAGTGTACAATTGGGGAAAAAAGTATAATATTACTTGACTTGGAGCAGTGGGGCCTTTAGGTTTCAACCAGGGTTCACTTACTCACCCTATATAAATGACAATGGCAGGCCGAGCCTATTGTCATAGCATCGGGGCAGCTCCTAACCTCACTTCCCCGGGGACTTCATGCCTGAAGCATGCACAGTTCCTCGTCATGATTGTATGCCAACCAAGGGCCACAGATTCCCATATTTTAGGGGGCATCTTCTGGCTCTATACACCTCCCTCTCAATCAGGGAACAGTGACTCATTCCCTTCTTCCGTAATTTGAGGTTTGGGGTCTCATTAGAGCCCCATAATCAGGCAAAATTAAGTTTGGCCACTAGACATCGTACCCCTTTTAACATTTGGCTGTATCATGAACTGCCTTCGTCTTCGATCAGACCCAGGAGGGCCATTTGTGGCCAGATGGTGTAGCCTCCCAGTCACTACCGCCAGAGTGCACTCTATACAGATCCATACTTGTCCAAAAAGATTCCTGGGCACGTACTGTTCTTTGGTACCGTGGCTCTTTTACACTCCACAATACCAACCTACTTCTCTTTGGCAGGATACTCAATACCATTGCACACATTTCACAAAGATTTTCTTTATACAAGCCTGACCAATACATGGAAAAGTTTCAACTTTGTGGTGATTCACAAAGGGAGAAATAGTCAAGTGACTAATGCAGAGGTGCCATCACATGAGCCGAACTTACAGATAGTATGTACACTTATTAGTGTCACCTGAATATTTACATGGAGGTATCTCCAGTAGTGTGTCAGCAGAATGGCCAAATAAATGTAATGCAAAATGTGTGGGTAATTGAGGACTTTTGCAAATGCATTGATATCCCACTCACCTTCCTACACATGTAGCTTGTACACGTTTGATAAAGCAGTATATAGTGCAGAAACTGCAGAAAAGTCTATGAACACCCTCATGAATACAGGTGACTTGTAAGAAGAAAATACATTTAATAAGAAAATATCTGTAAGAAGAAAATACATTTAATAAGAAAATATCTTTAATAAAAGAAAAAAGGAAATAAAAAGATATAGAAATTTTACAGTTTACATAACTGTATTCATGTAGGATCTGCACAGTTGGGCCTATTCACAAACTGCATTTTATAGTACATAAAATAATTCCACAGTAGTGCTGCTTACAATCTACAAAATGATACTCGCAAACCTACGAGGCAGCGGCCTGCAACTCTCCTATCCATTTTGTGTGGCGGTCCGCTCCGTGCTGGCGGTGATCTTCTCACCCCAAAAATATATTTCAGAAGTAAATGTGGGAGGCACAAGGGGAAGTTGCTAGAAAAGTAGAAGTTTGCACTACTAAATGGGAGGAGTTTTGGGGAATTTTAGGTAGGGGTCTAAGGAGAGGTATGCTAATGTAGATATACACCCTCAAAAAAGTTGCAAAAAACAAACTACACTTCTCAAATAACTACAGTGTTAAAGGTGTCAGTAGAGGTAGGAATGTACTCTAGCCTAGCGTTGGAGTAAGTCAAGCAGCGTACGTGGCCACTCACAGGTACTACAACACATTTCCATGAAAAACTGTGGAATCAGGGAATTAAAAAAACACCTCATAGGAACTAATGTTAAAATAATAAAATTACTTTGCTTTTTAAATAAATTTATATATGTGTGTGTGTGTTAAAAAATTATATTATTATTTTAAAATGTAATAAACTTTTATTAAAAGTTTAAATAATTTCAATTAAGTAAACATATTTTTGTTAACAATATTTACTATATATTCAATAAAAATCGACATGTTAGTGAGGGTGGGATTTCTTTAATTTATTATTATAACATAATTTTTTATAAATGACCTTTATATATATATATATATATATATATATATATATATATATATATATAATGTTAATTAATGTCTTTTTTTAATGATTGTTAGAAAAGGAGTTAGGGCCTGAATACGAGTGCGGCGGTCTTATGACCGCTGCACTTGCGGTGGCGCACCGGTGGCGGTCCACTGTCCGCCGGATTACGACTCTCTGAGTCGTTCCAGCGGTGGACCGTCAGCTGTGCCAGGGAACTTCCGTTCCCTGGCAGTGATGCAGTGGAGGGGCAATGCAATATGCTGAGTGGGACTTGCGCAGTCCTGCTCATCATATTATGAGTTTCCCCCCACCGCCAGCCTTTTCAAGGGCGTGAGTCCACCATGAAAAAGCTGGCGGTGCGGAAACAAAAGGGGCCCTACAGGGAACCAAAGCTCCACCGCCATGGGGATGCATTCAGAAGGGCACAACAAGTCTTCTCGCACCCCCAGTTCCAGCACGGCATGGACATTACCATCCATGCTGTGCTGAAAAATGTTTTCCGTTCCCATTGCGGTGCCTGTTTTTCTGGTACTGCCATGGGAACGGCAAAAAGACTGTCTACCTGCACAAGAAAAACTTGTTCTCATGTGGGCGGTCTTTACCCAGCTTTTGTGATGTATTTCCGTTTTGCTGTTGCTTTGTTTTTGCTTGGCTCCTATTAAAACTCTTATTCTGTCAAAGAGGGGAGAGTTAAGTGGTACCCTCTTCTCTGCTGGTTGATGTTTATCAATATTTTATACTATTGTTTGCTATGGGGTAGCTTCTGATGCATTGCTAGCCCCCACTTCCCCAATGAAGTGTACGTCGATTGATCGGATGTTGGAGAGGGCATTGATGTACAGAAATAGCCCTCACTGAGAGAAGGCTATCCATGAACTCATGCATAAAATCAGCATCCATGGATGAAGCGCTTCCGGATCTTTTGTACAGCCCCACTGCCACTTGCTTAAATTCAAACTCCCTGCAAGTGGGAAAGGCTGCCCCTCTTAATGCTGTAGGTTATAAGGTGCCTGCCACAGGGAACAAACTCAAGCGGCGGCTTTGATACGGTGTGTCTTTTGCAGCCACACAGACAGCAACATAGTTAGAAAATGCAGAGAGGCTGGCTCGAGTGATCCTCTTACCCCACTCATTGGAGGCAGGTGCGGCTGCACCTTTGCGCAATATTGGCCAGGAAGAGCGATTCATAGACGATTGTATTATAAAATTCACGGTTCTAGTACAGGCAGAGCTTTCCTCAACGCTAGCTCGTTTGGGAGCGATTGCAACCCAGCTCACATCTTTTTTTGGCACAGCAACCATTGCTATCAAGTGACCCCCACAGAGGACAATCTGTCAAGCATCACTGTTCCAACCCAGCATCAAAAACTTACCAGTGAGTAACCTTCAATGCCAGCAGGGGTGGTCGTATCATCTAGAGGCCCTGTTCACCCAACTCCACTGGCTGTCTAAGCCTTTCTAGCTGTTCCAAAGGCAGGGGAACCTGTGGTCAAGGTTTCTAACTCGGTCCCAAATCGGACTAACTTAAATCTTCCTCCTGCTCTTTGACCTTATGTTGTGGTTTTGACTGGCGTCCCCCCTTTACGGACGACTTGTGAGGAGTCCTGTGGGTAGCTGCACAATAAGGTGTTGGACTGGTTAGTACGACTCAGGGATTTTCATTTTGCCCTTTCTGGAGAGATTTTGTTCATGCGAAGGATTAATTGAATTGGCCCTTGCCCTATTGCTGTCCAGGGGGACTGTGTTATGATTAATCTTAAATCCCCATCAGTGGCTCAGGCTATATTGTGCGGGACCTTGAGCAGGTGCATTTCTGGGAGCTCTATAGTCTCTGCCTCACATGGATTTTTCTACAAACCCCTATTTTTGCCTGTGCCTCCACATAATCCGCAAACAACAGCGGCATGTGGGAGCGGGGCTAAGAACACTTTGGAGTGAGACCAGCCCCCCTACTGCCTAGTTCATCTGTTATCTAGTCTGTTTCCACTAATGTTCACTTTAATGTACCAGTAGGGAACTGGTTTGATGGCTTATCTAAAGATGATTGGCTCTCACAGTCTCTTACTGGACGCATGTCTATTGGTCTATAAGGGGGCAGAAAATACTGAGCAAAGGATTGTTGTTACAGGGTCTGTAAGACTCAGCTATTCTTTTTCCCTAGTGAAATGGAATGTGGCAGGGTTAAAAGATAAGATTCCAAACCCCGAACGGATGGATTTTGTAGATAGATTTGATTTCATTGTTTTGCAGGAAACCTGAGTTATCACTCCAAACTCATGCAGGGGGTTTCCTTTCTATTTTTGCCCTGATTGCCCCTCTTCCTATGGGAGAGCTAGGGGTGTTCTCTCAATATTGGTAAAATTGAATCTCAGAGTGGAAGAGGCAACTATTGATTCAGGTAGTCCTGCGTACCCTATACAGGTACTCTGCTTATTAAAGAACGCGCTGCTTGATGAATCTTAACAATATTTTCACAAAACTTCCCCATTTTGGTTCAGTTGCCGTGTTGAACGTTTCGGGGTGATCCATCAGGCGGGGGCTGAGAAAAAAGGTTTTTTTTTCTTCATTTTGAACATGACTACAGCCAAAACCACGGAACGGAATTAAAACAAATTTGGCAGAAATCTAGAAGTTGGTCCAGAAAGCGTGCTTTGTATGAATTGGTGTAAATCCGATCAGTAGTTTCAGAAATATTTAGGTTTAAAAAATATAGATATCTGGGAGTCCAAAATCCTATTGAAACCATACTGAAATTTGATTAGCTGCCAGCACATCAACCACGAAGTGTTGGGATCCCTCTTGGGACTCAATTCAAACTGAGTCCCACAAAAATATTTTTAAAAAAGAAAAGGCGGCAGGCTAGAAAGACCCTGACCCCCTAGGCCTCTTGGAGGGGTCTCACTAAGCGCAAAAAAGCATTTAAAGAAAATGTCAGTAAGATCAGCTGATCCTGACGATTTTCTTTTTAGAAATGAAGACCGCCTCACACATTACATTTCTAATTGGCCTCTGAGGGCTAGGTCCTGGGGGTATTGTAATAAAGATGGGGGAGGTGCACAGCCCCCCTCCTGGAGCTCTTTGATGCCGAGGGGATCACCACCTCCCTTGGGCTTCTTTTTAAATAAATGCGAGGGAGGCCTCTACAGCCTCCCTGCTGCCCCGGGGACCACCACCTCCCCGGGGCATAAGATTCATTGAATGCAGCGGGGCGTGGACCACCACCTCCTGAGGCCAAATTAGATTGGAAGGAGGCCATGCAGCCATCCCCCAGGACCAGCTCCTGCAATTTTCTGGGGTGCCCAACCCCGGGACTTTGCTGTTTGCCATGACCCCAAGGACGTCCTTGGGGGCCAACTATCCCTCCTGTTACCTCCAGTAAGTCCCACATAGTGGGATTGCAAAGAGGTCTTCAGAGGCCACGCCCCCTTTCTCCACCAGTCTGCAAACGCACCTCCTGGTGATGTGATCAGTGAAGTCATCATTGATGTAATATGAGATGTCATGAGTGATGTCATGAGTGATGTCACTGACCATGTCATGAGTGATGCAATATGTGAGGTCATAAGCAGTGCATTGCAGGGATGTACATTATAGTTAGCTCAGCTAACTATAACTGCTGACTTTCTCTGGTTTTGTAAGAGTGAAATGCCAGTCTCTGTAGTCCATGTTTTGTTAGTGATTTATATATATATATATATATATATATATATATATATATATATATATATATATATATATACGCTGTTGAACGCTTTTTATTTTAGTAACAGGAAAGAAAAGCCAGTTTCTGTTTTCCTTGTTTAAATAAACTGTGGCTTCAGTTATACTCATTGACCTGCCTTTCACTCTTGCAGCAGGCATTGTGATGTCAGAAATCAGCTACAAAAATGCATTGCATTTGAGTGGCTACGTCACAAGTTATAAGTAATAAGACAATTAGAGATTTTCTTTAACGAGTATTACAGAATACAGTGTATTATAATTTATTAATTATGACAATGAAGTGCATGGAAATTTGATTTTCATTGGTGTGAATTGTATATAATATGTTCTTATTTCATATGTATTGTAACATGATTTTAATTACACAAAATAAAAACTTACTATCACGGCATGGATGATTCTATGACATCACAGACATATAAGTTAACATTACATACTATTTTTACATAGGTGGGACTATAAAAATGTTATAATATGTGGGTGAGAGTACACACCTCACCCTGAAAGCTCTAGTGTGATGCTGTACTTTTTATAAACTTTCTGTTGGTAAGATTATATTTACTATGTGATTGTAGAAATGACCATCTTTTTGCATTGTGTACCCCTAAATATTTGCAATGCCTGTTTTTGCTGGCTATAGACCTCTGTGCATTTTACCCCTGTAAACAGTGGTAATGTGCATGTGCTCCTAGTCCTTAATATTTGGCACAAAATGTTCCCATTGCCTGTAAGTTAGGTGTCACCAGTTGTGCCATCCACTGCAGTGACAGGGTAAAACAGGACTTCAAGACTACCATTTTATCCTGACTAAAACAGCTTTTAAACTTCTATTTGAACCTTCCATTTAATTGTTAATATGACACCTAAGTGGGCCTTACTGTCCATAAGGCAATGTGCATGTGATATAAATGCAGGACATGTAGAAATGTAATGTTACGCATGTCCTAACAGTGAAAAAGTCCCATAAGGTATTTTCACTGTAAGAAGGCTGGCTGTTCCATTAGAAAGCAGTGGGATGCAACATTCCTCCGAAACTGAAAAAGGAAACCACCCAATACCGATCGTTCTCTGGCAACGCTCAGTCAGGAAATGGAACGCCCTCCCTGGAGTCCTCAGATGCAACCCCTCCTTCTCCTGTTTCAAAAGAGACCTGAAACTCCATCTCCTAAACAAATTCTTCCATGACCAACGTCAACTAACCTAGTCTTCTGTATCCAAGTTATCTCCTCTCTCTCTGGACATTCATGGATAGTGGGTGACCGGACCATGTCACTCTCGCCTTTCTTTTGTTGCTCTCTCCTCCTTCGCTGCACTGCATATTTTTTGCCCATGCTGTATTTCTTTGTTTCTATAGTTTGCGTCCTTACTGCCGGCCTACAATGTAATGTAATGTCATTCTGCTGTTTACTGTGTGTATGTAAAGCGCTCTGATACTTACGGGTTAAGCTAGCGCTATATAAAACTTTTAAAATAAATAAATAAAATAATCCTATTACTTGGGCTAGAATTAAACAATGTACAGGCTTAAGTTATTTTTCAAGTTTGGCCCCTCTTTGGGACTCTCCGGGGGCTCTGGGCTGCCTAAAAGATAAATTAGCTATACCATTAAAGAATGCGGGAATGAAAATATGGAGGGACCTGACCTTAGATGTTTCTCTTAAACCATGGATATTACTGCATAACACACTAGAGGGGAGGCAGTCTAGATTCAAATATCTTCAGCTTCAGAGTTTGTCCCAGGGACTTAAAAAGCCAATGGGTATAGGAAATACCTTAGAAGAACAATTAGTCACCAGGCCATCAGGAAGGAAGGAAATCTCTTTTTCCTATTGGGCTATAGAAAGTGCTATTGATGGGGACTTTAAATTAGCTGTAGAACAATGGGGACTCCAAATGCCAAATATACAACTGGAAGATCTGTGGCAAACTTCCTTCAATACCCTATATAAAACTGTGAAACCAGCATGGCTCAAGAGAAATCATTATTTCATGACCCATAGGGCTTATCTATCCCCAGCACGATTATCGAAAATAGCCAGGTGTCCTGAGGTTAGCTTTAAGAAATGTGGTTTGAGGAATGCTTCAGACATCCACATGTTCAAGGACTGCCCAATGATAAATGAATTTTGGGGGAAAGTGGGGGATACTATAACAGACATGCTAGGATTCCCTGTTCAAATCTCCCTCCCTTTGGTTATTTTTGGTATAGATAGTGAAATAACAGGGCCCGTTAGGGGTTTTCTATTCTATGCAATATTACTGGGCAGGAGGAAAATCTGTAAGAAATGGGTAGAGGTTGTACCCCCCACCCACACAGAATGGTTGTCTTCTCTATATAAAATATCAAAGATCGACTTGGCCAGATTACAAAGAAACAAAAAAAAAGCAATTTGGGAATGTTTTGTAAAGTGGACACAGACATGCTAAATGTTTATCTCCATCCATAACAACTTTAGGAGTCCTATGATTAAGCCTCATGGATGCTCTTCGACTGTGTTGGGCTTTTTTTCTACCTGGCCAACATAAACAGTCACCTGTCAGAAGCTATCAGAAAAGAGCAGGACCATTCCCCCTTTTCCAAATGAGGTTAACAGTGACATCATGTGGGTTTGTCGTTAGCCGGTAGGCGGTTGCCTTCCCCTGATTCGATCTTGAAGTCTACGTCTCCCAAAAAACGAGAAACGGTTGCAGACATCCCACTATTGGGTCAACTGAGGTCTGAGGCAAATAAATAAATAAATAATCTTATCTCCGACTAGCAACTAGCAAAAAAATTAATTCTAGGATTCTTTGTAATATTGATTAAAAGCCAATTCGCTGGTGAAGTTGGATTTTTATTAAATAATTTGGAAAAGCTCCTTTAGAAAGTTACCTTTTACCTGCCTAAAACCTCTGGAGTATAACTTGCATTAACCTCTAGCTGCAGCCCTCTTGAGTGCTTAACCCAGAGCAGGAGACAACGGCTAAGGTGTGGGGAGGTGTTTCTGTTCTCCTGGCAGGATAGCCATTTGGGCAGTGTCTCTGGCTTAATTATCTTCACAGATCCTCCCTTGTCACAGGAAGATGTCAGGTGACAGCTGCACAGTCCCCTTCTTTGTTCCTCCAGCCAGCCAGGCTCCAACGACAGAACGAAGGAAGTAGCCCCCAGAACCGAAGTGAAGGGGTTGCTCATTTTCCTGGCCACGCCTCTCGAGTGAAAACCTACGTTCTGCACAAGGGGAAAAGGGTTTCACTATTTTGGATTTAGGCAGAGAGAGAATTTTCGGGATAGTTTACAGTAGGGCACACAGGAATTGCTGCAAAAGTGGGTAGGGTTACCCCTGAGAACTTTTACCCTATCAGTTAAGGTGAGTCAGGAGTTATCCCGCACCCACAGGCGGGTGTCGGGCATAAATGGGCCCCCACAGTACCCTCCTCAGAACAATTTCTGGAACAGAGGAAGGTCAGAAGAGGACTCACCCTGCTGACTGAAATCTGAGAAGATCCCTGAAGGACTGGACTGCTCTCCTTCTTGTACCCAAGACAACCAAGTGGACTGCAATGGTCATAAGGCTGACCTCATGTTCATGCTACGGGAACACAACAAGCTACAAGATGCCTTTCCTGCAACTGCTCAGCTGAGAAGTTCTGCACTGGACCTGCAGTGAACCCTGCTGGTTGCTTCTGCTGGATTGAATCTTGACTTCAAGTGCAGTTCCTGAGGTTCGAGAACCATGGACTGCATCAAAATGTAGTCCTCCTAACATCCTGAGAAACTTGGGACTTAGAAACTTTTGGCTCTAAAGACCTCCGGAGTACTGGTGAAAATCAGCCAAGCCTATCCTGATGAAGGTGTGTGGGTGCTAGGCTAAAGATTCAAACTTCCCGCAGTTCGGAACGTTTCCACAGTAGCAAATTGAATTCAGCTGGACTTTGTGGAGAAGGTATCTGGCCTTTCTTTTGGAACCTTCTTCAGCTACTGCCTGCTGCCATGCCATGCTGGAGGAATCCAAGCTCCAAAAAAAAGTGACTAAGTGCGAAGTAGAAATTTTCACTGGGCGAAGGCACCAAAAGTGTACGGTCGGCGAGGAACCTTCTCTGGGTGTAAAATTCAAATTTCTCCCATTCAGAGCTTTTCAGGCAAAAGTCAATGGCTTTACTGAGACCTCGTCCAGTAGCTATACGACAACGTAACACCCTCTTCAGCCACTGTTTACTCAAGATTTTTAACTTTCAGTTCAGAGACTAAGTCTAAAAGTAAAACCTCCGACTGGGTCAAATCAAATCTAGTTTCTGTATCCAGCCAGCTGCCTAAGTGCCAGTTAAATGCAACCAGATGACAGAGGTTCCCACTTAATGCTAATTGGTACTATTTTCACATTTAAACTTTGAAAACTTATAATTCCAGTTCCCTATATTGGATTTTTGTTGTTTTGTTGTCATTTTATTTAATAAAATGTACTCTATGTTTCTACATTGGTTTGGGCCATCTCTTGTGTTGTGTGTTTGACTTTATTACGCTTCTGATACTGCAAAAATACTTATACACATTGCCTCTAAATTAAGCCTGTCTGCTCTGTGCCCTAGCCACCAGGGTTTGAGATCAGGTTACTTTGTTGACATTAGTGGTTATTGCTTAAGGTGGGTTATCACCCCATTAACTAATACACCCAATTTCTTACTGTGATTATGCAAAAACATGTATTAATCCATTCTGTTTTTAAGGAAAGTTAAGGTTACATGTGCTAGCCCCTGATTACCTAACTAACTGCATAACTCATGTAGTCACTGATCTGTAGATGTGCCATTGGTGTATGCAGGATGGAAAGAGATGCAGGGTGGTGAGAGAGACAGGTGGCTTCTAATGGGAAGCAGAGTGTATAGTCAGTCTTGAGATTCCTTGTGGCATAGGGGTTGAGGAATACAGTCCACACTCATTGCCAAAGGAGTTATATGAATTCCCACCTTCAGTTTTCCACCACCTTCTGACATCATTGGAGCCACTGGTTCACAATTCCTGACTCCTGCTAGCAGTTTCACATATCAAAAGCACAGTTGCTAGTGCTCTCTTGCTTGCTTTGGTCCATGACTTTTACCCAGTGACGTCTCAGTGAGTGTCCGCTTGTCTGGTGTGAGCAGCAGACTCAACTGTTGTCAATATTTGAGTTCAGCAACGGTAGAATGATTGTAGAGAGCATAATGATTTGGAACACGAAGCTTTCACCAAAAAGCAAAGTATCTCGGTCTCTCTATGGCATCAGGATGTACAAAGGCAGATGACACACATGGGAATTTGTTTGTTGAATGCAGGATCCAAGCCTTTGGTATATCTTGGGCATGAGGTAGAGAGACTTAAAGCGACCCTTTGCTTAATGGAGGCCAATGAAGTGAAATATATGAGGGGCAGTGCTTTTGCCTATGGACTAGAAATAATGATGTTTTGGCTGTATTTAAGACCTTGCCTTTCGACTTAATATGGGTGACGCCAGCCTTGTCTGCCTGTATATATCAATGTAGATAGGATTAGAATTTTGGAAATGGCTACCTTCTTTCATCTCTGCAAAACACCGAGCTCAGATGTGATACATATTGCCTCAAATTTCTATAGCAGTTTAGGGTGTGGAGATAAATAGGAGAGAACATTCTAAATAAACAAGCATTTGCAATGCAATCAGTTTCGCGTTCGGGGCCTTATATGTATTTACCTTTGCAGCACATTACTCTGGGTACAGTAACATTTACCTTTCTAACGTGCATGAAGCACGGAATGGGTGCAGTACCACAGGCTCCCCATCCTGTGATTCTGGATGATTCACTTAATCTCCCCCTGCCTACAAAAACAAAATAAAGGTGAGCTTGTCTAATGCAACTGGTGTGCATAAATAGCGCTCCAAAAACCTTGGGTCGAGTTTGCTCTATATTTTAAAAAGCTGCAAAATTTTAAAATGTGTGAGGTATTTATACACATTTCTGCCCACTATCTCTTTTTGTCTTCCTTTAATTTATTCACACTTTCAGATTTGGTGTAGAACATAATTCTTTGGCATTTTACAATTGTTTACTGTCCGCTGACGAAATCCATCCGAGCAAGGGGAAGGTGTTTCATTGTTAAACATCTTTGAGAAATGGCTGTTTTAGGTGGACAACAACAAAGTGAATAAAAGACACAATGATTTTCGACTATAACTTTGTTTTGATGTTTTACTTGGTACACACTAAATTAAAAAGGGGTAATCCTCGATCTACTCCCCAAATCTTAGAGTCGAACCATGTGCCATCTCATATAGACGATGTCAGGCCCTAGTGCAGGGAAGAGAACCACATTCAATACTGTTAAAACATAGTTAGGCTATCTGGTTTTAGGTTTAAACCTATAATAACTGATAAAACACCTCCGAAAGGAAAATAGATATCACCCGTGTAAAAATATAAACACTGGAAAAACACCTTTGTAACCACAAACTAAGTGCCATTCAAAGAAAGGAAAAGATGAGTGAAAGAGACAGTTTTATTTCTTCCTGAAGGGTTCAATACAATGGAACTTTGTTATACAAGGTAGAATCAAGAAAGACGGGGCTAATATTATTCTACTTGAGTTTTGTTGTTTAGGGATGTCACTAAAACATTGAATTTTCTTCATTCTGCTTTTTTTCAGTTTTGTGGTCTTTGGTCTAAAGATGCAGTGTTGAGAAGCATGTTTTAGGTCTTATTTAGTTATTTTATAAACTGTAGAGAATCGGGAAATATCACAATCACATTTGATATTTTGGCTACATTTGATTTCACTGATAGTCAAAATGGCTGGTTTCATAAGAATCTTTCATAATATGTACCATCACATATACCCACAGACAGAGAATGGGTGAAATCCTTTGATACATCAGCCCCCTTTTATTGTGAGTCAGTATTGATTTTAAGTGAATTGCCAAACACCCCAAGCATTAAACATTCAATGCAAGATGAAGTGACAGGTATATGTGAAAAGAATGGTGTCACCAAGCATCTGAGATAGTGGTGAAAACATGACACAAGACGTTTGGTAAACATGGTATGCAGTGTCACTTAGAATGCTGCTGAAAAAAGTTCCTACCAAGTACAATAAAGATTGGAGTGATATTGTTTGTATTTGCAGTAATTCAGCTATGTATGTGAAAAAGTTTTATGACTGTCTGTCAAAATTGATACCTGAGCAGAAGTGCTTCCCTGTAGGAGATCCTGGTCACTTCTAAGATGGTATACTGAAAGCATCTTTACAATCTTCAGAGTTAATGAAGAATGCTATTGACTTTGTAGTCCATTCTAGTGCAGTAAAATGTATTTGGACCGCATATACCCTGTGCACACACTATATACATGCACTATCAGTGCAGAAAGCAAGTAATAATTAAAATTAAATTAAAATTCCATAAACACCGGAAAAACACTGTTTCTATTGTTTTTAATTACTTGAAAATGTGTAACCACTGAAAACCAGTTTTTTTAAGGTACTGAAAAAACTGGAAAAAACCCCACCATAATTTACCAAAAATAGAAACTGAAAACAGGAAAGCCTAAACATAGTGTACTAGAAGCTAAAAAAAAACACCTGAGCAGTCTACTCTCGCATATTGACACCCTGCACGCCCCAGAGTGAGGGTAATATAACCATTCACCAGGGGTAATAAACACTATATAAATGCTAACACCATACCATTATAGTGTGTGAAGTCGCAGTGCACTACCAGCAAAATAGAAACAGTAGGGCAGTAAACGAGCTAGACAGCTATATTACTCCATGTGATCTAATTTCACAGAGCCACGTTTCAACGCTAAAAACTAACAGGACTATTCAGCAATAATCACCAAAAGGTGGTGAGCTGCCATTAAAAAACGCCTGGGCCGGGATTAAGTTTAAGACGATGGCAATGCAGAAGGCGTTCTATTTTATGAGCACATTATGGACCGGTATTGCTCTCATCTAGTGATGATTACAGCCAATAGACAAGTGGTTCCACACATCTTTCAAGCGCCTGAGCATCACCCGATTTCTAAATGCGTGTCTGGCCTGGCTGCGCAGTGATAAAACAGGGATCCACTCCACGCTGAAAGGGAGATGACAAACAATGAAAATAGGTGTCCAGCCTCATTGAAAACACCATTGCTGACTTACAAATCCTTCAAAGACAGAGAAAAAAGCGAAGGCACTGTCAGGCTGCTGTTGAATTTGCCAATCTGGTACCGTGCAAAGGGATCAAGAACTGCAGGCGGATCGGAGCCTGGACCAGAACAGTGTTACCCGCAGTCCCCGTGTTGTGAAGGGGTCAGGAGAGAGGAGTGCAGTTTAGGCGGCCAGCAGCGGTGTGGGGCGAGCTTGCTACAGGCGTGATAGAGACTTGAGCTACGGAGGAGCGGGTAGCGGCGTTGGCAGAGAACGCTGCCCGGATATTGAACCCAGGGGTGCCTTTGTGTTGGTGAAGAAGTTTAAGGCGCCCAGCAGCAGCATGGGGGCAAGTGTTATGATGTGGATAGTTATTTGAGACCGGCAGTGGTGGACTAGATAGATGATTGTAGCGCCTGTTACTATGGTGTTAAGGAGCAGGATGGATTATTTTGTTCTGTAGAAAAGAGAGTGTGAGAGGTCTGAGCATACGGGCTGCTGGCATGCTGTCTGAAGGCTACCACTGGCACTGGTGCCCGCAGGACGCTCATAGACAGTGAGTCTGCAGTGCGTGGCGCTCGGTAGGTACCAGCACCGCCCCACTTTACAGATGGGCTGGTGATCGTGTCCGCAGTTGCTAGGTAACTGTCAGAAAGTTCATTATCTGCATAGATTAAATAATGAGGTTGCTTAAAGGCGTGAAGGAATTAGAGGAGCTCAGGCAGCGCCGAAGATGGTCTGGCGTTAGCGGCACCGCTCTCCTCGGCCCGACACTGGGAAATCCAATCCAATAGCTTGTGTCACAATTCTGCGTAACCTCCATCTCTTGATACTCTTGGAGCTCTGCCCCAGCATCTTCCGGAAGCTCACAGGACTTTCGGCCATCACAGCCCCATGCATTATCCCATGAGTGTAAACTGCAAGCAGCACACACTTCAACCGCCGATGTTGCACTTCCGGCGCACGCTGAAACAAGGAGGAACTACCAGTGAAGAGTGCCTTTCAAGCCTTTCTAACCTCAGATGGGAAGGTAAATGTAATGACATAGGCAAAATAAAGTGTGAATGCAGCCAGCCAATCAGGGGGAAAAAAAGTATTTACAAATGCAACAGGATTCGTATTTACGTGAGTCCTATTGCATTGTAAATAAAACTGCGGTCGTCCGAGAAGAAAGGAACGGGAGTGGGTGGGGGGGTTGTGGTGGGCAGAGAAGTGAAGGACTGCAGGAGGGAAGGGGGGGAGCCAGGAGAACAAAACAGTTTTAAAAGTAAAGGGGCCGATAGCTATGGAAGGAGAAAAATGACGACATGGCCGTCAGGAGCCGTGATTAAGTTGAGGAAAACCAATCAGATTGCAGCATTTAGGAATTCAGCCAATCAAAAAGATAGGCGGAAAGTGGGCGGACCTTCCCCCACTATACTGCATACAGCTTCTGTGGATGAGACAGTGCATGCGCTGCCTAGAAGAAACCTAAAAATATGTTAGGATGTGCTCCAAAATATTATCTAAGTACCCTAGCAAAATCGAACATAGAATACATTATGATCATTCTGAGTATATATTGATTAATTAGGTCATTTGGCTATTTTGTAGCAAGTCATTCAGGCATAAAGTACTCAACTGGAAGCCTAAAGAACGTTAAAAAAGATCAAACTAAAAGGCGATGGTTGCATTTCAAAGACAAGTCGGTGAGGCCTTTAAACGTGTCCTCTCAGCAATTTGTGGACTTGTTCCTGATCATGATCGTTTTTTAATATCACATTAATTTCATGCCCGGAATGTCCCTTAAAAATATAAATCTGTAAATGAACTTCGTTGACCCGGAATGGCATTCATGTGAATCCTGTATATTTTTTTTTTTACAGCTTCACTGTGGCTGATGGAGCCCGATGTCTGTTGCATACGGTGCTGGGGCATACACAGAATAATGTAATAATATGTTTGAAAGGAGTGTAATGAAACCTGTTTTATAGCTCTCATTCTGCCGACTCGCTACTATAATGCACAGGTTTTCCTCACGCTAATATTGTGAATCCAATTTTCAGAATACTGATGTGTGAGGAGGCGAGGGGCCTATTACTGTAAGTAGCGTTCGTGTGCTGGTGTGAGTCTCCAGAATGTTACCAGTTACCGCCCTGTGCAAGAGAGAGAGAGAGGAAGTCGAATCAAATGTTTCTGAAACATGCAAATGCGTTTTGGTGAATTCTGAACTTAGAGGCTAGGTCAGAGCAGACGCGTTTGAGTTGTTGAGTGGGGAACCAGAGACCTTGTGTAGTTACTGCCACATTCTGTGATGACCTACAGAAAAGCGTGGCTCTTGTGTTATAAAAATACTCTTCTAGCATGTATCCTACTAGCCATTTCTCTAGCACTTTAAGAACAGCTACGGCATACTAGCAATGGTTGCATCAGCATTGATAGAGGTAGGCTTGCCTACAGAAAAAGATCTTAAGTAGTTTGTGGCACAATAAAAGAGTGGGAGGTAATCTCATGGAGGGAGGAAGAGCATTACAAATAAGGGATGGAAACCACAAAGAAAGCTTGCAAGAAATATTTGGCATGGTGACATTTGGGAAATGGGACTTTTTCCTTGTCACACTTAATCAGAGAAATACAGTGCCAAATAGGACTGCTGCCTTTAAGTGTTCCAGGACAGGAAATGGGCATTTTGCAAGGACGATTAGATTGTTGTGAGGATGGCATAGGCTATGTGTGGGAGTGCGGTGGGCAAGGAGCACAGCTTTTGAGCACAGCGTAGGTATTTAAAAGCTGGTTATTTGTTGTGTTGAAAGATGTGAAATTGGTGCCATCACACCGGATTCCACTCTCCTCCTGTTTTCAAAGTTACTTAGCCAATACATTGCCCATATATGCAAACTTCACGTTTTCTGTGCCTAAAGTCTATTTTATGGTTAGTGATGAAACTGACACAGTAGGCAAAAACAATGGTAGTAAACAAATTGCCATTTTAATTATGAACTTGTATGACAAGTGGAAGATTAGGGAATGGCACTGGGCGGATAGGGAGTAAACAGACTCAACCTTTGTGCCAATGCAAGAGACAGCAACCTGTCTCAAGGTTCACTCACATATCTGATTTGCTGGTTGCCACAATGACTGGTAAGAGTTATGGTAAATAAACTTCTTTCTCCTCATTTGGGAACAGGCAAGCTGGAACAAGAAAGATCAGGGCAATGGACCCTGAATATTGAGTTAGTGTAAGACCAAATGCTATTTAGGGTCTGTGAGGATTTGGGTGTATTGTATGATATGGCTGGCTGTGCGACCTTACCATGTAATACAATCACAAAAACTGTTTTGGTTGCAGTCAGACTCATTTTTAAATCTTAGGCTCAACCCTGGGTAGCAGTGACTGCAAGCAGCAAGGCTTAAACAAAGGAACTAGTGTAAAGCATTTAACAGTACCAGACACAAAAATAAGAAATCCACACAACATGACAAAAAAATCTGACACCAATTTATAAAACTAGATTATTTATTTATGAATTTTTAGAGTCCAAGATGAGCAAAATCCACCAGACAGGTCCGGAGATACAGATTTTTTAAGAAAACTTAAATCTCAGTTTAATCGCAAACAAACTTTGGTATCCGTAAAGTTTGTAAACTTTTGAAAAGTTTGTAAAATTTGAGTTTGCCCACTCCAGCCCAGCTTGGCGACCACATCCGACAGGGAGAAGGTCTAGGGGGAGTATCTGGACAGTTCCCTGGCCACCAAAGTGTTTACCGTTCAAGTTCCAAACTTTTGGAGCACAACCACCGTAGACTTCAATGGAGTGGTCCTGATGCTTAAGACGCATGAGCTCAAAGATGCTCAAGGATGCCCTGGGTGCTATGCGGTTGACAAGGGTGCCGTTGTGGTTATTCCTCGGTCCACAGGTCAGGTGGGGCAACTGTGGCCACAGAGATCGGAGTCCCACGAAGACCTCTTTGAAACCATAGAAGGCCAGCTGCGGCTGGGCTACTCGTCTCTGTGCTTACCAGTCCCAGCAATATCCTTTGGTGGAGGCTGGTGTCCCTCTTGGGTAACCAATGTGGACTGAGACGACACTCCTGCATACGGCTAATTTGGGTGCAACTTTTGTCCATCGAGGATTGGTCTCTTGGGGCGCCCAGTGGCAGTCAGTGATGATTCTCCAGAAATGACTATTTCAGCTTTGGTGTCCCTGGTGCTGGTTCCACTTCTTTGGTCTGGGGCTTGGGAATTACTTTTCCCCAAGCCAGGAGCCATATGTACAGTCCTCTCTTTGTTAGCAGAATATGCAGTAGGTGCAGTCAAACAGATGGGGCAGGTTCTATTTGCCTGCCAAGTCCAGGGGTCAGCAGGGCAGTTCTTCTTCGTTACTTTTACAGTTCTGTTGTAATGTGAGGGCCAGGGTCCCAGGTGTTACATATTTATTCCCAGAAAGTGCTCTGGGGTGATAATGCGGTCACTAGGCAATGGGCTACCAGGTCCCATCCCTCTTGGTGATAAATTTCAGGCTATGTGTGGCATCTAGCAATCACAGAGTGCACTATTCATCCCACTATTGAAATGTCAGAACCTTCTTCGTATGTTAAGAGCTTGGTAGCCCACCCTAGAGGTGTGGCTACTTGGGGACTACATGCCCACGGAAAAACCGGTTTGGGAACTGGTCTCTCTCTGTTCGCTCTGCCAGCTGGTCTACCTGAACATAGGGCAGGCCCTTAAGAGTGTGATCACCATTTGCCCACCAAAGGCTGCTTTGCCTTTGAACCTCGCCTTTTGGGCTAACATCCTAAGTAGCTTCCTATGAAGGTAAGGTAACACCTCGCCCCGTAGCAGGCCGGGACGGCTCCTCTGCTTAGGCAGAGGAGCATCGCCAACTGCTTTTCAGCAGTGTAAGGAAAAAGAAAATAATATTAACTCCATGTTATTATCATTTTATTTTTTCCTGTTTCAGCAGCTTTGCGGGTGGGGCATTGCTGCTCTGCTGACAGAGCAGGGGAGGATTGGTTTGTACCCCCTAAGTGCAAAACATGAATGCGCACTTAGCATGTTCTCCACCCAGCCTGCATTAAAGCCTGGCTGGAGAACATGCCAGGCTTCCATTCCCTGGCAGAGTGCTGAACGACGGCGCTCAGACCAATCACAACACTGCATTGCAGCATTGGAATTGGCTCAGGGGAGCCTAGGAGCGGAGGGACGAAGGGAGACGCAACAATGAGAACGTGGCAAGGAGGTAAGTGAAATTTCCTTTTTGCTTACCCCCTTCCTCCACTCCTCCTCACCACTCCGATCCATGCTAGCTGCCACTAGTAGCAGGCTGCTATTGTTCCTACGCCTGGTAGTCATTCACACTACTCCCCAGGAGGGCAGAAACTGTCTGGTGGCCAGTGACCGTGTGAGGCCACTGGACAAATTGGATCACAGAGTGGCAACTTTCTAAAAGTTGCATTTCTTTAGTAGTGGCATCAAATTTGACCTCGGCATCAGTGTTAGCCAATGGGGCTGCCTAACTTTTCTACAACAAAATTACAATTTGAAAGTGTTGTTGCCAGGGCATATATATATAACATGCATGTCCTAATTAATATTATACAGCTCCCTGCCTTGGGGCTCGATAAGCCTTACTTAGGGGAGAATTACATATATTTTCAAGGTAAGTAGAGGTGTTGCCATTGGTTTGAATGGAAAAGTCGAGCTATCAGTGTGATCGCTGTCTACAGTGGCAGGCTGGGAGCCATTTTGTACTTTATCACACAGAAGGTGTCAAAATCAGTGCTGCAGCCCTGGGGTGGACTTACTGCCTTACATAACCGGGGTACTCTGGGTACCATATACTAGGGACGTATAAGTAAGCAGCTCTCTGCCATTTGGGGGTAGCCAATTCAACATACACTTTGTAAGGGGTTAGAACAGTGGCTTTGATGTCTGGTTAGCAGCATCAGTCCAAAGGGGTGAACATGCAAAAATAGGCATTTCCTTACAGGGTCTCTGATTACTACATTATATTTGAACATTGAGGATTTGATGGCTCTCATAGGATTTTTCTGCCACCACTTTCTATACATACATGGATGCTTAGGTAGATTGCCTATAATGTATCCTTCGCTCAACATTTGTCACTACACTTATCGAGGCCTCTACAAGCACTAAGCAAACTTAGTCATGAAATATTTTTTCACCAATAAAATGCATGAGCACAGGGCCCAAGAAACATCCCAAAGTTTAACCTCCCTCTTTCACTAAAATATGTTCCCTGTGAATATATATGAACACCTTATTGTTCCATGCAGTGCATCTTGTAGTATCTTCGTTATAATTCTGATATCTTAGGACCTAATCTAATAGGAACACGCAGTCCTCAAAATGACTCTACAGATAAGGAATTGAACCTTCCAGTTGGATATTTCAAATGATGACATGTTAATACTCCTACATAGAAAATACTCCAAAACTTACATCAGTTAGAATGTCCATACAACGCCTTTGCTTCCCTCTCATCAGCTGTGACATATGTTGCCTGCTTCCTTTTCTTTAAAATACAACACCCAGTTTTCCGCCCAACAACAGTAAATTCATACGGACATTGTGAAATATAGTCCTCTTGTGAAAAATATCATTATATATGTATATCGCCACTTAGTAGTTATAGATAGGATCGTATTTCCATAGGCAATGCCTTTTTTGTGTTGCTAATAATTTTGGTGCTTTTTAATGACTCTCCACAAAACCTTCCAAAAACGTGCTACTTGTTGACTAGTTTGTGCATTGATAGCTTTGGGGTGATCTATCAAGTGGGGGCTGAGAAAAAAGTGGGGCCCCAAAACACATTTTCCAAAGAACTTTAGATACAGCTGCAGCCCAAACCACTGAACAGATTTACACCAGATTTGGCAGAATGCTAGATCTTGGTCCAGAAGGTTTTGAGCAATTACTGCTCACAAACATTGTATATTTCACATCAACCAGGAAGTGGTGGCATCACTCTTAGGACTCCGGATTCAGTCCCGAGTCCTAAAAAAAGAAGCAAAAAATCAAAGACATAGAGGGCAGGGATCACCCAGGCTTTGTGGTTGTATCCCAAAGGGGCCCTGCCTGTGGACAAAAAAGGTTTTTCATTTAATTTTGCCACAAATTCGCAGAGAATCCACCCATCCACTGTAAAATAAAAAATAAAAAATGGCCCCTCCCATGTGGTAATAAAAAGACCTGTTGGGGTGGGGCAGGACCCGGAGGCAAGGCAAGGCAAGGCAAAGGCGATTCTTAGGGGAGGGAGGTGCATTGCCCCCCCCCTCCCAAAGCTTCTAAGAGGCCCCAGGACACCATTCCCCAGGGCTGATAATTTAATGAAGGAGTTGGGGTCCCTTTCCACGAGTCTTAAAAGGCCCTAAGGAACTCATTCACCGGGGCTGGCTCTATTAACCTGTCGTGGGGAGCCCACCCCAGTACAGAGTAGGGGCTAGATGTAGGTAAATGGCATTTACCGATTCGTAAATACCGAATTTTACCGATTCGGTATTTACAAATCGGTAAATGCCATGTAGGTAAATATTCTGTAACAATTACCGAATCTTAACGATTCGGGAATTACTGAATCGCTATTTACCGATTCGGTAATTGCCATTGATTCCTATGGGTCTTGAGGCCCATAGGAATCAATGGCAATTACCGAGTCGGTAAATACCGATTCGGTAAAATTACCGAATAGTCAAGGGTGGCAGGGTGTCACTTTGACACCCTGTTACACTCCTGATTCAGGCTTGTGTGCCATGTGACACACATACATGCCCTTAGGGCATGTATGTGTGCCACATGGCACAGGTGTACGTGCACAGATTTGCATGTACACAGGTATTCGTTATTTACCACCAACTAATAGTTGGTGGTAAATAACGAATCCTTAAGGCCCTGTGGCACTGTTTTCAGTGCCACCTACATTTCAAATTACCAAATCGGTAATTTTTAAGCCCCCTACATCTAAAATTACCGACCGGTATTTGGCCACCTACATCTGGCCCTAGGTTCCCAAACTGCTTCAGTGCGGGCAGGGAAACATATATTAACTCCCGCCTGGTGGAAGCATTTTAAATTTCCTGCCAGATTAGAGCAAACATGCCTTCCCTGCCTTTAGCAGCACGGCCAGGGAAGAAATGTCGGCTCCCTCCCAGTGGAAGATTTAAACATGCTCTAGCTGGGTGGGAGTAAATGTACGGGCATGGAAACAGAACAGATAGTGTTCCCATCTGGAAGAAGAAAGCAAGCATAAATAGCTGTTCCGTCTGGGCGGGAGCAATGCCGTCTCTTCCACTATGCGGGGAACCGGTTGGTGCCGCGACCACAACTTTAGGTTTGTGGGTGCACCGGAGCACTCACCTATGTCCCAGGGGGGTGGGAATCCCCAGGATCCTAAAAGGGTTCGGGAGGGGGCTGCATGCCCCTCTGCCACTAATTATGGAATGTGGCAGCAGTGCCTAATAAGGCTCAGGGAGGCTGTGTGGCTCCTCTCCCCTTTTATTATTGATTTTGGCCCTGGGGAATGGGGTGTCCGGGCCTACTAAGGCATGGGCAGGGGGAACATGCAGACACCTCCCCTTTATATTGACATGAGGGCCAGAGAATGGGGTCCCCAAGGCCTAAGACTTGGGGAGGGTGGTGCAGGCCCTTTACTTTTATTATAGATTATGCCCAGGGATGGGGACCCCCAACTCCCCACCCCTTTAAAATGACATGCAGCCCCAGGAGATGGGTTCAACAGAGCTAATAAGGCTTTGGGAAGGAGGCTGCACTGCCGCCTCCCCATTTTAATGTCTTGTGGCCCCGATGGATGGGGACCCCTGTGGCCAATTTTGGCTTGAGGAGGTTGGCTGCCTGGAGGGTGTTGAACGTAGGGTGCACATGGCCAACATGCAGTGTTTGGTTGCCTGCGGAGGTTTGGACGCAGGGCTTGGCCATAGTCTGGGTGCAGTTTGGGGTTGGCTGCCTGAGGACAGGAGTGGGCCAGAGGGCCTGGCCATAGGCTAGTCCCTGTGCTCAACCCTCTGCTGCACGCTGTTGAAGGCTTTATGTGCGGTAACAATATATTACTTAACGTTAAAACAACCTTAGACATTTACTGAAAAAAACCAAAGGTTAAAATAACATTATAGTTAGGTGGGAATTTCAGTGACAACATAAAGTTTTAAATGTACAAAACCCCTGAAATTTACCAGTTACTATACCATAACTTGTGGCCTCGCGATGCATTGCTAATTACCCCACATGTCTGACCTTTATTTTTCAACCACTCCATGCAACCTCGAGTGATTGCTAGTGGTTGAGATTAATTATGTCATTCCATCCGTCACCTTGTTGTTGGTTGCATTTCAGTGTAAGTAAGTGGCAGTGCACATGGGCAGACTTACAGACACCACTTCTTGATGAGCAAAATATGTTAGCTGAAGAGTTTCCTTCCAAGGATGGTCTGCTGACAGTCAGTTTGCAAATCTTAAATCTGAAAAATGTACAACATTTCTTTTACACAGCATTTGCATTTGTTTTAGCCCCTGGCTGAGGGATTTGCCGGTCTTCCTAGCAACTTTTCAATGAGTGTAATGTGTCTGAAAGGATCATTTCAAATTAATATGCAGTATTTCAAATACTGTCCTTAAATATGTAGCAGATTTTTTGAAACAGTCAGTGCCACATTGTTGAGGCGTTTTTAAACTATCTAGGTCCAATATATTCACAGGAGTTGTCTGATGTTATGAAGTGGATTCCCAAGTAATATTAGAATATTTCATATGGTTGTGCTGGAAGGAGAGGCTGATGGAGACATAATCTGATTCACAAAGTAATTTGCACCTCTAAGTTCAATTTATGTGAATAAAGCGCATGATTTATTATTATAGCATATAATATAATGATATGGTGCCATTTTAGTAGTTTAGATTCAGAACAGATATTAACAAAGAACAGGTAATAAGAGACAGAAAGGAAAATTCTAATAACAAACCTGGGGATAAAGCATGACACTTTAAAAATGATCCAACTATGGACCAACACCAGTTTTTTTTTACGTCAAAGGCAATTATGGCTGCCACAGTCTCAATATGTTGCATCAAGACAATATATTGGCCACTAGGCCCAGAACTCTGAACTGAAGGAATTGAGGCCAAAGAGAATTAAGTTTTGCAACAAATCAAAATGTGTAAAATTCAATGAAAAACTTTCAAATGAAAAAACTTGATTTTGTGACACCAGCGATCTGGAGGACTAAGGACAATACAGTATATACTATCACTCCTGGGAGAAGGAGAGGTGCCTATTGACTGAGACAAGGTACCAATCTCAATGGCTGACTTCATACCTCTTGGAAAAACCTCTGATTTAGAAGGATCCAATTTATGAAAATATAAATTATATGAAGCTGTGAATCATCTAAGGCACTGATTGAAGTGCCTGGATAGCCAACCACCTTGACGTCCACCAAGGTGTTTTTATCATCTACATACATGAACACTGAAATTCCAAATTCATTCAGCGGATAAACAAGAGCAAGAACTTATAGAATGAATAATGGAGGGAGAGCCAGGCTCAATGAGACTGCCTATAGTACAGGGTTGGGCTGTAGCTTGATGCCAGCAGTTATCTCAGACAGAAAGGATGTGATGCAATTAAGTGCTTTCCCTTAATGTGGAAATATGAGAGATGATATATTAGAATATGGCGTTTAATGCTGCTAACAAGTCCATAGTTGATTTAGAACAGAGACCATTACAAATGTTCGTCCCTATATCGGAGTAAATGCCTGCTTGTCAGGGACTTAACAGATAAAAACAATAAGTGTTGCAATTGACTTGTTACCACTTTCTCCAACAGTTCAAAAGGATATACTAACTTAGATACTGACTATAAATGAGCTGTATCGTGTGGTGTTTGTTTCTTGAGGGATGGCTGTAGCAGAATTCTAGACTCCATGGAGGCTGTCTGCAAGCAGAGAAGTGTTTATATTGTGTAGAAAATGAATACCCAGGGTTTCTGATCATGAATCTTGGGAGGTTAGAATCAGTAGTAAAGCCAATAGCTTTGCCAGTACACTATAGCTTATTAAAAAAAAAAACAGGTGTTTAGGGGCAAAATACTATGAATACGGAATAGTCAGGAAACTTTACTCTCTTACGTGAGTGACTGGAATAAGACATGTTAACTGCTATAATCTCATGTCTAATGGCTTCCATGTCGTTATGAAAAAAAATTAGATAATATCTCTACAAGTTCGAACCTAAGCTTAATTTGCGTGCAGGCTCAAAATAAGGCTTCATTTGCGCGGCAGGCACATGGGATTAGCTAAAGAAGAAGTGCTATTTAGGTCATATAATCAAATGAATATACTTTCAAAGCTGATGTATTTAATCAGGTTTAATCCGGTTAAGTCTGATGGTCGAGTGGGTGTCAATCTGCATCCAATGGGAAGGCTTAAAACTATGATACACAGTGAGGCCAACACAATTTTTGGGAACTGACCACACCTCAAGGTTAAAAGGGAGCAGATCTGAAAATAATGTTTGAACCAAAGAGCCTAAACTAGTTTCTGCCCAAAGATTAAAAATATCAAGGATGAAAAGTTCATTATAAAGGGAGGGGTACCATGATTCACTGCATCATGAAGCTATAATCTTTCATAATTTAATAATTTTAGGCAAAAACATCAAATCACTTATGGAAAATTATTCACTAGCTAGGGTTAGAGTGGCATGAATCTGTATTAATACCCCAGCATCCTTCTTCCCAATGCAATGTTGTCTAAAGATTTTGACTTTAGATGGCACATGATCTCCCAGCTAAAACGTACAATCCTTATTCCACCATGTCTCAGTGGCAAAAGTATGTGAAAACCATTGACTAGGATTAAAGGCCTGATTTTTGGGGAGAGGAGTTGGACTAACGGCTAGGGTGTTCGACCTCGAACCTAGGGAACTGAGTTCGAGTCTCTGCAATGACACTGAACATCCTGTGATTCTGGGCAAATCACTTAATCTCCTCCTGCCCTACAAAAATGAATTTGTTCTAATGTAACGCAACTGGTGCTATGTAAAGCTCTCTGATACCCTATTTGGGTCAAGTTCGCGCTATATAAAACTCTATAAAACATTTTTTTTTAAATTATATCTTTCCAGTATGGACACTCCATTGCAAAGGCGAAGGAGTATCCATACAGCCAAGACTGTGATTTGCCTGCCAATTTAAATGCGGGTGGACCCTAGTTGCAATCACGCTGGATACTACTCTGTCTCCGCAGTGATTAAACCTCTCAGACGGCCCGACAGTGTAAGGGCCGTCAGAGGTTAACCTCTAATTCTGCCCACCTAATTTAGATGGGCGGAATTAGAGGTAAGTTTTCATTGCCCATCACTGCCAGGAAAATCCTGGCGGTAAGGGATGGTAAAAACTGCTAAATGCTTCACTCATCATGTGAGTTAACCCCATGGCAAGTGGAGGATTTTATTTTTTATTTTTGAAAATAAAAAATAATTAAGTTTGATGGACGCCTCCATCTTGTTAATGGAGTCTTGCACCATACTTTAAAAAGCATTGACAGGAACAGCTCTGAGGGTGGTTCCTGCCAATACTTTAGAAATGGCTGACAGCTTGGCGGTTATTTCTAGATCTAGTGGATGGAGTAGTCTCGGCTGGCAGGCGCCAAGTCCCCCAGCAGGCCAACTAAGATTACTATATTCGCCCAAAAAAAAAAATTAACCCATAGTCATATGTATGATGCCTGTTTCTGACCACAAGAAAAATTTGATCAAGCCAGCATCCAAGGTAGATGGATGAAAATCTGTGGGAGTCCATTTACCATTAGGTATGTATGTGATCCAGTGCCAAGGGTGGCTTTTATCAAACAAAGTGGTCAAAAAAGATGAGAGCGAGCCTAAAAAAATATAAGTATAATACTTTACAGTAATCACATTTTACTGCATGAAAAATCTTTTTAAATACAGACTGGTATTGTGATAGTTGATCAGCGTATTTGGGAATGTTTCATTATGCTACAATTTGTTAAAGCCATGCTGTTTAAGTAGTTGATTGCCCCTTGCATCAGGGTGGATGGCTAGCCATTATTAGCAAATCACAATTCTGGGTTTCCATTTTTTACCCTCTCTTTCAGTCAATCTGAAATTCTCTCCAGCCAGCTTAAAACCTCAACTTTACATATCATCACTTGTTGCCAAGTGTATCGCCCACCAGGCATTGCCCCAACTTTAAGTCTGTGCTTATTGGCCTTATTTCACCATTCATCTTTAAAAACTCTCCAGAATACCCAGACAATCGAGCTGATGCCTCAGTTATACCCAGACAATCGAGTTAATGCCTCAGTTAACATGAAACGGTTGTGAGGAAACCTCTATACTAATCTAACAAGCATTTGTAATGCAATCGATCTCGCCTTTGGGACCTTATATGTATTTAGCTATGCAGCACATTAGCCTGGGTGCTGAAACATCTACTGTTCTTTCGCATGGACGGAAAGTAAGCACTAAACTGCTTGACACGCCAGGTATGGGAACACATGGATAGAAATATTGCCTTTCAGTGGGAAATGGTATAGTCCAAAGTTCTGTTTTTAATATAAAAGCAGGGCCTTCAGTGGTGAAAATACAAGATTTTAACAAAAATTATTGTCTACGGGTGATCATGGAAGACAATTTCTATGGACTGGAATCTAGAGAATGCTAAAGTGATTCTGGTATTTTACTCTGCTGGTCGTTTTCTATCAAAAAAGTTCAATACAGGCAGTTGCCAGAAAAATAAATAGAAAAAGAAAGTCCCTCAGCAGAAAGCAATTCTGGTATTTTACTGACCTCTACTGGTCGTTTTCTATCAAGACAGTTAAATAGAGGCAGTTGAACAAGCAGAAAGCAATTCTGGTATTTTACTGACCTCTACTGGTCGTTTTTTATCCAGACAGTTAAATAGAGGCAGTTGAACAGAAAAAAAGTCCTGAAGCGGAAGCAGACAAGTCCTAAGGGTGATCTCCAGAGCCCACAAAGTACATAGACCTATAAGTATGAACTAAAATATATACCAGAGGTCTCGAATGCTCGACCTAAAAATGTCTACACTGCCAGTAATTACCTTTAAATCTTGGTTCTATGTTGGTCTCATTATGCATTTATTTTGTTATGTTTTTTGCTGAATGCAATTTCGCAGTCGACCGCCTCTTGATCTGGAACTTAGATGCTGTTTGGGTAAATTGAAGGCACAAAGCTTTTGCCATGCTCATTCCAATCTCCCATTCTTTCTGCTGATTCTAATGTAACCACCCACAGCTTCGTAAACTGGATAATAGGTGCTTTAGATTTGCAGTTGGGCAAAATGTTCTTTTTTGAAGCTTGCACCCATGCTGCATGATTTAATGCTGATTTTCAGCAACTTAAGCTGAAATGCAAGCAGTTTGAATGTTGCTAATGGAAACAATATTACACTTCTTTTAGAATCAAGTATGTCAATGCATTCTGTATTTTAAAAGTAGCAGTTTCTAAAGCATGTCTGCCCCCAGGTGTACCAAGCAAGCGCTCCGAATTGTTAAGGAACCCACAAATCCCTGCTCTGCCATACCTTTCTCAGCTGAAATTTGTGCATGACGTTCTACTTTTTTCCATCTAAAGTACAGTAGACTATTGTCACGTCACCAGACCGTAATAGTCTGTCTGTGAAAATTACCATCTGTCCATAACTTAGTCTTTCACAATCTACTCAGATTTCTGAAAGCTTCATTCATACAGAGATATATTCCACTTTAGGAGATCGTCCCTTAGATGCCAATCCTTGAAATCTCATAAAATGAGAGTAGATTCCATCAGTACTTTCATGACCAAACTATCTAAAGGCCTTCAATGTCCACTCAAATATCTTAGTTTACAGTCCATGAGTTATGATTCCACTGTGCTTCCATACTCCAGGCTTTTATCATTTTATAAGTAACATTGTGATACCAGAAACGGACTACATGAACTGCCTCTCCCAGAACCAACACTGATCTCAGTCTTTCCTTTTTGCACCTGCTCATAGTTAGGGCCTTCTATTTTTAGATAGAGGACTAAATAAAAGAGCATCTGGGCACAGAAAATGAAAACCTAGGGTGATGGAATTAGGCAATCGATAATCGTGATTGTTGTTGATTTGAAAGAAAAGGTCAACCATGGCATGATCTATATAAGAAGACCAGTGCCCAGTATCAGTACTGGGCCAACTGTATAAACTTTATTTATTGCTAAGTCTAGATCTATCTGGTGGGCATGAAAGGTGTGCATCTTGCAGTGCACCCATGAGATTGCAAAGGTCAATCTCATGACATAACTCCGACTTTGTGAATCATAACAACTGGTATGTAAGATCTGTGGCTTAGTGTATCTTACACTAATGTTTTGGCTTCTGTTTTGCATCTTTCATAAAATAAATGACCTAAACATACAATATTTGAGGAAAGACATTCTACATTTTAAACAAACTCTGCTCAACAGACTAGCTATTTAATTGCTAGGTCAGCACTCATCAGCTGGGGAAATCCACTTCTCACTGCTGCAGATCCACTAAGTCGACCTACAACTATATTTAGGCACTGAATAGGAAATACTGCTACTAAAAGTACAACATTATATAAGACATGGTATAATCTCATTCTGGATGAGTCGGATAGAGACTTTGTTTTGCCAGAGTAGTTATGGGGTTCTGACTTGATGGACCAGAATCTACAAGATCTTTGGATGGCTTCTTTTGAACTTCTGTGGAACATTGTCAAGCCTTCCTGGTTACGTAGGAATCATATTTTTACCCTGCATAGGGCATACTACTCCCCTTTCAGGTTGTCTAAATTTTCAGGAGGAGAGTCAGTGTCTTGTGCTAAATGTGAGTTGATTGCTGCATCAGATACACATATGTTTTTTGAATGCCCTCAGTTAGCCACGTTTTGGGAGGAGATCAGCAATTCCCTCACATGGTCATTGGGAAGACTTGTCACTATAGATCTGCCCCTGGTGTTATTTGGTGTTCTAGAAGGTGTACAAAGTCCAGCTAGGTGCCTAGTATTTTATGCAATCCTGCTTGCAAGAAGGGAGATCTGTAGGAAATGGAAATACTCTTCACCTCCTACCTTCAGAGATTGGCAAACTTCAGTCCTGCAGACCTCATGTACCGATCTGGCTAGATCTGGTAATCAGAGTAAAAGGGCGTTCTGGTATTTATTATCTTGGCTTCATTGATTTATCCGTTTTTTTTCCCAGGGTCCAATGATTGATCTCCTATGGTGCCTCTAAAGCTTGCACCAGTGGAACAGCCGTTATCCGGTTCATGCCCGGCCCCAATTGGCTGCCAACTACCCCAAGGTTTGCAGCAGATTGGTAAAGCATGGACTCTGTGCCTTCTTGGAACACAGTTGACAGCTGAGGGATAGATGGCCCCCACTATATTTGTGTCCCTTCCAGTTTTTCAGATAAACTGAGACAGCTGCTCTCTGTAAATTCCTTTTGGCACTTTGTCTATATGGTGGTTATGAGGACAAAAAACATTATATAAGACTTGTAGAAATGGAATACTTTTGGGATTAGGGAGGGCTTGGATTAGCTTTGGGGTTATGTTGGGTTAGGTTTAAACTTCGGTTTGCAATTCGAATTTGGGTAATTGCAAGGGTTACGATTAGAATTAGGCTGCGGTGTAACTTTGGGGTTAGGCTAGGATTACAACTAAGGTAAAAAGAAGGTTTAGCAGTTTAGCAGTATGGTTAGAGTACCAGGTGAGGTACGCAGGGACAGGGGGCAGAGTAATTTTTAGGCTAAGATTACAAACTGGGCATAGGGCTAGGTTTGAGAGATAGGGTTAGGGGACAGAATTAAGGCTAGACTTTGAATTAGATTTAGGGTCAGTTTTGGGGTTGATGTTTTTATTTTTATTTAAATAGCTTTCTTTGGTGCTGACCAGCCCTCATGGTCATTGGAGCGCTGTACAGAAAGATTATACACAGTACAATTGGTGATATGTGTATAGTAGACAGGCCGATGCTTCTTACGGTGCAGGTCACAGAAAACAGAAAAACAACGATGAAACCTCATGAAGAAAGAAATATAATGATCTACATTCTGGAGTGAGAAGGCATTGAATTATATGGTTTGGATATTCAGCCAGGATCAGACTGCTGTGCAGTGAAGCTGTACCATAAGACTTCAGATGTTACCATAAAATATTTGATTACCACATAGGTTTTAATTGTATGGTCATTGGCGCATCAAACCTTTGCAAGTCAAAGGTCAAGGCATTTTTTTCTTCTCCCTTGAAAACATTTCTTACTTATGAAGATTTTGAGTTCAGCTTCAAAGATATTGAAAGTAGGTGCTTTCTTTATTGGGAATGGGAGTGAGTTCCAGAGTTCTGGTCCTGCTCCAGAGTTGTTTTTGTATAAGGGAAAGTTGGTGTAGTGGGGTCGATGTAGTGAAGGTAATTACATTTGATACTTATCTTGTAGATGTAGACGTAGATCAAAGTAGATGCTCCGATATAGTGATAGGTGGAGATACATGGGTCCTAGTATCAAACAGCAGTTAGTCCATTTTCAATGTTTGGCCACATTACCACAGATGTTGGGATACTAAGGGTTTAGTAGTCAATCGGGTTACTCGTGAAACAGTTTGTAATTAAAAGTGCAGCCCCTCAGCTGAAGATATTGAGGGGAGACAGGAGAGAAGTAAAGGATGAAAGTGCTTGCGTTAGCAAATTTATTGACCTCACAGCCAGTGGCTAATTGTTATTTACTACTTACATAGTACATGAGCTGATATTGCCTTGGCATTTCAACATAATCTGTAGTTTATCTTCCTTTAGTACCTTGGCATGTGTCTGACCCATGACCTTGGTGGAAGCATAAAACAGCATTTTTGGTGTGCTCCATAGTCAGAAGTTCTATGTTTATAACTTAAGCTTGCAGTGCATCGTCTGTGAATGAGTACTTCAAAATCATTTTCAGCCTAGTACTACTGCAGAGATGCTATTTTTGTCTACAAACAAAAAACAACGTACAGCTTGTATTTAATTAGACATTTTCTGCAGAATCAATATTTTGCTAAATGTCCTTTGCCCTGCCTATTCCCTTCAATCCGAATGTGAGAATGAACTTTTGCACTTTTTCTTAATATTGCGCAGTTTATTTCAAGCCAATCATATTACCAGCATTGCTCCATGATGCAGTGATAGGCCCGTGATCATCCACACAGTCGCACAGGAATCTGTAACCCATGCCTGTTGTTTTAGGACGGTATTAATTCATGAAGCACTTCAAGAGCAAATGATAATTGGCCCTTTTAATACACTATTCGTATTCTACATGTAATTCCATACTAACTAGCCTACCTCAAGTCAATATGATCTAGGCGTGCCTCCAGGCAGGATAATTCCACGTTTATATAGTTTACACCTAGATTCTGGGTATTTGACATTTTTATATGTGCGTAGAGCACAGTTTCCTTTACTTTTCCACTGTTTCCTGTTTTCCATTGTTTCCCAATATTTATCCTATTGGGAAGTGTATCATTTTACTTGTACTGGATACCATATGTTATCTCACACTGAAGACATCTCACCCCCTGTTGCCACCATTCGTGGGATACAGCGTTTTCCTAATTGCCTAGTAGTAATTAATAGATAGAAAAATAGTTTAGCATCTGCCTTAGTGATTCTTTTCTTCTAGTTCACTGTTTTCCAAGTTGATAGTTCTTACCTGCAGACTTGCTTCAAAGAGAGCATTTGATTGAGTTAATGGCTGACTTCACTCCAAAATCTTGTATGCACTGACATTCTGCATGAATATGGGTTAATGTGCTGTCTAATCCCTTGCTTCCCTGACAAAACTTGTATATATCAAAATAAAAAAGTAATTCAGAGTGTAATAAAGAAAGTACATCATAAAATACTGACTATGCTTCATTGCTGAATGATTTAATTCCGGATTCAATTTCTAATGAGTATCTCCCAAAGTTTCCATCTCAAAGTCCATTAGTAGTACATTAAACCGAGACTACCACTTTAGTTTCCAGTGCTCCCTCAGTTGAAGAGATTATAATATTGTGATATGTATTTTTTTCATAATTTGTTTTGGCACGTTATCTTCTACCTAATTTACCTTGCCCACTATGTCTTGCATTGTAGGTTAGACGTGTGCAGAGTAGAAAGTATTGAAGGTGTGTAAACTGAGCTTGTCGCTCTTCTTGAGGAGTTGAGAAGAGACCATTCACCTATAAATGCTTTTATTTGTCCCTGCAAAAAATGCTTCATTCCATGCTGCAATATTCTGGAACCATGTTGGTCACCTTGGGTTCTCTATAAAGGTGTATTTTGTGAGATAGCTGTTTCCTCTTATTGATTTTAGTAGTTCAGACCTCAAAAGCTCCCTCCGCATGAACATCTCCACTTCAGGATCCAGACAAACCCTAAAACGACTCTCTGTGGAACCCTCATCTACAGGCCCCCTGGCCCCTGCGCTCCTTTCACTAGCACCATCGCCGACCTCATCTCAGCCCACGCCCTCGCCTCTAAAGACTACATACCACTCGGAGACCTAAACTTCCACCTGGACAACCAAAACGACCCTAACACCACCGCCCTCCTAGAGAACCTCGCCAACATAGGACAGAAGCAACCCGCCACCAACCCCATGCACACAGCGGGACACACACTTGACCCTGTCTTCCCAGATGGAAACAGCATCTCCTACTGCCACACCACAGAACTCCTCTGGACAGACCACTTCTACATCCACTTCACCTTCAGAAAACCAACTGTACACAAGCATGCCCACCACTGCCCCAGTAGAAGCTGGAACAAAGTTACGAAGACCAGCTTACCTCCATCCTCACCAGAACCCCACAACTGCCAACGCCAGATAGCAACACAATAGCACACGGCGACTGGAAACACGCCGAAGTCAACTCCATCCTGAAGAAACCCTCTGCAGACCCGACTGACCTCAAGAACGTCAGGTCCCTCTCCCTGCACCCATTCGCAACCAAAGTCATGGAAAAGTCTTACAACACCCAGATAGCAAACTTCATTGAAGCCAACAATATCCTGGACATCTCCCAATGTGGATTCTGCAGCAACCCCAGCACAGAGACCGCCCTACTCGCCAGCACCGACAACATCTGCTACTTCCTTGACCAGGACCAAACGGCAGCCCTCATCCTCCTGGACTTCCCTGCTGCTTTCGACATAGTCTTCCACTGCACACTATCCACCAGACTACACAACGCCGGCATCCGTGGAAAGGTCCTTGAGACTCAACATAGTCTCCTACGCTGACGACACCGAGCTCATCCTCTCCCTCACCAAACATCCCAATGTCACCAGGCACAACTTCCAAGAAGAGAGGAAAGCCGTTGCCGCCTGGGTGAAAAGGAGCTGCTTGAAACTCAACTCTGAGAAAATGGAAGTCCTCATCCTCAGCTCCACCCCTTTTGCCTGAGCCAACACCTGGTGGCCCGCTACCCTTGGAAACCACCTGCCCCGACGGACCATGCACGAAACCTCGGCATCACACTACACTCAGTGCTCATGATGAATCACCAGATCAACGTTGTATTCTCGGCATGCTTCAACACCCTCTGCATACTTAAAAAAACTTTCAGATGGATCCCAATAGAATCTAGAAAAATGGTCATGCACACCCTCATCAGCAGCAAACTGGACTACAGCAAAGCTCACTATGCTGGAATCAACAAGAAACAACTTCACAAGCTCCAGACTGTCCAGAACGCTGCAGCCAGATTAGTCCTAGACATACCCCACCACCATCACATCACCCAACACCTCTGCGATTTACACTGGCTCCCCATCGAAAGAAGATTAACCTTTAAGCTCCTCACCCACGATTACAAGGTCCTCCACCAGCATACCTAAACAACCGCCTCTCCTTCCACGCCCCCAAGAGACACCTCTGATCAGCTGACCTCTCTCTGGCCACCATCCCTCGCATCTACAAGACCAGAACAGGATGGAAGCCCTTCTCCTACCTCGCAGTCAGGGCCTGGGACGACCTCCCCCTCTGCCTCCAGCAAGCCCCTACACTGCCCCCGTGCAGGAAAGACCTCAAGACCTGGCTCTTTGGATGGCCCCAGCATGCTACGGAGTTGCACCCCCCCCCCATTGCCATGAGACCCTCATGGGTGAGTAGCTGTGCTTTATAAACCCCTGACTGATTTATTGATTCCATGAGCCCTTAGAAATACCTTACATGATTTTTTTTTTGTAAAGAGCCTAAAGTGTGCAAAATTGTGAATTAATCCCACTGTGTTCATATTCTTGATTTGAGCCATTTCCAACTGTGCAATGCTAGTTCCAACAGAGAGGATTTTTATTTATCTTCTGATAGCAGCGTAGTAATACTGTTTAGAATTTGGTAGCTCCCACCTCCCTGCATATTGTTATTGCATAATTTAGAATATGATTGCTAAGCAGTTTTAATGTTCTATAGGAGTGTAGTGATGATTAATCTTAGTTGAGAAAAAGATACTTTAGGTATCGTATTCATAACTGAGCTTTTAAGGAATTGGACTTTTGGCAGAATAGATATTTTAATATAGTTAATTCGTCCTAATAACACAATTCTGAAATTCCCTACCTTATATAAGTATTTCTCTTATCTTGAAAGAGACTCCTATTTTACCTTTTTAACCTAGGTACTCACTCTACTTGTTTCCTCTGAAGGACTGTTGGTTATGAAAATGTAAGTTTTTTTTTTTTTTTGTCCTCATTTTCCACCATGGTTTCAAAGATGACAGGTACCAATGGACTCAGATACTGCCTCAGTATACTACTGGTAGAGCTTACGCGATCTTCCTGTACCAACACCCTTCAGCATATAAGAGCCATTCAGGACCCATACATTGAATCCAAGAAAAACGTGGAAAGTGCTGCCATCGTAGCTAGGGAGCCGACCCTGAGCCAAGCACGTACTGAGGGTGAAAACCACAGCAGCTTAATCATTGGACCGGGGAAAAAAACCAAAAAAAAACCCTGGTTACTTAATTCCATTTAAGCATATGCCAAAAAGCCCTTTTATTCCGGTTCCCGGTTCTGACCAAGTCAAGTTTGGATACTTGTAGAACTGACGCTTTCCAATCTGAGAATGTAGGTGGATGGTGATCTTTCCACTTTTTGCAGATTTCTCTCCTAGCCAATAAAATTGAGTAAAAGAGTAGATTTTTCGCAGGACTCCGCACTTCATCCATTACTCCCATAATTGCTAGAGGAAGATCGATCGAGATTTGCTGGCCCATAGATGATGTAAGTACTTTACTAATGGAGTCCCAGAAAGTACTGATCGAGGGGCATTCAAAGAACATATGGGCATCATTGGCATTTACTAAGCTGCATCTAGCACATGCCACAGAGGAACCTTGAACAAATTTTGCCAACCTATTTGGAGAATAGTATGCTCTGTGAAGCGTGTACAGATGATTCCTGCGCAACCATGCGGGTTTCACAATGTCCCATAAGACCCTGAATGAGAAGGACCATAAATCTACCATATTGCTACAGGCTAAAGAGGAGCCCCACAACAGCTTGGGTAGTTGGAATTCCCCTTCAGACTCCTCTAGTATCAGATTGTACCACAGTGATATTTCTTTTTTGCCTGGTGGTTTGTCCAAAAGTAAAGTTTCCAGTTGGTTGCCACCCCCAACTGGAGCTCCCCTTCGACCTAAAGCCTGCATAGAATGGGACTGTGCCCAACTGGCTATCTGGATGTATTTAAATTTAGAGAGATTAGACCCTGTTTTATCTTTTAGGGTTTCCCAAGGTAATAAATTACCCTCCACAAAGATGTCTCCCCATGTCTCAAGCCCACCATCTCGCAAGGGTGCAGCTAAACTATCTTCCAGCCATCCAGGGTTCCCCGGGGAACCCCATAATGGGGTTCTACTAGAAAAATATCCCAGTTTTGTCAGATTCCTCACCTTGCACCATACTCTTGTCATCCCCTGTAGAACCTTCAATTTGATTTTTTTAAAGAACTTTGGGTTTCCGAACTTAAATAGAAAACCTGACTGTGCTGCTGCTTCCCCCCTAAGCATGGCTGAAAACATATAGCCCACCCCTTGACCTGTCGGCATCTTTAATAACATTCGAGCATGGCTCAGTTGGAACGCCCACGCATATGTTTGCAAGTCAGGGGCAGCCAACCACCCTTTTTCCCTCCTGCGCCTAAGCTTTTTCCAGGCAATCCTTGGGATATGTTTTGCCCAAATGAAAGACGTTATATCTCCCTGTAACTTAGAAATACCTACAGAATCAAAAAAAAGAGGAATGGTATTAAAAAGAAAAGATACCTTTGGCAAAATAGTCATTTTAACCAAATTAACCCGACCGAGCAGAGATAGTGGAAGATACGTCCAAGACTGCATGAGTAAACGGCATTCCCTAGCAACGGCTGAAAAATTGATTGTAGCTAGTTTGTTAATATCTTTAATAATATTTAGGCCCAAATATCTCAGACTAGATGAGAGTTGAAACCCCATCTCGCAGTCTCCATCATTCCAGACCATTACCTCGGTCTTTAAGGCATTAACTTCGTAACCAGATATTTCCCCGAACTCTAAGGCCAGTTTAATGATTGCTGGAAAAGCTGAGCGTATATCTGTGGAGAATATCAAAATATCGTCAGCATAGAGTGCTATTTTCCTTTCCCACCCCTTAAAAACAAATGGTTTAATAGATTCCTCACCCCTCAACAACTGGGCAAAGGGCTCTATATAGAGGTCAAACAAAAGGGGGGAAAGAGGGCAGCCCTGGCGTGTTCCCCTTGTGATGGGGTCAGCTAGTTCACCATTCACTAACACCCTGGCTGATGGATTCGAATAAAGAAGACTAATGGCTCGGCTAAAGCTGTCTCCAATATTGAACTTAGCCAAGACCCCCGACAGGTATGACCAATTCACCCTGTCGAAGGCCTTGGTAGCATCCAGCGTCAGAACTGCCAGTGGAAGAGAATGTATTGTCGCCATATCTATGGCTCCTATCAGGTCATAGGTCAGTTCATACAGTTGCCGATCTTTCACAAATCCTTTCTGGTCCCGATGTACAGTTTTGTTACAATTCACTGAGTACCTCCTACTTTTTTTGATATTCTGTCCTGCACCCAATCAATCAATTAATCATCAATCAATCAGGGGTTTGTAAATGCACTACTCACCCGTGATGAGTGTGTGGGTGATGGTCTTCCTGGATTCAGGGGGATCCATTTGAAGGTCTTGCGGAGTATGCGGAGGGCGTTGAAGCTTGTGGAGAATACAGCCCTTATCTGTCGATTCATGGTGAGGGAGGTGTATAGAATGATGCCAAGTTTGCAGGCATGGTCCTTGGGTGTGGGAGGGTTACTGGGGGTGGGGGCCACCAGGTGTCATCCCACGAGGAGGGGGTGGATCCGATGATGAGGACATCCGTTTTCTCTGAGTTGAGCTTCAGGCAGCTGCTGCTCATTCAGGATGCAACGTCCTTCATACCTTCCTGGAAATTGTGCTTGGTGATGTTGGGTTCCTTGGTGAGGGACAGGATAAGCTGGGTGTCGTCGGCGTAGGATACTATGCTGAGTCTATATTTCCTGACAATGGTTGCGAGGGGAACCATGTAGATGGTGAACAGCGTGGGGGTGAAGAAGGATCCTTGGGGTACTTTGCATATGATCTCTGTGGGTTCGGAGAGGAAGGGCGGAAGTCTTATTCTATGAGTTCAGCCGGTGAGGAAGGAGCGGAGCCAGTCTAGGGCAGTTCCCTGTATGCCGGCGTTGTGGAGTCTGGTGGCTAGTGTGCGGTGGGAGTCGGTGTTGAAGGCTGCTGTGAGGTCTAGTAGAATGAGGTCTGCAGTGTGGCCTTGGTTAAGCAGTGTGCGGATGTTGTCCGTGGCGGCTGCAAGGGTGGTCTCGGTGCTGTGTAAGCCGGATTGAGTTGTGTCAAGGATGTTGTTGGATTCTATGAAGTTCGTTAGCTGGATGTTAACGATCTTCTCTGTGACTTTGGTGGCGAAGGAGAGGAGAGAGATGGGCCTGTAGTTCTTGAGGTCCTTCGGGTCTGTGGAGGGCTCTTTGAGGAGGGGTTTGACTTCTGCACATTTCCAGTCGTCGAGGAACGTGCCTGTTTCAAGGTAGCAGTTGATTGTCCGTCGTTGTTCTGGTGCAATGCAAACAGAATGGCGGAGGCGGCCCTGTGGAAGATGGGCAGTGGGCAGGGGTTGGTGGGTGCTCCGGAGTGTATGCTCCTCATGGTCTTTACGGTGTCTTCTGTGGTGACCGGGGTCCAGGCAAGGATGGTTGGCTGAGTGGTTTTGCTGGTGGAGGGTGTTGGGTCAGTCAGTGCCTTTGTCATGTTCGTCTAAGGTGTCGTAGAATGTCCTGACCTTGTGGTGGAAAAAGGAGCCGAGTTGGTTGCAGAGGTCCTGGGAGGGAGGGTCATCAGAGGTTTTGCTGGGGTTTCTGGTGAATTCTTGTATGATGATGAAGAGTTCCTTGGAGTTGCGGGAGTTGGAGAGGTTTCTGTCCTGGATGAAGCTCCTCTTTGTGGATCTGATGAGTTTGTGGTGTGCTGTAGTGGTGGGTCTGTATTCGTACGTGCTGCCGGGGTCATGCTGTTCCTCCATGCTTTCTCAAGTCATTTGCACGGGTGTTCGGATTCTCGGAGGTCCTTTGTGAACCAGGTTGCTTTCATGGTGTTTTGTCTGATGACGTTCTAGAGGGGAGGGAAAGCTGTTTCTTAAGATTTTGCTTGTGCCACTATATTATCAGCAAATAGTGCAAGAGGCAGGTGCCAGTTCCTTAAGCTTGGTTTTATAACGTCTACATCACAACAAAATTTTGTTGGCAAAGGTTATATATAGACTTTAAAAAAATGAAGGACTAAGAGGGCAGCCAAGTATGGTGAAAGATAATTAACTCTGGAGAAAAAAACCTTAAAACCTTATTAAAAATAACATTTCTGCATTGATAAAAATTGCAGAACAGAGAAATGTCCTAGAGCTGGCAATTTCTAAAGAAGGTAATACATTAATCACATGGATGTGAACTTCTTTTTGTGCTACAAATCCATGTTGTTCCTCTTCTGTGTCCTCTCCTATAATATGTTTTAGATGTTTAGCCAATATTTCTGCCTGGATTTTCTAGACAGTTTAAAGGATGAAGTTCAGTCAATGTGAGCAACATTTTTCGTTATGAATTTTAAGAGATTTTACCTAAATTCCAAGTCTGTGGCTTCTGACCCTGGTGTCTAGTATAGTCAAACATTCCCACTAAATTAGGTGATATACTTGAAATATACATTTTATAGAACAAGATCAAAATCCATCAGGACCTCATGCTTTATTGTTAGGAAGATTCTTTATATTTTATATTATTTCCATTAAAGTTATTTCCTGATCCAGAATCCTGGATTTGCTTAACAGGTATTTCTGAAGAGTAGCTTTATAATTTAACTTTCGGCGACTTTATTTGTACAGGCATATAAATCTTTGTAATACTGACTAATGGTGGTAGAAGTTTGATCCTGTGATTCTAGTCGAGCATAGATGAATAAGGGCCACATGCATCAACATCAAAACCGGTCACAAACGGGCAGATTCCCAAATGGAAAAATTGCAATTTAAGTAACCTCAAATTTGCGATTACTTAAATTGTACTTGCATTTAAGGAATTGCAAATTGAAATTCCTTAAATGCAATGCATTAAACAATATAAATTTGCGATTTCGCAAATAGGAATCGCAAATTACCGTCAATCTAAAATTGATGGTAATTTGCGATTTCTTTGAAAAATGCACCAAAGGGCATTTTTCAAAGTCCCATGTTACACAGGGCATGTGTGTGCACAACTGTGGATACATTGAAATTTCAGGGGTGCAACAGGGTATCCTTTTGAGACCCTAGCACCCTTGAAATTGCATGTGCAATTTGCGAGTACCTGTTGGGTACTGGCAAATTGCGCATGCAATTCCCATTCATTCGAATGGGAAGCATTTCCTTAATTGCAACTCGCAATTTGCGAGTCGCATTTAAGGAATGGTTAGGAATCGCAAATCTTTTTGGGACTCCTACATGCATAGGCAATAGCGATTCTTTAATCGCGGTTCCTTAATAATCCCAATTAAAGAATCTCTACTGACTATGTTGATGCATGTGCCCCTAAGTCCCTTCTTTTTTTGAATCTGAGTTTGTAATTCACGGGATTTCGTTAATAGTGCGTTATTCCTACCAATTTTCTCACACAAATTGTACCTATAACATATATATTTTTCATCCTTAGGTCTTCCTTCTTCATTTTAAACTTAGTGAAGTAAATAACTCTTTCTCTCAAACCTTAAGCTGATTTAAGTATCATGCAATAATGTATTAGCCGACCTTTCCTCTAATCGTTTAAACTTAGTTTTGTGATGTGTTATGTTGGCCTGTCTGGAACATTGAACTGTTCGTCTGGCACTAGTGAGTACACCTCTTACAAAAGCTTAACATGTATTCCATACCACCACTAGACTCACTAAACCTTGAATTAACAGCATAAATTCCTTCATATTTTACAAAACAAACACAACTAACTCTGGCCTATTGATTATAGACATTGTTCATTTTTCTCTTTATAGAGACCGTCTCTGTTTTCAGTTTTAGTACCCACTTTAGCATGAACCCATATTGATCTAATACCAATTCATGTTTCACGTATTTTAGTCAATGACTAGGAGATTAAGAAGTAGTCAATGCGGGAATATACCTCATGTCTAGTAGGGTCATAGGTGTACTTATGAGTATCTGGATGTTGCTCATGCCAGGTTTCTATCCGTTTAAAGCTAGTTAGATACTGCATTTGAGATGTATTTCTGGATAATCAGAATTTTCTCTGGAAGAGCTTTTAGCCACCTTAGTTTTGCAAGGCCATATTAAAGTCACCCTCTACCAGGTTGGGTCAAATGACTAGAACAAATTCTTACACAAATCTTCCATAAATTTGTTTATAGCTCAGCAGGCCACCAGTATTAGGTGTGGAGAACCCCACCGCAATGAAGTTATACTGAGAGCCGGAAACTTCTATTATTATCCCTCTACAATTGGTATACATTTTAAATTGTTAGATCTTTCATAACCATTATAGAAACTTTGTTTGTTGGCCTAGTTAGTAAATATTATTGGCTCGCAGCAATGTACCTATAATAACTGCTTGTTCTCAACTTCCAGTAGATAGGACTTTTTGAAAATAGTCTGCAGGATTGTCCTTCTTATTCAATAATTATGAAGGCATTAACATTCCAAGCTGGAACATTTAATTTACCCAGATATGATGATTGACGTACTGTAATTTTCCTCTATGCAGCCAAGTTTGCTTAGCATTTCTGTACTTGAAGCGATTTGATAGTGAAAAATTAAATCCTGGGACTAAATCTTTAAATTACACTGTCAATCTTCCTTTCGCTCACCACCATGTGAATGTTGCACACTGGCAAAAATCTAGGTTTACTGCTCTGATGACCTGTTTGATCATATCAAATCCTAGTTTTCGTTAGAGGTCTGTCGTGATCAGTCAGTCCATGACCTGCCTGTTGTGAATAGCACAATAAGTGTCCATTCATTTAGTTTTTGGATTTATATGAAAACAGTGCCTTCAAACTCAGCAGTGAAGGCCGAATAGCCTGCCATTTTTCACTCACCAAACACCTTTCCCCACCACCATGAAATACACTGAAATTATTTACAATTCCACATAATAAGTATACATCCTATATAAATTAAATAGAAGAATAAAATGCTGCTAACTGTTGATCTAAGTTACATAGTCTTTTAAATAACCAGGACTCTTAATATTGCAGAGTTTCTAAGACCGAGAAAGATCATCAATACCATCTTGAATTCTCCTAGGTGAACTTGTTTTGTTGATCACTTTATGTTCATTTGAACACTTTGCTACTCGAATAAGATTCCAGATTGTGTTGTCCTCTACTCTGATGGTATTTTTAAACTACCTTAATCATTTTACTGAATTTTGAATAATCTGATGTTGCCACAGGAAGCTTGATCTTGACCCAATCTCCCACATTACCATCGTTGTTTTTCACTTTCTTTCAGACCTCAAACTCATCCTTTCTTTTCAACATATTATACATCTCATTTTCTCCTAATTCTTCTCCCAGCATTAACTGACCTGCTAAACCACTCTTCTCAATAATCCACCTTGGGCACATCAAACAGTTTGGCTTTGTGCCTTTGATTAATTCAAATGGGGACCTTCCGGTCTGGGAGTGAGGTGCCAGCCGACAAAGCTTTACCTTTTTTCTTACCTCGTTCACCCAATCTTTGCCACAAGCAACCATCAGTTGAACTGCCTCCTTCCATACCTCATTAAATATTTCACTTCGGGATGATAGGGAGCTGATTGCTTATGAGTTATACCCCTAGACAATAAGAATTCCTCAATTTGTTTTGATAAGAATTAAACACTGTTGTCTGTAAATAGAGAGGATGGATAGCCCTCTCTCTCAAAAAGTTCTTCCAAAACAACAATAAAATACATTGTTTCTACCGAATTCATCATCTTCACCTCAGGCCATCTTCAGTATAAATCTATACCACTCATAATATAGCGATATGCTCTCGAAATTCTGATGGGACCAACTATATCAATTTTTTCCTATGGACCAAGGTGCAACTTGCTTAAAACTAACGGTTGCCGGTGACACTTCAATATTTTGTCTGTGTTCGAACACTCACTGCACTCTGTTACTCTATGTTTCACCATTAAATCCATTCCTGGCCACCTGTAAGTTGCACAAATTCTATCTTTAGTTTTGGAGATCCCTGTGTGACTCCCATGAGCTTTCTCAATATTCTCAGAGACTTCTTGGAGGTACCAATCTAGTACCCCTAAATAGAATACCATCCTTAAAACTCAGTTAATTTTTTATGCATCAAAAAGGCTTAACACTTTCTTCACCCTCATTTTTCAAACATCAACACTTCTTCATCAATTGCGTGACCTCTAGCAAAGTGAAATCAGTTTGCATTTCATCCAACCACTCTCTCTTGTATTATACGTTAGTGATTTCACACACTTTCCATTTATTTTCACAGAGTGCATCTTCAAACTCATTGTTTTCTGGTATCGTTTCCTCATCATCCTCCTATCACAAGCTAGAAACACAGACTGCTATTGAGTTGCTAACTCCAAGAACATACACAACATCCTATTCAAATTCTTAAAGCGCAACCACCCATTTGCAAATTCTGGTGGAAATGCTGTCAATTCCTTTGTTCAAAAAGATTTTCCTCAATGGCTTATGTTCTGTTATTATTTCAAAATGATCATCCCATATGAATTTCCTTAACTTCTTCTCAGCCAAAAAGATGGCAAGAGCCTCTTTTTCAATCACAGAGTATCTCAACTCTGCCTTTTTAATGCTCCCAAAATGAACAATATGGTTTTCTCATGACCGTCCTTCTCTTGTAACAGTACTCCACCAAGACCTTTCAAACTTGTATCTGTCATTAAGATGGTCTTATGCCCGGTTCAAAACTACTCAAACAAGGAAGAGTTTGCAAGCAAGATTTTAGATCAAACTATTCCTCTCACACTCCTTTCCCCACACAAACTCCTTTCCTTTTTTCAATCAATCAGTCAATTAAGAGTTAGTAAAGCACACAACTCACCCGTTAGGGTCTCAAGGTGCTGGGGGATGGCGAGGGTGTGCAGTTCCATTGGGGTCATTTGAAGAGCTAAGTCTTGAGGCCTTTCCTGAACTGGAGCAGTGTGGGACATTTTTTAAAAGATCTCCCAATTCTACCTGCAGATTCCCACCTGTAGGATTTCACAGCCATAGCCTGCCCAGGAGGAGGGTTGATGGATGGTGAGATGAGGAAATTGTGTAGAATGGCCCTGGCAAAGTGACATAGTTGCACTGGGGAAGTCCCCTTATGGCCTTGGTGACACTACTTGACATCACTTCTGGCGTCGAACAAGTCCAGTGCCCTCTACTGACGACTTGAGAGCTTTGAAGGTTTCCAGATCCAGACTACCACCTGGGATTGTTCTTCAGGAGAGGTATCTGTGGGTAGAAAGAGTATCCACTGGAAAGATTGTTACCACATGTAAGTACCTTTTTCTTTCTGCAGGCAGGCATACATCCGGCATATCTAATCCATTTTAGTGGGTGCATGGGTGCTCCAAAAGTACAGATTCTTGGTTTTTGATAATATAGAGGGATATCAGGTCATAGACATAAGGATATGAGCATCTCAAAAATTATAGTGAGCAAAAGGCTGCCTTTGTGCTCCTGAAAAGTCAATTTACCATGTACCAATAGACCTTTTAACTTGATATCTGTCTTTATATCTCTGAATCCCATTCTTCTAGGTATGCCTTATCTGTCGCTCTCGTTTTTCACTACTTTTCTGCTTCAAACATATCACCCAATCTTTCATTCTCGTACCATTTCTGCCCCTCACCAACATATTAAGCCTTGTTGTCTGTGGCACTCGTGTCCTCTACTCAGTGCTTAATTTGTTAAAGTATAAGTGCTGAAGCCAAATGTTTTGCTCCACGGCTGGTGCAATCGAAGGTTGGGGTGGAGAATACCAAGGCTGCACAGTCTTGATTCCATCTCATGCTTTTTTAATCTACAGCCATAAACTCCCTGCTTCTTTATCTTACACTTGCAAAAACGTTTTCAATCCCTGCTTTCTCCATTTGTCACTGTTTTACGACAAAAGTGGGAAAGAAGGAGACAGAGAAAGAAATGTATTTTATTCTCTCTTGCTTTGGGTCAAGGTTGGCTGAGGAAAAATAAGAGCTGGTGCTAGTGGGCTCCACCGGCTCAAATTAAGTACTGCCTTCCACCTCAGTCGTTCTCATTTCTTTCTCAGTTTCCTTCTATCCCCCTTCCTGTTCCCTTCCCAGTTGCCCTCTTGACTCTACCTTTGCATGTATATTACATCCAATTCTTCTAGTTTCTAGTTCTTCAAATGTATGTCTCTCATTTCCATGACTTTACCATGCCCCCTAACACCCCCACTTCTTATTCTCTCACATCTGTGAAAGACAGTTGTCCACTCTTCAATATTCATTATTTGGACCTCCATCTCTCATTAGTTCACTCTACGTCTTCCAATTAGCAGCCTACCTGCAACTCTATAACTCATTCTCTAAATCTTATCTCTGCCTATCCCATAGGTGCACCTATCTCTTCGTTTCACTTTCACTTCACCTCTCATTCTCCCCTACATCCTCGCATTTGCCTTCAACCTGCACACCTCATGTTCTCTAATTCCTATAACATCCACTCTCCCTTTCACATTCCATCCTATTTTTGCCCACTAAATATTTGTATTCAGTTCAGCTCATACCTTGGGACTTATTTCTCTCCTTTCCTCACTCAATGCTGCTTTCATCACCCTCTCTACCTCCGTAATCTTTTCGCTTCTGCACCCCTAATTTTGAACCTACCTCCACCTGTATCCCTCTTTCTCATTGTCTGACTCCAATCAGATTGCTTTCCTTTATTTCTACCACTCTCACATTCATCTTCCAGATCCTGGTTTTCCTCTTATTTTTATCATTCCCAATTTTCTTTTCAGTGCACTCAACCTTCTGCTTCCTCCCGCGATCCTCTCCCCTATACACTCCTTTTTTGTCACCTGTGTCATTCCTTTCCCATTTCATCACACCACTCCTCCTGTTAAATCTGAGCCATTCCATCTGAGATTCTTGTCAACTTTGCAACGGATCTTTCTCTCTACCTTTCTTTTTGACTACCACTCTTGCACGTCTTTCACTCATGGTGTCACGCATGACCCTCTCCAATATATTTTTTTTTTAAACATATTGGCTAAAAGCTAAAATATTGTTTTGGCCTCAAAATTCACATTGGCTTAGTAGTCATTGGCACTGAAGGAATCTTTTTCTCTTCAGCAATAAGTCTCTCTTGCCCGTGTTTATGTTCTCCTTGTATCTGAGGAGCATGCAGTCACTCAGTGAAGATAGCCAATGGCTTAAGTGGGTTGGGCCAATTCCCTATGCTGTAGGTTAAAATGAAATGTGAATGACACAATAACAGAACAATGGATGGAGAGGAGTAGCTGAAATCCCCGGTAAATAAGTACATTATATTTTATATAATTATAGTGAAATCAAAACTTTTTGATAGCATCAGACCTAAAACTGTATGCAGTGTCACAGTAGAAAAGAAGATGTAAGTTGCTGCAGCAAAATTTAGAGATTGAAAAGCCAGGTTTTTAGTTGTTTCCTAAAGCAGAAAAGGCCTGTATCCTTTTTTTAGGAATATAGGGAGTGTTCCAAAGACGAGAGGGGCTGCCAATAAAACTTCTCCCGCCTCATTTTACTCTGAAGTTTGAAACATTGTTGTAAATGAAATTTAGATGGCTTTTGTGACTTGGGTTTAGAGTGGCATTTTCTTAAAGGGTAATAGTTAAAAACGTTCATTGAACTTGAGCAGCCAGCGCTCTCGGAAGGCAGAGTCTGTGAGCTCTGCACAAGAAGAGTGAGGAGTCAAGTGCCTGATGGGGCATAGGAACTATGCGGGCCCGTTTGCAGACATGATGGATGGACTGTGAAAGGACAGCTTCTGTAGAGGAAATGAGATACTTAAGAAATCACCTCACTTGAACAACAAAGGGTCTGTGAAGGGCAGCTCCCTGGGAGGCCTAGGTATGTGAAGGTCTAAACCCTGAGCAAATACATCCTCAGTGAGAGGCCAGCCCCCTTAGAGAAAACGGGATTTGTGAATGGTGTCTCCCAAAAATGACAAAGGCTCTGTGTAGGGCCCACTCTGACAGTACATTCGGTCCTAGGCAGTGAAAGGAAAAGCTTTCTATGAGGACACAACATTTGGCAATGGTCCAACTCTAAAATTGTAAGTGAAGTTGCTTTGCTGATTGACTCACCCTATGTATTTCTGTTAATCCCTGCCCACCCATCCTTGGTGTTGTAATAGAAACAGAACACACACATAAACATGCACACATAGATACCCATTTGCAAATGCCGTATTTGGCCCACTCTGTGCCCAGTCCAGTTCCTGAATTCTTAGTAGCCCTTTCTCTAAGTATTAAAAGTGGCTACAAGACCCCTGATACTATCTGTTGATGTCTGTAGCCCATATCCAGAGATGTCCACAGCAATAGATCTATCTTGACCCAATCTTTGTACCCCCACCTACACCTACCTCTTTATAACTCCCAAAAGCCGTTTTTCAACATCATATATCTTCTTGTTAATCCCTGCTTACCCCTCCTTGTGGCTAAAACAGGCACTGTACGCACACAAAACATGCACACACGCAGATACTCGTTTAAAAATGCCTAGTTAGGCCCCTCCCACTCCGTGGTCTGCATATCCTATCATGAATTCTCAGCACCCCTTTATCAAGACATTAAAAGTGGCTACAAGACCCCTGACATCATCCTCTGATGTCTGTATCTCATATCCCAGGACCTCCACAACAATAGATCTCTCTTGCCCTAATTTTTAGACTCCACCTTCACCGACCTCTTCATATCCTTCAAGAGCATTTTTTTTTAATTTTACAGGAAAGTAAAACAAATACAAGTTTTCAAACAGGATTTTGGGTAAATATATGCAGTTGCCATAAGTTTCAGGCCGCCTTATACCCCTGCCGTCTATAAATGGCTTCTAACTCAGTGCAACACCCTTGGTTGCATATTGATCACCCTCTGACCCCCTGGATGTGCTCCTGTTAAAGCCCTTTTCCCAGAGCCAAAAAGTACCCCACTCCTCCACTTGAGATATTTCTTCAAAGGTCCTCAGGAAATATGTACTTGTGAAAATACTGGCTGATGGGTGGGTTGTAGATTGTAGTAGAAAGTTGTGGATGTAGTTGAGTCTATAAGGATTGGTGGAATGAGGGAGTATTTCACAATCTGTTGGGGTGTGGCTCTATTTAGGGTGGATATGGAAATCTAAACAGTTGAGACTGGCCAGTAGGCCTGTCCTGAGTAGTAGCACAGCAAGCAGTGGCTTAGCAATGGTGCCATTGGGTCAAGTGCGAGATGGGAAAATTGCCCCATTTTTAACTACTGTTGGGGTGGTAAAATACAGCAATAATCATGGTTTAGTGTGCCCTTGGCCCTCTTGGGCCCAAATGCTACTGCACCTTCTGCACCATCAATAGCTATGCCCCTGACAGCAAGGGTGCGAGAGGCCATGATGCAAGCAAGCATTGCTCTTCCATCTAAGGACTTAGAAATGAACAATAGATTTAATTTGAATCTCCCAAGCCTGGTGCCGCTGCGCCTGCTGCACTATTGTTCACTGTCTCCAGGCTCGGTTCTAGCGGGTGGACAGGGTGGGCCAGGCCCACCCAAACATAAGCCTGGCCTACCCAAACATGAGCCTGTCCCTGGCAGTGCAGTCTGGAAGGCCAGTAGTAAATAGCCTTTTTCATTTAAAACGTCCTGTTTTTCTTCCTAGGAGTTGCGTGATTGGACCTGGGCTCTCTCACAGGCACCCCCAATCACGCATCGGCTTTTAGAAAGGTGGGCTGTGTCCCCGCCCACTTGTGCAGGTACAATTGTGTCACGGGAAGGGGACAAATCCTTTCTTTGGCAGCGGGCAACCTTAGCTGAAACCTTAACCCTTCTGCTGCCAGGATATTTGCTTTTCTATTCCACGCTGGGAAAAAAAAATTGTTTATCCTGATTCACCTTTCCTGGCCCCTCAGCTGCTTATCAGATGGGCTGTGAGGAGGAACCAACAGGTAAGATAATGTGTGGGTATTTGTTCTTATTTTTAAAATCAGGGAAGGCCCAGCAAGACACATACTTCATGTATGCTTCATTTACAATAAAAAATGTCCAGATAAATCTGATGATTAATAATTCTGCTGGAGAGCAATCCTTTGTCTGTTGGTAGTTTTGAAATGCAGATAAACTGTATTTTATGTGGATAGATCCGTGGGTTACTGCCTTTGTCACAGAGATTCTTGTGTTACTTGCAGTTCAGAAGTTACAATCCTATCATAGAGCTGCATGCAAACCTTTTTTGTGATATAGTTAGAACTTCCCAGGTCTTTCATTACTCTAATGTTGCTAAAAAGAGTTTGTTTGGGCAGATATACATTTTTATTAGTAAAGCCAATCCCCAAGCACTGGATTACTCTTTAAATCCTGAGTTTGTGTTTCTCTAGATGAAACCCTCTTAAAATATACTGCCCACCAGTATGGATGACATGTGATTCCTACACCTTGTAATCCTCATTGGTTTATGTGACATTCCCAGTAGACTGATTTACGTACTTGTATGATTCATTGTCACTGTATACTGTGTGCGGATGTAAAGTACTGTGACACCCTACACTAAGAGTAGCGCTATACAACAAGTGAAAGGCATATGAGAGAGGGGCTTTGGAGAGATTAGGGGCATCATTGGATGGTGGTAATGAGGGAATCCGAGAAGGAAGTCGTGGGGGGAGGGGCTGCAGAGAGATGAGGGGCACTGGCGGAGGGTAGCAGTGAAGGAGCCGAGGAGGAGGTCATGAGGGGAGGGGCTGCGAAGAGATATGGGGCACTGGTGGATGGATAGCAGTGAGGAAGTCTGAGGAGGAGGTCATGAGGGGGAGGGGCTACGGAGAGATGAGGGGCACTGGTGGAGGGCGATAGTGAGGGAGTCTGCGGAGGAGTTCATGAGGGGGAGGGGCTATGGAGAGATCAGGGGCACTAGAGGAGGGTGGCAGTGAGGGAATCCGAGGAGGAGGTCATAAGGGAGATCCGGAGAAATGTCACTTGCCTGATACTCTCACCTCAAAAAATTCCTCTTACCATCAAAGGGACATTACATGGAAAAAACCACTATTTGAGAGTGATAACATTTAGAAAGAGATTTGGAAAGAAAAGAGTGCATTGTACTGGCCCTTGTAAAACTAAGGAGAGAAAAAGGAGGGCCCTGAAGCAAGCCTGGCTAGACATATAAGTGACGAATCAGGCCCGCAGTGGCCCAACCAAATGCACCCTTGGCCCACCCAAATAAAAATTCCTGGAGCTGGGCCTGACTACATCTCTGACAGAGATATGTGCAGGGTTTGGGTTGTTGGCACATATGCTGCACATACCTCGCACTGAATGCCATAGCCCTTCCTTAGTTCCATCAAGCAGTAACATATCGATAAATTAGTTTTTTAAACATACCTTTTCAACCCTGCAACACGTAGTGTGCTGAGCCTTACAGCCCCTCTGAGTTCCAGGACGGGAAGAATGTATTCAAGTTCTCTGTGTGATTGGCGGAGCTCGGCCTGTGTGTGTCACCTGCACAGTGCTGTCAATCAAACAGAGTGCTCTTTGAAGTAGGGGTGGGCGAAATTTGCGTAGTCGTGCTACGCAAAATGCAGCGAAATGGTAAAAAATCTCCGCAGACACGCAGAAAGTCCGTGAACACGCGGAATTGCTTGTTCGCGATGCTTTTTTCCTGTTCGCGATAGCTGTTTGCGTGCTCGGGGAGAAACATCTCGCGAACACGCATTTTGGGAACGCGAACAAGCAAAAAATTCCGCGAAGCCGCAGAACGCAGAATTTTGGGCAATTTCACGCTCTCCGAGGAACGTGAAATTACGCAAATTCTGCAAATTCCGCTAATGGAACGGAATTTACCGCCCAGGCCTACTTTGAAGCACATCTGTAAAGTAAGGGTCAGGCCTCCACATATAAGGGCGCAGTGGTAGCATAATTAACTGCACATCTGCTGCAGGTGTTTGCGTTTTTTTTTTACACCCCTTCCAGAGCTGGTAGGCCTCAGTCAGCCTGTCTTTCCGTGCAACTTTTAAGTTGCTTTATTTAGTTATTTTGCTTCATGTCAGCTGAAGCTGTGGGGGGCCCGCCTCTGACATGAAAGTTGTGCCCCCCCACCCACGGAACCGCGGGTGTCCTCCGTTAGGTCCTTGCAACAAATTACATTTTGAGTAACTAATGAACATTCATACAGCACCTGCGCTATGTTCCTAGAAGTTAATGAAATGTACGAAGCGAAAGCAGGATAAAAGTCTTCATGTATATATGCAAATGCACATTATTATTTTATTTCCTTTTTTTTAACATGAAACACGTTTTCTCGTGAGGAAATCCTTTTATCCATATTCTCTGAGAAATGGGGTGTTTGTGACATTTTCTCACTTTTGCTTACCTGCATTAGTTGGGTGACACGCTGCGACTCAGTGCTGCGCCTGCGCGCCAGAGACTTTCTAGTCTACCTCATCCAAGTCTGGTGTAAGTCACTACTACTCACATAAAAAAAGCTCGAGGTACCGGGCCCTTAAAGCTCCTCGAAAAGAAGACTGATGTTTTTAACACTGATATTTTTCCTTCAGCCACCGAACAAACATCTGTCTAACACGCTGACAGGGCCTACTTGTGCACCGCCGCTGCATGTATCAGATCGCAATAAGAGTGCTGCCTTGGAGAGTTAAGATATTGTCCTTTTATTGTAGGCTTTGCGTCATTGAGAAACAGTAATATGTCCTTCAGAGGCGTGGGGGCTGCCACTGCGAGGCTCTGACATGACAACTCCAGCTCGAGGAGGCAATATTCTTTTTGCTCAGTATATCCGTGTACAGGCTGCGCCGGAATATTAACCAGTTTCAATAAAAGCTTTTTGTTAACATTGGGATGGTTCATGTAGGGATAGGTCGTACAACTGATTTTTCACGAGTGCCCAGATGTGTGCTGATGTCTGAGAGAGCTTGGTGACCCATGGCGCTGATACTGACGAAGGGCTTGTGTTTTTTACAGGTCAGCTGGAGGAAGCCGCCGAGCACTACGAAGCCTTCTATCGGCTGACATTGGGGCGAAAATGGACGGATGAGACAGGCCGCACTCAGAACTCACTGGCCTGCGAGCATCTCTGGAGGATTTACACATTACTGGCAGACAAAATGCTGGAAAATAAGGAACACCAGCAGGCCATCAAAAGCCTCATAAAAGCTTTTCAAATGGCAAAAGAAGGTGGGTGAAAAGCAGCACTCTTCCGTACCATCTTCAATGCACCAGGGCTAGCATTCCCTGGAGAAAAGTAAAGGCTGGCTTCTATTTCAACCCACGTCATGTTTTTCGAAATTTATAAACAGAAATAAATAGTCAATATTCTTTCTCCGAGCAAAACATGCTTTAACTACTTGAAAGCTACACTTTCTCGAGCACCAAGCCTTGATATAAAGCACTGTAGAAATACAAAATAAGACATGTTCTTATTTTTATCTTCTTGTAGCGATTTTAGGTACGTACGAAGCCATAATGATTAGTGATGTTGACGTTCTTTTTTTGTTCCCTTTTCAAGATGTCTTGTACATTAATGCTGGTGAACACCTTTGTATTAAAACGGGCATATCATATTACATCTCTCATACTGGCAAATAAAGATAGTAATGCTGGTACTACAAATACGCAAAAGAAGAGAACATCACTTGGGATGTTTTCGAGTGCAGTCTCAAAGGGACATCCCCAGTGACGTCAGTATTGAATCTGTCTAGTATATATTTTTGCCACAGGTGATAATAATAATAATGATAATAAATGTTTATTCTTTAGTTAATTAAAACCGTAACAATTTATCGCATGAGTAAAAGTAAGCAATAAAATGTCTTCATTTTTAAAAACGTAAAAGCTTTACATTCTCAAATGTTATAATTAATGATGTTCATATGATCCAAAAGGGGTTCATAGCATGCAATTAAGATTTTACTAATTCTTAAAATTTCTGCTTTTTACCTCTCAGTTAAGAGTTCACTTTTCAGGCCTGATTGTGAAGTTACAAGCATTCTCCACTTACATATCATGGACAATAAAGTTTGTTATCATGTAATAATTTTCTCTATCCACTTTGTAGCTAGTGTTCCAGTTTTCAGTGCCAGATCATGGAGGTTGAGAAATGTTGTCAGTTGACAGTTCATTTGAGAATCTGACTGGTCTAGCCCTGCTATAATAGCCGCTCTGCTTGTCCTTATTCTGCTGATGTTTAGCGCTTTTCTTAATAACGTGACTCGTGCTGTGTAAAGTTTGGGACATGTGCAAATTAGATGAATAAAGTCCTCTTTGTTACTTTTGCAGAGTCGGCATAGTGTCTGCCCTTTGTGGACCCAGGTTGGCTGGTCTGCGATCGAAGCAAAGAGCCACCAGTTGTCTTTTTCGGTAGATCAAAAATGTAATACTTAAATTAGGTGTCGCTGAAAGGATCTTATAATTTTTAATCACCATCCAGGCGTGCGTTCTCACACTGAAGATATTTTTGTCAACTCACAAGAGTGAAATTTTGTTGTTTTGTTTATTACTTGCCTGAAGGTTGAATAAGGCAGGTTGTTATTCCAAAGCTCGCCCGTACAAGTGGTTGTTAAGGCTTTTTGAAGGTATTAATTGTATGGTGATTTTTTTTCATTGTCTAATTCCGCCCAGAGAGCTTTGCTGAGTGTGGAGTTAGCTGTATTTTGTTTCAGTCGATTCCGAAGCTTTATTGTTGCATACATCCTCCCTTTTGTTTCGCTTGTTAGACCAAATTCAAGTCTCACCTGTGCTGGTGAAGCATACTGATGTTTCTGAAAAACCATTTTATATGTTGTGACTAGTAGTTTGTTCAGAAGTTCAGAGTATTTGCTGTGTAAAGCAATACTGACATATGTTATTGTTGGAAGCATTTTGGCAGATATCACTGCAAGCAAAGGTTTGTATGATGGCCCCTTCAGTTGTTTTGCCAGGGTCCTAAAGGCAAACGTTAATGCACTAGTACACTGTGACATATGAGTTTTCTGCTCTCGGCGGTTTAGTCTGTTGTCCATATAAAACCCCAAGTATTTATAATTAGTTACTTCCTCTAACAGATTACCCTTAAGCCATATGCTCTGTTTGACAGTTGGGTAATTTCTGATAAGCATTGTTTTACTTTTTGATGTATTGATTTCTAGTATGTTGGTTGTTATGTATGATAACTTTCCCTGTTGCGGTGGATGAGAGTTGATCTTGTCCAGCCGATGGGCCAAGTCTGACAAACAAATTAAAAAGGCGAAGAGCCAGCACGCATCCCTGTTTTAAACCTTTGTTTGTCGTCACCTTTCTTGACAGTCAGGAGCCATCTCCAAACCTTGTTCTCATCCATGAATGGGAGTAAAGTAGCAGTATTACTCTTAATATTCTCTCAGGAATATTCCAAGCTTTCAGTTTTTCCCCATAGGCGGTGAGGATCCACACTGTCAAATGCAGCCTTTAGATCTATAAAACAGAGGTGCAGGTGTTGTTTTCTCCGCTTATACCTGTCAGCTATAAGTGAAAGAGTTGCAATATTTGTAATCGTCCCAATCCCTTTTCTAAAACCTGTCTGGTTGACAGGAATCAGGTTAAGCTTATTTGACCACTCAGTTAGTTCTTCCAGGATCAGAGAGGCATAATACTTTGCTTCTACATCCAATAATGCGTTTAACCTGAAATTTGCTGGTCATGTTCTATCTTCTCCTTTGTATATCGGTGTGATTATTGAGCCTTGCCAGCTAGGTGGGATTTGATTTAGTTGTTCGATTTCCTTAAATAGTCTTGTTAGATGGTTACTCCAGAAGGATGGGACATTTAAAAAAATTACTTGAGGAATGCCATTGGGCCCTGGCACGCCATCTCCTCTGCCTTTCCGTATTATTCTTGTTAAGTCTTCAGCTAAGTAAGCGAACATATCTGATTTTACCTTTGGGTAACAAGTACCATCTTTGTCGTAATTCCTTGTTATTTCTTCCGCTGGCAACACCGATATTACATTTGGGTAGCAAGTGCTGTCTTTTTTTGTATGGAGTTTTCAACATTTCCTTTTACCACCTCTAGATCTTGGTGATATACGTATTCTCACTGCTTACTTGCTGGGTTTCCAGAAGTTGTAGTTTCTGTAAATCTTTTTGTAAGAACTCTGCCTACTCATGTTCTTGTACGTTTGAGGTTAGAGAGTTGATGGGCCTGTTCAAGTTGTTAATTGTTTACCAAAATGTGCTGGAGTTCGTTTTTTTGGCATTATATAATAGTTTTGTCCAAAAGTTTTTGTCACTGCTTCTTTTATCCTCCCACAACTTCTTTTTGTACAGTTTCCTCAGTTTGCGTACATTGTCCCATGCTGTTTGATCCAAGTCCATTCTTTTAAGTCTCCTGATGGCTTTTTTAGTTCGCCTTTCAGTATCTGAACCTCACTTGTTTGATACCTTCTTGTTTTTATATCTGAGTACGTTTTTGTTTTCCAGACATTAATGTTGTTACTTTCACTGTGAAGTTTACCCACGCTTGTTTCTTAGTTGGGCCCTCATTTTCACTTGCTTTTCTAAGCCCCTGTAGAATGTTTTGGAGCTCTTTGATGGTTTCATTAGTCCATTTAAGCCGTTTTAGATCAATTGAGTGGATACTTCTCTCTGTTGCTTGATTAATCTGGTGTTTAGTTAAGTTTAAGTTAAAATAAATGTGTTGGTAGGAGTGATCACTCCTGGTGGTGAATTCAATTGAGAATTGGAGGCGAAGAGGCATCAGTGGTAATGAGATTACCGTGTAGTCAAGTCTGGATGGTGTTGTTCCTCCAAGAAAAGTATGTTTGGGCGGGATGTCATCCATTGTCCTGCCATTTATGACTCATTCCCAGATATTCTAATGATTTTACCAAATATTGGCCTGTGTGATCAGGAAGTGCTGTCTTAATTTGTTATTGAGGTTGAACATTCCAGCATTTGTTGTCAGCGGCTAGTTTCTCGTCTTCGCCCGGGGAGTAGATTGGATTAGAGTTGAAGCCAACTGTTAGCACTATACCCCAGATGGGGTAAATGCTTCTTATGTCCGAGATTGTGGCTATTAACAGGGCATTATGAGCTTTTTTCTTTTGTGACTTTGGATGTGCATAAGTGTTAATCAGTAATACTGTTCTTGGTTTCTCAATGGCATGTAGCGTACATTTAATTAATTACACCTTGGGTCTGGAAGAGGCTATCTGTTCCGATTTGATATTTAGGGCTGTGGACACATAAACTGCCTGGCCCCTTTTCAGGTGGCCGTGTTTCCTGTGTTTCTCTGCTGGTATGTTGTAATTTGTTAAACCTGCAAGTGATACATCCTCCAGTGCCCATGTCACCTCGAGGGTAATTATGCCACATGTTATCCAGACTTGAGGGGGGCTGCCTTCTTCCAACCATTTTTTTGCTCCGGCTGTATTTCAACAGAGGAGATGGAAGTTTCCATTGTTGTATTTGGCAGTATGTCTGTCTGTTGGTCAGTTACCCTTCACTTCATTCAAGGTACTCGGGAGCCAGCTCCATTGGTCTTTGTCTAATTCTGCTTCCACATTCTTCTCTTTAAATGCCCCATTCCACTGTGCGATTGATGGACTTCTTCCTTTTGCGTTCTGCAAGACTGAGTACACCTGTGATTTTCCTTGTGTTTGTCCTGATCCAAGGTTGGCATTGTGGATGGAGTTTTCAATACGTTTTTGTCACAGAGACATTTGCTTCCAACGTGTCCTCTTTTCAGTTGTAGGTTGTAGGTATTCCCCTTGCTTTTGAACCTCATAGTTAAAGCTTCATACTGCATCACTATCCTACAGGAGTGAGTGACCTTATATTACCAGTGTTCATTGGGAAGAGAAAGAGATTTGTGTTGTTTTTTCCATGGCTTCCTGCATGGATTTCTATGCTCCTTCTTGTATGATCTACACCTTGATCAATTCCACCTTTGTCCATGCTTGCTCGTCTGATGTGGTTTGCAGGGTGTCTTCAGAGGTAAGTGATGCCTTTTAGTCAGTTCCGCTCTCAGGTTCTGCTTTTTTTGTTTCTCGGCAGTCAGTGGAACACAATGAATTACCAGAAGAGAAAGAATAGCACCCCTTCCACAGCTTGATTCTTGTATGGTCATGTGATAAGGGCCTCTCCTTAGTCCAAAGTTAAGTTTATATGTATGTACTGGTACTTGTGTATTTGATATATATGATTATCCTCTCATGTCTCAAATGCAAGCCCCTCAAGTCCAGCTCAGAGATAGAGTTGTGATCCCATGACCATATCATTTGATACCAAACTGTTAGTGAACAAATATATTCCCTCTCAGACATCAAAACAGAGACATCTTTGCAAAAATGCAAATGTTTTGTTAAAAAACGTGCAATGCAACCCATAAAAACTATATTCTACAGAGCTGCGTGAATTATGGACAATATTTACCAGTTTCCTGTGATGTATGAATTTCCATCTTGTTGACAGTCCCCCAACTACATTGCAGAGCATCATCATTGTTTTTTATTATTTGGGTTGAGGACGTGATCGGAGCCCCACTCCCTATGCCCATTTTGGGACCCTGGGAACCTATCCCCCCAGGGTCAACTTTTAAAGCCCTCTCCCCGAGCCTGTTGTGGCCACAGGACCCCATCACCTGGGCCCAAGCATTTTATTTCTAGGAAAGCAGTGTGCACAGCCCCATTCCTCGAGTCTGTATCAGCCCCACAGCTCCATCCGCTGGGGCCAAACAATAAATAGATATGATGGAGCGCATGACCCCCTACCGGAGCCTTACAAAGCCTCGGTGACCCCATCCCTCTGGGCCAGCCCTTTAACCGCGTCCGGAGGAGCCCACCCCTGGGACACAGTGGTTTTCTCTTCCCACAGGACTGTGGACAGGAAAAGAAGTGTGCTTCCACCTAAGCTTCTGAAAATGCCCCTGTCAAGTGGGAGCACACATCTGTTTCCCTAACCACGCACCTGTGGGCAGGGAAATTCTGATTTATCCCGCCCGATGGGAGCAAGCAAAAGCAGCTGCTCTTGCGAGGCAGTGCAATTTGGGCCCTTATGGGGAGGCCCTGGGGGCTCCCCCTACAGCCCTCAATGTTATGTTTTGTGGATGCCATGGGTGACCACCGGGCACCTATTCATAATGAATCAGGGCCCATGGGTTTGGGTCCCTGGGGCCTCTAATAGCTCAGCAAGTCTGGACCTTTCCCCCTCCCCTATAATTAGACATTGGCCCCAAGGGGTGGCGATCCAGGGGCCCTTTTGGGGTTGGGGAGAACACATGCCCTCTACCCTAATATAAAACAAATTGGCCCTGGTGATCCTTAAGGCTTAGGTAGGGGGGCCATATGCCCCGTCGCCTATAATTAATCTATGGGGCTGGGGGATGGGGTCCCTGGGGCCCATTTGGGCTCAAGAGGAAGAGGTTGTGCGCCCTCCTTCCTTTTTTTATTGTGTTTTTTTACATTTTTATTATATATTTAATCAAAATCATACATTGTAACAACTTACAAGGGTAGAAAAAAAACCACAACCAAAATAAACATACAGGCTAACATACACACTCACCCCAACTGGCAATCTGTGGGTGTGACACATTAATACAGTACAATGCTCCTTACCTTACTGACACAGGTCACAGGTACAATCCAGATTACAACCGAGGGGGAATTAATCAATCGGATGGGACTTTCGGTAGAGCGTTAACGGTTGCCAATAGTCTTGTGGTTTGGATCTTGATGGAAGCTCTTCTTCATGGTTTTTCAATGTGTCCTTACAATACACCATATCATGTATCCATTGTTTACATGTGGGGTATTTCTTGCCGTTCCAGCACATAGACAGCCTTTGTTTAGCCAATAATAGCGCAATCACACAGAGTTTACGGTTATTGGACCTCAGATTGGACACCAGACCTATTAGACATAGACGGATCGGGCAGTCGAATTTGATTCCCAACACAGCACTTAACATTGTTGTTAGAGATTCCCAATAGACACTAACATGTGGACAATGCCATGCTAGGTGTATAAAATCTGCCTCGTCGGCACCGCAACGTTTGCAAAACGCATCCGTACGGAGACCGCATTTTTTTAATTTAGCCGGTGTGTGGTATGTTTGGTGTAAATATTTATAATGAATAATTCGTAAATTACCATTTGGTGTGAGTAGGTCAGTCAGGGCACAACACTTGGACCACTCCACTTCAAGGATAGGCTTGTCTAAAACTATCGACCATCTATTACATGCTTTACATATGTTTTCTGCTATGTCCGTTTGTAATAGGACATATAGCTTGGTCACTAAGTGAATATTGTGCAGATTAGTGATGAAAATTTGTAATGTTTGAAGAACTGGTGGTTCTGCTGGAAATGTGGGATGCAAATCTTTGACTGCACCAGGCAACCTGTGATAGGTGAATTTAAAAAGGAGCGTTTCGTTGCTAATATATTGAAGGTTGTCAATTTCTATAGATATTCTGTTGTTATATAAATCTCCTATCTTGTCTATGCCAACCTGTTGCAATAGTGTCATGCCCACCATATCCTGAGTTACTGATATAGCTGGATGTTGCGGCAAAGGTAACGCTGGCGCGCATAACGGGAGTTTGTTCGCCAATTTCCCCATCCTCTGCCATGCCAAATTTGTCCTGCAGATGGTATTTATTTCTTGTTTCGATACATGTGCTCGAGGGTGCGGCAAAATATATTGAAGCGGTATTGGGTGGGCGTCCCCATCCTCGACCGCGGTATGTGGGAGGTATCTGATTGGATGGTACCAAAAATGCGCATATAGCGCCTGAGCACAAAGATAATAGAACAGAAAGCCAGGGACCTTAAATCCGCCTGCAGAGTATAGGAGTTTGAGCGCACGCAGTTCAATGTGGGCCTGCTTACCAGCCCAGATGAGGCGAGTGACACTGGATGTCAGTCTTTGGAATACTGCTTTTCGTGGAGTTATTGGAATATTATTAAATGCATATAGAAATTGTGGTAGTATGACCATTTTTACTACAGCTTTTCTGTCTGCCAGGGACAGCGGGAGGTGTATCCACCTGTCTACTTTGTCTTCCAGCTTACTTATGGCAGTGCCATAGTTAGTTCGTATGACCACTGCTGGATCTCTGTGATACCAGATGCCTAGGTATCGGACAGGGTCTGATTGCCATTCCAGTGGAAAGTCTGCTTGGTGCGGCACTGTAATTTCCGTCTGGGGTTTATGGTGGATTTACTCCAGTTTATTTGGAGTCCCGACTGTCTACCAAATGTAACTTATTCCCGTAGTAAGGGAGATAAGTTATCTTGCGGTCCCCGGACATATCATCAGCATATAGGGAGATATTTATAGGCTGTTGCAAAAAGTGCTGTGCTGTATGTGGTGATGCTGCCTAATTTTGGATGCCAGCGGTTCAAGAGCAATGGCAAAGAGGAGGAGTGACAAGGGGCACCCCTGCCTAGTTCCCCATGTAATTTGCATCGCATCGAGAACATATTGATTTATTTTAATACGTGCGATGGGTTTCGTGTATAGGATGTTAACCCATTTTTTGTAGTACTTTAAATAAATAGGTCCATTCTATCGAGTCAAATGCCTTGGCGGCATCTAATAGAACCGCCGCCGCCTTGAGTTCTGGGTTAAGTTGATGGGAAAGTGCGTATATTGTGTGCCGTAGAGCGATTTGGTATAAATCCCAATTGATCTGGGAGTATAATGTTGGTCATGAGTGGTTGCAAACGTGTAGCTATAAGTTTGGCTAGTATTTTTGTATCTGTATTTATTAAAGAGAGTGGGTGGAAAGACTCACAGTTCTCGGGCTTCAGGAGGGCTATAATCATGGCCTCACGAAGTGTGGGTGGGAGGATTTGTTTTTTGTTTTCATCCCCATACATTGCAACAAGGGGAGGTGCCAAAAGATCAACATATGTCTTATAAAATTTACTCGTGAACCCATCTGGGCCAGGTGCTTTTTCATTGGGCAGAGTTTTTATTATTGTTGTGACATCTTCAACTGTAATTGGTTGTGCTAGTTATTCTCGTTGATTATCTGATAACCAAGCTATTGCAATGTCTTCAAGGTATGCTAATATTTCAGGCTGCTGAGCTGTGTTGCCTGTGGCATATAATTACCCATATGTGGACATGATATAACTTGAACATCATATTTTAGGTTACCTTGTAAATCTTTAACTTTCATTACCGCTTGTGGTGTATGTTAATGACAGATTCTATATGCTAGCACACGCCCTGATCTGCCACCCTCCCCGTATGTTCTTACTATTGGTCTCTTCGTCACATATTTAAGTTTACTATCTGAAAAGTTCTGGTATTCAGTTAGAGTTTCACGGATAGTGCCCAATAAAGCAGTGTTGTGAGTGTGCTCGTATTTCCGCTCTAATTGCTGGAGTTTGTTTTCGCATTTAGTGATTTGGTTATGAATGTCCTTTAGAATGCCTGCAGTGGTATTGATATATGCTCCCCGTATAGTGGCTTTGAATGCTTCCCACACTAAGCTAGCATCGTCTATTGATTTTTGATTGACTTGGAAATATTCCTCTATGGCGTGTTGAATGGCCACTCTATATGATTCATCCAATAACGCTTTGGCATTAAACCGCCATATATATGGTGGTGGAATATAGTTGGGCAGATCAATGGAAAGCAATACAGGGTTATAATCCGATAGTGTCTTTGGCAAATGGCGTATTTCGCCTATCCAAGTACTTGCTACTGTGGTTGTAAGCCAATATTCTATAAGCAACCAGCTGTTATGTATTGTGGCATAGCAAAAGGATTTCGTAGCATTCTTACGGCCCGAGTGTGCGATTCTTTAGTGGTACCAGATATATCAAGGTCATCATTTAATACCAAGTTAAAATCTCCTCCCCATAATGTTTCCATCTCAGGTAACTCTCTCAACCGTTCCCGGATATGAGCGAAAAAATCAGGGTCATCTATGTTGGGACCATAGACATTCACTAATCGCAAATGGTGATCTCTAAGTTGACCCGATACAATGATATACCGGCCCACATCATCTGTCTGTGTGTGAGTTACAGTAAAGTTGACTCCTTTTTCACTAGGATCATGACTCCCCTGGAGTAGGAGGAATATAACGATGTGAAAATGGCTTCAGCCCATCTGCGTCCTAAGTGATGATTGGTGGCATTCGTTAGATGAGTTTCTTGCAGAAGGACAATATCTATGCTGTGTCTGTCAAGATATGCAAATATATGGCATATTTTTGGGGGGTTGCTCAACCCTTGGACGTTCTAGGTAATCAACCTGAGTTGTGTCGGCAACACCTTACTGCTCATTATGATGGGTAAGAAATATCATATTGTGTGGGTGTGCTCCCTGGTTGTGTACATGCGCCAGAGCTCCTAATAAAGCACGGTGTATTAGTATTAGTATTAGTGTATTAGTGTATTAGTATCGTACCTTTAGCAGCCCAGTTGGCTGCCTTGTGTTGCGTTGTGTGATTTCCTGAAAAACAAACTAACAATACCCAACTCCCCCCACCCACTTTAGCATCCCAATTATGGCAAAGACATACCCAGAAGAACAAAATGAACATCATATCAACTTTCACGGGGAGCACCCAATGGGGGAGGGGGGGGGGCGCTAAGTGCTCACAGTGGTCGGGAGAGACTTCTATAACATGGCCTTTATAGTACCAGAAATTACATTCAGTCGTTTCAGCAGAGTAAGTCACATTTAGAGATTTGCTACTACAAATGTGGAGACAGTGCCCTACAGAATTTAAAACTTATAACTTTACGCTTCATAGAATGGTGCATCAGACAACCTGCAAATGACAAGGGGTAAAGTAGCATAAGTACAATCGATAGTTGGTAACTTGCTAGATGAAATTTGTCCTGAACATTACCAACTGATGACTGCAGAACCATATCCGTGTATAACTACAACAACATTTCAGGGGGACGCTTAATGCACCCTGTTGTACAGGATTACTCCGCGCCTGATGCACGGAAAGTAGTGACAGAAGACCCACTTAGACAAACACCATGCTGCAGGTAATGCAATGTAAGATCGAAACCCAGTAGTTAAATTACCAGGGATCCATGCCACATCAATCTGAGTCTGACACTGCAGTGGACCTGTCCAGCGGTTTATGTTTTTCAGCAATCGTTTTAATGAAGTCTTGTGCGGCTTTAGGCGTGGTCAGTATTTTAGTTCGTCCTCCGTGAGACACACGTAGTCTTGCTGGATAGAGCATGGCGTATTCCACTCCAATGTCATGCAGCTTCTTCTTCATGGGTGCGAATTCCATGCGAGCTGACTGTTCGGACATCGTTCAATCAGGGTAGAACGCCACTGTATTGCCCTTATAGTTCATTTGTTGATTTTCTCGGGCCAAACGCAAGATCGTGTCCCTGTCCCTGTAATTAAGGATCTGGGCAATAATAGGTCTTGGTGGGGCTCCTGGAACTGGTTTGGTAATGAGAGTTCGGTGCGCCCGTTCAACAATAAAAATGGGGGAGATTGCCTCCCCTCCAAAGGCCTCGCGCACCATGTCTTCCACAAATGTCTCCATTTGGACGCTGTTTGAACTTTCTGGAATCCCTGCGATGTGAACGTTGTTGTGTCGCGATCTTGCCCCCAAATCTTCATTTTTGTTCTTGATAACTTCTAGTATTTTGTCCTTCTCTAAGCATTTTCTAGTAGTGGAGGTGGATTCATCTTTAACTGCTGAGATACACAAATCTGCATCATCTAGACGTTCGCCATGCTTATCGATTTTGGTTGCCATATTATCCACACGTATTGTCAGGGTGTCAATCTTGTTAGCTATAACCTGCAAACTCTGTTGGATAGCCTGCAAAGTGTCTTCCAGTTTGGACTTTTTGGCATAGTCTGCATCAAGTTCTGTGTCAGAGTGGGTCGACGTCTCTCTGGGCGTGTAGCGGGTGTCAAAGGACTACTTAGGCTGTTGTTTATCAGGTTTGCCCATAGTTAGCAGAGAGGGGAGTCGTAGTTGTAACAAGAAGTATCAGCCAATAAAGAGAGCCGCAGTGTCTGATGTGGAGATAAGGCTGGCGTCAATCGTATATGCTCTTCAGCGTGCGGTCTTGTACACTTCAGGACTTGTTATGCAGTATCCAGCAGCAGGGAAGATCGGCGCTCTGCATGCAATCACAATGTAGATGGCAAATGGCAGATAGCTGATATTGGCCTGATTAGTGGTGTAAATAAGAGATTTCTGGATATGAACAATGTCCAGGCTGAGATGCAAGAGATCTGGCAAGGGCAGACTACTTAGTTTTGTTACCGGGAATCTAATGGCAGCTCAGTTACAGTCACGACTCAGGAGCACCTACAGTTTTAGTGCCAATCAGTACAGACTGCGCTCACAGCAAGATGAGAAAATGGCGAATAGCAGTACAGTTGTACAGCCTACAGCTGATAGCACATGTAGGGGAGTCTCAACAAGCCAAAGGGTTAATCGTCTTACACAGGCGTTGCATTTGATAAATAGCGGGCAAAGACATGCAGGAGATATTCGATGGGTAAATCTCAGGATTTGATTCGCCACGCTGTACTCACAGATATCCAAGCATGGGCAGGCAGTCCCTCACAGCACGACACAGTCTATGCCACCCCGCTGTGTCCACTGCCTGTGTGCCCCAAGGGAGTCAATCTAGGTGGTGTGCAGCGTGCGCACGGGCGGTGCAAATTACTTAATGGACCTGCGGGAGAGCTCGCCACGCCACGTGAGGCACTCCACTGCCCCCTACCAAGTCGAAGGCAAGTCAGCACAGGAGCAAGGGCAAGCTATAGGTGGCACCGGACAGCAGCCCCGCAGTATGCTGACGATCAGGGTGTGATATTTCAGCACTGCTGGGTGACAGGTTAGCAGGTACTCAAATCGCCATGAAAGTCACAGCGCGCTCCGTCTAGGCCGAGCATCAACGCAGGTCCCCGCCATTTTATGCTGCTCCGAATCTCTGGCGGGCTCTTGCTTTCACCTCAGATTGTAGCAGGAATTGTGAGAGCGTGTGCCTACAGGGTAGCGTGCACTGAGGGATCGGGGCATATCACTTAATGGTCTTGCTGGTGATCCCACTGTGCCGCATGAAGCTACTACCCCTCGCCAAGTTACAGTCAGTCTGCACAGGGGTATGGGCGAGCTGGAGACGATGGTGGATAACGGCTCTCACAGTATGCTAGCGATCCAGCTATGATGTTTCAGCGGCGCTGTGTGGCACACTAGCAGATACTCACACGCAGGTTATATTCACAGCGCGCTCTGGCCAGTCTGCAAAAGTGCAGGTCGCCGCCATTTTATGCTGCTCCGGATCTCCAGTAGGCTTCAGCTTTCACCTAGGATTTCGTTAAGTTACCATGGGGTAACCCAATATCCCTAAGAACCTGGGCAGTAATCAACTACATATACAAATGGTTCTTTTGGGCACGCAATATTTCTTAATTTTTGGACATTTTCCACAGTATATTCAATCATTTAACACATGAAGAGATCAATCCAAGAAAAGCAAATCCAAACCATCTAGAGTATCACAAATTCTTTTTATAAATTGTCTTCATTTATAAATACTTTATAAATTGCATTCATTTATAAATAAGTTAACTTGTTAAGTATTCAAAAGGCTGTCATCAATAAATAGTGGAGTGAAAAATTGTGCAGCCATTCCGTTGTGCGCCCTCTAGTGCCCCGCACCCTCCTTCCTTAATTAAATATTTTTCAGCCCCAGGGAAGGGGTGCCCAGGGCAAGTAGTGGCTTGGGGAGGGAGCCCACTCGCTGCCCCCCCTTTAAAAAAAAAAAAAAAAAAAGAGTCCGGGGGATGGGGCCAATAGTGACTTAGGGAGGGGCTGTGCACTCCCTTGCCTTTATTAAAAAAGAAGGAACTAGTGGATCGGGACTCCAAAGCCTATAGAGGCTCTGGGAGGGAGGTCATGTGCCCTTCTCCCCTAATATTAAGAATTTCAACCCGAGGGATGGGATCTCTGGGGACCATAGAGGCTCTGGGAGGGGGCTACAACCCCTTCCCTTAATTGAATAAAACGTCCCAAGGGATGGGATTCACACGGTCCTAGGGTTGGGGAGAAGGCCGATATTCCCTACCCAAGGCCAAGTATCATTGATAAACCCTCACAGCAAACATATAAACAGGCAAAGAGGCACAATGTCTCAAACTCATGGATCTGAGATAACTGAAAGGGAGGCAAATCAGCAAAATGGAGAGACAGAAGGCCAAGTGAGAAACTAAATGGCAAGCAGATTAGCCATACAACAAACTCATTCATTGTTGGACAGATAGAAACTCAAGCTGCCTCTAACTCAGAAGTGAATGCTTTACCCAAAATTGAGAATCTCAAGACTGGTTAGTGGTCTAGTCCATCCTTCCTAGCCTCCATTGTACAGTCCTTCAAGATCTCCAATTCTTCCTTGCATATGGTTGTGAATTAGTAAGGGAAGTAAAACCGATTTCTGCTCCAGTGCTTCCTACCCACAGACTTGGCAGTACCCCATAACCCCCCTCCCCCCTCCCCCTTCCCCCATCCCCCATCCCCCAGAATCCCCTGCCTCAGACACAGGATTGGTTATCAAGTCTCAAATGAACACAATAAGCAGTTTACCAAGAGCAGTTTGATACATCATATGCCTTCCAGGCACTTACATACAGTAATCGATAATTATGGATTATGAAGTCTAGGATAGCTCCAACCTAGTATTCTACAGACCCATCATTCGAAGTAGGTACAAAAGGCTTTCTTTGCATTGAACCACCAGAGTCACCATTGAGTAGTCTACCACAAGCTGGATCTTTCACTTATCATGTAACTAAAACCTGACTGCTGTAGCCCCGACGAGCCTTACAATTGGAAATATTTCCACAAATTTAGAAGAGAATTTAGAATGGGACCAGGTATACACAGATGTTGTGTGGAGAGTCAAACCCTATCCCCCAGCTTGTATGAAGGAGCAGATGTTTGATGAACATTAACTGCTTTCTTATAATCAATCTTGGTTTTCTATAAATGATGGAAAACTAACAGTCTTATTATTTTGATTCCAAATAACTGGAGACTGAAGGCACTGCAGATGGTGCTATGGTCGGAGGCAGCATATGAAGATGGAAGCCAACAGTGCAGAGGAAAGGGATGTATCCATCAAACCACGCAGGGAGTTGATGTACGCAAATGCAGCCAGATGTATTTATTATTTTACTTTATTTATAATTTTTTATACAGCGCAAACATGACCCACGAGGGTATCAGAGCGCTTTACAATACACCGTTTTTTAACATTAGATGATTTGGGTAATATACATACATTCGAAATTTGCCATTCAATACAAAAGAGGAAGACATTGGTATGTGAATAGCATAGGTGGCTAGTAGTAATTAAAGTCTTAAGATGTGAATTTGTTCATTAGAAGCATTTTTACTTCTTTTTTGAAGGAGGTAAAGGAGGAGACTCTGCGTACATCTAGAGGTAGAGAATTCCAAATCTTCGGTGCGATCCCTGAGAATGCTCTGCAACCAGTTCTCTTTTTATGGAAGGATTGTTGTTTCAGTAGTAGCGAACTCGCACTGCACGATTGTCTGCAACCTCCTGACCGTTCAAAATGTTGTGCTAGGGAACTGGGGGTATTGCTATGCAGGGTTTATCGGTCATGCAGGTGATCTTTAGTTGTATTCTTGATTCGTAGGGTAGCCATTACAGAGCTTTCAAGGTCGGAGAAATGTGGTTGTTTCTTTTAGTTCCTGAAACCAGTCTGGCCGCAGCATTAAGAGATGCCCTCAGCGGGGCCAGCTTCTACTTGGGAAGGCCACATAGAGTGGTGCTTCCATAGTCCAATCTTGGTAGCACTAGGGCTTGTACCAACGTTTTTAAGTCGGTCTGTGGGAGGAAGGGTTTAAGTTTCCTTAGGATACTCATCTGATGATTAGCTCCCTTGGTGGCATTATTGATTTGCTCTTGATTATTCAAGTGATTGTCTAGAGGGACTCCCAAGGAATTCGCTGAGTCAATGATGTGGGTAGCGCAGTCAAAGGAAGTTAGATGCTTCAGCCATAAGTCTATCTTGGGTGTGTGATTGGGAGGGGGGGGGAAATGAGGAGGAATTCCGTTTTTTTGGTGTTAAACATGATGTGGTTACCAGTGAGCCAACTTTAAGTATTATGCAGAATAGCATTGAGGGAGATGAAGTCATCAGGAGAGGAGATTTTTATATACAGTTGTGTGTCGTCCGCATACAGGTGATATAGAATGTTCGCAGAGTTTAGCACGTTTGCCAGGGGTTCCATGAGTAGATTAAAAAGAATGGGTAAAAGTGCTGAGCCCTGTGGAACCATTATGGTGACCATGGATGGTTGAGAAAGTGATCGCTTCATCTTGATTCTTTGGGTTCTGTTATTTAGGAAGGAGGTGAACCATTGTAACACTGGGCCAGTTAGGCCCATCCTTCGTTCCAGTAGGGTCAATAGATTATCATGCTTAACCGTGTCGAAAGCGGAGGATAAGTCGATAAATACCAATAGACATGATTTGTTATGGTCTAACATTTTTAGTATGTCATCCATTATGTGGGTGAGTGCAGATTCAGTACTGTGACCTTGACGGAAGCCGGATTGGTGTTTGTCGAGGAGGTTGTAATTCTCAATGTGATTGCATAATTGAATTTTTACACATTTTTCCAGCAGTTTCACCAAAGTGGGGGTGGTAGTTGTTGAGATCTGAGGAGAGGGAGTTGGCTTTCTTTAGAATAGGTATGACCTGCCCTACTTAAAGACAGTCAGGTATGCAAGGCGTTTACAATCTTTGACCCTAAGGGCAGAAAAGAGGTTTTTATAATTTTGAATTGGGAAGGAGGTAAGGGATCCGAGAAGTGATTGGAGGGGTCAATTGCTAGAAGGGTGTTATAGATTTTGTGTTCATGAATTGGCGAGAAGGTGTCCCAAGATGCATTGTTTTGGGGAATTTCAATTGGAATACTGAAATTGCAAAATGGTCCGTGATCTGTGGGTTGACTCATGAGCACTAGTTTGTGGGAGGGCATTCTTAGATTTAATGTCGTATTCAATGGATTTTGTCTTTTCAATGAAGAAATTGGCAAGCTCATCGCAATTAGGGGTAGCCGAGTCGCTTAGTTCCATCGCATAAGGAGTGTTGTGAGATTGTTGTTTGATGATTTCGAATAGTTTTTGGGGACGGTTAATGGCTTGGTTCAGCTGGGTTTTGAAGAAGTCTGCCTTAGCCTTTAGAATTTTCCTTATGTATGTATTCCTCAGCACTCTAAGGTGATGTAGGTGATCAATGGAAGGTGCTGATTTCCATAGTCTATCAGCTGATCTTAGCTTGCGCCGATCAGAGTTCAGGTTCTCATTGAACCATGGTTTGGAGAATTTGGAGGGGCGCTGTAGAGTCAATAATTTCAAGCATAGTGAAATTGTAAAAGACTGTGAGGTCATGGACGTCAACCATGTCTGTCGTGAGGATCAGGGCGGAGTTGCATCTGTTTACCAGGGCGATGGGGTTCATATTTTGGATATTCCTTTTACATTGTTTTGTTTTTGTAGGTTGGCATCTTTTTGGAATTACTTCGATATTGATGAAGAAGAAAATGCTGTAATGGTCAGTCCAGACACAGAAGGTGATGGATTATAATTATACAGTGTTTGTTTTCGCTATGATGAGGTCTTGTGTCTTGCAGTAGATGGCGCGCTAACATAAGGAATTAATAGAATAGTTTACTATTCCAACACCTTCCCTACTGTTGCGTAGGCTGGAGTTGGAATAGCAAATTATACATTTTTTATGTTACAGCGCCATCTACTGCAAGTCGATGTAATGACTTGCGTAGTAATAGCATTGCATGGTAACAACGCGGTTGTTGTAATGACCGCGTTGTGAAGGCACCCGATGTAATGACTTGCATGGTATCGAGTCATATTCAGATTTCATGGGCCATGGTTGTTGTGTAGTGGGAAGAGGATGTAACAACACTTCAGGTTTAGCAAGTGTGATTTTAGCTTCAGTGCAAGTAGCACACTGATTGACGTAGTTGTTAACAGTATTCAGGAGGTTTGGCCCACCAATAATAGTGAGGCCCTAACTCCTTAATGTTTCTTTCTTGGATATGTCCGTCGCCTGGAGAACAATAAACTAACTTTAAAACTGCTAATCAAGGACTTCTGGAATAAATTAGGCTTTTTATAATATACTTAAGTGGACTCCTTCCTTCAATTTGTGAACTATTTGTATCCACGAGTCTAAATGTATCTTATGTTGACCTTATTGAACCTTCTGTAAAAATGAAGAAACTTAATCCATTGGGGGTGCAGTGAGGACCAAGATGCTTGGACGGTCAGACTCCATATGATCGCCCTTCACAGGGCTCGAAAGAGCATCAGTCATACCATGTCAATTGCCTGTTCTGCATGCAAGTTGGTAATCAACGCAGAAAAAGAGCAATAACAAGCAAGCATGCCTTGCATTAGAAGATTTCATAGAGGTTCTGTATACAGATTCTTATAGTCTGTCCAAACATTGGACTTATGAGTATGCCTTTCCAGGTAATATCTCCAATTTTTGAAGGATTCTTTAATGTCAAGAAGTTCTCATCATGGATGATATAATTTTGTTTGGAACTGGACAGAGCTCTACAGCTGAATGCAGCAGGATGCAGTGCTTCTGTTTCTGTATTTTATTGACACAGAACTGTGGCATATGATGAAGCATCAGTCTCAACAATAAATGGACGTTGTAAATCAGGGTCGCTATAAATGGTTGCAGATGTGAAGGTTGCTAAAGGCGAGATCTCACTTTTCTCCTCAAAGAAACCATTACCTCTTCTTCGTGAAGTGAATATTGGGTCCACTCACTAATTGTCATACAATACTCTATAAACTGCCTGTGAATGTTTACAAATTCAAGAAATTCAAGAAATTTGTGAATCTCCTTAATGTTGGACAGACTGGGCCAATCAAGAACTGCCTTCACGTTACTAGTATCCAGTCCGCTACAAGCAACTGCAATCCGAATTTCGAGGAATGAGGTTTCAGAGAATTTAAATAGCCATTTCTCAGCTTTTGCATACAAAAAATACTTTCTCAGTATTCCCAGTACTTGTTTCACATTAGCTCTATGTTGTTTACTCATTAATTAGGATATCAAGATATCATCTAAGTAAATCGCCATGAAGGTATCTAATCAATCGCAAAAGGTGTTGTTCACAAAATGGTGGAATGCAGCTGGAGCATTTCAAAGACCAAAGAGCCTCACCTGGTATTGATAATATCAAATGCTTGTATCTAGAGTCATCTTCTACTCATCACCCAGTGGAATCCGGATCATATTGTATGCCTTTGTCAAATCCTATTTTGTTAAGATCTTCGCTATTTTTTTCTGGTCTAATACAGACAGGCGATAAAAGTGTCATCAGTTTTGAATAGTGATCTAATTCAATTCACAGTAATCATCAAACTTTCCATTTGCCTCCGAAATGAAGAATATTGAAGCCTCTGTTGGTGAGATGAAATGGCGATTATAAATTATAATCCCTCACCTGGTTTCCTTCAGATATTTGAGTAAGACTTCATGTTTTAAAATCTATGTGTAAATCCTCGCATGAAGAATAACCGTATCTGAAATCAGGTCAAATGTACAATCCTACTCTCAATGAGAAGGCAAGTCATCTGCTTCCTTCTTGCTAAACACATCAGTGAATTCTCTACAAACAGGGGGAATATCACTTTCTTCACTGGGCCCTTCTTATTTCCATGGAAGGTACCTGAGTCGGTGATGTAATCTTCAAGTCTAAATACACCACCAGCTGTAATTTATTTTCTGTAGGTCTCACATAGCAATTCTGTTGACAGAATGCTGAAGTATGCTCTGGTCTGCCACAGGTTTGTGCTGTTGCAGCCAGTAACTTCAGAGCATCTAACACATCATATTGAATCCTTTTGCTGTGCCGAGTGTTCAGTTACTATCTTTAATGGTAAGGCTTCCCATTGAGTCATACCAGAGGCAAGGGATGTCCCATCTACTGCTAATATCTCCACTCCGCTTTCTTTTTTTATTATCAAAATCTTTTTTTCAACTTGAAATCTATGATCTATAAAACATTCAGAGGCTCTGGATGGTCAGAGGACATGAAGGAGTAATTGTTGGGAAATTGAGAACTTGAAAATAAGCCTCCTTTGTGACAGAACTTGTAAATAGTATGACTTATCCTCCTAAGCCGGTTTTCTACAAAAGAGCTATCTATTTTCTGGCTTTCAGGGGCATGGCAAAACAAAATGGCCACGCAACCATAATTCAAAGAAAGGTCTCTTCTTCTTATACCTCTGAGCTGCATTGGTGCATCCTCACTGGAGAGAGATTACGATGATTGATGAAACCATAGCAGTGTCTGTGGGAAACCATACAGGCGATGAAAGGAAGTTTAGCAGTAATTGAGCTGAAAACGTTTAGAACCTAAATGGATCACCAGCGTATTACACCAGAGATGCTAAAGAGGAGTGCATTGAGGTGAATGAAGTGTTTCTATTGGGGTTCATTTACCTAGTCATGTGAGGAGCCATCTGTTAGATGCACATTGGAGAAAACATAGAACCAGCACTTGACAGCTAGGTTGCTTGAAGAGGGAAAGGCGGGCGATGCATGGACACCTAGCAATGTCAAAGTATTGGAAGACTTGGCCTTATGTATGTTGTCACCAACCCATTTTTTCTCTCCATAGGTTCTGTTTTGTTATGGAGATCAGGTTCGTTTTTTCTCTTGTGGTTTTGGCAGCATATTTAATATTAGCATGTGTACCTCTTCACTTCAATGTGTTTCAGGTCATATAACGTTGATAAAAATGCTTTTAGAATCTCATGCGTTTGGTCTGGAAGGATGTTTCATAGGGATTAAAATAGTGCTTTCCAGTAATTTGCATATACTTTTCTATTAAGAGATCTAAAAATTCAGAAATAGCAGAACACATTTAATTAGTAGATATCTGCATCAAAGGAGCAGCTGTTTGATTGCAAAACATTTATTTGAGTAACATTCAGTAGAAAAAATACTGAGAGGGTTTGCGAAATTAGGACATAATTGTCAGAGATGAGTTTCAAATGAATAGGCCCCATACAAGACGCAGGTGAACTTGTTTGCCTTGGCCAGGAGCATTACTACAGTTTTGTATAAGATTGGAAATAAGGAGCTATCCCAGACACAGAAGGCAGGTAATTGACAGGTTTTAGTCTAAAGTGTAAGGGCTGGATGTCTGCAGAAGCAATTGATTCCAGCTCCTTTCTACTAGGAAAGGAGCGCACAGGGGCCATCGGAGCGTGAGGACGGCTGTCCGGCTACATAGTTCTTTGCTGAGCTGAGCGATCCAGTTGGTAAGACTGGTGTCCTTTATAGCAGGTGTGGGACCTGAATGCTACGCTTTCCAATTGTCATTCAGGGAGACTGCAGTTTTCTCTGCACCTTCTTGGCACCAAAGCTGGTTCTTAGATGTTACTTCTGGAGTCCTATCCGCAGCTTCTTCTATAATCATATCCCTTATAGGCAGTGTGGGACTCAGAAGCTGCGCTTTCCAGTAATTAGTCAGACAGACTGCAGTTGTGTCAACATCTTTCGAGTGCCATAGCCGGTTATTGAATATTGCTTCTGGAGGCATACCCACAGCGCTTCAAGCCTTAGTCGGCAGGAGATGTTAGTGAAAAGTTGGAGCCTCATTTACCATAAACATAGTGAGAGCGCAAATCGAGAAAAAAATAGAAGTGCACCATATTTACAAGCACGTTGCATCAGTTTAGTAAAGATTACATAAGAGTGTCGAATTTATAGAGTGAAAATACATAAGAGTGTTTAATTAAAATAGAATGCATATATCAGTGTGAAAAGCTAATGTAGAAGTGTGTAGAGATGTTAGAATGATGTTGAAATCCCATGTTATGTGGCTGTGGTAGAGGAGAATGTAATACTGCTAAACGTAGAAATGTGTAGGCCACATGGCAGTTCACAGAGAATGAAAGGTGCTGTTACACTCTCACATGATATGGATTTTAATGTTGTTGTAATTCAAAGTATTATTGATCATAGAACTGAAATATATGTTTTATAGAAGTGTTTCATATAACCATTGTGTGTAATAAGTTAGAATGCTGTTTAGACTAAGAAATTAAAGGTTTACAGAGTGCACAGGCCTGTTTCATGTAATTCTAATAGGCCTGAATAGATAAGGTCATTTCTTTTGATCTGCATGTGTTAGTTAGAGGAAGGTCATGTTAAGCATAAACTGCGGAGCCTGCTCGAAGGTTTACGACTTAGAAGATATGGTGGAGGCCGGAATTTGGGGCCCACTGTACAAGTGTCTGTTTGCAGGTGCAAGGAGGTTCCAATCAAGAGAGTGATGAATAGAGTTTTGTTCAGGGAGCCAGGCACAGGCCTGGAGGAGGCTTCAGGAATTTCCTGGGGGGTACCGTCCTGCCGGAGAAGAGCCTGAGAAGCAAGGTCAACGCTAACGATGAGCCCAGAGGAGTATCAGCATGGAAAATGCCAGAACCGACACCACGTGAGGGGCGTCTCTAAAGGGCGTTTCTATTGTAAATGTGATTTTTGTATTAGGGACAGCACCCCTGGGTGGAGTTAGAGCAGATGGTCTGAGGAACCTAAGAGAGCGGATGGGTAGGCAGATAGGATAACTGCGAGACACCGATTCACAACGAAGACTAAGGGAAGTGAGTGATCTTCTTTGGAAGTCACCACGGCTGACACCTTTTTAGGTTAAGATTTTACTAAGTAGGGATGTCACTTAGTCTAGTGTAGGGACAGTCTAATCTGAATTTTCTTTCTTTCTGTAAATGACTCACAAGTTACAGCTTGTGTCTATTCTTGCAACTCTGATGATTTTTGAATTGGTTTTGGTGATATTCTTCAGCCGTCTAAGAGCATTTACAAAATTTATGTTTGTATTGATACCAGTATATCTTTTGAACCTTATTTTGAGATGTTTGTATCTCCAGTTAACTTTGGCTTTATAATAAACTTTTAAAACTTATTCGTAGTAAGTGGTTCTTTAGAGTGGTGTAAGTCCTTAACTGATTGACCTAGTAGTGGATTGCCTTTTACTCTATGACAGGTATCAACGGTTCAGTCGACCTGAGTTGGGATCTAGACCTATAGCTATAGATCAGGAATCCCGCCGTAACAGTTGGTAGCAGAGAAGGATGGTTACCTTCTAGAGGAAGGTGATCTAGACTAGGTTAAGATTACCCCAAGGTCCCTAGAGATCGAGAGATGAGCAGCGGAAGAATCGCCTGCCGAAGAAGGTGCTGACGGTGCGAGAGAAAAGCAGCAGGGCCGGACGAGAGTGAGTATAACAAGGGTCATGCGTTGACAGATTGCGGTGTTTTGTGTTGTATCTGTATTGTAATGTCATGCGGAGTTGAATGACTGTAGTGTGAATGAGAGAGGGTTGTGAGCGCGCGCAACCTGGGTGAAAATCTTAAGTTCGGGGAAGAGCTTAAGTGGTTCAGGTGTATCGACCATCCAGAGTAGTTGTCGACCAGAGTAAAGGGGGTCATGAGGTTCCATTGATCGCCCGCAGGACCGAGATAGGGGGAACGCAAGAGTGAGTGTGTGGGTAACGGACGCAGGTCGAAAGTTACCGTGTGTAAGTAACCTATCAGTTAAGGCGATTGTCTGGACGTACACGGAAAGACATTTCGTCAGTTAAGGTGACAATTACAGTTAGACTGTGGGCGTACAGTCAAGGAAAGTGATCGCTTGGTCGGAAGTAATCATTTTTCAGAGTATGAATGGGACGCATGCATGACCGGGAGACGAGCTGAGAAAGGAGGGGAACTGCTGCGAAGGGGAGACGAGTGACGTCAGCGAGAGCCGCGCTGTGATAGGCCGGTTGGTGTGAAGCTGCGCTGTGATAGGCCGGTTGATGTGACGTCAGCGAGAGCCGCGCTGTGATAGGCCGGTTGGTGTGAAGCCACGCTGTGATAGGCCGGTTAGCGAGAACCGCGCTGGGATTGGTGGATTGTCATCAGGAAGTAAACGAACGCGGAGAAAATAGAAATTTTGTAGATTTTGAACATGAAGTGTTTTAAATGTTTGAGAGCGATCTTTAAGAGAAAAAGAAGAGAATCTTATTACGGGGAAGAGGCACCGCCAGAGGGTACACCAGCTCACTATATGGCAACGAATGTTGGGTTGCATACTATACTGTGGCTTGATACTTGGAGTAAGATTACAGAAGGGAATGAGGAACTGACTTTTCCGAAATACGGAACGTTCAGACTAGAAGTGTTGCATCAGCTGAAAGCAGTTATGTCCTCATTGAGACCTTTGCCTAGACCAACACAGTTTGAGGCCCTTAATGCGTGGATTAGGGCGGCGCACGACAGGAATCAGAACAGACGCCAAGAAAGGGTAAGGCGATCAGTAAGGGCAGTGCAAGATGCCAAATGGGATGCGGAAGCCAAGAAATGGAGGGTACAGACGATTGAAGTGGATAAGTTGTACCCAGTGAGAGAGGTTACAGGAGAAAAGAGACCCATAGAAGAGGATGACGAGAGCGAGTCGGAGGATGGCCTAATAAATAGGTTGTTGATAGATAGACCGCCTCCCGACAATAGGGAGATAGAAGGTACTGAGCTCCCAAGGGAAGATAGGGTTGACATAGAAGGGAATAGGCCACTCCCTATAACGAATTGGGTACCTACCAAAGGTGAGGAGACACCTCAACATAGTCCTGTACAGAGAGTAGTCGGAAGGTTTGTGGTGCAGAATATGCCAGCAACAGAGAGGGTTGAGTCTTATGGATTGCCAGATGCTCTTCAAGTACCCGTTACCATAGGTCCTATAGTGTCGGTTTATCACCCAGAGAAAGGGAGAGAGGAAGAACAGGTACGGCTAGACAGAGGAAGAGTTGAGATGGAAAGAAGGAATAACACGACAAATGCCTGGAGGCAATTGCCAGGACCGATAATGTGGAGCACCCCATTGGATTCAGCAGTGGATCCCGTAACAGAGCAGGGGGGTCAGAGAGGACCGATGGACCTGAGGGGACCACGGCCGAAATCCTATAAAGAGTTGAGGGCTGACTTGAAGGAATGGGATAGGTCCACAGAAGCACCGAGCAACTGGTCAAGAGCAGAAGCTGAATGGGGAAGTCGAGGCAACGGGACATTATCTCACTGCGGGGCTAGCGAAAGCAGTCAGGAGTGGGACGGTAAAAGTCAGGAGAGTAGAGGAGTTACACGTCATATTGACGGTGGAAATGGGCAGGAGCGAAAAGGTAGAAGTACGGAGTGTGGAGAGACGTCTCGTCTCATTCAAAGTGAGGGAGACCAAAGGACACAAGAGTACAGGGATAGGTTTAAGTGCACTCTCCACGCACCTGATGATAACGTACAGCACTGGAATCGTGGGAACATAGGGAACCGCGAAGGATCTTGCCATGCATCGAGTGATCAGAGATCACAGGCAAATTGCGAAGGCATGGGGAATAATGGAATGTCTTACCATGCACCTAGAGAAACCAGGCAGAACGGGAAATGTGGGACTATGGGAAATAGAGAAGTGTTTCACTATACACCCAGAGAGGATGGAACTGCATGGGACCTGGAGAGATGGGAGCATGGGAGGACTCCCCATAACACGCCTGAGCCCAGACGTAGGACTCAGAGCTGTGATGGGAGAGATGTAAATGGACTCTCTAGAGATAGCATTCTGAAAGCTGTGATAAAAGCCAAAAGACTCGATGTGACCAGCTTAAAATCTGACCTGGACGAGATAATAGATGGTGCGTTGCCTTTAGAAAGGATTGACATGTACGAACAAGATGAGCTGCTGTTTATAGCAAAGGATATTACTCGAAAGGCAAGAGCAACTCATGAGAAACTGTCTGAACTGGCAGACAAGTATATGGTAGATTTGTCCAGAACAAAGGCATTGCAGGGTAACCATAGGTTGCATTATTCAGATCAGGACTTAGAAGAGAGGAGGACAACTGGATTAAAAACACACATAAGGGAACTGATCACAGGAATAAGAGCATGGAGAGATCTGGACAAATGGGAAGAGAGGTGGTCCAAAAAGGGAACTGTTAGGCGGAGCGCGAATGTGATGTCTCCGGAGGGAAGGCTACTACAGATGGAGGCATTCCCTTTGCGAGAAATAGCGAATGGGAGTTATGTACACGTGCCCTGGAGTGGGGGAGATTTGGCTGCATTTACCAACTCATTTCCGAAGTTAAGGGAAAATCCCGTAGAGTGGTACAAGCAGGTAGAGAGGTTTGTCAAGATTTCAAAAGTATTGTGGATTGATTTGAACACCTTATTCGACATTGTGGTCCCAGGAGACTTGTGGATAGCATGCAAGGTTAGTGTCGAATGGCCAACTGCAGAACCAGAAAGGGATGCTCGTACTAATGGACCGTCAGAAAGAGTAATGTTAAAATATGAAAAGGTGATGACATGGCTGAAGGAGAAGGTGCCACCACAAGATATAGATTGGGTAAAAATAGACCGAACAAGACAGGAACCCAAGGAGACAGTTCATGAGTTTTATGAGCGATTGCTGAAAACGTTCAAACAATACAGTGGATTAGATGTAATGGATCCCAAAGATATAGGACAGTTTGTATCGAAGTTCGTTTTGGGGTTGAGGCCTGATATTTGTTTGATGATTCAGCAACATTTAATTTGTTGGCAAAACAAACCATTGGATGAAATTTTGAGATACGCAAGGTATTGCAGTGATGAAATAGATTCCAAAGCAAAGAAACTAAAGGAGAAACTGATGATGGCGCAGATGCAGTCGGCTGGAAAGGGTGGACAGCAGCAACAGGGAACAGGGACGATGGGACGGAAACCAAATAGTCAGAATAAGGACAACGAGGAAAACCCGAGACCTAGAATAGACGGTGCTACATTGAAAAAAACGACAAAGTGTCACCAGTGTCACCAGGTGGGACATTGGAAACGCGAGTGTCCCTATAACCCTGAAAACGGAGAACTAGAAGTAGAGGAGGAGGAAGTACAAGAAGTTCCAGTTCAAGGGGTGACAGTGCCAAAGAGTAAGGTGGCCAAAGGGGGGACTTCGGCTCCACAAGCTCAGTTCCCGCAGCCACCAAAGATTACGACAGGGGGAAAGATCTATAGACAAATGCCTCTTTTTATAGACGAAGAAGAGTGTTACTACGTTGATCCATTGACGGGACGACGTGTAAGTAGAGAGGAGGACTGTACCCTCGGGGCAGTTCTAGAGGTGGATCAAAGAGGACCGTTTGTTGAGGCTGAAGTGGCAGGGTGTCCTACAACATTCTTAGTAGATACCGGAGCTACTCGATCAACTTTGAGATCGGCAGTGGTTCCAGATCTACCAATGTCGGGGGAAACAATTCAAGTGGTAGGAGTTGCAAATAGGAGAATGACTAACCCTTTGACGGAACCAGTGCTAGTGAGAATAGGAAACTACACCGATGAACATCAGTTTGTAGTATGTGATTCTAGTCCTGTGTGTCTGTTAGGAAGAGACTTATTGTGCAAACTGAACTGCACAATATACTGCACACCTCAGGGAGTGGAGGTACAGACTACAGACGAGGATGCTACCTTTAAAGTTGCAAATTCGAGAGTATGCGTAGAACTGTATCCTACCCTGACTGTGGAGGAGCTTCCTGGGGACTTACGAGATACAGTGTCATCAGAGGTATGGGATTATACTGGAGAAGAGATAGGATTGATCAAAGGAGTAGAACCAGTGAAGATCATGGTAAAACCAAATGTTGAATATCCAAGAACGCCACAATACAAATTGACCCCGGAGACGATTGCAGGAATAAAACCCGTAATCGACTCTATGATTCAACAGGGAATACTGAAGGAAATCGTGGGTAGTCCATGCAACTCCCCGATTATGGGTTTGCAGAAACCTAGTGGGAAATTTAGAATAGTACAAGATCTTCGAAGGATTAATAACATAGTTGTTTCATGTTGTCCAGTGGTACCGAATCCATCAGTGATATTGTTTCAGATACCATTCCAAGCTGAGTGGTTCACAGTGATAGATCTTTGTCAGGCTTTCTTTCCAATTCCATTAGATGAGGAGAGCCAGTTTCTTTTCGCTTTTAAGCTGGAAAATCGTGTCCTAACATGGTGTCGTATCCCACAAGGGTATACAGAAAGCCCATCAATTTTCAACCAGCTATTGAAGAAAAACCTTGAAAGTCTAGTACTGCCACAGAACTCGGTTCTGGTCCAGTACATAGACGACCTACTTGTTGCGTCAGGAACGGAAGAAGCTTGTAAGATTGATACCATCGCCTTGCTGAACCATTTAGCTGAAAATGGGCATAAGGTATCTCCGAGCAAATTGCAGTACTGTCTGACAGAAGTACAGTACTTGGGTCACCGGATAGAAAAAGGAAAGCGCAAGGTGTCACCAGATAGGATAGAGGCGATAATGAAGATGAACTCGCCTACGACACAGAGAGAAGTCAGGATGTTCCTAGGAATGGTTGGTTATTGCCGACAGTGGATAGCTAACTTTTCCCTGAAAGCAAAACCCTTACAAAAACTGACGCACAAGGAGGTGAGTGATCCGGTACCATGGGACAAGGATTGTTTGATGTCGTTCCTACAGCTGAGAGAGGACTTGTGCCGTGCTCCAGCTTTGGGGATGCCTGATTACGAAAAACCATTTTCACTTTACTGCTGTGAAAGAGAGGGTTGTGCTTTGTCAGTTTTTGTTTAGTGCAAACTCATGGAAATGCCCGTAGACCAGTTGCATACTTTTCGGCTACTTTAGGGCCGGTAGCCGCAGCGTTGCCCGGATGTCTCAAATCCGTTGCTGCAACAGGTGTCAGCATTGAAAGGTGTGAAAATATAGTAATGGGACACCAATTAGTGGTGTATGTACCTCATTCTGTAGAACTGTTAATGACCAGGACCAAGACACAGCACTTAACCAATAATAGGCTCACGCGCTACGAGCAAGTTATTCTTGCTGCGGAGAACGTGACCCTTAAGAGGTGCTCTGTTTTGAATCCTGCTACATTGATGCCACTTCCTAATGATATAGAAGGCGAAGAATGTGAAGATCACGATTGCCTTGATGTGACTGAACTATGCACCAAGCCAAGACCAGATATTGTGGATGAGCCGTTGACTGACCCTGACGAAATTTTCTTTGTTGATGGCTCATGTTTAAGAGACGATACTGGTCGGTTGAGAGCAGCTTATGCTGTTTGCACCATTACTGGAGTTGTGGAAGCCGCTTGCCTGGAAGGAGTACACTCCGCTCAGGTAGCCGAAATCATTGCATTGACACGTGCCTGTTTAGCAGGTAGCAAAATTAGAGTCACCATTTATACCGATAGCCAATATGGTTTCGGTGTAGTTCATGATTTTGGGCAATTGTGGTCTCAGAGAGGTTACATGACCTCCTCTGGTTCGCCTATTCGAAATGGGGAATTTGTGCGACTTGTTAGAAGCATTACAAGGTCCAGCAGCAATTGCGGTCGTTAAATGTGAAGCCCACACCAAAAATACAGATTTGTGTCGCAAGGTAATCGATATGCAGACGAAGTTGCTCGATATTGCGCGGAGCAAGGATATTCTTTCACGGAAGTGGAAGTAGGTGGGACTCAGGAAAAGACAGAGTTAAACATGGTGCTAGAAACAGTTGATACTTGGGAGGATTAAAAGACATGCAAGAGAACGCACCTGATTCTGAGAAAAAGGCATGGGAAACAGCAGGTTGTGTGAAAAGTGGAATGGATTTGTGGGTTTCAGCGGATGGAAGGGCAGTATTACCTGATGAATTAGTGAGTCCAATGGCACGACAGATACATGGTCCAGTACACTTAGGAAGAGATGCCATGCTGAGGTTATTTAGGCAGACTTGGTATAACCCAAAGTTTAGGATTGCAGCAGAAGCAGTGTGTCAAAGATGTGTCACATGTCAGCAATTGAACATAGGGAAAAGAACACCAGTTACAATGAGTCACATTGGGAGGTCTGGGGGGCCTTTCAACCGAATGCAATTAGATTTTATTGAGATGCCAAAAATCAACCGCCTCAGGTATGTTCTGGTGGTTGTATGCATATTTTCCAGATGGGTCGAAGCATACCCTACACGCAGGTGCGATACACTCACAGTAGCAAAGTTGTTGCTTAGAGAGTTGATCCCGCGCTTTGGGGTGCCGACCTCCTTGGAATCAGACAGAGGAACTCATTTCAACAGTGAAGTTGTGAAGATGCTTTGCTCTGCATTAAACATTGATCAGAAGTTGCACTGTAGCTATCGACCAGAGGCTTCAGGTATCGTGGAGCAGATAAACGGAACTCTAAAGTCCCGAATAGCCAAAGTATGTTCATCGACGTCCTTAAGCTGGCCTGATGCTCTGCCCTTGGTACTCATGAGTATGCGTAGCACACCAGACAGGAGGACAGGTCTCTCTCCACATGAGGTTTTAATGGGGAGGGCAATGAGACTTCCGTCTGTTCCAACTACAGCTTTGTTGAATATTACAGATGACCTGATCCTGGATTACTGCAAGGGACTTTCTGATGTCATTCATTCTGTGTCTCTTCAGGTGCAGGCTGCTGAAGTTCCATCTTCAAGAGACCTATGTCACGACTTGTGCCCTGGTGATTGGGTGCTTGTGAAAAAACACGTCCGGAAGAACTGCCTAGACGTGCGCTGGAAGGGGCCCTACCAAATAATCCTGACAACGAATACTGCTGTAAAGTGTGGAAGGCTGCCAAACTGGATTCATGCTTCCCATACTCGAAGAGTTCCAGCACCCTTAGAAGAAACAGCTCCTCTCACAGATGAAAATCCAGCTGTGGACGGCGAACCACTAGAGGGGATCAGTCAAGCAGTGGGGGTGTCGAAAGAAGTTGGGAGTGCTACAGATCCAGCAGAAGAAAGACAGGACGACAGTGAAACTGAAGTTGCCACCGAAGGAGAAAGTTGCTGTGAATACGGCTCAGACACAGATCAAGACAAAAGTGATCAAGAACCGAGTGTGAGGACAAGAAATAGGAGAACAAGGCGTGGAGAAGCTAGTTGGCCTGAAAGAAAGAAGAGGCCGAGCTTGAAGCCAACTCCAGAGAGAACTCTTGCTCCTATATCTGAAGACTCGGATTTGGTCGAAGGTGCACAAAGACAGGAACAGGAAGGTCCGAGAAGATCGAGGAGGGTGCGAGTGCCCTGCAGAAGATACGCTACTCCTGAGTGGACCTACCTACCTAGCAGCAGATGTCCAGTGCACGGAGATCCGGGAGGGTGAGGGAAGTGACAGTGACAAGTACTGACCCAATCATAACATTGGAAGTAGTGTTGTTGGTACCAGGAGTGGAGGTCGAAGGGTTGCTGACACTCACTATCCCCATTCCTCCTTATCTGAGCAGGATAAGAGAACTGGTTTTAAACAGAATAGAATTTCCAACTTTTTGCTCAACGATGCCAACACTCGAGGAGATCATTCTTCGTTTAGAAATATTAGAATGCGTGATTAGAGCCGCTGGAACACGTATGATTCCAGATTGCTAAAGACTTTGTAAATAAACAGATTGAAAAATAACCTAGCGCCAAGTGGAAGAAGAAGAAACTTAGGGACTTCCCATTTAGTGGACGGAGAAGGGCTAGGGTTGTCCGTTGCTATAGAACTCAAAGACTGATCTTGCAGAAGGGATTATCAGCTTCCAGGTGTGGTTCGGAAAGGCTGAATAAGCAAAGAAAAGAGACTTTGTGTTGTGAAAGAAAATCAGAACTACACTGTCTTGAGATCATGGAGGCCGGCAACCCAAACCGCAAGACAAAATGCATAGTAGGCACACTTTTAGTGGGAGTAATTTTTCTTATAGTTTTAGTAGTTACTATATCATATGTAGTGGGACATGAAAATGAAGAGAAGGCAACAAAGGAAGCAAAAATTGTATCGATACAGAAACCTACTACTGCTGGTCGAAGGGGGGACAATACAGAGAAAGATAAAGCTTTACTAGCAGCAGAGACTCGTAGGTTGCATGTGGATGAATCACAGGGAAATTTCAAATCAAATGCATATGCTAAATTGCTTTATGAATATATTGATGCTATGGAGGCATGGGATTGCTATGTGTGCATGCAATTGCCAGCCTCTGTAGACGAAGGTATTAGATATCATCATCTTCCATTGACTTATGGAATCACATGTAGTTTGTTGCTTAGTATATTTTATGAACGTGATGGTTTTGAGTATTATTTTTCAAATTTTGATGCTGTTTTACCAGAAGTTCCAAACTACAAGCACATGAACAAGTGGGATTATTATAAGAGTGAAGATAGATTAAAGAAATTTTTCATTCCTTGGAAAACGTTGGATACTTCACATGCCCGAAGAAATAATTTGACTTGTAAAGTGTCAGAAATTGAGAAAAGGTTTATAGGACAGGTGGATGATCGGTATAGGAGACAGAAGATCTTAAAGGCTTCAGGCCAATGGAAAACAGATTGGACCGAGGAAGAAAGGTCACACAAAAGAAAGGGTAGTAATGGTCCAATAGCTTTAGATCGAGAGCAAAAAGGGAAACTGTGTATACATAGGGGTAATACCTATTATGAGAATGTGTTTGTGGGAGAAGTAAATTGTGAACATGCTTTCCAATTAGAATATTATACAAAGGATTTCTTGAAGGGAATGCAGGTGATCCCGAATGTACATTTTGTTTGTGGAAGAAATGCATACGTGAAACTACCGGATAATTGGTATGGATCATGTTATTTAGCAATTGTCTTCCCCAAAATATACCATGCTAAGGATCTAGAAATTATAGAGGGAGGAACTCAAGCTAGAGGAAGAAGGGATGTAAGCAATGAGGAGGTAGTTGGAGACGTATTTGGTGCTATGTTTCCTCTTTTAGGGATAGTACTGAATGATGTCAAGATTAGAAGATTGGCAACAGTTGTAGATAGGTTGTCCGCCAGTACTGCTAGATCATTAATGCTGCTGAAGGGAGAGATGCAATCGATAAGGGCAATGGTTCTTCAGAACCGACTTGCTCTAGACGTTCTGTTAGCCAAAGAGGGAGGAGTCTATAAGGCTTTGAAGGTTCAGGAATGTTGTACTTACATTCCAGACAATTCAAAACCTCTAGAAAAGTATATACGGAACATCACTGAAATTCATCATGAGATTGAGGATTTGACACAGGTAAATGTGTGGGAAAAAGTAGGTCATGGAATGGGTAAAGTTGGAGGTTGGTTTGCCAACCTAGGAAAGGGTTTCATTTGGTACATACTGAAACCTATCATCATAATAGTGATTTGTATAATCACCTTGTGGGGATTGGTGCGGCTGTACCAATGGTATAGATCAAATAGGTTGCAGAGATCCATGAGAGAGCAGGAGAGGAGATTAGCTGCGATGCAGGATAATCAGTACAGGAGTCTGAGGGCTCTAGAGATGATGAAACGAGAGAGTACTGCAACGAGTTCAGTTTGATTCAGTTCTTACCTCAGGGATGGTGTTGTGATGGTGATGACTACTAAAAGTCATCAAAGGGGGGAACTGAGAGAGCGCAAATCGAGAAAAAAATAGAAGTGCACCATATTTACAAGCACGTTGCATCAGTTTAGTAAAGATTACATAAGAGTGTCGAATTTATAGAGTGAAAATACATAAGAGTGTTTAATTAAAATAGAATGCATATATCAGTGTGAAAAGCTAATGTAGAAGTGTGTAGAGATGTTAGAATGATGTTGAAATCCCATGTTATGTGGCTGTGGTAGAGGAGAATGTAATACTGCTCAATGTAGAAATGTGTAGGCCACATGGCAGTTCACAGAGAATGAAAGGTGCTGTTACACTCTCACATGATATGGATTTTAATGTTGTTGTAATTCAAAGTATTATTGATCATAGAACTGAAATATATGTTTTATAGAAGTGTTTCATATAACCATTGTGTGTAATAAGTTAGAATGCTGTTTAGACTAAGAAATTAAGGGTTTACAGAGTGCACAGGCCTGTTTCATGTAATTCTAATAGGCCTGAATAGATAAGGTCATTTCTTTTGATCTGCATGTGTTAGTTAGAGGAAGGTCATGTTAAGCATAAATTGCGGAGCCTGCTCGAAGGTTTACGACTTAGAAGATACGGTGGAGGCCGGAATTTGGGGCCCACTGTACAAGTGTCTGTTTGCAGGTGCAAGGAGGTTCCAATCAAGAGAGTGATGAATAGAGTTTTGTTCAGGGAGCCAGGCACAGGCCTGGAGGAGGCTTCAGGAATTTCCTGGGGGGTACCGTCCTGCCGGAGAAGAGCCTGAGAAGCAAGGTCAACGCTAACGATGGGCCCAGAGGAGTATCAGCATGGAAAATGCCAGAACCGACACCACGTGAGGGGCGTCTCTAAAGGGCGTTTCTATTGTAAATGTGATTTTTGTATTAGGGACAGCACCCCTGGGTGGAGTTAGAGCAGATGGTCTGAGGAACCTAAGAGAGCGGATGGGTAGGCAGATAGGATAACTGCGAGACACCGATTCACAACGAAGACTAAGGGAAGTGAGTGATCTTCTTTGGAAGTCACCACGGCTGACACCTTTTTAGGTTAAGATTTTACTAAGTAGGGATGTCACTTAGTCTAGTGTAGGGACAGTCTAATCTGGATTTTCTTCCTTTCTGTAAATGACTCACAAGTTACAGCTTGTGTCTATTCTTGCAACTCTGATAATTTTTGAATTGGTTTTGGTGATATTCTTCTGCCGTCTAAGAGCATTTAGAAAATTTATGTTTGTATTGATACCAGTATATCTTTTGACCTTATTTTGAGATGTTTGTATCTCCAGTTAACTTTGGCTTTATAATAAACTTTTAAAACTTATTCGTAGTAAGTGGTTCTTTAGAGTGGTGTAAGTCCTTAACTGATTGACCTAGTAGTGGATTGCCTTTTACTCTATGACAGGTATCAACGGTTCAGTCGACCTGAGTTGGGATCTAGACCTATAGCTATAGATCAGGAATCCCGCCGTAACAATAGCATATATTTGTAAAGCACACCTTCATACTGAAGAGTATCCTGGGGCTGAAATAACAAATGATTGTTGTTACTCGAGTTAATAGTGCTTGGTTCAACCTCCCAAAAGAATGAAAGGCTGAGTGAATCTGCCAGGATTTAAACTTGCGACCATGAAGTCGAACACAGATTCTTGCAGTGGACGCATTAGTCCACCAAGCTACTGGAACCAACCTTTCATATCATTTTCCAATTACTCTGTAACATTTAAGTAAGACTCTGCAGAAAAATCCAGTATTTATAAATTGCAAAAACCATCTTTTTGCGTTAGTGTTGGGTGGTCACGGTATTGCTATTGCACTCTGACTTGGCTCATTATATTTGGACTGATGGAAGGTTATGATGGTTTCACCTTGTAAAGTGACAAGGTGTCCAAATTAAGGAGTATGTGCTTTATAATCCTGTGAGGCAACTAGAAGTATTAGAAACTGCTTTCTTTTAGCATTCTCCTTATTCAAGGTGAACTCTCCAGGGAGCGGGAGAAGATACAGGCAGTTAGCTGATAATTTCATATTATCTTTCCTCTTTTTAGAGGGTTGATTAATATGAGTGTTTCTTCATCTAGAGAACAGCTCAAAATGCAAAGCTTCTCTATATAGTTTGTGTCTTATGTTGGCGCCCTAAAGAGTAATTGTTGTCTTTTATTACTTTGTTTAGGAGCGAGGTTTCTAGGAGCAGAATCAGTGCCACTCCATTACACCAGCTGTTTCGCTTTCCTCCCATTCCTCTTTTTTGTTGTTTATATAGTGCAGCAAAGGCCTTCAGGTGGACGAGGTATGCGTAGTCTTCAGAGTCTCTGTTCTTTATCACTACTCTTTATAATGTTGCTGCCCTCTTGAAAGTATCAAGGTCGTCCAATGCAAAGCCCGGCGGCAAATGTTTCTTAGATGCGCTTTGACCACTGAAATGAAGTGGTATGGCTGTTGAAAGGTGCTGAAAGATGTGCCTCCCTGCCTTTATAATGTTATGCTATATTCACAATCCCACATTGCCAACGGTAAAGTAAAAATTTAAGCTAAGGCCCTTTTGGGCTCTATCAAGAAACGATAGCAATCTCTCCTAATGAACCACAAGTGACTCTCTCTTAAAATGATGTGACGACCAGGTTGCCTTCAATGACACAAAATGCTCAGGACCAGCTTATTCCACGCTGCTACACCACGGCTTGAAACCATTGTACCAAACCTGAATACATTTATTTTCCACTTGCCTTCAAAACAACATTATTAACAAATTGCAGCCTGCTCACTCACACTCTTGTAATGCAAGTGCAGTAAAACTCTTCTAGCATGCATTACTACTATAATTGCATTGCTCGTCAATGACTCCCTAATGTGTGGTGTTGTTCCCAACAACTAAAATATGCCATTATAACATCGTTCTGACAAAAGCTGCCAAGCAAACCACCTGGTTTCTGATTATCTAAAATCCTACATAATTTTCACTGACTTTCTGGCTGCAGAGCAAAGGAGTGCTAATAAAACCACATTCATAAATGAGCATTAGGTTTTTGAGTGCACGAAAGTAGGGATCACGAAATATGGCGGATGGTCCTTTGCTGGGGGGCGAAAGTAAATGCCTTTGTAGACCCAGCAGTTAGACAGGATGCCTGCTAGATGCTAATGAACTCACTAAGTCTTAAACTCAGGTCCTGCTCCCCTAGGATAAGACAAGAATATGTTCAGGAGTTCTTCAGTTTGCCTCTGTATAAAAGTCTTTGACCACTCGCCCCATTCAGCATGGCATGTCGATGTATTATAGTATCTCTTTTTTAAAATATTTTCATTAACACAAAGGAGATCAACATAATTCATAGATAATTAACAAACAGCAAGGCAATGTAAATTCACTTATAGGAGTTCATATCATACATATAAAAGGAAAAAAAATTGTATGGATATATCAGGTACAGTAACTAAGGATTATATAGACAAAAAATGATGGGAGTTTGTAGACAATTCACATTATGTTGTATCCCTAATCATTGTATGCCAAACAGCATTACATTTCAACAATGATAGTGTACCTTTGGTTTTAGCCAAAGCCTTTTCTCTCTCAAAGATCCACCACGATAGCCCACCATACTGCAATATTACTGGGTTTTGAAGAGGTACAGGCCCTTGAAATGGCTAGCCTAGAAATCACTGAAATAATAGCAAACAATGCTCGTCGCGCAATGCTGGGGGTCAGCCTTATACCCCAGAAAAATCTCTTGCATAGTGAAAGCTAGATCTAAGCCAAAGCGTACTTTACAGACGTGTCTGATTCCGTTCCAGAATGTCAATAGCAAGGGGCATGTGGCGAACATATGAACAATATTTGCTGTATATAATCCGCACTTTGGACAATTCGTCTTATTACTAAAGTGTTGTCCGCCTGTCTCCCCCAGCTAGCAATTTTATCCGGGGTGTATTACAGTATCTCTATACAGTTGAAATGTGTCGTTAATGTATTAATGTCGAAGTTTTGTAAAGTGCTTTGTGTCGTCTTTTGATTATGTCACATTGATAAATTATTGTGCTTGAAGTATGTTGCATCATAAAGTGTTTTATGAACTTTATTTTCTGAAGGTGGTGACAAAAAGATGGAAGGTGCCTCAGCTTATCGGTTAGGGTTAGCATATCTCTCTGCTGGACTGCCAGAAAAAGCAATATTAGTAAGTTCTTTCAAAATAATATTTCACTAGTTTTTAATTTTTGTAATATATTTGTAGTGGCTGGATATTAAGACTGCTTCATTTCAACAGTGAAGCAGCCTGCCTAAAAATGTATCATATTTCTGTTTTTTATCCTTGCTGCCCAGGCATTGATTTGTGGAATGTTTGTCATTGTGACATAAATCTGTTGTAGACCCACACTAACATATATGAATGGTTTCTATCATTCTTTCATTCAAAGAAAATAATTAGTGGAGTGAGGCTATTACTAATAGATTCAATCAGTCGTCACAATTTTGATATATTTATAAGAGGAAGCCCATTTTCCCAATTTGTGTGCTTTCAACTTACTTCCAGTTTGTGGTGAAAACAGGAGTGAAACCCATGGGGAATGTCAGAAAGCTATACATTTTTGAAAAGTAGACAAAATTCTGAATTCAGTGAGGCATCATTTGTGTAGATCCCTCAAGGGTTTCCCAAAAATAACAGTTGAGATAAAAATAAAATGTTAAAAGCAAGTAGTAAGAAACAGTAATTGTAACTTCTTGTCACAATGGCCATTTTGCAAAAGCAATATACCTATATGTCCAGTAAACCATTCCCCTCATAGGGATATATAAGGTTTGTAGGGTCTCCAAGAACCCGAGGTAGCCAGACCCAACAAATGAGCTGCACCTTACCATGGTTTTTCATAGTGTACAGACTATAGAGCAATTTAAATGGTACATTATCAAGTTTGAAAAATGGGTGTGAATGAAACCTTTGTATTTCTGAAATGTACACCAATGATGAGTTTAGGAGCCTTAGTTATTTGTACATCTCTGAATTTGTGGGTACCCCTACTAGCATGAGTCTCCTTTCTTACACACTGGCTTACATTTGGAAGGCAAACCTGTGCCAGGCATACATCAAACCTGGGTTGGTGGCAGTCCTGCTCGTGACTTTCATTGACCCTGGTTTAATTTGTGTCTGTTGGGACACTAGCCCCAGGTACTCAAGTCAGGTAGCATTTTATCATGATAAGTGGGGGTACACTGGGTGGTAGGGATTTTGTGGATCCCTGTGGTTTCCAGATATTAACGTCACAGAAATGCAAGGAAAATATGTGATTTTAGTTGAAGTTTGAAATTTGCAGAGCATAATGTGCAAGAAAATATTGTGGGATCCATGTGAGACATAACCCCCTGGACTCCACTAGATGTCTAGATTTCAGAAATGTTTGGCTTTGGTAAGTTTCCCTGGGTGGCTGCCAAGCCGGGGACCAAACACCAGAGTGACCCCTATTGCTCTTTTCTCTCCCCATTGTATTTTGGGGGCATTTGTATTACAGGTGCTAGACCCAGCCAGACAAGTGGGGTAGCCTTTTAATCGGGGCAAGTGGAGTAACGCTGGCAGGTAGTAATTTTGTGGATCGCTGTGATTTCTGCAAGTTGATGTCACAGAAATGGAAGACAAATGTGTGATTTTAGGCAAAGTTTGAGGTTTGAAGGTAATTCCGGGTAAGAAAATGCTATAGGAGCCACAAGAGCCACACCAGCTTGGACTACATCAGGTGTCTAGTTTTCAGAACTGGCTGTGTTTGGTAGGTTTCCCCAGTTGCCAAGTGACCGGAGTCCAGACAGAGCAGCCATTCAGCATAAAAGTAAGACAAAATTGGAACTTGGCCCCACTGTGGTACTGATATGTAAAAAAAATTAAAAAATAAAATCTGAAAGAATTAAAATGTATTTTCTTGCCACAGAGTAGAGTATGCTTTAATTCCCAGGGGGAATAAATATTCTATTACCCGATCTGGGGTGGGAGTATTGTCTCGCTGCCAGAATAGGTCACCCTAGCCTTTGGTTTGTTTTGGTGCCATGCTGAGATCCCTGGTGTCTAGTGGCCTTTCTGTCCCCTGGGTGCCGATTTTGGGTTAACACCCTAACTGTACCACTGGGGAGGGAGGCAACAGAGAGTCGTCTGATGCACCTGTTCTGGGGTGGGAGCACAGTGCAATGCTTGGGTGAACCTCCCCATCCAGTCCCTTTTTTAATTTTTAGGCCTATTTTCCCCCCTGGTGTCTAGTGGCCTTTCTGCTCCATGGGGTCAGACTTTGGGTAACCACCTTCAATCCACCACTGCAGGATATGAAAGACTGATGCACATATTCTGGTGTGGAGGCAGGGTGTAATACATGGGTGGATGCTCACCTAGGCATCATGCCATGTACCCACCTCAGAAACTCCCTGGGGTCTAGTGATCTTTCTGCCCTGGGGTCAGGTTAGAGGTAAAGACCTCCTCTATGCGGTGAAGGGAGCTGAAATACTGTTAGGGTCATTTTGGGAATGGGGGTCTGGCCCGATGCCTGGGCAGGCTGCCCCACCTTTTGCAGCAATAAAGCAAAACAATTCCTGGTGTCTAGTGGGCTTTCTGCAACCTGGGGGGAGCATATTGGAGGTAAATACCTCCTCTCTGCCCTACTAGGGATTGGGTCAAAATGACTGTTGGGGTCATTTTGGGGTTGGGGCTGGACTCGATGCCTGGGTGAGCCACCGCCAACCCTTTTTATGTATAAAAAAACACTCCCTGGTGTCTAGTGGGTGAACCCTTGCTTGGGGATCGCTTTCCTGTGGCTATCCCTAAACAGGTCTCCACTAGGGAAGGATATCATTAGAAAGGTAGGATTCTCCCCTTTCCAACAGTACATCCTTATTGAAATCGGTGGCAGGGGGCTGAGATATGCCCCCAAGCATCGATGCATTAAAAGTCAAATGAGCTGACCAGCTCATTTCACTTTTACTTTCATTGTAATTACGTCAGTACGCCAATAGACATTACAAGCAATACAAAATTGACTCAGGCTGCTGGTGAAAGCCTTCCCCAGCAGACTCAGCTGAAACTAAAAGTAGGAAATTTCTGCCCCGAGTGCTACGATGTGCTGGAGTCGTCCATTGCACTTGACTTCCACTGCCATGGGCGTGGCCAGTGTTTCCATAGGCTAAAGATCTTTTAAATACTGACTCTGTCAAACCACAAGGTAACTTTAGAAGTTCTTCAAAGTTACTTGAACATTCTTCTGTAGCAACAAGATGTCCTTATGCAAATTTTCCATCCTCATATGTACACTATGAGGCCTACTAGCTCAATGTGCTAAGCCACAAATCACAAGGGACATTCACAATAACTCAGGTAAAGTACCAGATCGTGCTTGTGTACAAATAGATACATAGTGTGAAGTGTTAATACAAAGTATCTCAATTTACATTTTGTAAACATAAAAATATATGCAAGAATTAAAAATATGTAAGTTTCTCTCACTTCAGCCTACGTTTTTTTCTACTCTGGAAAATATTCTGGCACTGCTGCCTTTCTCCTTTGGCAATCCCTCAAGAAAGAATGTTTTTGTTCTCAGAGAGAGTGCCCCATAATTAATCCCTTCTGTAAAAAGATGGGCGCATCTGTTTGTGAATGTAACCCCTCTTCCTGGAGCATCAAGAATTGGATGCAAACAAAGTTCAAGTTTTCTTGCTTTCTTGAAATAGAGGTTTCAGTCTTTATTAGATCTCGCCTTGGAAGTGTTTGCGCTGTCTCTTCAAGGCATGCTAAAGTCAGGTTGGGCATTCAACACACCCAGCACATCTGGTTGGTTAGTTGGCCTGCCTTTCCCATATCCTTTACTCTGGTTGGTCAATACTGTTCATCTATCCTGCCTTTGAGTGCTTGGTTCCCTTCCAACAGACATCACCAATTGATTCCTTTTGTTGGCCATCTATTGCCTCCTTGCTCGCAGCCTCTCCCTCCCGTCATTGCTGCCCTTGCCTAATCTCCCCAGTGCCGTCCCCACACCTCCATCACCCATTGTCGCTGCTAAAGATAGGGGACTTATGCTCAAATATTATATATATCTTTGATGCTTCGACACCCCTTTTATGTTCTCTATGTGAAAAGCGCCATTTTTTTTGCTTCACTTTTGACTTTCTCAACATTTTATGCAACAGTATATAAAACGACAACATTCATGGAGCCCATCTCTGTCATTACGTGGGCTGAGATAGCTCTGGGCGTCATTTGGAAATTATTTTGACTTCCCATAGTTTTGGAGGGTATTGCATTGGGCGAGTTTTATGGAGTGTGTAAGTTGCTTATCTTCCGTTTCACACCAAGCCACAAACACCCCTCCCTGTGTGTGAAACCTACGGCCGGGCATGCAAAACAGGCTTTTGTAGGCCCAGTAGAAACAGGCTAAACAAACATGGAAAGACTGGCTAAGCTGTCTTGGCAATTCTTTTATTGTAGATAGCAGCCTTTGGCATTCAGCTCAGGTTATGTTTATTAAACTTATGTTTAGTTAATCTCCCATCAGTAAACAAAAAGGTGTGGGGCAGTTGCACAGAGATGCCAAGAGATTTTCTCTCAATCTCCTTCAATAATGGCAACTCTGAGACTGACTCACTGCAAATAAAAAAAATACAGCGATCTATTGATGTGGGGGGTTGAGCACCCTCTAGAGGCTACAGAACTAATCACCATGGCTGGCTCAAGGACTCACACCCTGCCCGGCATTTGAAACATGAACACCAACTTGCCCAAAGAGACACAAAACACAAATACAACCCACAAAGTCTTTAATGTTATATAAGTTAGGGTAAGAAATTGTATTTGTTGTTAACAATGCGGTTAATCAATCTCAAAACTTGAACTTAGTACACCACTTCCAAAGTCATTGGCTTTACCTGTTACGTTACTCCACTGCAAACAAAAATAAGTAAAAAACAATATTTACTACGCCAATAGCACCAACTTTCACAAATGCGAGACTGATTGTATTGCAAATGCTTGTTTTTAAAAATGGGGAAATAGATTGAAAGAGCATCTCAACAAATAGACCTCCAAGTATTTGAAAAGCACTAAGACGACAGGTGCTAGAGTTTCCTCTCATTTAGCTCTAGTAAAAGTAAGAAGGTATCTCTGTTTCGTACAATATAACTAGGACAGTTGATTAAACAGAAAGCTACACCAATACAATACAATACATAATAGATATTTTTCTACATATTACCTGTGTGCTAATTCACTGACTAATCCTAAGATCTGAGCAACCCATGTTAGTGAGAGCCTGTGAGGGTCCTATTAAGGATCTAAAATAAACCAGGATAAAATGGCACTGTCTCAAGGGTAGGGGTGTTGTGATATTTATCCCTGCATGTACTGCTGGGTTTCCTCAGTCTGCAAGTGAGGAGACTGTGCAGCGAGAGTTGTGAATCTATCTGCTATTGACCCTGCAAAGTACCTGTAGGCCCTTCTAATTTACAGCCAGAAACTCTTTCGAGCAGGTATGAGACGCAAACCCCAGGGCTTTCATGTGTTAATTCCCCACTGGCATTTTACAAGTTTTGCTGCATGTAATTTTACCACATGCTATTTTTTCAGATGGAGATTTAACAAGCGGAAATAACACGTGGAAAAACTCAATGTGAAAAAATTGCTTGCGGTAAAATGTTGTCCCTGAAATTACAAATTGGGAGGAAATGGAAAGAACATGTGAAAACAACACCCATCTTTTTTCTCCTAGTCAGAGCACGTGATACCCCTTTCAAACTACCACCTGAAGTCTGTGACAATCCGAACAAATTCTTAAAGCATGGATTCCTTATATGTAAACCCAAATGTTGAAATCTAACACAAACAAAATCAAAAAATGAATGGACACAGTACAATCATATTGCCAAAATCACACCAATCATTCCTCACACCAATTTGTAGCATGCAGCATCTGATTTCAAATTCTAGTTGACCTATGTAGATTTTCTGTCACTTTGCCAGTAAAAGGTACAATGTAGTTCTGGTTAGGAAAATACATTTTTGTTTTCTTAATTGTGGCACCTTTCCAATCTGCATGAAACTTAAAAAAAAAAAAAAAAGTAAATCCACTTTGTCTCTCGCTAGAAAAGTTTGGTGCTGTACCTTTAGGCAGGGCCTAAGTATAAAGGGGTGTTGGAAAACATCAATTTCCAATATTCATTTCCATATGAATATATGCACTCTGATGCAAGGAAAACCTCTGAACAAATTACTCCAAATTTGACACAAAGCTAGAAGTTCACTCAGAAAGTGCGCTTTTCATTATTTGGTGTAAATCAGTTTGGTCGTTTCTGAGAAATGTCCATTTAAACAGGTGCTCATGATACGCATGAAGAGACTAACCTCCAGAAAAAGTTAGTGATATCTAGGTAATTTGTGTCCAGCTATGCTCTGATTGCCCAATTCAAGGTGATTGATCTATCCTGATTGACTGGCCACAACATGAACAATATGTTGTGGCAGCCATTACAGGACTCAGGGATATGGTCCCTGCTTCCTAAAAATGAATTACAAAACTTAATGGAACAGGATGAGCACGATGTAGCAGTTGGCGGTCTGCGGGGAATTAATAAATGGAGGGCGGCCGCTCGGGCGCGTCACTTCCGACTACAACACGAGTGTAGTTCGTGTGTGTGTTCTGTGCGCTCCAATCCCCGCGCTAGACCCATCTGTCCCTAGGAGGCCGGTGTGTAGTTTGGGGGCCTGCACACAACACTGACGATGAGCAGAGGGGGCCCAACCCTCGCTCGCACCTCGCACTGCCCCGTGGTGCGACCGTCTCCCAAACGCGGCAATGCTGCAGTGTGCCGCGGGAGGCCGGAGCTGCTGCGTGTACGCGGTGTGCACACTCGCCACCCTCACCTCCGTGGCAGCCGCGTTTGATGTGGACCACCTCCCCGCAGTGCCGAGAATCACCGGCTCCCGGCGTTGACAGGCTCAGACTGGGCTGCCTGCACAAGCCACGCCCCCACCGATATACGGCGCTCCAATCAAGGCCGGGTGTCTGAACTGCCCGAGGCCTCACCGGCTCTGTGCGCTCCTGCCGATTGAAACGGCTCCACCCCCCATTTGGTTTCTTGTCCATCAAGCATTGGCAACTACAACTAGAAGGAAAAAAAAGGAACAAAGAAGGAACGAGAGCACACAGAGGGGAAAACTAAGCACCCTGCACACCAAGTAAGGAGAAAGCGGGAAAACCAAGTGCTAGAGTGCCCAGGGAGTGGGAGAACAGCACAACTCAGCACCACGTGGGGCACCCAACGCCATCTTTGTTTTTGAACCGTCCAGAACGTTCGAGAACACTCACCGCTAGGCGCCATGGTGAACAACAACGCTGCTGCACCAGCCCGCATTCCGTTCCAGCACGCAGCATCAGGGGTCCTGCCTCCTTTCAGTGAGCTGGAAGATCCCACGTCAGCCTCCCCCCAGTGGAGAACGTGGATCGAACGCCTCAACAACTACTTCGTCAAAACCGGGGAAACGGACGAAGCGGTAAAGAGATCTTTGCTGCTACACTATGCTAGAGACGAGATTTTCAAACTCTTCAAGCATCTGCCCAGCACAGGAGCGGCAGATGACTATGATGCGGCAGTGACAGCGCTAAATGGCCATTTTGATCCACAACTAAACCCAGATTTCGAAGTCTTCAAACTCGGACAAGCCTGCCAGAGGGAAGGAGATTCCATGGACATGTTCTACGCACGGCTCCGGGAACTTGCCAGCACGTGTACAGACGAAGACCAGCCAAAAGAAATCCGGAGACAACTGATCCAGGGGTGCCGCGATAAGACATTACAAGGGCTCATACTGCGCAAACCAAGAATCACACTGGAGGACATACTGATACTAGCCAGATCACACAACCTATCCGCGGCGAGGGCAAATGAGATGGATCAAGCTCTAACCAAGCCCCACGCGAAGCCAGACTCCATCAAGACAGAGCGAGCCGATGCGGTGAGGACCAGGCCCAGAGGAGACATGTTCAAGGGACAAAAAGGCGACGTTTCCAGATCAAGATGCGGGTACTGTGGCCATGAGCCACATGCGGCTAAAGACTGTCCTGCCCAAGGGAAGACCTGCACCAATTGCGGAATACCCAATCACTTTGCATCTGTCTGTAGGAGGCACAACAGAAACTGAGAAGTCCGAGGGCAAAAGCCCCCAACGCGAGCTGTTCAACAGCAGTCGGTGACAGACACCGCGCCCCCTGACCACGCACAGAGAAGACCCATGAAACACCTACCAACCGTTGAGTATTCACCAGAGGACGACGATGAAGAAGTATACATAGTATCCTTCGCAAGGAAACTCAAGCAACGCCGCCAACCACAGCCCACGTGCATAGTGCAGGTCGCGGGAACCGAGGTGAAAGTGGTCATCGCCACAGGAGCGACAGTCAACGTCATGGGCCTACAACAATACCGAAGCCTACAGTCTCGCTCTCCTGTGGTACCATCCAAAACCAGGATCTACGCATATGGGGCAGACACACCCCTGCCGCTCAAGGGAAAGATTTCGGTACCCATCAAGGCAGACGATCTTGAGGTGATGGCCACAATCCACGTCATCGACAGGGAAGCGGATACCCTCCTGAGTAGCCACCCTGCCGAAGATCTGAAGCTAATCGCCTTCGCGAGACGAATCTGGGCGTACCAGGTGGAAGAGCTCCTTGGGCAGTTCCCTGAGCTGTTCAAAGGCCTCGGGTGCATCAAATGTGACCCCATCAAGCTACACATTGACAAGTCAGTCACCCCAGTTGCCCTGCGACACAGGAGAGTTCCTTTTCACCTGCGACCGCTCTTCAAGAAGGAGCTGTAGACCTTGGAGGAACAAGGAGTCCTCGAAAAGGTATCAGGGCCGACACCATGGGTATCCCCGATGGTCATCGCGGAAAAAACCCAAACAGCCAGGAGCCATACGCCTATGTATTGATATGCTAGGTACAAGTATAGGTGGTCGGAGTCTGATACGTAAAATAGGAATAATCACAAAATAACACTTATTCTTCTAGATGAAAAATTAACATTCTATCAAAGGCATCAATGTAGCTCAACAGAAAAAAAAAAAAAAGGTCAATGTGTTCGGTGCATATTTATTTAGCACATTTTATAGTTGTGAACTGCATAAATTTGATCCTCAATGGTAGGATAATATTGCAATTAATGCATTGACAATGTCAGCGACAGCACATTTCTATAGAATAAGTAAATTCAAAAGTGTATCAATGCGCTCAAGGTGCATAGAGAAAAGGTATTTAGAAGGGATGGGTAAGTGGGGGTGAAAGTGGGGACCGGGTAAAGGTGGTGTGACTGAGTTAAAATCACAGTGAAGAATGAAAAAGCCTTTACAGCCTATATACAGATCTAAGGGTTCCAAAGAACAATCTCAAACATAGGTTCCGTATTTATACATTATTTAGTCCTATGTTTGGAAGAGTGAACAGTAACAATAGTCGACGTTTCGACCCCTGACAGGTACGGGTGATTCAGAACCTCAGGATGGGGTCTTCATCAGGACGTAGGGGTATAACAGGAGCGCTTCGCATGAGGCCCGTTTGGGCCTGCAGCCTGGGGACCTTCCAAGGTTCCTTTCTGGTGCGAGAGGTTGGGAACTTTTCATTCAGGATGCATGGAATTGTAGTCCACTGGACCAGCCGGTCCGTGGTGGAACGTCGTATGTCTCTAATTTACCGCAGCGCTTGTCCGTCTATTTCCTCTCCTCTGGCTGTCTGAACTGAAAGGAGCCGCCGCGCGGTGCCGGCGCTAAATGTTGCTGGAGGGGCTCGTCCTGCTCTGGCCAATCAGGCACGAGTGGCCCAGGGAGTAGGGAGAAAGAGTTGTTGTTTTGCGCTCTGAGGGCGCTGTTCCTGAGCAAAGGAACTCGAGTGTATTCAGAAAAATGGAGAGTGACAAAGTCGGTGGTTGCTCATTGATCTGGTGTGAACCGGTCATTAAACGTGGGGCTTTCAAAGGGCATTGTGTCTGATTTAACAGGGAAATGACCACATAAGCCGCTGGGGGCGGCACGATTCGGTGTCATCATTTGGTTCTGAGATAATAAAACCAGATCCAGGACATTACCTCATTACGTGTAAGCATTGTTGGGAATGTACAGAGTTGGGGTACATCACCAGAGCCAGGACCTCAATGCCTTATGCGTAAACATTGGTAAAATGTAATATATGAACACATCATTCTATAGCATTGATTGACGCGATGTATCACAGTGTACATGACAATGAATGTTCAAGGTAAAGGCATCATTAAAGCCTACATAAAGGCATTCAGTAGTTGGATTAATCCGGATCTAGAAGGGCCACTGGTAAAATTGTACATTCGGTCAAGTGTAAAAGACCAATATATAAACACATCCTTCTATAGCATTGATTGACTCGATGTAATACAGTGTATATGACAATGAGTATTCAAGGCAAGGGCAAAGGCATCATCAAAGCCTACAGAAAGGCATTCAGTAGTTGGATTAATCCGGATCTAAAAGGGCCATCTGGGAGAAAGTGGTTTCCAGTTCATTGAGGCCCCTTTGTACAGAGTCAAAAAATTGCATCCACTTGCATTCACGCACATTGAGGATAGAGTTGAGATTGCCACCCCGTGGGCCCAGTGTGATTTTCTCAATAACCACCCACTTGATTGATTCAGGTGTATGTGAGTGCTCCTGGAAATGCTCTACAAGGGGGGCTCCCACAGTTTTGCACCTTATTCTGCTGCAATGTTGTAGCACACGGTTCTTTATCTTTTGTTTAGTCTGGCCTATATATATCAGACCACAGGGGCAAAAGATTGCGTAGATCACCCCTTCGGTGTTGCAGTTTGTGAAGGTTTTCAAGGGCACGGACCGACCATTGTGTGTTACTGTTCCAGTCTCTAGGCACAGTTGACAGGCCTTACAGCTTCCGCATTTATGGTTTCCCACGATGGCCGGAAGGTTCCACATTGATTGTATTGTGGGGGCAGTCGGGCTTTCTAACATGGAGCATACTACCGAGTCTCTAATGCTCTTTGCTTTCCTGAAAGCATGCATTGGTAGATTGGGCATCTGGAGGGTCTTTGCTACAATATTCCAGTACTTATTCACTATCTTACGTACTGCATTGCTTTTACAGCAGTAGGTGGTCACACAAATCATCCTTTCCTCCAGTGGTTGGCGCACCTTTGGTGTCAGCAAGGATTCTCTATCGCTGAACCACGCCCTTTTCCGCGCCCTCTTGACAAGCCTCTTCGGGTATCCTCTTTCAATGAGTCGGAGGATCAATCCATCGGATTCATGAAAAAAGTCATCTTTCATCGTGCAATTCCTCCGGATCCTGAGGAATTGTCCGAAGGGTAGGTTGTCTCGGAGGGCCCGGGTGTGATGACTAGAGTACTGCAGCAGGGTGTTTCTTTCCGTCGGTTTCCTGTACAAGGTGGTAAGAAGGACTCCCTCACTCTCCTTAATGGTTATATCTAGAAAGTCAATGGACTCATTACTGCAAGTGCTGGTGAACTGGATGTCGCTGGATTGGGCATTAAGCCAGCGCGTGAAAGCCTCCAATTCTTGCTTGTCACCTTCCCATATCATCAGTATATCGTCTATATACCGACGGTACTCCACAATTCTCTCATGGTATGGATTGTTGGAACAAAGGACCCTATGTTGTTCGTATTCGTTCATGTAGAGTATTGCCAGATCTGGGGCAAAGGCCGCCCCCATAGCCACTCCTTTCATCTGCATGAAAAAGTCATCTTGGAATAGAAAGAAGTTTTTAGTCATAGCAATCTCAAGTAAATCAGAGATGAATTCCGTTGGGACTTCCGCTGGTTGTGGACGGGATTCCAAGGCCCTTCGTATGGTTATCAAGGCTGGTTCTTGAGGAATGCTCGTGTATAAAGACACGATGTCCATAGTTACCAGTAATTGTTTCTGTTTATCAAAAGGGCGTTGGTCTATCAAGTTGATCACCTGCATTGTGTCTCTCAAATAGGTGTCAGTGTCTTCTGCCAAAGGCTTCAGGAACACATCTATATACTTGCAGAGGGGTTCGAGGATAGACCCACATCCCGATATAATCGGTCTTCCTGGTGGTTTGGTGGGGTTCTTGTGGACTTTCGGTAGTACATAAATCGTTGGTATACGTGGTTGGTCCACATTGAGGTAAGCATGTTCTTTCTCAGAGAGGAAGCCAGCATCCTTTGCTTTGGTCGTAATAGCGACAATCTGTCGTCTGATCTCATTGGTGGGGTTGGTTGTCAGGCGCCGATAGCTCACGTTGTCCCTCAGCTGTGAGTATATCTCCTGTTTATATTCCTCCGTCCCCATGATGACGATTGCTCCGCCTTTATCTGCCGGCTTGATGACCAGCGATTTGTTGTTTTTGAGCCCATCCAGTGCTGCCCTCTCATTCTTGGAGATGTTGTGTCTTATGTAAGGCCTCTCCTTCCACATCTTGAGTACGTCGTTCATCACAAGACTTTCATACGTCAGAATGCGGTGGTTCGTCATGGCAGTGTGGGGTGTAAAAGTGGAGGGCGGCCGTAGTTGGGTGAACGATCTTGATTGAGTGAATGGTTTATTCAGAAAATAGCCTCGGAGGCGGACCTTCCGGAAGAACCTGGTCAATTCTGTTTTGATGGTGAAGAGATTCCCTTGTGAAGTTGGTACAAAAGAGAGGCCCTTACTCAGGACTGCTATCTCTGCTGGGGATAGTATCTGCTGAGATAAATTCATGATGGGGCTTGGTCTGGTTACCAGCGGTAAGTCTTCTTCCGTGTGCTGATTTCCCCGTGGTTGGCCTGTTGGAATCTCACCTGCTTGCTGGCGTTGTTGTAGCCTTGTTGCCTCGAGTCGTCCCAGTTCGGAGGGCCTTGGCCTCTGTTTGGTCGTCTGTTCCATCCACCACCTCTCCCTCGGGGGGGTCTCCATGAGTCGTTCTCTAAAAAAGGCTGTTGTTGTCTGTTGGAGGGATCCTGTGCTGGTTGGTACCATTGCTCTGAGTTTTGGTAGTTACTTGGTCCTGCCGTCTCGTTATCACTTCCTCCGCTATACGAGGAGTCGGAGAAATTGGTGTATCTTCTCCCTCCTCGCTGGCCACCCCGGTAGCCTCCTCTGCCTCTGTAGAAAAAACGCCCCTGAGTATCTTGCTTGAAATAGTCCTCAGCTAAGTAGGGGTAGGTTTTTTTCTTGTTGTAGTATTGTATGTCCCTTGCTAATTTCTCCAATTTTTTGTTCTGAGTTTCAACGTCAAAGTCTTTCAATGTCTTGTTAAGGCGATCAAGGGTATCCTTTGCGCTTACAAATGCTGAATGACTGGCGATCTCCTCCTTTAGCTCTGCAATTTCTTTGCTTAACTGTTCCACCTGGTCTCTTGCGGTCTCGACTCCTAGGACCATCCAGTGGCGGGAACAGTTATTCGCCACAAAACTGAAGCCCTCTTTGAATTTTGGATCATCCACAAAGATTGCCGGCTCGTTGCGGACTTGCAATCCCGTGGGTATGACGTTTGCCCTGAGATATCCAGTGAGCAGATGACCATGTAATTTGGTGCGCACTAGTTTCTTCTCGAGTCGTTCGAGTTTATTGATTTTCTCATTGAGAGAGAAATCAACTGTGGTGGTGTTGGTTGAGAGAAAAGCTGTACCAGTGTCTCCCCCGATTAGTTCTCTAATGTGATCCTCAGTGTAAGAGAGGGTTTCAGATTGAAGCATGATAGAGCCCTCAATTGAAAGTGGTGCACAAATGTCAGAAAAGGGCGTGGTTCAGCGATAGAGAATCCTTGCTGACACCAAAGGTGCGCCAACCACTGGAGGAAAGGATGATTTGTGTGACCACCTACTGCTGTAAAAGCAATGCAGTACGTAAGATAGTGAATAAGTACTGGAATATTGTAGCAAAGACCCTCCAGATGCCCAATCTACCAATGCATGCTTTCAGGAAAGCAAAGAGCATTAGAGACTCGGTAGTATGCTCCATGTTAGAAAGCCCGACTGCCCCCACAATACAATCAATGTGGAACCTTCCGGCCATCGTGGGAAACCATAAATGCGGAAGCTGTAAGGCCTGTCAACTGTGCCTAGAGACTGGAACAGTAACACACAATGGTCGGTCCGTGCCCTTGAAAACCTTCACAAACTGCAACACCGAAGGGGTGATCTACGCAATCTTTTGCCCCTGTGGTCTGATATATATAGGCCAGACTAAGCAAAAGATAAAGAACCGTGTGCTACAACATTGCAGCAGAATAAGGTGCAAAACTGTGGGAGCCCCCCTTGTAGAGCATTTCCAGGAGCACTCACATACACCTGAATCAATCAAGTGGGTGGTTATTGAGAAAATCACACTGGGCCCACGGGGTGGCAATCTCAACTCTATCCTCAATGTGCGTGAATGCAAGTGGATGCAATTTTTTGACTCTGTACAAAGGGGCCTCAATGAACTGGAAACCACTTTCTCCCAGATGGCCCTTTTAGATCCGGATTAATCCAACTACTGAATGCCTTTCTGTAGGCTTTGATGATGCCTTTGCCCTTGCCTTGAATACTCATTGTCATATACACTGTATTACATCGAGTCAATCAATGCTATAGAAGGATGTGTTTATATATTGGTCTTTTACACTTGACCGAATGTACAATTTTACCAGTGGCCCTTCTAGATCCGGATTAATCCAACTACTGAATGCCTTTATGTAGGCTTTAATGATGCCTTTACCTTGAACATTCATTGTCATGTACACTGTGATACATCGCGTCAATCAATGCTATAGAATGATGTGTTCATATATTACATTTTACCAATGTTTACGCATAAGGCATTGAGGTCCTGGCTCTGGTGATGTACCCCAACTCTGTACATTCCCAACAATGCTTACACGTAATGAGGTAATGTCCTGGATCTGGTTTTATTATCTCAGAACCAAATGATGACACCGAATCGTGCCGCCCCCAGTGGCTTATGTGGTCATTTCCCTGTTAAATCAGACACAATGCCCTTTGAAAGCCCCACGTTTAATGACCGGTTCACACCAGATCAATGAGCAACCACCGACTTTGTCACTCTCCATTTTTCTGAATACACTCGAGTTCCTTTGCTCAGGAACAGCGCCCTCAGAGCGCAAAACAACAACTCTTTCTCCCTACTCCCTGGGCCACTCGTGCCTGATTGGCCAGAGCAGGGCGAGCCCCTCCAGCAACATTTAGCGCCGGCACCGCGCGGCGGCTCCTTTCAGTTCAGACAGCCAGAGGAGAGGAAATAGACGGACAAGCGCTGCGGTAAATTAGAGACATACGACGTTCCACCACGGACCGGCTGGTCCAGTGGACTACAATTCCATGCATCCTGAATGAAAAGTTCCCAACCTCTCGCACCAGAAAGGAACCTTGGAAGGTCCCCAGGCTGCAGGCCCAAACGGGCCTCATGCGAAGCGCTCCTGTTATACCCCTACGTCCTGATGAAGACCCCATCCTGAGGTTCTGAATCACCCGTACCTGTCAGGGGTCGAAACGTCGACTATTGTTACTGTTCACTCTTCCAAACATAGGACTAAATAATGTATAAATACGGAACCTATGTTTGAGATTGTTCTTTGGAACCCTTAGATCTGTATATAGGCTGTAAAGGCTTTTTCATTCTTCACTGTGATTTTAACTCAGTCACACCACCTTTACCCGGTCCCCACTTTCACCCCCACTTACCCATCCCTTCTAAATACCTTTTCTCTATGCACCTTGAGCGCATTGATACACTTTTGAATTTACTTATTCTATAGAAATGTGCTGTCGCTGACATTGTCAATGCATTAATTGCAATATTATCCTACCATTGAGGATCAAATTTATGCAGTTCACAACTATAAAATGTGCTAAATAAATATGCACCGAACACATTGACCTTTTTTTTTTTTCTGTTGAGCTACATTGATGCCTTTGATAGAATGTTAATTTTTCATCTAGAAGAATAAGTGTTATTTTGTGATTATTCCTATTTTACGTATCAGACTCCGACCACCTATACTTGTACCTATCTAATTGACCTAGGTCAAGGAGTTCTTAGGGTCTACCCCGTTGTAACTCACTATGTATTGATATGCGGCTGCCCAATAAGGCAATTGAAAGAGAACGCCACATAACTCCAACAATGGATGACATCATTGCGGATGTCAACGGATCCAAGTGGTTTTCAAAAATCGACTTGAACGCAGGGTATCACCAACTACCCCTGTCAGAAGAGAGCAGATTCATCACCACTTTCAGCACCCACCTAGGGCTCAGGAGGTACAAACGTTTGAACTTTAGGATATCCTGGGCAGACGAGGTATTCCAAAATGCAGTACGGGAGCTACTATCAGGTTTGCCAGGAGTACTGAATGTGAGCGAAGATATCCTCATTCACTCCGCAACAGCCGCAGACCACCACAAACATCTCCGTGACACACTGAAACGCCTCGGCGAACACGGAGCCACCCTACATAAGGACAAGTGCCAATTCTTCCAGCCCTCCCTCGAGCTTTTCGGCTACGTATTCAACCAAGAGGGCGTACAAGTAGCCCCGAGGAATTCGCAAGCCATCAAGGACACCCCCGCACCGACGACACTGATGGAAGTACGGAGCTTCCTGGGAATGGCCACATACTGTGGGCGGTTTATACCAGGGCTGGCCACCCGAAGTGAGCCGCTGCGGTCACTCACGAAAGCCGATGCAACCTGGCACTGGGGCCTAAAGGAGGAAGAAGCATTCCAAGGGATAAAAGACACCCTCCTAGGGGAAGCCACGCTAGCATACTTCGATCCCGCGAAGAGAATGGAAGTGCGAGTCGATGCAAGCCCAGTAGGACTCGGTGCAGTGTTGGCTCAGGAGCATGAACCAGGCCAGTGGGCCGCTCTGGCGTTCGCCAGCAAGTCGATCACCTCCACGGAAGCAAGGTACGCCCAGATTGAGCGCGAAGCGCTCCCATCAAGTGGGCCTGTAGTCATTCCCATCTGTACCTTCACGGACAGCCATTCACTATGGTCACCGACCATCAGCCTCTGGTCTCCCTTTTCAAAGGAACAGCACCGCATGCACGCCCACGCATTGAACGCTGGGCCGTCCAGCTGCAACCGTATGAGATGGAGGTGGTGTACCGCCCAGGGTCCAAGAACCCGGACGATTTTCTTTCAAGACACCCGGTTCAGTCCGAGAAACGGGAAGAAGATGTGGACGTTGAAGAATATGCTCATCTGATAGCGCTGGCATCATGCCCCCAAAGCATGTCTCTAGACGAGGTAAGAGAAGCGGCTGCCACCGATGCCGTCTATACCAAGACACTAGCCGCCATGCAAGAAGGTCCGTGGACAGATTACCTCCCCGAGTCCAATTCGTGGACCCCGGAAGATCGGGAAACCCTAACAAAAATGTGGCGGGTCCGTCATGAACTGAGAGCCACCAGCAATGGCATCCTGCTGAGAGGACCCCGGCTAGTAATCCCGCAGAGCCTGAAGCACCGGGCCGTCCAACTAGCCACACGGAGGACACCAGGGAATAACCAAGATAAAAGCACGGATACGAGAAAGGGTCTGGTTCCCAGAACTTGAGGACATGGTAGAGGAATATGTTCGACAGTGCTCACTGTGCCAGTTGACAAGCGGCCTAGAGAAACCTCTCCTGATTATCACTGAAGAGGCCTGCACCGTCCCATGGTCCAAAGTAAGCGTGGATTTTGGAAGCTTCCCAGGAGGAAGACACACCCTTGCCATCATAGATGCATACCCTAAATATACTGTAGTAGAACCCGTCACGTCGACAGCCTTTAACCACGTCGGACCAGTGTTAGAAAAAATCTTCGCCATGTTTGGTTTCCCTCAAGAAGTACGCAGTGACAACGGTCCCCCATTCCAAGGGGCTGAGTTTGCCACATGCCTCCAACAACGAGGCATATCGCATCGCCGCATCACCCCACAATGGCCCCAAGCCAATGGGGCCGTCGAACGTTTCATACGAACTCTGAACAAGATGTTCTGCATAGCGATGGTGGAACAAGCAGACCCAGAACAGAGGCTCCATTAGTTTTTGAGAGAATACCAAAGCACCCCTCACTGTACGACTCAACAAAACCCGTGGGCTCTCATGCTCCATGGCCCCCGCCGTGACCTGCTCCCCACCGGTCCGGGATGGTCACCACCTCAACTGGACGTCGAGGAAGTGCAAGAGAGGAGAGTGCGACATAACCAAGATGCAAGTGTCTGACGCCGAACAACCTATGAGCCGGGCACATGGACAGCCACCGCTAACCATGGCTCCATGGGAACGGCGCGTAGAGGAGCAGAGGAAGTGTCCCGAAACATCTCGTGGTTCAAGGAAGTCTCACCAGAACAACCCCAGGAGACTGCCAGCACCCACCCAAGTCCCATGGCCACTGGCGAGCCTGAAGAATGGTCGGACGACTCGGCGAGTGGCCAAGTTGGTGATACCCTCGAACTAAGCCCCTGACCACAACATGGGGTTTGTTCCGATGACTCCGGCCGGAGGGGAACAGGATGGCGTACCAGCACCCAAAGATACAGCCTGAGGCCGAACCCCCAACCGAGCCAGCTGCTGAGAGACTATGCCTGTTGAAGACCCGGGAATTACCAGCGGAGGCTCATGCAAGTACCGCAGTCATGTGTTGGACTGAATAGTTATATGTAAATGTGTGTAACCATGTTAAGGAAAAGTGTTAACAAAAGAACTGAGTTGGATAGGGATGTAGCAGTTGGCGGTCTAGTGGCCAACACTCACGCATCCACCACATCCGCAGGCCAGGCGTGGCCTGCGGGGAATTAATAAATGGAGAGCGGCCGCTCGGGGTGCGTCACTTCCAACTACAACACGAGTGTAGTTCGTGTGTGTGTTCTGCGCGCTCCAACCCCCGCGCAAGCCTCATCTGTCCCTGGGAGGCCGGTGTGTAGTTTGGGGGCCTGCACACAACACACACCATGACTGACAGGGGCATATAGGTGAAGGAGGGGGGTCCCAAAGGGGCCGCCAGCCTTATTTTTCTGGCCACAACATGGGCACCATGTTGCAGCCATTACAGTGTTCTGGGACAGTGTCCTCATTGAAATGTACTGAAAGTTTGTTTTTGAGGGTCATAAAAAGGAACACATATGAAGGGTCATAACAGAATTTAGTCACAATATAAATCCTTTGTTGGTAGAACCATACTAATTTTTGGAATTGTGGTGTGTTCTAAGGTGTTTTCACCATTTTGATCTTTTAGTGGGGTTTGATGAACCATGTTTGAGAGAAAACAAATGTTTCTCTTCTCTTAGAGATTATGGTAGGTTCACCAGAAACTAAAATGATAACGTGTTCCCGCCTTAAGCTTAGTAGATCTGTTGGAGCACTTTTTAATCTACCCAGATCCACAGGGAAAGGGACCATCTCACCCCTTGTAAATGTGTTCAATGCCCATTGTGTCCTGGCAGCCATGTATGGGGCAGGGATTTGTGGTTATTTCAATATCTCCCCTCTCCAACTTGAGGAAAATTATATATGCTGGAAGTTGTTACATCTTCCTCCAACTGCCTCCAGTTGCATTATTCATGCAGAGCTACACTAGCGACATATTGAGAATAGGGTGCATTTGGTGCCACTGTTGTGGATTAGTGTCTGGGTTAACGCCCAAGCGAGCCTTTGTATAGACATCCTTAAGGATTGTCTGAGCTTGGACTTGGGATGCACCATTCCGTGGCTGATTTATATCTTTAAAACATTACACGCTTTGAGGTTGGCTGTTTTATTTACGTCCCCTTTCAGTGTTAAGAGGGAAGATGAATTGTGAGTCAAACAGTTGTTTCTTTAGTTTAGTGAAAAAAGAAGGCTGCAATCTGAGTTAACAAAAAGCACTCTGCAGACCTTTTAGGTTTCATTCTTTTTATTGAAACATTGCATAGGAAATCGAGACAATCCCAACATGTGCTATACAGGCAGGTGCTGATAGAGGGCAACATGAGTGCAACCACTGTTAGGCCCGTTTTCTACCTTTCTCTATATCTTACACACTCTGAAAGGTCCATCCTTTTTATCTTTAGAGCTGGATAAGTTTGGAGGCTTCTGTGTTTCAGCAGACAAAGCGATTTTTCAGGGGGCTCAGTTTCACAATGACTCTACAATGGTATTACTGAGCAGTCACTGGTACATTTTATTAGGTCTCGCCTATCGTTGTAACGCATACGCTGCACGCTCAACGAGACCTATAGTTTGAGAGGAGATTTTAGAAGGGGGCTCGAAGCCCCGCTTCTCATTTCCATTGGCTTGTGTCAGCGTTTATGCTAAATGGTAGACTGCCATTGGAAATGGGGTTTTGTAGTCGCTGCCCTTTCTCCTTTTCAGACAGCCTATTCGGATAGGCTTGTCTGCTTCACGCCTGTCGTGAAGCACTTTTTTATCGCACAGCCCCGACCTCTCAAAGGAAAAAAATCTTGGTTTAGTTAAGATTTTTTTCCTATGAGAGGTTGGGGGCAGTGCGCGCCTCCACGCTAATTAGAAACACATGGCCTCATAAAGATAAGAAAGTTACAGGCTCCCATCTTACGGCTACAGACGAAGAAAGTAGGTCTTTGAAAAGCTTTACTTCCACATCCCTTGAACCCACTGCATCTGGCTGCTGAGATTGCTTTCTGTGCGAGGAAAGGAACTGCGTTCCCCAGTCAAAAGCAAAAACTGAATGAAAGATAATTGCAAACCTTAGAATTAGGAACCCTTGGATCGTTCCATTCCCCAACCTGTTGTTTAACTCGGAAATGCATTGCATTAATGTAAAGGCGACAGAGACTTCAAGAACAAATCTGTATTTTCACCAAATGTGCCAACCCATTCCCCGCCTCCATTCTCTTTGCTCGCTGATTTGTTACCTTGTGGAGCTGCCTGGAGTTGCTGGGGTGACTGCACAGAGCGCCATTGTGTGCCCACCCCGTGCAGGCAGCCTGCCTCCAGGACAGGCGGTATTGAACACAAAGGCCTTGGTGCCTTTCTGACACTTCCGGCCCCTCGGTTTGCTTAGTCTGTGGTCACAGCACCTGAGTGGCAGGTGACCACCACAGTCTAACGCTTGCTGTGCAGTAATGCAGGGGACAGCTCGCTCGTCCCTTGGGCCTGACATGCCATCTGCAGACAGCTGAGGTCCTCTGTGTGTGCCCAAGCCATCCGTTATGGTTCCTTCTCTGTCTGTAACGCAAGGCCCCGGAAGAGCTGCACATATCTGCACCCCACCTGATCCCCTGCAGCCTGCTTATGCCTCGGCTCTCGCGTGAGGCCCAGGCCACCCTTTTTGGCCCTTACTGTGGCAGTCTGTGAAGCAAAACTGCATTAAGAGATGCACACGTGTCACCCGACCGTTCGTGTGGGGCCTGGGGATCCTCGGTAATGCCCAGGCCGTCCTCTCTGCGCTGTCAGAGGCTGCAGGCCCCAGAAGAGGTGGCATGTTCCCGAATCCTAACCCCTGCCCTAAACTTGTCTATGGCGTAAGCCCCTCGGATGAGTGCCCAGGCCTTGAGTGCCAATCCCCCGTGCACCCCGAGTGGTTGTATCACCTGAAGCCAGGGCCCAGGCACATTCCTGACACTTCACCTCAGGCCAGGACACTCTAAACATTTCTTACTCTGCCCCTCATGGTTAATCCTCGCCGGGCCCTCGTGTTCAGTAACTGCTACCAAGGGATTAAGAGACTCTCGAGGCACCTCCAGTGAAACGCTCCAGGCTGCAATGTCTGCTTTTAATACCTGCACTGAAGTGCGTTTAACTTTCCACACATCAGCCATGGACAGGGGATCACTGCCCTGAAACCTATTGATTATTTTTAACTGCTTAGCTATTTTACCGTGTTCCACTGTGAAAGAATAATTCATTGTTCAGGACGAAAAAACTCGGTGAATTCCCTAAAGTGTATTATAATATTGACAGTTTCAAGTCTAGCTCCTCAGATAAAACATGCACTATTATACTAGGAAACGTGTGCTAAAGTGAGGAATTACTGCTTTCACTGAGCCGGTAACCCTTTAGTATCCTTACTTTTAGAATTATTACATTAGCATAACACTACATTTCAAAATGCAAAGCTCTTTTAAACAACACTGTGGTAGAAAGCCCTGGTTACAAATAAGTCCCTAATGTTAATACGGCCTTACATTCCCCACTTTGTGCGCACACCCAGGGGGGCATGTAACCTGCTACATGGCCGACCACCCAAGCTGGCAGGGGCCGGGGTCTCGAAGCAGGGAGGTCAGTGAGCAGAGCCTGCCTGCCCCAGGAAAACGTGGGATGAGAACTGCCCCGCTGTCTCCTTCCCAGGCACCGCTGAGGCATTGGCCAGCCACCTGCAATCAACACAACACAATGTTGGGCTGTGTGTGTGGGAGAGGCACGTGAAAGCAGCAGCACTGGGTAAACACACGGATGGTGGAAATACCAGGGCTCTGCCCTGCTGGCACTGCCCCTGGCCGTGCCACACTTCAGTGACATGCTGCTGCGAGAACCGTGGGCGGGCAGACACACGCACACACATAGACACACAGTACACAGACACAGACAGCAAGGAGACACAAACACGAGCACTAAGTACACACAAATACCAAGACACGTATTCAACTACTCAAAGAAATACACGCAAATAGACACACAACTGTGCACAAAGATAGACACACAAACATAAGTGCACAAATAGGCACACACACACAAACTTACACATAGGATACACATGTTCAACTACTGAAATACCGACACACACAAACAAAATACTAGACTGGCGAGAGGTGTGCAGTGCTTTGGCTGATATTTTGAAGATACAGATTCAGGTAAGCCCTCTCCTGGTGTTCTTTGGGGTGGACAGCGAGTTAGATAGGGATAAACAAAAACTAATTTTATGCTATGTTGTTGTCGCAAAGAGAATTATGTAAAAAATGGGCTAGCCCAAATCCTCCTACCTATATAGAGTGTAAATCATCATTGAAATAAATTTTAAGTCTGGATGCAATTTCCCTGGATAGAAGAATGTATGCCTTTTGGCGTCCGTTAGCCGAATGGTTGGAGAGGTAGGAAGGTCTGTCCAATGATTATGCCTAAAAATTAAACCTCTGTATAATGCACATGTCACTCCCAAAATTATCATACCTCTCCTGGAGGATCTGTATCCGAGTGATGGCTTATCGTTGGGAGAGTCGAGGGTTAGGGAGAATGGCTATTTGAAGTGTAATTGACAGGTCTCTGATAAGTAAGGCAGATCTTGGATGGAGGTGCTATGGAAGGAAATCTGAGGCTAATGAGGACAAAAAAAACTACAAAGAGGCACACACACGCACAAACAGGCACACAGACAACCACATAGAAAGCCATGTTCAACTACTCAAACGACAGAGTCAGACATGCAAGCAGACAGCCACAAGTGGGCTGACGAGTCCAGCCACTCAAAGACATACAGTTGCACACAACAAGAGGACAGAAACACACAGACACCCCGGACAGATGCACGCAGTCAAAGATTGCAAGACATCTACACATCTGCACCAATAGGAGACAACGCACACAAACACAGGTCATGCGGCGCCACTGGGGTTAAGCCATGGTGCGGCTGTGACGTTTTCCGCACAACTATGGATGCGCTGCACTTGCCGCATAATTAATCATCTGCGGCATAGTCTTAAGATTTTAACAAAAAACAAATATGTTTTTATTTCACACAGTTCAAAAGTTACCAAAACGGCAGCGACACGTGTTGGCGGGTAGTGTAAGGCCCCTTGCAAATGTTGACTTCTCTTGTTTCTGTTGCTTGTTGCTGTGTTTGGGTGTTAAAACGAGGTGCAATCTATTATTCCCAGACAGTCTTAACAAGTGTAACGGGTATTTGCAATGCAATAGCTCTCTACAGTGATAGTAAGCACACACCTACCTAAACTAATAAGAATCACACACCTATATCTGCTGTAACACTGATCTCACACCTAGATATGCAGTCATATTTATCTCATGCCTACATCTGCAATAATAACAATCTCACACCTATCCAGAAGTAATGTTAACATCACACCTATAGCCGCAGTGACCGTAATCTCACACCTATAACTGCAATTGTGACAATTTCACACCTGTATCTGCAGTAATTGTAATCTCACACCTATCTAAACAAAGAATTATCACACACCTATATCTGCAGGAATACTAATCTCCCACCTGTATATGCAATAATAATAAATCACACCTATATCTGCAGTAATTGTAACCTCCACTCAAAATCCTTATTCAAAATTAAGTAGGTATTAACAGTTTTAATGCATTAGATTAATGTGATAAAAAATAAAAAACAATAATAAAAAACACTACCATTTACAATACTAAACTCATACTAGTACAAAAGCTATGCAATAGATTTCGCAATTACAACAAAGTAAGCTATTGCCATTTTGCATTACACTGTTTAATTAATGCTTCACAAATTGAAAAAAATATATATATAACATTCACAATGCCAAAAGCTCAAAATAATGTAATTGCGGGACCTATTGCATTGTAAATGCTTGTGTTTGTTTGTGACTATTTTAGTTACCAATGCATGCATTTCCTCAAACCTGTTATATAATAACACTTGAACATCATAGATGTAGGGAAGCTCTGTGCCATCAACAGCTGCTGAAAACCTTAATTGTTTGTTTAAGGGCAAGCTCTTTTCTTAAGGCCACAGTCAGAGAAAGAACATCTATGGAGGAGTTCTCACTCTTGCAGTGTTTTTCGTTTGAAATTCGCTGGCTGTGTTTTACCTTACAATCTAAGTGTATGTTGAAGTGTATGTATGCTGCTGTTTCCTCTTCGCATTTTATTGGTTATTTAATTAGGCGTATTAGTCTCATTTAGAAATTCTTGCTGTATACCCCTTTCCCCTCACTGTGCACTTTATATTATTGCTGCTATTTGCTGGGAAATTAACTTAGGCAATTTTGCCACATTATTACTGTTGTTGCATAACACAATGCACCATGCTATGTATGTTTTTATCCTACTTTTTATCATGTTTTTTTTTATTTTTGTCTCATTTTACTGTGACTATAATGGCTTCCCTTTTATCTGTTATGGTCATGATTGGCAGACTAAAGATTCTTTGAATTGAATTGCTAACAAATTTTCTAAAATCTCTCCCTATCTTCCTCAGCAATTTGAGAAAAAAGTCTGATAGACTGAGTAAAACATGTACTTAAAAGTCGTCTCTCAGATGATTTCCCAGTATTCTACTGCAGCTTCACCACAGTGTTTTAATGAACAGCTAGGGCACGAATGTTTTATATTTATGACAAAGATGTGACACACCTGAACACCATCTTGATGGAATCAAAGCTGTACAGCTAATACCATTGTCTTTCTTTAGAAATGTATTAAATGAGGCAATTAAATTTGTCATAAAAGTTATGGTTAGTGCTCTACAGAGCTAAATGAGGACACGTATTATATAAATTCTCAAATATTTTCCTCATCAGGCCAGAATAAAAGTCTGGTATGCTAAAAGACACATATACTTCCAACACCAGCAGCAGCCTGTCAGTCAATCCCATTGTGCTACTGTAGCTTCGCCACAGTTTAAAAATAGAAAAAGTAGCACTTAAGCATTCTGTGTTGATGACAAATGTGTGCTACACCTGAATGCAATCTTGATGGAATCAAAGCAAGCTGTGAAAAATATACAGCAGCAGTCTGTCAGTTTACTCACCACTGATCAATTGCAGCTACACTACAGAGTTCTAATGAACATCTAAAAAGATAACATGTTGTATTCAAGACAGAAGTGAAGCACTCCTGAATGCCATTTTGTTGCAGTAGGAACTGTTGAATATAAAGTCTTTCAAGAATAGCAGGGTTGAGGGAATGAGCTTTGGAATGTTAACACAGGTATGAAACCAGAGGGGTATTATAAATGTGTGTGGGGGTATAGCAGTGGTTAATTTAGTAAAAGAAAATAAGTGCTGGGGTTCTTGTCTGAAGGCAGCTTGCACCAGCCAATTTCTCCTGTTAGCGCCGCCTAAAACAGAACCACCTGTGGCGTAATTGCCAGAGCTGTGGACTTCAGAACTGGGAAACTAGGTTCAAGTCTCGGCGTCGGCTCAACATCCTGTGATTCTGGGCAAATCAATTAATCTCCCCATCAATATATGTGTCCTTAACTGGTGCTCATGAGAAGTGTCAGTGTAGATGACTAAAAGTTGGTGCTAAGTGCCGGAAACGGCCGGCTCAAATTAAGCACTGGGGTAAAGGTTTTTAGTCACTTGGTGTATAATATAGTTTTAAAGTGGCTAAAAATAGTTAAGGACAGAGACATCTGCATTATTACAGAACCCCCTTTCCACATCTGTTTACTCACCCTACCCATCTTCTCAGTCGCTTTACACCTCACTAATTTTAAAACAGGAATATTTTAATAGAGAAACTTTGTGCACAGCAGGGTTTGGCTGCCTGAGTAGGTTTGTGTGCTAGGCAAATTTAGAATATGATAACCAAGCTCCAGAACATTGCGGAAAAAAAGAAAAGATGAAGTGACTTTATATTTGGGTTAGGTGATAAGCTCTTAAATTACATTTTTATTAAAGTAGAATTTCACTGAAAAGGAAAAAGGTTAAAGTGACGCTATTTTTAGGTTTTGAAATGAAACAAAACGTGTGTAGAAAAATGAAAACTATTAAACTATGTCAGTTATAGCTTAGTCAAGTAAATATAACTCGCACCCCTCTCATGAACTGTTTATTACCGCACATATTAAACTTTTGTGATTTGGTGTAAATCTGTTGATCTGTTTAGGAGTAATTTCTGCTTTAAGAGGTGGTTGGGGTGGGCTTCAAAGGATAAAAAAAGTTAGATATATCTGAACTAGTGGTTCCGTGGGACTCAAGCGATACAGTAAATTAAAAACAAAACGTAAGTCCCTCCAATTGGCAGAGGGAGCTTTTTCTCAATTCATCCCTTTCGGTCCCAATGGACTGAATATGATTATGGAAAATAAATCACTCAAAAAACAAAGGTTATATGGGAAGCATTCTTTACTCCGTATGCGTTACAACACATGTCATTACACCGCATTTTTTGCTCCGCAAATCGTTTACAACGCAGGGCTTTACACTGCAAACCATTGCAATGCATTCCCCAACTCAACGCCCCAGTGGAGTTACAAAAGTAAATTGCGTTGTAAAGGATTGTGTTGTAAAGGCCTGCGTTGTAAAAGTTTTTGCGGGGTAAAAAACGTGGGGTAATGGCACGCGTTGTTAATGAGTGCGGAGTAAAGTGTCCTATTCAACGATATAGTTAAGTATGGTGATAACAGCTTTCCTGTAAGGCCTGGTAATAAGATCATAGCTTACTTTTAAAAAAGTCTCTAGAAATTCAAGGAAAAAAGCAAAGTTTAAAGCAATCTAATAGGTGTTGAAATAAGAATAAACCTAACATTTAAAAAGCAAACAAAAATTTGAAAATCACCAGTTATAAGTTACTGAACTAACTATAATCAGGGTCATTAGAATAATGTGATTGGCGGCTGCGACGATCTTCGCATAGTTATAGATTTGCTGCATTTGACACATAATCCATTTTCAGCTGCATAATCTGCAGCTTTCAACAAAAATAATGTTTATTTCTAGCTCAAACGGTTCAAAAGTTACTAAAAACGCAGTGGCTCGCGTTGCTTATTGCTATATCTGGTTATTAAACTGGTGCTAATGAGGTGCACCCACTGCACAGACAGTGTTAACAAGTGTAAAAGGACAAAATAACAAAGTAAAACTATTACAAACTGTGCCACATTAAACTGCATAATTTGCCTTTTCTGGCTGCATAATTTACTCATACCGCAGCATAATTTGGCTCTCTCCTGCCGCATAATTCCAGTGGCCCTGACAATAACTTGTACCCCTGCCTATGAACTTCTTATAACCTCACATATTACATCACACATGACATGTTAAATGACATCATTGATCACTTATTGGGAAATACCAGGCAGTGGCTCGCGTTGCTTATTGCTATATCTGGTTATTAAACTGGTGCTAATGAGGTGCACCCACTGCACAGACAGTGTTAACAAGTGTAAAAGGACAAAATAACAAAGTAAAACTATTACAAAGTGTGCCACATAAAACTGCATAATTTGTGACATCATTGATCACTTATTGGGAAATAACATGCAGAAGACAAACATACTTTGCTAACTTCTACATATCTTTTCCCAGTATTCCACCCGAAGGCTTCATCTGCTAGATAATTTCATGATAGTTCGAAATTTACTCCAAACATGGGTCTTTGCTGTAAATAGCTGACTTGTGGCAGATGAAGTCTCTGAGACCATGGAGCTGTGGTGTACCTGCAGTACTTATAAATCCAGCGGGCTGGTAGCTCCAGTTACGGGCCCTTCCAGATTTATCGGGCCACTCGTAATGAAGGCCAAAATGTTCGGCAAGGGTCAGTTAAGTCTACGGTGCTAAGTATAATAATATCACATTCTGACCCAATTATAAATTACATAATACATTTGTATACTTTTGTGCACTTTACATTTTAATTTTAAACAAATTATTCTCTATTTAATTAGGTCTTTACAACTTTTTCGGCTCCATGTGAAGTACATTACATTTGTTTCTGGTAAACATATATACATTTAAAACATTTTTGCAAATTTCTGTCTGGAGAAAGCTCCAACACTCATTAGCTAGACTACAAGACAAAATAACCTTAATTTTCGGAATATATGTACACCAGAATGACGGAAAGTGGTGTAATAGTTTTCAATGAGGGAGGGAGAAGGTACCATCCAGTTGCAACAACGTCTGAGGAAGGCCGTTGAGGCCGAAATGCATTACGCTAGCGCAATTTTGTGAATAAAGGACCCCCGAAGAATCCCTGCTGTGTCCTTGAGTCATTCTGAAACAAGTGGTCTTTTTTGGGATATTTTCTGCGTAAGCCAGAAACTCGGTACAAGGACCCATCCTGTCAAGAGTCCCGGATGTTACTGGCACTGAACTGTGCACTTACCGAGGAATTGGTGATTACCGGGACCGCCACAAGAACGGATCAAGCCTGAGGCTGCTGTCAGATGGCAGACCGTGACGGCACGGGAGAGAAAGCTCACTGTAGCGCTCTCTACAGCCCGTTTTGGTCTGAACTTGTGGCTGGGGCGTTGGGGACCTGAGGAAGCCTTGACACTTTAATTTGAATTTGGTTCCTGCCACTACACAGCCCCCCTTCACACGGAACTGCAGCATCCATGATATTCCTCATCTTTCTTATCAACGCACTCGCCATGATATTGCATTCTGGGAGTTGTGGTCTCGTATTTGATCACAGCTGCCGCAAGTTGGACAGGGTTAGCTGCTCTCCCACCAATGGGAGCACTGTATTAATAAATGAGGGAGGGAGAAGGTACCATCCAGTTGCAACGCCTTCTGATGAAGGCCGTTCAGGCCGAAATGCATTACGCTAGCGCAATTTTGTGAATAAAGGACCCCCGAAGAATCCCAGCTGTGTCCTTCAGTCATTCTGAAACAAGTGGTCTTTCTTGGGATGGTTTTCAATGCTGTTCAATTTATCCAGCGTCCTCTATGGATATATTTTATGCTCATTAAGTATTCCATAAAAAGTTACTCAAACCATCATCATTTCGAACTTGCTTGTTAGTAGGGGTGGGCGGAATTGCGCTATGCAAATCTCCGCAAAACGGTAAAAAATCTCCGCGAACACGCAGGAATTCCACAAACATGCGGAATTACTTGTTCGCGATGCTTTTTTCCTGTTCGCAATCGCTGTTTGCGTGCTTGAGGGAAAATATCTCGCGAACAAGCATTTTGAGAACGCGAACAAGCTAAAAATTTTGCGAAATCGCGGAACGCAGAATTTTGGGCAATTTCGCGATCTCCGAAGAACGTGAAATTACCCAAATTACCCAAATTCCGCGAGCGGAATGGAATTTACAGCTCAGGCCTACTTGTTATTAGCAAACCGTGCATTGTAAATTGATTACCTCTTATTTAAAATAGCATCCATAAGGCAGAATTTTAGAAGTGGACAAATTTGCTGACACTGGCGGGTAGTGGCAATCCAAGGTGGCAAATCGTGCTTAATTTGGTGAACTTGCAGATTTTGGGGGATTCACAACCTTTTGTCAGGCACATGCCCACACTGGCGAAGGTTTAAGATTTACTCATGTTAAAGGGGAGTAAAAGCCCTTACGCAGAGTGGAAATGGGAAGGGAACGCCCCACGTTCGTTGAATTGCAGTAAAAGGGGTTCCTCATGGGGAAAACAATTTCACTTACAGGAAATAAACATTTCTACGTGGGAATAAGAGAGAGAATTCCAGATGTCCTCTTGAGAACATGTGACGCATATTTACGGAATGAAACAAAGAATGCTCTGAGAATTCAATGATAGTTAGACATTTACTGCAAACCTTAAGTCTGTCACTAATGCAGTAAAAAGCGAACTATCTTTAGGGATTTGAGCACAACGTTTGAATTGAAAATTCAGTCATATTATTCTCATTGATTGGTTCATGTTAGGGAAAATAACTTGGTATGAAGTAACTAGAAAAGCGAATTCTCACGGATTGTGTAGGTTATTGCTTTCACTCCCTATATATTATCTATTTGCGTGTTTTTTTTAATTTGTAAGATTTCGTGTAACCGAAAAGCAAATTCGCACGCACAATTGTATGGGTTGGTGAAGGGATAGATGAACAAAGGGGCAATTGGAGGAAATGGATATTTAGCCACAGCTGCTCCCACAGGGTTGTCCTACAGGAGACTGCTGGAGGTGAGCACTGCACAAAGGGATAGCGGAGGCTCAAAAAATGAACGCCTGCTGAGGCCTAGCCTCTAGCTGTGCAGAAAGACCTCTTTAGCGCGTCACAGGAGCTGCTGATGAACTGCACATTACCATGAGGCGAGCTGACCTCTAGCAGCGTGATTATGAGGAATGATAACCAGTCCTGAGGGAGGCAGGCTCGGGCTTTCATTGCCGTGTGCATCTGAGCCCCGACTGTATGCTGTGCGAGCAGGCCTGTGCACCACGGGTAGCGCGCCTAATGGCGCCGTTTAGACGGCTTACAGTTCACTGCGGAATATCCGTTAATCTCTAGGAATAGTCACATTGGTCAATACAAACACATAAAAGGCACTCGAAGAATGCCGACCGGCCCTGGTAAAATAGTATTGTAGAACAAGATGGCTGTCCATAGAAACACTAGCCGGCTGTTAAGTAAACACATAATATTGCCTTATATTAATTCTGCGATGTCCTTTAGAAATAGTGAAGTCTCTATGCTCCGAGGTTCTCCCCTAAACTGATTATTAGCCATATAATGTATTTTGTCAGAGATTTTCGTGTTACGTAAATGTGCTACTGGTGTCTGTATAAAATCATGCTGCCGAACATTAAAACAGACTTAACAATTGCTAGCTGTCTATTTCTGTTAGTGATTAGTACGATGTACATCCAGCTCGCGTTTTAAAACAGGATTCACTGTAAATTTATATTTTTTGCATTTTTGAAAGTTCATGTGAAGACCAACTATTTGTCCGGGTCGGGTGACTTAGTGCACTTATGCGTCCACTGTAGGGACCTTATGTTGACCTTATGGTTACAGGTTCAAATCCAGGTAAGCCCATCAGCCTTTCATCCTTTTGAGGTCGATAAAATTAGTATCAGTGAGTTGGGTAACAATAAACCTCTGTTATTCAGCTCCAAGATACCATTCTGGGTGAGTGTGTACACATGTCATGTTATGTTATGATTGCCTAAAGTTGTAAAATACCACTGCTGCAGCTCTTCAGCTGCTTTAGACATGGTCAGCCTTGAACTGCGGCCCCCGCCTGTGCACACTCTATGATATATGGCGCACTATGTCTGAAGTTAGAGCTCCAAGTGCTCACTTTGTGTGATGACGGTATTTATAAAATCCAAGCTGCTTCAGTCCCTGGCGCAGACAGCTCACATCTAGAGGGCTGCTCTTTAGGAATGACGTACCCTACCCTCGAGGAGTTTCGTTTTGAAGGCAGGTTGCATTAGGTGAAGGGGTAGTCAGGTGAGCAGATACACATGACCGAGGGAGAAGGGAACAATTTTTGCCGGTGTTTGCTCAAACTCTGTAGCTTCTTAGAGAAATTGTGGCAACACTGTTTATCATGCACCATGTGAGTATATTCCTGTTTCAGAAAATAATTTGAATGGATGAATAAGGCATTAAGTGCTTTTCATGCTCCCGCTCTACTGTAACGCCTAACCTCTAGTGTCCTGATTCTCATAAACAATCATAAAAATGCAACTGTAGGTTTCCTTCCTCGCATGAGGGGATATTTAAGAGTCGTAAAAATTCACTAAGGCTTCCAAAAGTAGTTGCAGGTTTCTAGGATGGAAATGTTTAGTGAATTCCCTTCTACACACATGCAAAGGTGGTTTAACATGCTTAATTGTACATGGGTTGAGGCTAGTAACTAAAGCACCCAGTCCAAGAATCTATGGTTGACCTCATTATCTCTGGTTCAAATCCTCGCAGGTTAACTTAGCCTTTCATACTTCTAAGGATGATAAAAGGAGTACTATTGAGTTGGGTAACAATAAACATCTGTTTCTTAGTGCCAAGTTGCCCGAAGGAGTGAATGTACGCTTTGCAAATACTCTTAATATTATATTATAGAGTGCAGTTGTGTATTGGAAGATGCCTTTTGTATTAGTGCCATTGCACTTTCGTATTCGTTTTTTCTGTATGGTGAAACATCACTACAGTACAGATGCATGCACATTAAATGTCAAACCACACTCCTGCAGACAAGCATGCAATCCAAATGTCTGAGAGATCCACACAGCGCCTTCACAAATAGATGGGCCGCCTATGACTGTATCATGCCGTCACCTGGTTTGATTGCTCAAACCAGCTGTTGCATCAAGGCCCAAGAGTTTACAGCCTAGAGGATACCCGGCTGTTCTCTTTTTTATTGATAGTGTGTAAAAGCATATTATTACAACAGTACACAATCAACACTTCTTGCAAAACCTTTATAAAAGGCATTGTCTCCATTTGCAACAAAGAGGCAAGACTTCAATAGATACATGTACATAAGTAATGACAATTGCATATTCCAATACCGTACTTCTATAATAATCTCGATAAAAAGCCACATTATGTATCATGTTTCATACCAGACCTAATTGATTGTTCATGCAAAGTCCAACAGGACGACCATAATCACCTTTCAGAAAATTCGCAAGAGGGTAAAAATTAAATATCTGCCTATGGAAGGATAGCAAATTGCAGAATCCAAATACAGTGATACTACAGTGACCTAAGAGAACACATTCCACATCAAATTTGATACTGAAGCCAGATCATCATTTAGGAAAATTATTAGTAAGAAAAAAATAGCACATTGCACATCAAAGAGTCATACAGATTCTGTTATATCTACCACACTGATGAATTCTTTTTGTATAAGTGAATTTAGAGAAATTAACTCCATCTATTTTGCTTTGCCAAAGGACAAAAAGGGTTATCTCAGTTATTTTCCAGTGCTGCAGAATCAAAGACCAGTTTATGGACATAAACACAAACTGTCGCTCAGCTATTAAAAACATCTAACCCTGGAACCATCATTTCTGATTATCCCGAACAAAATAGACAAAGTCTCAAGCAGAAATGACTTATTCATTCGTGAACCTAGAAATGCAGTTAACTGATCCCAGAAATAGTACAGGGATGGGCTGGTGGCGATAACTTGCTGCCAACCCCCCTTCCCCTGTAGATGACATCTAAAACATCAATTTATGGCAGAAGGATAAAACCTGCTCACTAATGTAGGGGGATAATAACTATATTCTCCTAAAATTTGCAGCCTTACATACCTTACAGCTATGATGGCTTAATTATTCCCGCACCTTAGGCATAATTCAAACCCTGGTTCCTTCTCTACTTTCTCTAAGCAGTTCGTGAACAAGCAAACACGCTGACTACCTGCACCTGTGTATACCAGCTGCCAATACCGCAAACCTTAACTTTAAACAACCTTTTTAAAATAACGGAAACTTTCTCCTGTAAAGATGCGGATATATTTGTAATAAGCTTTTACTTTTCAAAAAGCTAATCCACAGCATTTTACCAATATTACTATCTGCAACACTGATTTGAGCTCAGGTTCTCCACCCAGTGCTGTATTTAAAATTCGCAACAACATGGAAACAAACTCTCCTAGTAATAAAGTTTAGCAGTGCTGTATTTAAAATTCGCAACAACATGGAAACAAACTCTCCTAGTAATAAAGTTTAGCAGTGCTGTATTTAAAATTCGCAACAACATGGAAACAAACTCTCCTAGTAATAAAGTTTAGCAGTAGACATATGTAGGCTGAGACCTGCACAATTTTACAGTAGGAGGAATTCGTGGCATTCTGGTATTTTTTCTTTATTTATTTCATGTTTGCAAAAAGATAACACTTGAATTAATGTGTATCTAGTTTGTTTGTAAGATTAACTATTTTAATTGAATACCTTCCTCTTCAGTCATTGCATAGAATTAGCAATTGTCATTTATTGGAGTGGAAAGTATGTAATTAAATCAGGAAATAATTTTCAATAGACCTGCCTGATTATATATTTGAAGGGTGGGTAGGGCTAACCCACCATTTCCTTTATCTCGTTGCAAGTAAGAGAAACCTAAACAAGCGTGAAGGTCTTTCTAAATCAAACTGCATATCAGTGAATACGTCTTGAAAACACATTTTTGGGGAACCTTATTAGGGACATTTGAGAATAGGAAAAATAAATAGCAATAAAACTGACATTGTGATCAGGGCCACTCTGCCAATAATTGTAAGAAGTAGTGCTTTCCATTTAGGGAGAAGATTACCCACTTTAACTACCATTGTAACATTTAATAAATTACCGTAAATCGTAATTTATATTCACAAATATTCTATTTGGGATATTAGGGTTATACTTACAACCCAAGCCCTTAGGGAGATCTGTGATGAGAGCATTAAATACAAGAATCTCTGATTTCCCTGGATTAGCTACGTAACCTCCAAACTCTGTTAACCCTTGAATATTTCCTAATAAGTTTTGAATATTAGATTTGTCTGCTCCCAAATAGACAATCATGTCATCAGCATTAAATTTCGATATTCCGGAAACAGGGGGGCAGACTTTATTGTCCTTATGGATGGCTTTTGTGAGGGGCTCAATAAATAGAGCAAACAAAATTAGGGACCACGGACACCCAGTCCAGACCCATGAGTGAACCTTATTCTTCCCTCTTCTACAGAATTTATTATTATTGAAGCTGAAACATTCGCAAAGAGCCTCTTAAGAATCAATATCAGCTGCACAGAAAACTAAAAAGCTTCCAAAATGTGAAAAAGTGGCTCCCAATTGACCAAATTGAAAGTTTTTTCACGTTGAATATCAGTGTTGCAGCTTTCAATCTATTCTGTGAAAAATAGCCTGAATCAAATAATTGATATTAGGTAATAGTGACCTATGAAGAAAAAAGCCATTTTGATCTGAATGAATCAATGGTGAAGTCGCAGACATAACCCTATTAGCTAGGGTTTCCATAAACAGCTTGCAGTCCAAAATCAACCAACTAACTGGACGAAAAAAGCTACAATTTTGTGCAGGCTAGTTTATCCTTTTTCAGGATGCTTATGACAATCGCATCAGTAAATGAATCTGTCGCTGTCTGCCCCTGCAAAATTAAATTAAACATTTTTGCCAATGTTCCCTGCAGTTCGGGATAGAAGGTTTTATAGAGCCTTATAGGTATCATATCACAGCCTGCTGCTTTACAATTCTTACAACTGTCTAAGCTTAACTTAAATTCTTCTGCGGAAATTGGTTCAACGAGGTCTGATTTTTGAGCTCTGGGCAGCTTGGAAATTCTGATATTTTGTAGAAATTCTCTAATCCAGTTGAGATCATTGACGTTGTCTGACTGGTGATTTACTTTATAATGCTATAAGAAGATCCTCTGTATAAGGCCCTTGTTAGAAATGGGGGTCTCTAGTTGGCTGAGGTAGGTACCTTTGTCCAAATAGGGATCCTTGCTTCTAGTCAGGGTAAGGGGGATACACTCCTAAAATAACCCCTGCTCATCCCTTGGTAGCTTGGCACGAGCAGACAGGCTTATCTGGGAGGCAGTGTGTAAAGCATTTGTGAACACATACAGTAATACAGTGAAAACATTAGAAATGGACACCACACCAGTTTAGAAAAATAAGTAATCTTTATCTAAACCAAAACAAGACCAAAAAACTAAAATCCATAATACAGTATTAAAAAGAAGGCTTTCAAATGTAGAAATAGTTCAGTTCAATGCAAGTGGTAAATGCAACACGTTTCTCACAAAGTACCTTGGATGCGTCAAGCAAACAAACAAAACGGGCCGCAGGGAAGGTGATGTGTCAGTTCCTTACACTCTGGGAAGGTGATGCATCGGTTCCTTGCTCCGCGGGAGGTGATGCGTTGGTTCCTTACACTCGGGGAAGGTGATGCATCTGTTTCTTGCTCCGCTGGAGGTGATGCGTCGGTTCCTTACTGCAGAGCAGGGGAGTTGAGGTGTCTGTTCCTTACCGGAGAGGAGTTGATGCGACAATTTCTTACTGCTTGGGGAGTTGATGCGTCTGTTTCTTACTGCGTCCCCCAACGATGCGACAGACTTGGCACCTTGATGTGATGCGATGATCTGGGACGATGCGTGGTTTCTTGCAGCTGCACAGCAGGGCTTGCGTCCCGCTCGGTGCGGTGATCTCGGACTTCGGAGCTCGTGGCACTCGATGCAGCGTGCGACGATTTCTCGAGCCGTGGCAGGCGCTCTGACGGTTTCTTCGACAAAGCGTCGGAAACAGGTACGGATGTGTCACGCTGCTTCTATGTTGCGTCGATTTTTCCAGCTCCCAGCAGGCACCTCTTGCAGATCAGAACTCCCAGAAAAGAAGTTCAGGGGAGCTGGTAGTGAAGTCTTTGTGTCCCTTTCTGTCTTTGTGAACTTCTTTGCTCCCAGACTTCTTTTCTCCCAGACTTCATGAAAGAAGGCAAGCTCAGTTTCAAGCCCTTGGAGATCTACCTCAAGATGACAAAGCAAACACCAAAGTGTTTTTCTCCTTTCCTTGGCAACAAGTAGCCACTGAAGGCCAACCCCAGACAGCAAACAGCATAGTGGCAGTATTCCTCCTCAGCCTCTCTGGCTCTTCTCCTTGGTTTCTCTTGATTTCCCAGAAGTGATCTAAAAGTGTGGGGTCTAGGTCCCACTTTTTATACACACAAATCCTTTGTTCTCTGAAGGCAGAGAGTGTCGAACACAGAATGTAAAAATCTCCCTCACTAATACATGCATTTTAACATTCTGAGTTCAGGCATACTAAACTTTATTTTTATACCTTGTTCCTAGGGCCAGTTATGTTTATAATATGTTATAAACAAACTCCCCATTGTGTCCTATGGGAACAAATAGCCTTGCAATAGTGACAAACGAAATTGGCAGTAATTCACTATCAAGACATGCCACACACATCAGGGCATGTTCTACCTTTCACATACAATGCACCCTGCTCACAGGGGTACCTTGGGCCTACCTTACAGGAGACTAATATGTAGAAAAGGGAAGGTTTAGGGACTGGCAAGTGTGTGCACTTGACAAGTCGACATGGCAGTCTCAGACTGCACACAGGCTCTGCAATGGCAGGCCAGAGTTACATTTTACAGGCTGCTCCTGTGGGTGGCACAATCAGTGCTGCAGCCCACTAGCAGCATTTGATTTACAAGCCCTGGGCACAAACAGTGCACTATACTAGGGTTTGACATGCTAATCAAATATGCCAATCATGGAATCTCTAATCCATATCAACAATTTACAAAGGGAGCACTTGCACTTTGGCACTGAACAGCAGTGGCAAAGTGCCCAAAGCATCTAGACCAGCAAAATGGAGTCCAACACACAGCAAAAACACAGGAGGCAAAGGAAACAATGCAGTGGAGACCCACGCCAATGGTGCCAGGTCTAACAGCCCTGATCAGAAATAGGCAGTTTAAACAAAAGGTCCTCAGTACATTTAACAGCATTTTTATTGGACTTCATTTTGGCCAACCATGCTTAATATCTGCCAGCGTGCTCATTCTCATAGCAATTTTAGTTAAAAAACATTTCCTTTGACAGTTCCACAGCAAATTAGTTGTCCTTAAGATTTTGTTGTGCAAGCGTCAACTCTTGCAAATTAACTTTGGCATTTAAATTGTTAGTAGTATTTACAGAGGAAATTGCACTTTTGACGTTTTCATGGAGCAGCAGTGTCATGTTTTTCCTAATTTTGGCCGTCTTTACTGAAAAACCTGTAATTTGTCCTCTTAGTGCTGCCTAAAGGCAACCCAATCATAAACAAAAATTGAGCACAATCTAGATTTTTGGGGAAAAAGTCAGTTAGGAAAAAAAAACGCTTTGATGCAACTCATTCGAGCTCCAAAAATAGCAATTCATGAAAACAGCACCTCCTAATTGGGGAATAACCTAGATCCCACTCAAACCCGACAGATATAGCTGTGCGATCTGTAAAACTGCTAGCTATAAATAGGGCATTCCTGCCTCCTAAGGTTGGAGAAATAAAACAATATTTGTGTGCCCGGCTGTATAGCAGGTGTATTGTTTATGCAATGGAAATTGGACACTCCAAGGATCTTATGAGACTGAAATCGGTCTTAACCCTTTGGGTGCTCATGACGGAATGGTTTCATCATGAGCACCAATGCTCCTGTGCTCATGACGGAACCATTCTGTCATGAGCACATGCTCAGAAAATCCCTCTGCTGCAGACAGCAGAGGGATTTCCCATTTTTTTTGCCTGGCGAGGTGTGAAAGAGCTTCCAAACCTCCCCAGGCCTGTTTACTACCTTCTTGCAATGACGATCGTGCGCATAGCTGGCTATCGTCATTGCAACAAAACTGAAACTTAGTTTCAGTTTCGGTGCTTGTGGGGCTATTTCAGCCCTCTGAGCACCGAAACAGACAAGAGAGGTATCATTGGAAAGGCGAGAATCTCCCCTTTCTAATGGCACCCTTCCCTAGTAGATCCCTGCGTGGGGATCACCCAGGAGGGCGATCCCCAAGCAGTGATCCACCCACTAGCCACCAGGGAGTGGCAGCGGGCCCTTGGGCAATGACTTTTGCTCACCCCATTTACTTTTCCCAGACAGCCTTCCTGCCCCCCAGAATGGGCATGCCAAAGCCTCCCCCCCCCCAAAGAAGGAATACGACTTTCTGGCCCCAGGAGGCAGATGGGGGCAATAGCCCCTGAACTGCCCCCCCCCCCGCCCCCGAGGGAGGAAGAAAGCCTACTAGGCCCCAGGGAATTTATATATATATATATATATATATATATATATATATATATATATATATATATATATAAATATTCACTGAAAAAACAAAAGGTTTTACACCAGTTATAGTTAGCTGGAAGTTTTACTCGCATAAAACCATTGAAATTCCCACGTTATAGTTAGTTGGACTCACTATAACTTGCGCGTGCAATGCACTGCTGATGACGTCACATATTACATCACTCATGACATGGTCAGTGACATCACTCATGACATCACTGATGACACCATCCAGTTAATGTGTCTTTCTGAAAAATAAATATATGTTATATATGTATATGTTATTGAATATATTAGTGAATACATATATTAGTGAGTAATGTTTAAATATTTAAATATATGTATTAGTGTTTCAGTTTGTTTAAAAGTGGCTGCATGGGTTGGTGAGTAGCTAAATTTGTATGTATATGGGTTATTAGATGTTTTTTTTTAATATCAGTATGAGTGTCTATATGGTTTGGTGGGGGTATTACTTAGCACATAGATGCATGAATGACTGACTCTCTCTTTGTATGTGTTTTGAAGACAGCATATGTGCAGGACTGTATGGGTGGATGAGTGTGTATGTGTGTGTGTTAGTGAGTGAATGACTGTCTCACTAGTGTCTTTATCAATAACTACATATATTTTAATCTACTATATGTGAATATTAATGTATATAAGTGAGTATATGTGAGACTGAGGCATTGTAAGAGTTCCTGTTTAAATAAGTATGTTTTTCTATAAGTGATTGTTTAACAGAGTAAATATATATATGTTTTCTTAGAAGTAAGGTGGTAGTGTTTGTATAGCTGTATATGGAAATACATGGATGTTCAATAGTTTATTTGCATGTGTGAGTATGTGTGTGAGTAACTTTTGGATGACTGTCGGTGTGTACCAGGATATATAGGTGTATCACTACATATGATGAGTGAGTATATGTATGAGTGACTACATAGAACTGTTGGTGAATGAGTGGATGTGTATATAGATAGTGGAATTACTTAATTGGTTGTTGTAACTGATATGGGTATCTCCATTTTTTTTGAAAAATTTAGTTTCTATTTTATAATATATGTTCAAGGGTTACATTACAGTGAAAGGAGATGGGTCACTCTGTCATTAGGATGTCACTGACCATGTCATGAGTGATGTAATATGTGACGTCATCAGCAGTGCATTGCACGCGCAAGTTATAGTGAGTCCAACTAACTATAATGTGGGAATTTCAATGGTTTTATGCGAGTAAAACTTCCAGCTAACTATAACTGGTGTAAAACCTATGGTTTTTTCAGTGAATTTAATAGGTTTTTTAAAGGCTAATTCCTAACTATAACTGGTGTGAAACCTATGGTTTTTTCAGTGAATTTCATAGGTTTTTTAATAGCAAATATCTGTAGGTATGAAAGTAATAATTTTGATAACAAATTTTAAATTGTGTGAATATTTTTTTTTTAATTGTTTGCCTTGGTACGCGCCCCGGGGCGTTCCGGGGCGCGTACCGGTGAATGTACGGGTGAGCGCAATGCTACGGAGCGCCCCGGGCGCGTACCGGGGAGAGTCCCGAGAGCGCTATTCCCGCGAACGAAAACAACATCATGACGTTTCGCGTAGTCGCGTGATGCGTCATATGACGCACTGCGTAAGCGCACCCGGAAGCACGCGATCGCATACGATCGAGCAACGTCTCGATTCGCTTACGCGACGCGCCCCGAAGCGCGCCCCGGGGCGCGTAGCGTAAGCGCGTCGGGTCATGTGATCTGAAAATAACACTTTTCATTGGTGCAGATCAGTTTTGGTTTCCAAATGATGAAAGCTTGGATCATGTGACTTGAAAATAACACTTTTCATTGGTCCAGAACACTTTTGTTTTCCAAATGATGAAAGCCCCCTCCTTTTTTCCTTATTCTGACTTTGTCCTTTGACTGAGGAAGACCTGTGTGGAGATCTGTCTCCAATCTTTTCTACTTTAAAATGGCTACAGTAGCAGCAGCAGCTGGAGCATCTGCCCCACCACCACCATCACCATCAAAAAGACCACCAGAAGATTATATTGGTGGGGAACAGGAAGAGGAGGAGGATGAGGAAGAGGAGGCACAGACAAGGGAGTTCCTGCCAGAAGATAAACAGCCCTACAAACCCAAAGAGCACTTTGTATGGCAGTTCTACAAACTCCCAAGGGGTTTTAAAAAAGTCAACGCAGCAAAGGTGACTTGCTTAATTTGTGGTGATGAGCTATCCAGGGGGAACCCTAACAAAAAGTATTCCTTCGGGAATCATACGATGATTCGCCACATGATGCGTTGGCATCCAAACAACTACTCTAATGCAGAGTTAAGGGACCTCTGCAGTAAACTACCCCCATCAACGTCTCGACGCTCAACATCAAAAGAACCCACTCCATCGGGTTCGGGGGCAAGAGACACATTGGCTACTATCCAACCAAAGTTTAATGATTACAAATTTTATGCAAATATTGTAACAAGTTACTTGCTTATGGTGAGCAAAGCATTGAACTTATCATGGTTTCTGGTGATAACCATAAGTGTCCAAAAAAAAACTAATTTTTCCTGATTTTTTTCATGCTCCAGTTGAGCCATTTACAATTCCCTGTTTTTTGTTTCTCCCCATAAAAAATACAAAAAAATATAAAAGTGTTCAGAAAAGCCAAAAAAAGTACAAAATGTTCAAAAAAACATAAAAAAATATAGAACAACAAAAAGAAGAAAAAAAACAGTTATTTTTAGAACTACCTTTACTTTATAAAAATAAACCTATATTTTTAAAGAATCTGTGTCAATCTTTTTTCTGCAGGGTACGCGTACCGGTACGTGCACCGGGGCGCGCACCGGGGAGCGCACCAACAAAAAAAAAGAAAACAAAATTAATGAAGGAGTTAGCATGAGGGAAGAACACAAAGAGAGTAATGTTAAGATAAAGAGAGCTAGAGGGAGAAACACAGAGGGATTGTTTACTACATAGTTAAAAACAGACAAAGTGTAATAGGGTGAAAATTAGAAAAGTAAAATCACTAAAGGAGCAAAAGAAGGGAAGAGAGAGGAAGAACACTAAACTAGAGATAGTGGGAGAATGTGAGTGGGTGTTGACATAAAAAAATTGAGAATGAACGGTAGTGGCGTAACTGGGATAAATGAAGAACGGTGAGACTATGCTATGGATTCCATATACCACAATAACTTCTGTAACAACATACAAATTATCTACAAAGGAGACGGTCTACATTGAATTTAAAACTCTGCATTGGTACCTACATATTGGTACTTAAATACGCCACACAACACAACAACTCTATTCAGAGCTACCCTACCTCTAAGCACTTTAAATTATTATTTTACTGTTTCACTGAGTTTTCCCCATGTGTGGAGGGGGGGAGGTGTGTGTGGGGTGTGTCTGTGAGGTGTGTGTGTGTGTCTGGGGGGGTGAGGTGTATAGGTGTGTGTAAGTGTGTGGGGTATGTGGCTGTGGGTGGGGGTGTGGCTGTGTAAGCTGTGTGTGTGGGTGTGTGGGGTGTTTGGGTGTAGGTGGAGGTGTGAGTGTGTGCGGTGTGTGTGGGGGGTGTGTCTGTGGGGGGATATGTGTGTAGGATGTGTGTGTATGTGTGGGATGTGTGGGTGTGTCTGTGAGGTGTGTGTGTGTCTGTGGGGGGGAGGGAGGTGTGTGTGTGGGATGTGTGGGGTGTGTCTGTGAGGTATCTGTGTGTGCGTGTGTGTGTGTGTGTTGGGGGGTGAGGTGTGTGTGTGGGTGTGTGGGTGTGGATGTGTAAGGTGTGGGGTGTTTGGGTGTGGGTGGAGGTGTGCGTGTGTGAGGTATGTGTGGGGAGTGTGTGACTGTGGGGGTGTGGGGTTGTGTGCGTGTGGGTGTGTGTGGGATGTACTTGTAGGTACCTAAAACAGCCACAGAACCCAAAAGCTCTTTTCAGAGCTACCCTACCTCTAATCACTCAAAATGATTATTTTTCACTACTATTTTCACTATTTTTCACCAAAGTACGCTCCCTGGTACGCTCACCGGTACGCGTACAGTGCGCTCCCCCCGCGAAAATCGATAAAAAAATTTTAAAAAAATTTGTCCCGCGGGACCCTTTTATGGCCCCCACATCAAACCTAGGGAGTCAGGGGGGTCTACCCTGCCCCCTTTTGGTTATTTCCCCCTTTGTTTTTGCCACCTCTTGTGTCTCGATCCTACCGAGACACAAGATGGCGGCCGCTCCAAACAGTTTGGAATGTTTACAGACACCCGAGAGCCAATCAGCTTTCCGTGCACAAGTCGCGTGGCGCGCCCGGAGCGCGCCCCAGTGCGCGTACCGGGGCGCGCTTACTGATATATACATTTTTTTGAACCTAAATTACTCAAAATCCTCTGGAGCACATATCTTGAGACATAGCAAAGGCACATCGGGCTACCAGTCCCTACAAATTTGCCAAGTTTGGTGAAAATCCATTCACCTGTTCGAGCTAAAAGTGCAACAGACCGCCCTATGGAAATTAACATGGGGAAAACACGTTTTGGGACCCCCTTTTATTTCGGCCCCCGCTGACGGATCCCCCCCAAACTTTCAGAGAAGGAGCGGAGAGCCGCGAGGCAAAGTTGCTGAAACATTCAGGCAGATTCTTCAACCGGCGCCAAAGTTATTCCCAATAGAATGTTGCAATTTCCCTATGGAAATCAATCCTAACTATAACTACCTACTGGCGACCGCCAGTAGGTAATATATATATATATAGAATGGGCATCCCAATGTCCCCACCCACCTAAACAAAATAGCCACAGTCTTTCTGCCTCCCTTGGGGGCATATTGGGGAAATAGCCCCCGATTTCCCCCCTCCCCAGGGTGGCAGAAAGCCCACTAGGCACAGACTTTTTTGCGGAATGTGCCTACCTCTGGATTTTGGGTCCTAGCACCGCTGGCACCCAAGGAAACCTAGCAAGCCTATACATTTTTTAAAACTAGACACCCAGAGGAATCCAGGATGTGGTGACTTGTGTGGCTCTCACTCGGTTCTGCTACCCAGAGTCCCTTGCAAACCTCAAACTTTGTAAAATAAACACATTTTCCTCAAATTTCTGCGATGGAAAGTTCTGGAATCTGCGCAGATCCACAAACTTCCACCCACCCCGCATTCCCCAAAGTCTTCCAATAAAAATGATACCTCGCTTGTGTGGGTAGGCGTAGTGCCCATGACAGGAAAAGGTCCAAACCACAACGTCGACACACCACATTTTTACAGTGAAAACTGACCCGTTGTTGAACCATAGCTCTCCTGGCACCTAGGGAAACCTAGCAAACCTATACATTTTTAAAAGTAGACACCCAGGGGAATCCAGGAAGTGGTAACTCGTCAGGCTCTCACCAGGTTTTGTTACCCAGAATCCTTTGCAAACCTCAAACTTTGTAAAAAAAAAACCAACATTTTCCTCACATTTCTGCAGTGGAAAGTTCTGGAATCTGCATGGATCCACAAAATTCTACCCACCCTGCATTTCCCAAAGTCTTCCGAGAAAAATGGTAACTAACTTGTGTGAGTGGGTCAAGTACCCAAAACCTATTGAGGTGACATCAAAATTACCTATCAAAAAACAACCCGGTTTTGCAAGGGGGTCCCATGAGTTTTTGGCCCCGGGCTCGGCGGCCATCTAGGGAAACCTACCAAACCCACACATTTCTGAAAACTAGATGCCCGGGGAAGTCCAGCAAGGTATGGCTTGTGTGGATCCCCAACCATTTCCCGACCCAGAATCCCCTTCAGACCTCACATTTTGTTGAAAAAAATAATTATTCCCTAACATTTCTGAGTGGGAAAGTTGTAGGATCACCAGGCTGACAACAATTTCCTACCACCCAGCCTTCCCCAGGTCTTCCGATAAAAATAGTACCTCACTTGTGTGTGTAGGGTTAGTGGCTGCAACAGGAAATGGCCCAGATCTTACTGTGTAGACTTCAAAATTACCTGGTTTTAGGTGGAGGAACCTGGTTTTTTGGCTCGGGGCTCGCCGCCATCTAGGGAAAGCTATGAAACCCATATATGTGCATTACAGCCGGCGGAGAACATGCAAAGTGCTGATGATTGTTTGGCCGGCCCAAGAAGGCCTTCCAAACTGCCATGCGCACTTAGAGTGTGCTTATCCCTCCTCCCCCTGGCCCAGACTTCGGCCAGCCCACCCCACCCGCACCTAAGCAGGAACAGAAAAATAAAATGATAATAACATTCCATTATTATCATTTTATTTTATTTTTCCTTTTTAACTGCTCGCAGAGCAGTGGGGCGACACTCCTCTGCCTTAGCAGGGAAGCCACCGCTGATAGGTTCCATACTTGCCATTGTATTCTCATGCAACAGTATTAATTAATGGTGAAAAATAGGTGTAATGGAAACAATGTACTTGAACGGACACAGTGGCTAGGAGAAGAATCATAGGAGTTAGAGCACCTTATGGGCCTGACAATGGCGCTAAACAATGACTATTTTGTAGGAAAGAGATGTGAGGCAGAATGTGGGGACTAGAGGCACATTCAAAGTGCAATCATTAGGGGTGTTATGAAATTGCATGCAGAGTAAATTGAAACTTCACTACCCAAAATGGTTATTACATAAAATAATCAATACTGAGAAAAACACTTTCACTGTTATGGAGAGCATAATATATATGGGGAACCCTATCAATAGTGCATACTGGTATTTGGTGAACATGCATACCATCCCAAAGGCTCAATAGTGGAACAAATCTAAAAGCAATATTTATAGTTGATAACTAGAAATTAATTCATAAAATGAATTAGCCATACCAGTCAAGGTGTGTGATAAGGGGTAAAAGGCTGCTGTTCCATTTGTTTTACAGATTGTAGTGAATACACATCCATTCACCCACAGACAGCTCATTGCATAATAGTTTAACTACATTGCTAGAAAAGCAATAAACAATTTAAAACACAACAAGGCATTCTGTGATTTCAATGCTTGCAAAACCCACTACAGATGAAAAATGTCTCTTTGTTGGCACTCCTCACCTTTAAATGACTCCAAATGATTTTTTAAAGTATGAGGGCAGTTCAAACACAGAATACATTTGCTCAGAAAAAACTGCACATGATTACACAAAACTATAGAGCAAATCTTCTGTTATTGGTTTTCATCTACCGGATGCATTTTGGCTGCTTCCTGGTTTGAGTAGGCCGATTTATGCATGAATTTCATTACCGTAAGGGCAAAGAGGTCTTGTTTCTTCTTAACAGTGTATGTAAGACCTGTATGAAAAATATAAGCATTCAAAAACTGAACGGAAATATCAACACCTATTGTAATAGAAGGAAGCAAGAAATTTTGAGAGCACATTTGACACAATTTATTAATACTGTATGTCACCAATTCCAGTCGCGGCTCGCAATTCTCGTGGGTGGTGGGTCAGTCGCGCAGGTGTTACCTTTGGGGGGTGGGGGGTGGAGTAAGGGGTATAATAAAGCTAAATCTTACCTGATCCCGGTCCTGCACCGCCTCTGCTCCTGGGCCGGTCCTGAACAGGCACAGGCATGCTCCCTCCCCTCCGGTAGCCAATTGCAACGCTGCAATGGCAGCGTTGTGATTGGTGTGGAATCCCGGACAGCGCTCAGCTGGGCACCTGAAGGAAGGCCATTTGCAGCCTACATGGAGAAAATGTAGAGTGCCCATGACTGCTTTGGTTGGCCCCAGTACCGACCAAACAGTCAGGGTACTCAGAGTGGTGCAAGCTACTCCTCCCCGACCCGCCCACCGGCCTGCCTCCAACCAGGCATATCCTCCCGCCCACTCCCAACCAGGCATACCCCTTCCTTCTGCTTACTCGCAGCATGAGAAGCAGAATATAAAATAGTATTTAAAATACCATTTTATTTTCTGCTTCTCGCACTGTGAGAAAGCAGTGGGGTGGCGCTCCTCTGCCCTAATGGAGGAGCCACCCCTGATCCAATTCTAAATACACATACCTGGCTTCTAAGTGGCTTGCTAGTGGACCCTCAATCTTTTTGTCATGGTGTTCAAAGGCAACTTGTATAAACTCCAGAACTGGTATAAAATTACTGCCATTCAGCCTAAAAATTCCATGCCATCAAGAAGGAGGAATTGCCAACATGCGATGAGGCCTGGGTCATTCTCGAGGTAGCTGACTCTGACAGCAACAGCCATGGCATGTATGAGTGTGTTCGAGTGCTTGTTTTAAAGTGGATCACTGAGTAGTGCTTACCTACCTTTTTCTATGGTTACTGTGTTGAGCGGATGGAGGCACACCACGAACAAAACACCAGTGAAGTCCCCCATGCTGGATGCAAGGCCTCTTTTAAAGGAGTGGGCCTACCCAGAATGGTTTATGGTCCTTCCAAGGCATACAAAGGGTCACACATGAGCTAGAGTGGATAGAAGTTGAGACATTTGATACTGATCCAATAGGACAATAGGATAGCCCTGGAAGATTGGAGTTTGGATTTCCTTATCCCTGTTTTGAAGGCCCCTGGCAGTCAAGGCTCAGGTGGGCACCAGGGCTTCCAAGAAGTTTATTGAATACTCCCTACTAGTCTCTTCAAGCAAATATACCATGCGGACTGGCTTAGGTTAGTTCGTAGTCACAAGGTAGCCTTTCCCTTGGCCCTGGTGAACCTTTCCTTTGGCTAACCATAATTGTACTGCAAAAACAACTAGGGGATGTAAGGAATGCTTAATCTAATTTCACCCACTGGTGATTGCTCGTACTGCATTCCTGGCCAAAAAATGATGAACGGTATTGTGGTTTTAAGCATTCCAACCATACCTTTTTTGTATTTTTCAATGTGATGCCCGAAGTGCTAGAGCAATTCCCTTGTGTGGGTCTCGTGCTCACTGTGCCATTGGAACCAAGTTGCACCCAACAGAAGAGGCCTAACTAGGCCCACTGAAGCTGTATTTGCATATGGCTGGGCCAAATCTGAGGTGGCATGGTCTGCAAAAACACAATTGACTTGGGATGGGGCCCATGTAATTATCAGTGGCTAAAATGAATTCAATCATTCCATCCATCACTCATGTGTATGCTTGTGATGCCTGAAGTGTGATGGAAATACCAAGACATGGATTCGATACTCACTTTGTCTCTTGAACCAAGTTGCACTTGAGTGAAGAAGCCCAACTAGCCTAAACCAGTCTTGGGTTGCTTGTGTTCTGGTTCAGAGAGGACCTGGCTTGGCAGTTCATACTGGACTGTTCCCATTGGAGCAGGACGTAGGCTGATTTGCATATGGCTACGTCTGATCTGAGTTGGCATGGTGTGCAAAAAATTTGATGGACTGGGATGCAGCCCAGGTAATTACCAGTGGCTGAGATTAAATCAAGCATTCTGTTCATCACTTTTTTAAGTATTCTTCATTGTGGTGCCCTAAGTGTGAATGGAATGTTCAGACATGGGTCCTCTTCACACTGTGTCACTGGAAACAAGCTGAAGCTGAGTGAAGATGCCCAACTAGGCCAAAACTGCTCTTGAGTTTCTTGTGTTCTGGCTCATATGGGACCTTGCTTGGCAGTTCGGGCTACACAGGGCCAACACTAGTTTGCATAGGGCTGATTTGCATTGGCATAGGGCTGGGTTTAATCTGTGGTGTCATGTAGAGCAAAACAATTATGGATTAGGGTGCAGCCCTGAGTAGTTTTCAGTGGGAGAGATGAATTCAAACAATTCATTCATCACTGTTTTTGTATTTAACATAGCGACCGTCAAACTTGGTAGTCTCTTCTTAGATTTTTGCTATACCCAAACACACCGTAATGTTTACACGTCAAAATGATTAAATGAGTCTCCAAAAAGTATTATTTCAGTTTTTATATATGTTAATTCATAAATATTGTTGAGGACAGTTCTAACTTGCCTTCCAATATTTAATTTTAAACAGAAAAGGATGCTAACTCATTACAGTGGCACTTTGATATCAATGCCAGCCTGCCAACACGTTTCATTACTATTTGGTAATTGTGGAGATATATGGAGGGCGGAGCTAGCCGGCGTTCATGGTGGACGCTTAAGTGCGGAGCTCTGCGCTAGCGCTACCTAATATCCGTCCAATATCCTTCCACAGCGGCGAAACCTGTGAAATTCCGGCCGGGGCTGCCTCCCCTACCCCCTGCGGACCTCTGGCGTGACTTTTGAGGGGCTGCGTGCACCGGTTCCCCCGGCGCCGTCGCCGACCGAAGAGCCGCGGACCAGGCCGGGATCCCCGCACTGCCCTGGACGCCGAGGCCGCGCTGCGTCACCCGACGTGCGGCCCCGGCTAGAGGAAGCCCTGCTGTGGTGCGGGCGGCGTGGCCGGCGGGAGCTGAAGCCCATCCTGCGCTCCGCGATTTGCACTGCGGACCATTGCTGTGACCCCTGAACCCCTGGAGAGGAGCGGAGGCGCCGAGTGAGAGCCGGCGGCGAAACGGCCCGGCTGGGAACACACACGTGGCGCTCCCACGGGCGCCATTGCATGCTGCGGAGGGGCCCCGCCTGACGGCCTGAACACCTGGAAGGAGCCTCGCGGAGCAGCGGGTGGCTTTGGGACGGAGACCACTCAACACGAGCCTAGCTCTCTCGAGCACTGCACCCCCGAGCTGACTGGGGGTGTCCTGACATTGAGGCACCCGGAGGGGGACAGCAAGAGGCGAGTGCCTACCCTGACCTGAGGCATTACTGGGCACGCAGGACTACACGCGACAGTGGACTGACCGCGTGGCCTCCGGTGCCGGTCTGTGCACGTGGTCAGCTCCCGCATTGTCCCATTGGGACACAATTGCAACTGTAAGGTCTGTGAACACTGGCCTCCTTATCAGCAGCAACGATGGGCAAGGGCGATAGGACGCAAACGAAACTTACGTTTGACCAGAGGAGACAGAAGGCGCTGGAGCCACCGGCGGCCCAGTCCCCGGGTGCAACTGCGGACACGAACACCGCGCTGTGCACAGAAATCAGAGGCATGCTCAACACGATGGAGAAAGGCCTACAGGATGGCATGACGGCCATCGGCACCAAGATTGACGCCCTGGCGTATCGAATGGATCGCATGACGGAGAGGGTGGATAAGCATGCGGAGAGGCTGGACATGGCGGAGCGCAGGCTGACGGAGGCGGAGGAGGCGCAGACAACGTGGGACGCTGACCGCAAGCAGTTTGGGAGGCTACTACAGGTGATACAAGAAAAGTCGGAGGACTTAGAGGCTCGCTCCAGGCGATCCAACATACGCGTCACGGGCGTGGCGGAGTCGACCCAGACAGGGAAAATGGAGCTATTTGTCGAGAAACTACTTAAAACTCTATTGGGGGACGACACCTTCTCTCCCATGTTCATAGTGGAGCGAGCCCACCGTACCCTGGGCCCGAGGCCCGCTCCAGGGGCGAACCCTCGGCCGATCATAGCGAAACTCCTCAACTACAGGGACAGGGATGCTGCCCTCCGCGCTGCTCGAGAGAAGGGGGAGTTGCAGTACGAGGGAATGAACATTTCGCTATACCCTGACTTCACCGCCAAGGTACAGGAGGAGAGACGGAGATTCGTCCCCTATAAGCAGCAGCTCAGAGACCTGGGCCTGGACTATGCCATGTTGTATCCGGCACGGCTGCGCATCAACAGGCAGGGCCACTCACATTTCTTCACCGACCCGAAGGAGCTGCAAAAATCCCTGAAGCAGTGGATTAAGGAGCATAAGGAGAGCCGGACGGCGCCTCCGGAGGAGGGCGCTGACAACGAGGATATGGATGAGCAGGACTAGTGTGATGGAGGGGCGCAGTGGTCTCTCCTGAGGACCTGGCCACTTGAGGACTTGCCATGGCCACAGACTCTTGGCCCGGGGGATGCCCAGTCTGGGCTCTCCACTGCAGTGAGCGGACATCTGGACATGGTACCACGGGTGAGATCTGTACGGGCCACACGGGTTTAGGTAATGGGCGGCACTCTCTATGACTCAACTAGCCTGCCCGGGGGTGGTGTTGATAACGGCCCACGACAGGGAGGGTTCGATGGGGTCTGGGGGGGGGGGGGGGGGCGGTAAGGCGGGTACGATATTGCTCTTGTTACTTAAAAGCCGCACTGGCAAAAGGGGGCGCTGGCGTAGGGGCGGCCAAAAGACATTGCGCAGAAGCGACGACCGGACGTTGGTCGATTGAGACATTGAGCGTGCTACCTCTGCCCTGGCGCTCATAGTGCTTGCGGCTCTACTTGAGACTGCTTGGGGAAGTTTGAAGATGGGTGGGGGGGGTGGATGTAGGGATTTCGGTCATACCAGGTTGGGGTTGGTTGACTGTGGGCGGTGGGGGGCGATGGGGGTTCTGAGTTCGGGGAAGTTTGGGATGTTTGGGGAAAGGTCCGACATGTGCTCTACAATGTTTTGTACTATAGGATGGGTGGGCGGCTGCTGTCACTGGTGCGGGGGGGTCCTTGTCGCGGCACTACAGTTGTTGTACTCCTCCATTGTTAATGGCTGACACACCACTGGCAGACACACTGAGCGATACCGAGTCCCTCAGGGCTCTTACCTGGAATGTGAGGGGTTTGAATGATTATCGGAAACTCCGTAAGGTGCTACACTATCTACAGAGACACCACATAGACCTAGCGCTGCTGCAGGAAACGCATCTGCCCAACACCAGTAAGATGCTAATGCACAGGGGGATCCAGGGTCACTCCACTTACGCAGGCTTCACCACCCATGCCAGAGGGGTCCTCACCTGGGTCAATCCGAAGTCCAAGCTATCCCTCGCCCTGGTAAAGGCGGACCCGGAGGGGAGGTTTTTGTTAAGCAAGTGCACGGGCAAGGGACTTAACCTGCTGGTCATGAATGTCTATGGCCCGAACTATGACTCCCCTGAATTTTATACAACGGTTGCGGACCATTGTACTGAATGGGCCGCTGGTACTATGATCTGGGGTGGGGACTTCAATGTCACCTTTAGCCCTGAGCTGGATAGGTCTGCGGGCCCTGCCAGGCGCCCGGCGGCGGCTGCGCAGTGCATGCAGGCAGAAATGCTGAGACTGGGTCTGGTAGATGTGTGGAGGGATAGGAATAGCGCTAAGGGGGGGTACACGCATTACTCAGCTTACCACAATATCCATACCAGGATTGACTACTGGCTGGCTTCACACTACCTGCTCACTATGGTCAGGGGCTGCAGTGTGCTTCCCCGCACTCTGTCGGACCACTCACCGGTGCTGTTGGCGTTGCGTACTCCCCAGCAGAGAATCCCGCCATTTACGTGGCGATTTCCACCCTACTCGCTGCTGGATGAGGCTTTCAGGGCTGACCTGGGGGAGGACATAGACACCTTCTTCGACACCAATCTGGGATCAGTGGACAGCTTTGGGACGGTTTGGGAGTCATTTAAGGTGTACGTGCGGGGGGTGGTCATGGCGAAACACTCAGGGGTGCTAAAGGCAATTAGAAACAGGCTGAAATATCTGGAGGGGCAGATAGCGGACTACGAACGCCGCCAGCTGCTTGACCCGACCCTGCCTGGTGATGAGACCCTGCAAGACCTTTTGAGTGAGTTCCACTAGGAAGCTGACAGAGAAGTGCGACATTTAGGGAAATACGCGACTGCGCGCGCGTATGGCGAAGGGGACCGCCCGGGGGCACTGCTTGCCAGGATTATGAAAGGCACTAGGCGCAAACAGGTCATCGCGGAACTGCGTACCTCAGGGGGGGAGACGCTCACGGAGGAGACACACATTCTGGCGGAATTCAGGAGATTCTATGAGGAGCTCTACACCACTAAAATCTCCGGGGTCGAGGACCAAATTGACAACTACCTCGACTATATCAGGATGCCATTCCTTGAGAATTGGCAGAGGGAATTTCTGATGTCCCCCGTACAACGTGAGGAGATATCTGATGCACTGGCTACCATGAGAGCGGATAGCGCCCCCGGGATAGATGGTCTGACGGTGGCCTTTTACAAGGCGTATAAGGATAAGTTGCTACCCCACCTCTCCACCCTCTTTGCCGAAATCTGCGAGAACGGCGCTATGCCGCACTCCATGCGCGAGGCACTGATTGTCACCATACTCAAACCTGGTAAGCCCAGCGACCAGCCAGGCTCGTACCGCCCACTGTCTCTTCTTAATGTTGACGCTAAGCTCTATGCAAAGGTGCTGGCTACCAGGCTGGCACTAGTGGCGCCGGGGTTGGTAGCCCCGGAGCAGGCTGGGTTTATCCCGGCCAGGAATCTCACTTACAATATCCGTACGGTCATGGGAGCCATGCAGCATACTAGGCAAGACACTAAGGCCATTGCAGTCTTTCTTGACATGGAGAAGGCCTTTGACTCTGTGGAGTGGCCCTTCATGCGCAAGGTGCTGCAAAAGTTGGGGCTAGGAGGACTTTTCCTCCAACTGCTGGGCGCCCTCTATCACGAGCCCACGGCCAGAGTTAGATTGGGGGATGCAGTCTCGGAGCCGATCTCCATCACCAGGGGCACAAGACAGGGATGCCCCCTTTCCCCGCTACTCTACGCCCTTGTGGCAGAGCCACTGGCGTGTGCGATTCGGGAATACCACTCGTATGAAGCCATCAACTACCCCACCTACAAAATGGGCATTTCCACATATGCGGATGACACCCTGCTTTATGTCAGGGACCCGGCCAATAACCTCGCGTCGGTGCTGAGGGAAGTGGTGAGGTTCGGCGCGCTCTCCGGACTGAAGGTTAACTGGGCGAAATCAGTTGCCTTCCCACTAACCCCAGTCACGGTCCCCTTCGAGATGGACTACCCGCTCCAATGGTCCACTGAACCGATAAGGTATCTAGGCATCATGCTCCACACGGACCCTGAAGTTATGCTGAGGGAAAACTACGGGGTTGCTTACAGCAAACTAGCGGATGACGTGGAGCTCTGGATTAAACTCCCGTTATCCCTGATGGGGAGGATCGCCTTAATGAAAATGGTCATTCTCCCAAGGTTTCTGTTCCTGTTCAATAATCTCCCGATTGTGCTCTCGAAAGCCTTCTTTGCAACCCTGAACAAACTCTTGGTGCGACTAGCGTGGGCCGGGAAACAACCTAGGGTGCAGTGGAAGGTACTGCAATTACCGTATGAGCAGGGGGGCTTAGCTGCCCCGGACCTGGAACGCTACTACAGGATAGCGCAGGCCTCCCACCTCCACACCTGGATACATGGCAGCCGTGATGTTCCGCACGTGATACTGGAGCGGCTGTTTGCGGACCCTACTCCGCTTCCTGCTACCATTTGTGGCCCGCAAGACCGCAGAGTTGGCGTACTAGACTCCCTCCTGTCTACCAACCATGCATGGCATTCTATTCTGCAGAGGCAAAATAAAGTACTGATGTACGCTCCCAACATGCCTCTACAATGGGCACTCTGGCTACCAACCTTGGCGGAACCGGGAGTCCATAGGGCCCTTCACGCATTGGGTGCTCTTACTTTGGGGGACCTATTCGAGCATGGACAGGTGAAGACGTGGGCACAGATCTCACATCGAAGGGAGAGCCCCACACTGCTCCAACGCTTTCAGTACCATCGGGTCCGTAGCGCCCTGCTGGAGCTGCTGGGCCCCGATATGGAGGAACCCCCTGCGGTCCCGGAACTGGTGTATATCATTGACGCCGTCTCACCAAAGAAGCTCATTACTAGATTATACAGGATAGGGCACGAGCACACGGCCCTGCTCTACACGAGGGCGAGACTGGCCTGGCAGACTGACTTGGATACACACGTCGATGACAGCATGTGGGCCTACTGCTGTGCGGCCACCAGGCGCCTTTCCCTGAACGGGAGGCACCGGTTGATCCACTTTAAGTTCTTACAAAGGGTATACCACACGCCGGAGAGGCTCCATAGGTTCGGTCTCCGTGACACCCCACACTGCGAGAGGTGCCGGGCTCGGGTTGCGGACTTCCTGCACATGGCCTGGGGCTGCCCGGGAGTCCAGAGGTATTGGGCCAGCGTGTTCGCTGAATTGAGCGCCATAGTGGAATTGGACCTAGCTATGGACCCAGCCCTTGCTCTACTGGGGTACACAAAATCGATCCCAGTCGCGGTTCGGAAACTGGTGAGCGTGGGACTGCTCCTAGCGAAGAGGGTGGTCGCATTATGCTGGATGAGGGGGCCATTACCTACGCTCAAGCGATGGGTTAGCGACATGAAATACTGCAATACGCAGTCGGACACATACAGTGAGCTCCTACCGCCCGGGGGTCGCCCCAAGAACTACTGGGGGCTGTACCAGACCTACTTGTCCTCCAGGCTGGACGGGGAAGTCTCGGGGGAGGGGGAGGGGGGAGACAGAGGGAGTGACGTGCCAGAGCCATCGGATACACATGACTAGGGTGCTCCTCCGCATGACTAATGTACTGTAATGGGGGGGATTCTCCATCCTACTAGCAGTGAGAACAGGGGGGCGGCATTCCGGGCAGGGGGAGGGCGGCAGGCCGCACTAGCTACCACAGGTGATAGAGACGGCCACAGGCGACTCGGGGAGCACGAATGAGGGACCAGTTGAGGGGAGGGGGGCGTTCAGAGGGTTGGGGTTGGTTGGGGGGGGGGGGGGGAAATATAAAACTGTTTGCTTTGCCACTTTATTTGAATTGCACACTACTTTGCAGATGGTCCGAGCCCACGGAGGAGGCCCGTCCCCGGCAGACCTCCAACGAACTTTCACACTGGACTCTATGGTGTTAATGTGTCATGGTATTTGTACTTGTTGTCGCATGGAGACCTGTTGCCGGCCCGGGATGGGTTGTAGGCAAGTGACTGCGTATACATTGTGCTGTGCTTTTTCATAATAAATATAATAAAAAAAAAAAAAAAAAAAAAAAAAAAAAAAAATTGTGGAGATATATCTTGAAAATTGCTTCAGTAAGTCCAACATTAGCAGATATTTACTGTAAAGAAAGCATCACTAAAGTGAAGAAGCTGCAAACCATTCAACTTTCAATTCAAAAACTATTTCTTGCGTTAAATTATTTTTTTCCAAATTTGTAGAGGAAAAACTTGTAAGTGGGGTCCGGTGGGCCTAAGATGAATATATGAACCCCTGAGGATACCGTTGTGTATGGCCAGTAGGAAGGACCACTTTTTAGATTTACTACAACTATCTCTGTTATAGTATCAATATTAATGAATAATTTCATTTCAAGATCTATTGATGAGGCTACCCCATCTTCCTTTTGGATTTCTTGAAGCACTTCGATAAATACGGTCAAGGGCAGGGTATAGAGTATGTTAGTGTACAGAATTGCAAACCCACTTTCCATGGAGTATATTGTTGCAGTGTTGGAGACATCCTGTTCAGGATACACATACTCTTGATCCTGGGCATTTCTGGTAGTAGGGATGGGAGAATACTGCTTTTAACTTATGTGTTTTCCAAAGAAGATTCTCATCAGACAAAAGGAACACCATACCTACTCAACAGACACCTAAACTCAGCACTCATAATATCACTATATACCCAACTATAACGAAAGCTACTCTGTGCACTCAACACACCCCAACAAACAATATCCTTTTCACAACACCCCATACCTCGGCTTACCGTTTCAGGTCACCACATGTAACCACTTCACCAAGAACCCACTAACACACAATTGAAATATTAATAGCACAGCACATTCATGCCACCACACTCATCAATCTTAAACTCTTTAAATCTCAAATAGTAATACAACGCACCACAAACTCGTTTAATGGTTCCCCCATGTCCTCATATTAGACTTGTAATTGAAGACACCCAGATAGATGTTACAATACAACATGCTTTTCAATACATCACACGCAACTCTTCACAATAAACAGTGCACACTCACATACAGTCTGTGAAACCCAAAAATACGACCATACAATTCCCAAAACGCAGTTTTCCTTAAATGCCAAAACACTATGATATCCTCCAGAAGTGCATTTTATGGACTACCAAATACACACATATTCTCCCATATTAACCTTTATGCAAATCACACTGTCCCCCAGACAGAGCCCAAAATTACTAAACCTGTTCATATACAGCAGCATACATATCCTACAAAACAAAATACAATATCCAGCTCATCTAAATAGCCTAGCAACAGCCACCAAATTACACTTCACATCGAACAATATGACTATGCTGGCTCCCAGAGAGATGAAAAAGACAAGTAGGTGCAGAATTAAACCCATCACCTCTGCAACTGTCAGGCCCCAGATAATACATTCATTTGGAGCGTACGGCTGTTCTTCGATGAGCTGGCTTGTGTGATACATTGGTTACCAACCAATGAATGTTAGTGCACATGGAGTCAATGCATACGATTTTTTCTTCAGACACTGCTTAGCAGATTGAGCTAGAAAACTTTCAGACCTGCTTATGATAATTTCTTACTCCACCTGTGGAAAGCACTGGAAGACTATCCCTACCTCCAGCTTGAATGCATGTCCCCAAGATGTGTTCCTAACACTGGTGTCTGTCTCCTTCTGACCCAGAAGGATAAAGGGGGGTCAAGGTCCTGCTTAGGAAACCTCTGAAACGTCCCTCCTATGGCTGTTCCCTGCATGGAAAAATCCCAATTAACCGTGAGTCCTGGTGATCCTTGCTGTCAGGGACTGTGGGGACTAGAAGCGACTGATCAGAAAATTGTGCTTGTAGTCTGAAGAATTGTGTGGGTTGTTTAAGTTACCACTGCTGCAAGAAGCCTGCTGTGAACGTTTGACTTCATTGCAAGCCTAAACTGCTGCCCTCGAATGCTCCCACACATCACTGATACCTGTGGAGGGGCTGGGGTTGCACAGTAACACATCTGTCGGGTCTTAATACAGGTTAGTCCAAACCATGAATGAACACAACAAACAAATAAGTGACTGCAGCCTCGCAGGCTTAACTAACAATGATGCAGCAAGTAAGGGCAGCCAAGAGCCGGAATAGGAACCCAAAGCAGTCCTGGCAAATTTTGTCAGACCAAGTATCATACAGTGCATAGAGAGCGAGCCTGACCACTACAATGGGGCTAGGTGGAGTTCTCCCCAATGAGAAAATTTGGGGAAAATCGGTGCCTTCTACGACACGTTTTTCATTATATATTCAATTGTATTCATTTTTAAAGCGTAGTAAATGATAATGTTACAGTGCACCAGGATACAGCAATCTTTATTGGTGCTCTTCAATGATTCCCTCACTATCTCCCTCCAACAGTGCCTCTCCTCTCTTCATAGTCCCTCTCTCACATGTATTTCATTTGTTTTATGCCCCTTTTCATACCAGAGTAGGGTTTTGAGCATTTTACATCACACACACCTACAGAGACCATGAATCATACATGTGTAAATCAGTGTATTGAAAATGTTACATAAGACAAAGGGGACTATAAGGTGTAGGATGCACATGTCATCCATACTGGTAGGCATTTTTTAAGAGTGCTTGGTCTGGGCGAGCACAGACTCAGGATACAGAACGTAACACAGTGGGTAGGGTGAACTTTACTAATAAGAATTTATTTATACCTAAACAACGCCTTTTTAGCAAAATTATTGGAATGAAAGACTGGGACAAGAAAACATAACTTTCTAACCTAGAATACAATTGCAACTTTTAAATTGCGCAGTAACAAAATGATCTCTGTGACAAAAGCAGTAACCTACTGAGCTATGCACATATAATACTGTTCTGTTATCTGCATGGTACATGCCCTTTGCAGTTGGCATATTAACCCTCTGTGCTACCTTAGATGAGTCAAAACTGCCACTAGACAAAACTCCGATCCCTCTCCAGCAGGTAAATTAATCACCAGAGTTATCTTGGCACTTTTATTGTTTTCTGAAAACTGTTGGATATACAAGGAACTCTGCAGTGCTTTTTAAACATCTGCACTGCTACAAAACCGTCCCTCAGTAACAAAATCGCCCCCCACCCTTTCAGCCTTCCGGGTAAATGCACGGTATGGCAGGTACGGCCTTGGGTGCTGTGACACCAGAGTTCCAGAGGTATTAGGGGACCCCTGACTTCCAATATAGCTGTCCTTTACTACCTAACCAGGAAGCTGAGGGAATAGACGTCCTTACACTAGGGCTCAGAGCATTCTTGCTATACAACAGTGTAGCCTTTTTCCAACTCAAGGTTGATAAACATGTCCACAAGTCCGCTGGTAATTAAGAGGGCGTCAGAGAGCCGGCCACCGGGATGGCCACATAGAAATGGGCTCCTGCAGCCTGAATGTGAAATAGCAGCATCATTGCTCCAATATCACAGTGGGGCACATAAATACCACTGGGGACATCGTGGCTTCTAGGATTTTGCCATGGTGTAGTACTGGACGCTGCAGTGATCCCTTCTTGTTAATGGGTGCGGCTGTAGGTTAGTTCCTGATGGGCTGCGCTGCCTCACTAACCGATGAGCTGAAGGAGGCTGTAAGGCTGCTTGCCGATGTGCGGGGACCCACCGGCTGCTTGGGGTTCATTCCAGTGGCCTGTCAGGCCCGGTGGTCACTGTGGGGAGGTGGGACGCCCCCTATCCTTGTGCTTGCAGATGTGGGCCGACTCAGGGCCTGGTGGTGCCGGCTCTGCTGTTGGGCAGCAGAGTACATTGTCTCCTTGTGTGGCCTGCTGTGCATGGGTGGATCCCTCGAGCTGTTTGCTTTCCCCTTAGTTGCCCCCCCCGACCACCCCACCTGCCCCCACTGGCTATGGGGGCTGCCGCTGCAGCTTACCTGGAAGGCATCTCTGTGTCCGCTTGTGGCCATTGATCGCTGCCGGGCCACAGGATGCCTCTTGACCTGGTGGGGTCTACTTGCTATTCTGCTGGGCAGCGGGTGAGCGTCTTGGGCCTGGTGCGGCCTGTGCTACCATCGGGTGTTTAAGTGGTCTTTTCGCGCTATAGGCAGTGAGTCTGGGCCACACTGCTATCCTTGCTTTGGGCCTATTCTGCTGTCGGGTGCCCATTTGCGTGACGAGACAGAACCTGTTGGGGCTGATCTGCTACCTGGAAGCCGACTCAGTCCTGGAGAGTGGGCTGTATTTGCATCTGCATTTGTGGATACCTCGAGCTGCTGCATTGTACTGTTGCCACATACTTGAGGGCATACAACTTGAGGCCTTATGCTGTGCACATTCTTGCTGTGCCTTCCTGCCTGATGGAGGTATATGGAAGGGTCCCAGACCAAGAACATAGATAATTATTTTCATTCACATAATTATTTAAATAGAATCAAAAACAAATGATGGTGCTCAGTGTTTTTATTTTCACTGCACCAAAGGACATTCAATGATCGAAAAATCAATGGTATAGTACACAAAATTCAAGTGCGCCCACAGGAGGGAGGGAAGGTGTGCAAGGGAGGGGATGTGTTTCAATTAGTTATACATCACTAATCAAAAAAATCCTAAAGCATGAATCCAACAGTTAAACCATGATTGTCATTGATCCACATGGGAGAGGTCAAGAAAAACATATGTCAAACAAAACAATTTACATGAAAAGAGACTCCCGTAATGATTATTATTATCAAACTGGGGTTAGGAGTTCTTGATTGTAGATGATGGTCTACGTTTCGACCCAAAGGTGTAGGACTGTGGATCCTTACTCGCGGGTCTTCATCAGGACGTGAGGGGGGGGGGGGGGGGGTGAGGGTAAAGTGGGGCTGGTTCCTAGGCACAAAATTAAAGAACGCTAAATTACTTAAACCGGTCTCAAAAAAGTCCCGACATAGTCATTCAAAAAGAAACGGAGACCCATAAGGGTATTTAAAGTATGAAAAGGAAGAATAAAAAGATTTAAAAGGAGGTTAATTATACTAAGGATGAACTTGGAACAACCCAATGGACTTATTTTATGTTACCTGGCGAGGCAGGTAGAGAAAACGGCCTGCCCGTTGGGCGTGGTCCGTATCCAGGCGGTGCCTTTGTCCAGTGTGGTATTGTCTGCGGAATGTGCCTACCTCTGGATTTTGGGTCCTAGCACCGCTGGCACCCAAGGAAACCTAGCAAGCCTATACATTTTTTAAAACTAGACACCCAGAGGAATCCAGGATGTGGTGACTTGTGTGGCTCTCACTCGGTTCTGCTACCCAGAGTCCCTTGCAAACCTCAAACTTTGTAAAATAAACACATTTTCCTCAAATTTCTGCGATGGAAAGTTCTGGAATCTGCGCAGATCCACAAACTTCCACCCACCCCGCATTCCCCAAAGTCTTCCAATAAAAATGATACCTCGCTTGTGTGGGTAGGCGTAGTGCCCATGACAGGAAAAGGTCCAAACCACAACGTCGACACACCACATTTTTACAGTGAAAACTGACCCGTTGTTGAACCATAGCTCTCCTGGCACCTAGGGAAACCTAGCAAACCTATACATTTTTAAAAGTAGACACCCAGGGGAATCCAGGAAGTGGTAACTCGTCAGGCTCTCACCAGGTTTTGTTACCCAGAATCCCTTGCAAACCTCAAACTTTGTAAAAAAAAAACCAACATTTTCCTCACATTTCTGCAGTGGAAAGTTCTGGAATCTGCATGGATCCACAAAATTCTACCCACCCTGCATTTCCCAAAGTCTTCCGAGAAAAATGGTAACTAACTTGTGTGAGTGGGTCAAGTACCCAAAACCTATTGAGGTGACATCAAAATTACCTATCAAAAAACAACCCGGTTTTGCAAGGGGGTCCCATGAGTTTTTGGCCCCGGGCTCGGCGGCCATCTAGGGAAACCTACCAAACCCACACATTTCTGAAAACTAGATGCCCGGGGAAGTTCAGCAAGGTATGGCTTGTGTGGATCCCCAACCATTTCCCGACCCAGAATCCCCTTCAGACCTCACATTTTGTTGAAAAAAATAATTATTCCCTAACATTTCTGAGTGGGAAAGTTGTAGGATCACCAGGCTGACAACAATTTCCTACCACCCAGCCTTCCCCAGGTCTTCCGATAAAAATAGTACCTCACTTGTGTGTGTAGGGTTAGTGGCTGCAACAGGAAATGGCCCAGATCTTACTGTGTAGACTTCAAAATTACCTGGTTTTAGGTGGAGGAACCTGGTTTTTTGGCTCGGGGCTCGCCGCCATCTAGGGAAAGCTATGAAACCCATATATGTGCATTACAGCCGGCGGAGAACATGCAAAGTGCTGATGATTGTTTGGCCGGCCCAAGAAGGCCTTCCAAACTGCCATGCGCACTTAGAGTGTGCTTATCCCTCCTCCCCCTGGCCCAGACTTCGGCCAGCCCACCCCACCCGCACCTAAGCAGGAACAGAAAAATAAAATGATAATAACATTCCATTATTATCATTTTATTTTATTTTTCCTTTTTAACTGCTCGCAGAGCAGTGGGGCGACACTCCTCTGCCTTAGCAGGGAAGCCACCGCTGATAGGTTCCATACTTGCCATTGTATTCTCATGCAACAGTATTAATTAATGGTGAAAAATAGGTGTAATGGAAACAATGTACTTGAACGGACACAGTGGCTAGGAGAAGAATCATAGGAGTTAGAGCACCTTATGGGCCTGACAATGGCGCTAAACAATGACTATTTTGTAGGAAAGAGATGTGAGGCAGAATGTGGGGACTAGAGGCACATTCAAAGTGCAATCATTAGGGGTGTTATGAAATTGCATGCAGAGTAAATTGAAACTTCACTACCCAAAATGGTTATTACATAAAATAATCAATACTGAGAAAAACACTTTCACTGTTATGGAGAGCATAATATATATGGGGAACCCTATCAATAGTGCATACTGGTATTTGGTGAACATGCATACCATCCCAAAGGCTCAATAGTGGAACAAATCTAAAAGCAATATTTATAGTTGATAACTAGAAATTAATTCATAAAATGAATTAGCCATACCAGTCAAGGTGTGTGATAAGGGGTAAAAGGCCGCTGTTCCATTTGTTTTACAGATTGTAGTGAATACACATCCATTCACCCACAGACAGCTCATTGCATAATAGTTTAACTACATTGCTAGAAAAGCAATAAACAATTTAAAACACAACAAGGCATTCTGTGATTTCAATGCTTGCAAAACCCACTACAGATGAAAAATGTCTCTTTGTTGGCACTCCTCACCTTTAAATGACTCCAAATGATTTTTTAAAGTATGAGGGCAGTTCAAACACAGAATACATTTGCTCAGAAAAAACTGCACATGATTACACAAAACTATAGAGCAAATCTTCTGTTATTGGTTTTCATCTACCGGATGCATTTTGGCTGCTTCCTGGTTTGAGTAGGCCGATTTATGCATGAATTTCATTACCGTAAGGGCAAAGAGGTCTTGTTTCTTCTTAACAGTGTATGTAAGACCTGTATGAAAAATATAAGCATTCAAAAACTGAACGGAAATATCAACACCTATTGTAATAGAAGGAAGCAAGAAATTTTGAGAGCACATTTGACACAATTTATTAATACTGTATGTCACCAATTCCAGTCGCGGCTCGCAATTCTCGTGGGTGGTGGGTCAGTCGCGCAGGTGTTACCTTTGGGGGGTGGGGGGTGGAGTAAGGGGTATAATAAAGCTAAATCTTACCTGATCCCGGTCCTGCACCGCCTCTGCTCCTGGGCCGGTCCTGAACAGGCACAGGCATGCTCCCTCCCCTCCGGTAGCCAATTGCAACGCTGCAATGGCAGCGTTGTGATTGGTGTGGAATCCCGGACAGCGCTCAGCTGGGCACCTGAAGGAAGGCCATTTGCAGCCTACATGGAGAAAATGTAGAGTGCCCATGACTGCTTTGGTTGGCCCCAGTACCGACCAAACAGTCAGGGTACTCAGAGTGGTGCAAGCTACTCCTCCCCGACCCGCCCACCGGCCTGCCTCCAACCAGGCATATCCTCCCGCCCACTCCCAACCAGGCATACCCCTTCCTTCTGCTTACTCGCAGCATGAGAAGCAGAATATAAAATAGTATTTAAAATACCATTTTATTTTCTGCTTCTCGCACTGTGAGAAAGCAGTGGGGTGGCGCTCCTCTGCCCTAATGGAGGAGCCACCCCTGATCCAATTCTAAATACACATACCTGGCTTCTAAGTGGCTTGCTAGTGGACCCTCAATCTTTTTGTCATGGTGTTCAAAGGCAACTTGTATAAACTCCAGAACTGGTATAAAATTACTGCCATTCAGCCTAAAAATTCCATGCCATCAAGAAGGAGGAATTGCCAACATGCGATGAGGCCTGGGTCATTCTCGAGGTAGCTGACTCTGACAGCAACAGCCATGGCATGTATGAGTGTGTTCGAGTGCTTGTTTTAAAGTGGATCACTGAGTAGTGCTTACCTACCTTTTTCTATGGTTACTGTGTTGAGCGGATGGAGGCACACCACGAACAAAACACCAGTGAAGTCCCCCATGCTGGATGCAAGGCCTCTTTTAAAGGAGTGGGCCTACCCAGAATGGTTTATGGTCCTTCCAAGGCATACAAAGGGTCACACATGAGCTAGAGTGGATAGAAGTTGAGACATTTGATACTGATCCAATAGGACAATAGGATAGCCCTGGAAGATTGGAGTTTGGATTTCCTTATCCCTGTTTTGAAGGCCCCTGGCAGTCAAGGCTCAGGTGGGCACCAGGGCTTCCAAGAAGTTTATTGAATACTCCCTACTAGTCTCTTCAAGCAAATATACCATGCGGACTGGCTTAGGTTAGTTCGTAGTCACAAGGTAGCCTTTCCCTTGGCCCTGGTGAACCTTTCCTTTGGCTAACCATAATTGTACTGCAAAAACAACTAGGGGATGTAAGGAATGCTTAATCTAATTTCACCCACTGGTGATTGCTCGTACTGCATTCCTGGCCAAAAAATGATGAACGGTATTGTGGTTTTAAGCATTCCAACCATACCTTTTTTGTATTTTTCAATGTGATGCCCGAAGTGCTAGAGCAATTCCCTTGTGTGGGTCTCGTGCTCACTGTGCCATTGGAACCAAGTTGCACCCAACAGAAGAGGCCTAACTAGGCCCACTGAAGCTGTATTTGCATATGGCTGGGCCAAATCTGAGGTGGCATGGTCTGCAAAAACACAATTGACTTGGGATGGGGCCCATGTAATTATCAGTGGCTAAAATGAATTCAATCATTCCATCCATCACTCATGTGTATGCTTGTGATGCCTGAAGTGTGATGGAAATACCAAGACATGGATTCGATACTCACTTTGTCTCTTGAACCAAGTTGCACTTGAGTGAAGAAGCCCAACTAGCCTAAACCAGTCTTGGGTTGCTTGTGTTCTGGTTCAGAGAGGACCTGGCTTGGCAGTTCATACTGGACTGTTCCCATTGGAGCAGGACGTAGGCTGATTTGCATATGGCTACGTCTGATCTGAGTTGGCATGGTGTGCAAAAAATTTGATGGACTGGGATGCAGCCCAGGTAATTACCAGTGGCTGAGATTAAATCAAGCATTCTGTTCATCACTTTTTTAAGTATTCTTCATTGTGGTGCCCTAAGTGTGAATGGAATGTTCAGACATGGGTCCTCTTCACACTGTGTCACTGGAAACAAGCTGAAGCTGAGTGAAGATGCCCAACTAGGCCAAAACTGCTCTTGAGTTTCTTGTGTTCTGGCTCATATGGGACCTTGCTTGGCAGTTCGGGCTACACAGGGCCAACACTAGTTTGCATAGGGCTGATTTGCATTGGCATAGGGCTGGGTTTAATCTGTGGTGTCATGTAGAGCAAAACAATTATGGATTAGGGGGCAGCCCTGAGTAGTTTTCAGTGGGAGAGATGAATTCAAACAATTCATTCATCACTGTTTTTGTATTTAACATAGCGACCGTCAAACTTGGTAGTCTCTTCTTAGATTTTTGCTATACCCAAACACACCGTAATGTTTACACGTCAAAATGATTAAATGAGTCTCCAAAAAGTATTATTTCAGTTTTTATATAATATGTTAATTCATAAATATTGTTGAGGACAGTTCTAACTTGCCTTCCAATATTTAATTTTAAACAGAAAAGGATGCTAACTCATTACAGTGGCACTTTGATATCAATGCCAGCCTGCCAACACGTTTCATTACTATTTGGTAATTGTGGAGATATATCTTGAAAATTGCTTCAGTAAGTCCAACATTAGCAGATATTTACTGTAAAGAAAGCATCACTAAAGTGAAGAAGCTGCAAACCATTCAACTTTCAATTCAAAAACTATTTCTTGCGTTAAATTATTTTTTTCCAAATTTGTAGAGGAAAAACTTGTAAGTGGGGTCCGGTGGGCCTAAGATGAATATATGAACCCCTGAGGATACCGTTGTGTATGGCCAGTAGGAAGGACCACTTTTTAGATTTACTACAACTATCTCTGTTATAGTATCAATATTAATGAATAATTTCATTTCAAGATCTATTGATGAGGCTACCCCATCTTCCTTTTGGATTTCTTGAAGCACTTCGATAAATACGGTCAAGGGCAGGGTATAGAGTATGTTAGTGTACAGAATTGCAAACCCACTTTCCATGGAGTATATTGTTGCAGTGTTGGAGACATCCTGTTCAGGATACACATACTCTTGATCCTGGGCATTTCTGGTAGTAGGGATGGGAGAATACTGCTTTTAACTTATGTGTTTTCCAAAGAAGATTCTCATCAGACAAAAGGAACACCATACCTACTCAACAGACACCTAAACTCAGCACTCATAATATCACTATATACCCAACTATAACGAAAGCTACTCTGTGCACTCAACACACCCCAACAAACAATATCCTTTTCACAACACCCCATACCTCGGCTTACCGTTTCAGGTCACCACATGTAACCACTTCACCATGAACCCACTAACACACAATTGAAATATTAATAGCACAGCACATTCATGCCACCACACTCATCAATCTTAAACTCTTTAAATCTCAAATAGTAATACAACGCACCACAAACTCGTTTAATGGTTCCCCCATGTCCTCATATTAGACTTGTAATTGAAGACACCCAGATAGATGTTACAATACAACATGCTTTTCAATACATCACACGCAACTCTTCACAATAAACAGTGCACACTCACATACAGTCTGTGAAACCCAAAAATACGACCATACAATTCCCAAAACGCAGTTTTCCTTAAATGCCAAAACACTATGATATCCTCCAGAAGTGCATTTTATGGACTACCAAATACACACATATTCTCCCATATTAACCTTTATGCAAATCACACTGTCCCCCAGACAGAGCCCAAAATTACTAAACCTGTTCATATACAGCAGCATACATATCCTACAAAACAAAATACAATATCCAGCTCATCTAAATAGCCTAGCAACAGCCACCAAATTACACTTCACATCGAACAATATGACTATGCTGGCTCCCAGAGAGATGAAAAAGACAAGTAGGTGCAGAATTAAACCCATCACCTCTGCAACTGTCAGGCCCCAGATAATACATTCATTTGGAGCGTACGGCTGTTCTTCGATGAGCTGGCTTGTGTGATACATTGGTTACCAACCAATGAATGTTAGTGCACATGGAGTCAATGCATACGATTTTTTCTTCAGACACTGCTTAGCAGATTGAGCTAGAAAACTTTCAGACCTGCTTATGATAATTTCTTACTCCACCTGTGGAAAGCACTGGAAGACTATCCCTACCTCCAGCTTGAATCCATGTCCCCAAGATGTGTTCCTAACACTGGTGTCTGTCTCCTTCTGACCCAGAAGGATAAAGGGGGGTCAAGGTCCTGCTTAGGAAACCTCTGAAACGTCCCTCCTATGGCTGTTCCCTGCATGGAAAAATCCCAATTAACCGTGAGTCCTGGTGATCCTTGCTGTCAGGGACTGTGGGGACTAGAAGCGACTGATCAGAAAATTGTGCTTGTAGTCTGAAGAATTGTGTGGGTTGTTTAAGTTACCACTGCTGCAAGAAGCCTGCTGTGAACGTTTGACTTCATTGCAAGCCTAAACTGCTGCCCTCGAATGCTCCCACACATCACTGATACCTGTGGAGGGGCTGGGGTTGCACAGTAACACATCTGTCGGGTCTTAATACAGGTTAGTCCAAACCATGAATGAACACAACAAACAAATAAGTGACTGCAGCCTCGCAGGCTTAACTAACAATGATGCAGCAAGTAAGGGCAGCCAAGAGCCGGAATAGGAACCCAAAGCAGTCCTGGCAAATTTTGTCAGACCAAGTATCATACAGTGCATAGAGAGCGAGCCTGACCACTACAATGGGGCTAGGTGGAGTTCTCCCCAATGAGAAAATTTGGGGAAAATCGGTGCCTTCTACGACACGTTTTTCATTATATATTCAATTGTATTCATTTTTAAAGCGTAGTAAATGATAATGTTACAGTGCACCAGGATACAGCAATCTTTATTGGTGCTCTTCAATGATTCCCTCACTATCTCCCTCCAACAGTGCCTCTCCTCTCTTCATAGTCCCTCTCTCACATGTATTTCATTTGTTTTATGCCCCTTTTCATACCAGAGTAGGGTTTTGAGCATTTTACATCACACACACCTACAGAGACCATGAATCATACATGTGTAAATCAGTGTATTGAAAATGTTACATAAGACAAAGGGGACTATAAGGTGTAGGATGCACATGTCATCCATACTGGTAGGCATTTTTTAAGAGTGCTTGGTCTGGGCGAGCACAGACTCAGGATACAGAACGTAACACAGTGGGTAGGGTGAACTTTACTAATAAGAATTTATTTATACCTAAACAACGCCTTTTTAGCAAAATTATTGGAATGAAAGACTGGGACAAGAAAACATAACTTTCTAACCTAGAATACAATTGCAACTTTTAAATTGCGCAGTAACAAAATGATCTCTGTGACAAAAGCAGTAACCTACTGAGCTATGCACATATAATACTGTTCTGTTATCTGCATGGTACATGCCCTTTGCAGTTGGCATATTAACCCTCTGTGCTACCTTAGATGAGTCAAAACTGCCACTAGACAAAACTCCGATCCCTCTCCAGCAGGTAAATTAATCACCAGAGTTATCTTGGCACTTTTATTGTTTTCTGAAAACTGTTGGATATACAAGGAACTCTGCAGTGCTTTTTAAACATCTGCACTGCTACAAAACCGTCCCTCAGTAACAAAATCGCCCCCCACCCTTTCAGCCTTCCGGGTAAATGCACGGTATGGCAGGTACGGCCTTGGGTGCTGTGACACCAGAGTTCCAGAGGTATTAGGGGACCCCTGACTTCCAATATAGCTGTCCTTTACTACCTAACCAGGAAGCTGAGGGAATAGACGTCCTTACACTAGGGCTCAGAGCATTCTTGCTATACAACAGTGTAGCCTTTTTCCAACTCAAGGTTGATAAACATGTCCACAAGTCCGCTGGTAATTAAGAGGGCGTCAGAGAGCCGGCCACCGGGATGGCCACATAGAAATGGGCTCCTGCAGCCTGAATGTGAAATAGCAGCATCATTGCTCCAATATCACAGTGGGGCACATAAATACCACTGGGGACATCGTGGCTTCTAGGATTTTGCCATGGGGTAGTACTGGACGCTGCAGTGATCCCTTCTTGTTAATGGGTGCGGCTGTAGGTTAGTTCCTGATGGGCTGCGCTGCCTCACTAACCGATGAGCTGAAGGAGGCTGTAAGGCTGCTTGCCGATGTGCGGGGACCCACCGGCTGCTTGGGGTTCATTCCAGTGGCCTGTCAGGCCCGGTGGTCACTGTGGGGAGGTGGGACGCCCCCTATCCTTGTGCTTGCAGATGTGGGCCGACTCAGGGCCTGGTGGTGCCGGCTCTGCTGTTGGGCAGCAGAGTACATTGTCTCCTTGTGTGGCCTGCTGTGCATGGGTGGATCCCTCGAGCTGTTTGCTTTCCCCTTAGTTGCCCCCCCCGACCACCCCACCTGCCCCCACTGGCTATGGGGGCTGCCGCTGCAGCTTACCTGGAAGGCATCTCTGTGTCCGCTTGTGGCCATTGATCGCTGCCGGGCCACAGGATGCCTCTTGACCTGGTGGGGTCTACTTGCTATTCTGCTGGGCAGCGGGTGAGCGTCTTGGGCCTGGTGCGGCCTGTGCTACCATCGGGTGTTTAAGTGGTCTTTTCGCGCTATAGGCAGTGAGTCTGGGCCACACTGCTATCCTTGCTTTGGGCCTATTCTGCTGTCGGGTGCCCATTTGCGTGACGAGACAGAACCTGTTGGGGCTGATCTGCTACCTGGAAGCCGACTCAGTCCTGGAGAGTGGGCTGTATTTGCATCTGCATTTGTGGATACCTCGAGCTGCTGCATTGTACTGTTGCCACATACTTGAGGGCATACAACTTGAGGCCTTATGCTGTGCACATTCTTGCTGTGCCTTCCTGCCTGATGGAGGTATATGGAAGGGTCCCAGACCAAGAACATAGATAATTATTTTCATTCACATAATTATTTAAATAGAATCAAAAACAAATGATGGTGCTCAGTGTTTTTATTTTCACTGCACCAAAGGACATTCAATGATCGAAAAATCAATGGTATAGTACACAAAATTCAAGTGCGCCCACAGGAGGGAGGGAAGGTGTGCAAGGGAGGGGATGTGTTTCAATTAGTTATACATCACTAATCAAAAAAATCCTAAAGCATGAATCCAACAGTTAAACCATGATTGTCATTGATCCACATGGGAGAGGTCAAGAAAAACATATGTCAAACAAAACAATTTACATGAAAAGAGACTCCCGTAATGATTATTATTATCAAACTGGGGTTAGGAGTTCTTGATTGTAGATGATGGTCTACGTTTCGACCCAAAGGTGTAGGACTGTGGATCCTTACTCGCGGGTCTTCATCAGGACGTGAGGGGGGGGGGGGGGGGGGTGAGGGTAAAGTGGGGCTGGTTCCTAGGCACAAAATTAAAGAACGCTAAATTACTTAAACCGGTCTCAAAAAAGTCCCGACATAGTCATTCAAAAAGAAACGGAGACCCATAAGGGTATTTAAAGTATGAAAAGGAAGAATAAAAAGATTTAAAAGGAGGTTAATTATACTAAGGATGAACTTGGAACAACCCAATGGACTTATTTTATGTTACCTGGCGAGGCAGGTAGAGAAAACGGCCTGCCCGTTGGGCGTGGTCCGTATCCAGGCGGTGCCTTTGTCCAGTGTGGTATTGTCTGGAAATCACAATGGAAAAAACTAATATGGCCTGACCGCCATGTATGGCAGGTCCGCGACTCCGTTTCTTCCAATTGTTTTGTAGTAATGTAACTCTTCCTGCATCCAATAGCTTGACAACTTTAGGTGTGGTTAATCAGGCGAGCGTTTCTGACCGCGTTGTTAGCAGGTCCACGCAAACCGTGATGAGCCAGCATCTGTTGAACATAAGTTTTTCTTTTAAACGTCCGATTTTTCCATCCTGACGTTCTGTCGATTTAATTGATACATTCTGCGACAGTTCCCACCTTTCGCAAAAACTAAATGGGAGTCTTTCCTCCCCACACCTTACACTGGACGCTACCAGGTAACCTAGCAACACGTTTGAGTCTTTCCTCTAGGAGTCTAGAAATCTACCCCGGTTACCTAGGCAGCACTTCCTAGTTGCAGACAGATGCGGAGAGACGCCGGCTCCCAGGCTCGGCTTTGATCACCTCGGGTGAGTTTCCTAGAGCAGCAGCGGCTCTAATCCGTTTTTTCTAGAATCGAGCCATGCGTTTACTCCTAACACCTCTCGATAATCGGTGTCTTACAGATGGTTGACGAGTGTGCCTGATTAATTTATGGAACACACTGACACGGAGAAAATTAATCCTTAACTAGGAGACGCGCTGAGACGCCCGACTGTTCCTTCCTTGAAACTTTATCGTTTTTCCATCGGGTGAGTGCCAGAGTATAAGTAATTGTGTGCCCACCAGTCATACCTCTTCTGTCCGATGACTATAACTCCGTTTTAATTTTCGGTGTTTTTCAGACGTGGCACGATCGCATTGTGAATTTTGAGAATTTTGAATACACCAAGGCACGACGGCAAGATCGGTGATCTACACCTCAGTGTCTATTAAATAAGGTAGGCCCCCCATGCTAACGCCCCAGACCTTCTGCCAAACGGAGTACTCAGTTTGGGGGCTGTTATTTTAATATTAGTTTTTTCCATTGTGATTTCCAGACAATACCACACTGGACAAAGGCACCGCCTGGATACGGACCACGCCCAACGGGCAGGCCGTTTTCTCTACCTGCCTCGCCAGGTAACATAAAATAAGTCCATTGGGTTGTTCCAAGTTCATCCTTAGTATAATTAACCTCCTTTTAAATCTTTTTATTCTTCCTTTTCATACTTTAAATACCCTTATGGGTCTCCGTTTCTTTTTGAATGACTATGTCGGGACTTTTTTGAGACCGGTTTAAGTAATTTAGCGTTCTTTAATTTTGTGCCTAGGAACCAGCCCCACTTTACCCTCACCCCCCCCCCCTCACGTCCTGATGAAGACCCGCGAGTAAGGATCCACAGTCCTACACCTTTGGGTCGAAACGTAGACCATCATCTACAATCAAGAACTCCTAACCCCAGTTTGATAATAATAATCATTACGGGAGTCTCTTTTCATGTAAATTGTTTTGTTTGACATATGTTTTTCTTGACCTCTCCCATGTGGATCAATGACAATCATGGTTTAACTGTTGGATTCATGATTTAGGATTTTTTTGATTAGTGATGTATAACTAATTGAAACACATCCCCTCCCTTGCACACCTTCCCTCCCTCCTGTGGGCGCACTTTAATTTTGTGTACTATACCATTGATTTTTCGATCATTGAATGTCCTTTGGTGCAGTGAAAATAAAAACACTGAGCACCATCATTTGTTTTTGATTCTATTTAAATAATTATGTGAATGAAAATAATTATCTATGTTCTTGGTCTGGGACCCTTCCATATACCTCAATCAATTACCCAGGTCCCACTGACTACATGGGTTCAACCCCTCTATTTACAATATACTTCGAGCAGACGCTGGTCTGCGAGGTTCTTTCTTTCATAAATCTAATTTTTTCCTTTGCTTTTTGAACTTTTCAAATATATTTTTCATTCAACCATTATGGTTGATAAGGAGGTTCTTTCTTATACTGAGGATTACATTAAGCAATTTCTATCGGACTCAGCGAACAGTTTTTTGTCCTCAACCACACCTGCGATTGATTTTTCTCTTAACGATAAAGTTAATCAGTTGGAACGTCTAGAGAAAAAACTTATTAGAACCAAACTCCATGGGCATTTCTTAGCACAGTGTCTGCAATCCAACATCATCCCTGTAGGCTTACAGGTTAAAGTCGAACCTGCAATTTTTATTGACGTTCCCAAGTTCCGAGAAGGTTTCAGTTTTGTCGCGAACAATTGTTCGCGACATTGGATGGTCCTCGGCATTGAAACAGCTAGCGAACAAATTGCCATTCTAACCAAGCAGATAGCGGACCTCAAAGCCGAGATAAGTGGGGATTCCACTCTTACTAACTCCAAAGAGGCATTGACAAAATTGGTGGCTACCCTACAGGACTTTGAAACTACCACAATAAAGAAGAAACTTGAAAAATTAGCCCGCGATGTAAAGTCGTATGACAAAAAAAGAACATATCCCTATCTGCAGGACGAATACTACAGACAAGACAACCAAGGGAGATTTAAAAATCGGGGCCGCGGGTCCTACCGGGGCAGGCGGAACTTCACAACCTTCTCAGATTCCTCGTATAGTTCGGGTGAGGACTCAGATCGAGCTGGTCCCAGTGGTGCATACGGATACCAGGACTCCTACGGTCCATCTTACCAACCCCCTTTTTTAGGACAGGGAGGATGGAGACCCCCACGGGGCAGAGGGAACAACTGGGACAGGGGAACGGGCAGAGGCCAATTCAATGCGGGCCAGGAGTGGGACTCCGGGAGAGGGAGAGGCACGAAGCAGGTGAGCTTCCCCCAAGAGGAACACGGGGAAAGATCCACCCGCAGGAAGAACTACAGATGGTAGAGAAGACCTCCCCTGTGATCAACATCTCCAAGTACACTCTCAAGGAGGATGAAACGAAAGTGTTAAGCCGTGGTTTATCCTTTGTTCCCACTTCCATACCGGATGCCTTCAACACTGTGGTCGAACTCCACAGGTTCTTTAGGAAGATAAGACTTAGATATTTTTTTAAGGACAAGCTTTATCAACAATCCTCGTCAACAACGAACCTAAGGACGCCGTCTACTTTTGTACCATCTACGTATGCCATGACCCAGCGCATCTTGGCATACGAAAGTCTAGTACTACGCGATGTAAAGACAATCCTGGAAGACAAGAAATTTGTTAAACACAACACTAGCAGAGCTGAGAAGTTCGCACTCAAATCTCTAAGGAACAACACCGAGATAGTTGTCAAACCCGCTGACAAGGGCGGCGCCATTGTAGTCCAGGACCTGGACAACTACACGAGGGAAATTCTGCGACAATTAAACGATGGGATCAGTTACAAACAATTGGGTGGTGATCCATCTAAAGATCTTATGGCTGAAATTCTGAGGGTCACACAAGATGGTCTACAACAAGGGTTTCTTACAGAACACGAATTCCAGTACTTGAACCAGAAGCACCCCCGACTCCCCACCATTTACACTTTACCGAAAGTCCATAAGGATCTCCAACAGCCCCCGGGACGGCCCATCGTTTCTGGATGTGGTTCACTGCTGGAACCTCTCTGTAGGTATATAGATTTCTTCCTAAAACCACTGGCGGAGGCCACAACAACATATCTGAGGGACACCACTCATACCATCAACCTGATCGATGGACATCCATATGACTCTACCCGACATCTCTTGGCAACATGCGACATTGTGTCACTGTACACTAGCATACCCCAGGAAGAGGCCCTTGTGGCAATGACAATTGCACTTGACAAACGGGAGGCACCCATCCGGGTACCCACATCATTCATTATCTTATTACTCAAGATTGCAATGATGAGGAATTTTTTCATCTTCCAGAATTGCTTTTATCTTCAGACCAAGGGTGTGGCGATGGGGGCGGCCTTTGCCCCGGATCTGGCCATAATTTTCATGTCTATGTACGAAGATACTTTTATACTCACCAAGGCCAACCCATTCAGATCTCAAATACACATGTGGATGAGATATATAGACGATATCATTTGCATCTGGTCAGGAACCGAGGATGAAATCACCACCTTTTTCAACTGGCTCAATGATAGGTCTCCCGATATAAAATTCACCATCAAATTTGATAAGAAGTCCATCGACTTTTTGGACTTAACAATCTTTGTGGATAATGAGACCCTTCAAACTACCCTTTTCAGAAAACCCACGGAGAGAAATTCTCTACTTTTGTACTCCAGCCATCACCCTAGGGGCCTCCGCGATAACCTCCCATTCGGCCAGTTTTTGCGGATCCGCCGTAACTGCAGTAGGAAGGAGGACTACATGGAACAATCAGCAATACTAAATTGGCAGACTACTAGAACACGGATACCCAAGGCGATTGGTCAAGAAAGCCATGAAAAGAGCATGGTTCAACCCCAGGGAAACTCTACTACAATCAGGAGAGAAATCGAACAATAAGGAGGAACGTCTTATTTGTGTAACAACTTTCTCCACAAAAAGTAATATGGTGAAGAAAACTATCAACAAATATTGGAATCTGATATCTGAGGATCTCAATACTGAGTGCCCGCCCCTTCACGCCTTTAAAAAGGCAAGGAACATTCGAGATCACGTGGTGCGCTCTTTCCTCACGACTCCGGATGCACCATCAATTGCTACCATGTGGAATTTGCCTCCTATTGTGGGACACTATCGATGTGGTTCTTGTAAAGCCTGTCCAAATACGATTCAGACCAAGATCTTTAGCCACAAACAACACCAAGTTCCTCTCAAGTCTCACACCAACTGTAATTCCACCAATGTGGTATACTGTATAATATGCCCCTGTGACTTGATATATGTGGGACAGACACAACAACGAGTCAAAGTACGCTTCATGCAGCACTGCAGCCGTGTTAGGTGCAAGGTCGTAGGTGCCCCTTTGGTTGACCACTGCAATGCAAACAATCACCCCCCGGAAAGTCTGAAGTGGACAATTTTGGAACAGGTCAGATTAGGCCCGAGGGGCGGTAGTGTAGAACCGGTCCTTAATGTAAGGGAGATAAAATGGATCCGATTTTTTGATTCAGTCACTATGGGTTTGAATGAATCTGAGAGTAGTTTTGCACAAATGGCAACCCTGTGAACCATGTCAATGTTCCACACATTGGTGGGTGTCTGACCCCTCACACTCATTGCTCTCTGAATTCCTTCCAATAAGTCAAAAATTTTCATCCATTAAGTTTTCTGAGTGCCTTAATTGACCTATGTGCGCTTGACTACCATGTTTGGCAGGTCCGCGCTAGTAGAGTACCACCACAAATGGATGACAAAATGGTATAATCGGTAACACAAGTTTGCTTAAATGAGTGTATGACTATCATGTTGTTACAGTGGTACTAAGGAATGTACGTCCTTCTTCATTTAATTTGTACCCCTTCTGGAATATTGAGCGCCTGACCGCCGTGCCTTGGCAGGTCCGCGACTTCAATTTTTTCCTGTATTCAGTAACGTGCATGCTGTTGGACATAATGATACATTCTGCAATATAAGATTGTCTTCCTGCTGTATAGGATAATGAATGTATGACCACCATCCTTCACAGTGGTAACAAGGAATGTACATTTTGTGACTGCTCTCATGATTAATCCTTTTCGGAATATTGTGCGCCTGACCGCCATGTATGGCAGGTCCGCGACTCCGTTTCTTCCAATTGTTTTGTAGTAATGTAACTCTTCCTGCATCCAATAGCTTGACAGCTTTAGGTGTGGTTAATCAGGCGAGCGTTTCTGACCGCGTTGTTAGCAGGTCCACGCAAACCGTGATGAGCCAGCATCTGTTGAACATAAGTTTTTCTTTTAAACGTCCGATTTTTCCATCCTGACGTTCTGTCGATTTAATTGATACATTCTGCGACAGTTCCCACCTTTCGCAAAAACTAAATGGGAGTCTTTCCTCCCCACACCTTACACTGGACGCTACCAGGTAACCTAGCAACACGTTTGAGTCTTTCCTCTAGGAGTCTAGAAATCTACCCCGGTTACCTAGGCAGCACTTCCTAGTTGCAGACAGATGCGGAGAGACGCCGGCTCCCAGGCTCGGCTTTGATCACCTCGGGTGAGTTTCCTAGAGCAGCAGCGGCTCTAATCCGTTTTTTCTAGAATCGAGCCATGCGTTTACTCCTAACACCTCTCGATAATCGGTGTCTTACAGATGGTTGACGAGTGTGCCTGATCAATTTATGGAACACACTGACACGGAGAAAATTAATCCTTAACTAGGAGACGCGCTGAGACGCCCGACTGTTCCTTCCTTGAAACTTTATCGTTTTTCCATCGGGTGAGTGCCAGAGTATAAGTAATGGTGTGCCCACCAGTCATACCTCTTCTGTCCGATGACTATAACTCCGTTTTAATTTTCGGTGTTTTTCAGACGTGGCACGATCGCATTGTGAATTTTGAGAATTTTGAATACACCAAGGCACGACGGCAAGATCGGTGATCTACACCTCAGTGTCTATTAAATAAGGTAGGCCCCCCATGCTAACGCCCCAGACCTTCTGCCAAACGGAGTACTCAGTTTGGGGGCTGTTATTTTAATATTAGTTTTTTCCATTGTGATTTCCAGACAATACCACACTGGACAAAGGCACCGCCTGGATACGGACCACGCCCAACGGGCAGGCCGTTTTCTCTACCTGCCTCGCCAGGTAACATAAAATAAGTCCATTGGGTTGTTCCAAGTTCATCCTTAGTATAATTAACCTCCTTTTAAATCTTTTTATTCTTCCTTTTCATACTTTAAATACCCTTATGGGTCTCCGTTTCTTTTTGAATTACTATGTCGGGACTTTTTTGAGACCGGTTTAAGTAATTTAGCGTTCTTTAATTTTGTGCCTAGGAACCAGCCCCACTTTACCCTCACCCCCCCCCCCCCCCCCCCCCTCACGTCCTGATGAAGACCCGCGAGTAAGGATCCACAGTCCTACACCTTTGGGTCGAAACGTAGACCATCATCTACAATCAAGAACTCCTAACCCCAGTTTGATAATAATAATCATTACGGGAGTCTCTTTTCATGTAAATTGTTTTGTTTGACATATGTTTTTCTTGACCTCTCCCATGTGGATCAATGACAATCATGGTTTAACTGTTGGATTCATGCTTTAGGATTTTTTTGATTAGTGATGTATAACTAATTGAAACACATCCCCTCCCTTGCACACCTTCCCTCCCTCCTGTGGGCGCACTTGAATTTTGTGTACTATACCATTGATTTTTCGATCATTGAATGTCCTTTGGTGCAGTGAAAATAAAAACACTGAGCACCATCATTTGTTTTTGATTCTATTTAAATAATTATGTGAATGAAAATAATTATCTATGTTCTTGGTCTGGGACCCTTCCATATACCTCAATCAATTACCCAGGTCCCACTGACTACATGGGTTCAACCCCTCTATTTACAATATTCCTGCCTGATGGATCATGGGCCTGACAGTTGCAGGTACAGCTGCCCGAGGCGTCCTTGTGTGGTTGCCCTGCTGTGTGGATAGCTGACTACAATGGGTAAGGGTGACAATATCAGTCTAAGCTGCCCCTTTGACAAGAGACCCCCCTTCAACAAGAACTGAAGGTTCTTTTCTGGCTCCCTGATGCTGAACTTAAAACTGTGTGAGGGAATGAAGGCTAGCTTCCAGGCTATCAATACAAAACTTGACTCTCTCGCTGCACGACCTGATAGATTTCAGGATTGCGCGGTCCAGCAGGATGCCAATCTCACTCAGGTGAAGTCTCACATCTCTGAAATAGAGGACACGCAAAACCAGACTGTTGATGCACTAACTACCCTGCAGTGAAAGTTGAAAGTCCTATGGACACAGAATGAAGATTTGGAGCACCGGTCCCAGCATTTCAATGTCCATAACCTGGGCGCTCCTGAGTCTGTAATGACTAGCAATTTGGAGCTCTTTGCAGAGGAACTTCTTGACTCTGTTTGGCAAGCATACATTTTCCTGTGTAGTCATAGCGGAGAGAGCAGTGCTTAATTTTGGCTGATGACCTCCAGTGCTCAGCAACTGCAATTAACTGTCAACTCTGGCACTTGTGACAGTCTGCCACATGGTGGCTCTAACTGTCTAATGTAGAGATGAATACAGCAACAGTTGTTTATTAATTCAATATACTATAAAAACTACTATTACCTGCCACGCAAGCCATTCTCATATTGTTGGGGCCTGGAATAGTTTGAATTGTCACATTTGTAAGAGTGTGATGGTTAGTAGCTGTGTTTGTACTATCATTGGCAGTGCTGACAGGGGCAATGTATGGTGCAAGGGGCAGTGACCTCCTGGCGAAGGCCCTTGGCACCTGTATTTTTACAAATTAAGCACAGGGAGTGAGCACATCGATTCCTTACCCCAGTCCCAAAGCCCAAGACCTATATTAGACTGCTTCCTCAATTATAGGGATAGGGACCTAAACATAACCATGCCTCCCTTGATCTCCAATATGACAATTTGCGGATCACATTTTACCCGGACTTCACCCTGACTGTTCAGGAGGTCTGGCAGTCATTCAGTGAGGTCAAGAAGGTCATCTGTGCTGAAGGACTGAAATACTTGATGATGTACCAAGCTAAACTTTGGTTGGAATATAAAGAAAAGACACACTTCTCCCAGCAGCCAGTGTCTGCACTGGAATTTAGTGAGCAATATGTACCTGTGAGTGGTAGTCCTGCCCCTTCCTCAGTGATAACAACAAGCTGCTGTAGGCTATCATTAGCCCATACACCAACTGCTTTGTTCCATTGGCTGTGTGAGAATGTAATGCTCTCTCAATTCGCCTTCTCCTATTCCCCTATGATGGTTTATCATAGCAGTATGTTTTCCAGTATGCCTTTGTGGGCTTCTTGAGACTCTTTTCAGACCACAGCGTAATGCACAACCTCTTGAGCTTACGTTGGTGAGGTTTTGCTTTTGCATGGCCTAATCCACTTGCGGACTGTTATTAATCGAAAGGTATAGATAATTGCACTGTTCTTAGACTATCGCTAGAGGCCCTGCTGTGCTCTTGGGTCCCCCATGCGTAAAGTGCACACATGCAGTCTCGACCACCTGCATCGAATCCTGCATTGTTTGTGGTTGGAATTGGGTGGGCACTCGCTGACGACTGGGGTTGGCGTGGGTGGGGGTTTCTCTGCTCTTGTTATAATGCTATTTTTCTCTCTTGTTATTTGCCACATCACAATAATCGAGTTCTACGCTATCCACCACATTAGGATGGGTGGGGATGATTGCGGTTGCGCCACTCCCTCATGACAGATACTCTCCATTATGGTGACCTTTGCATGGTAACCTTTCTCATTTGGACGTGTGGAGGTTGATCAATCACCTGCAAGGCTTGACAAGTGCTTGGCTACCTCAACTGTCATGGAGCTGCTCTGGCTGTTTTGCAGCAAAATCCTTGCTCATCCATCGGTTCACCCACATTGGCGAAAGCTTGGGACACACACAGATACTTCTCTTCTTACCCCACCTATGCCCTTGGGGTGGGTATTCTGGTTAGGTGCTCTGTTAAATTCACATTGATAGACACCCTTAAAGATACGGTGGAAAGGATGGTGGCAGTTGGATGGGCGCCAACTACTTATCATTTATCTATATGGTCCAAATGAGGATAGTCCTAAGTTTTTGGATAATCTCCTCAGCCTTTGCAGTAAGTATAGGGACTCGGCCAACTGTCTGGGGAGGCAATTTTAATACAACTCTTCCCACACAGTTGAATAGAACCTCCATGAAGCCGTATCCTATGCTGCAGGCTAGTCATGCTCTAGCTCATATCATGATAATAATATGCAACTTGGTAGATGCCTGGTGCATGTTACACCACAGCGAATTTGCTTACACATATTGTTTGCACGTACACAGCATATCCTTCCAGTTAGATATGTGGCTTGCATCTTGTTCCCTGTGGTCTATGATCAGCAGCTCTGTGATTCTTCCATGAACCCATTGGGATCATTCCCTGGTCATGATGGTGTTGAACGGGTTGGTCCCCCTTCCTTACTTTCTCAGCTGGGTGTTGCAAGGAACAAAATTACAGGCCGCTACATTTCACAATGACATTAAGGAGGCCATTGTTGATTATATTTCTGACTAAATGAGAACTCAGTAGCTGATGTTGTGACCCTCTGGGAAGCCTTCAACGCTTGCATCAGGGGTATGTGTATTTCTAAAAGTGCCTGTGTTATTTAGTCCATTCATGGTCACTTAGATTTCCTTGAGGCTAAGCAGAGCACTAGAGAGCGATTATGCAGCCTCTGGAGATAGTTGTACCCTGAAGAAACTGCAGAAGACACTGTCTGAGTTTCAAGAGGAGGCTGTGAGAAAGGTTCTCTCCCTGGGTCAAACGTGTTTCGGTAAGGATGATCGCCCAGGCAGAATGCTAGCCTGGATTACTCAGAGCACAACATCCTCTAAGCACATTGTTGCTGCTCAGATGGAGAATGGCACTATCTGATAGAGACTTCTAGCTGCAGATTCCTTACCTTTGAATTTCCCAGGTGTCAGGCTGGATCCAGAAACTTTTGCTGAGCAATATCCCTTGCATGCACTGTCGGGTGGCTCCATTCGGCTCCTCTTGACGTCATCAGCGTTGTTAGCATCGGTTATGACGTTGCGGTACCTATATAGGCGTCACCCAGGCATGCGGACATCAGTTCTCTTCTTTCTGTGCCAGTGAAGCACTGATCCAGGAACAGCTACTTCTTTGTCACTTTTTGACAGCTTTTTTCTTGACATTTTGTCGACATCTTTATTTTTTCATCGTGTGCGAGGGATGTCTTCGAGGAAGACAGGGTTTAGGCTGTGCGGCGCCTGTCCCCGCACGATGTCGGTCACCGATCCCCACCTCGTAAGTCTATGGTGTCTCAAGCACGACCATGATCAAATTTGTGCTCGGACTGTCGGCCATGGCTCCTAAGACCTTGAGGGAGCAGGTTTTGAAGCTTCTTGCGAACCGACAGCCGACACCATCATGCGAGACTCTGTGGAGGTCCCCATCCTGATCGGGGAAGAGGAGGTCACGGGACCGCTCCCGAAGCCGGAAGTCCTCTTCATCCAACTCAAGGTCAGTGGGACACTCGGGAAGAGGCACAAGAAGAAGAAGTAAGCGGGCTTTGTCTTCACCTCCAATGCCGTCCGTTGATGAAGGAGGTAAGGAGCACCAACACTCGGTTCTGCAGAGCCAGGGTCAACTGTGGATGTATTAGGATTGGGAGAGGAATGGGAGGGGTTTATGGTCCCTCTAGATAACCAAGATTACTCTGCAGAGCAGTTGGACTCGTATGGGAAACTTGGGGAGGCCAGTGGGCTGGACACTTCTCCAGATACTGACATGCTATATCTGCCAACTGTGGCTATGGAGGAGGGGGCATCTTATGCCATGGTGGTTAAGAGGGCAGCTGAGGTCCTTGGACAGGAGCCGCCCTCAGTGGACTAATCTCCTGACCGAAGAGTTTCAGCCTGGGGCTTTCACATCAGACCCCCTTTTGCCCTTTAATGAGGCACTTACTGATGTCCTTCTAGGCACGTGGTCCAAACCTAGAACAGGGGCTCCTGTGAACAGGACAATCGCCCGCCGCCATCGACCAGCTCCGGGTGACCCAAAGTTCCTCAGCCAACACCCCACCCCAGAAGGTTCGGTGGTGCAGGTCTCTACATCCCAGGGCGTGTTCCCTTCCACTCCTCTGGATAGGGCATCCAAGTGGCCGGATTCATTTGGAAAGAAAATGTTTTCTTTTTCCAGCCTGGCATTGCAATCGGTGAATACCGCATGCTTATTGGGCCATTTCTCCCACTCCCTTTGGGAGACAGTTGCGCAGGTGCTTCCAAACGTCCCGGAGGAGGCCCGGGCTGTGCTTTCTCAAGCTGTTCAGGATGGAGGAGATGCAGCAAAATTCACCATCAGGTGTGGGCTTGATACGGCTGATTCCCTGGGCAGATCAATTTCCATGACAGAGGCCTTGAGGTGCCACGCCCGGCTTAGGACAACTGGCTTCTCGGGGGATGTCTAGGCAAATCTAATGGACATGCTCTTTGATAGGACATGCCTTTTTGGGGAAAAGGCCGATTCGCCTCTAGTGAAATTCAAGGACTCTCGAGCTACGGTCAGATACTTGGGCCTCTCTACTACTCTTCGTGGTCAGTCTACCTTTCGCTCCTTTTGCGGCAATGGAAGGGGTTTTCAGCCGCGTCAGCCTTATTCTAGCCACCATCCTGTGCAGGCTTCCCACGCTGTGCAAAGACGTGGACGCAGTTAATTCCGGCTTAGGAATGGAAGCCAGAAATAGTTGGCCACCTTGCCCGGAGCAGCCGCAGCCTCCAAGCATTTCTAGTCAGACTCTTCAAGTCCACACCACTCCTGTTGGTGGGAGAATCCATCATCTCCCTCACTGGAGCTCCATTACATCGGACAAGTGGGTCTTGCATATCATTCCGAAAGGCTATTCTCTTCCTTTCCTTTCCTCCTCTGATTCTGCCAAATCAGGAATGGCTGATGGAGGATCATTTCAAGTTGCTCCAGGAGGAAGTTACAGTTCTCTTGTCCAAAGGAGCTATAGAAAGGGTCCCAGTTTCAGAAGTTGTGAGTGGCTGTTATTCCCGCTACTTTCTGATTCCGAGGCAGAACACGGGGCTAGGGCCCATTTTAGATCTTCGGACTGTCGATCTCTTCGGACTGTCGATCTCTTCCTCAAGAAGGAGAAATTCAAAATGCTCACTCTGGTTCAGGTCTTGTCTGCCATAGACCAAGGAGACTGGATGGTAGCGTTGGACCTTATGTAAGTATCAGGGACCCCCTGTTAAGGATCGACTCCTGGGTCAGGGAAACAAAAGTTTTTTGAAAAAGTATACACCCAGGCAGACTTTAGCTACAAGAAGCTGGCTAATTCGCAACACATATTGTGAACAACATTTGATAAATAAACAAAGAATAAAACAACAAATAGTGCAATAGACTGATATGATATCAAAAAATTATTTTTTAATCTTGATTTTTTTAAAAAAGGTTAGTAAATACCACTTTGTGTATTGGATATATACAATAGAACATTTGATACATTAATTATGAGTGACAATTCCATGATACCTTATTAAAACCAGAAGAGAAAAAGTGATTAAAAATTATTCTTTCTTTTAAAAATATTTCTCCAAATATTGATAGACTTGGGCTGTGTCAACGCGTTTCGACAAATCTTTTGTCTTCATCAGGACTTTAGAATGTGCAGCCACTTTTTTCTAGACAGAATGAAACAGAATTTTAGATAAATGTATGGCCACAGCGTTACAGGTTAAGTTCAGCAAGTTTTGTTTCGACTAACCAACGGTGACCAACAAACAACAACAGTCTATTGCCTATTTTTATATTCAGTTAAAATATCATTCGTTGACTCTTAAGACTAAGACGTCATTTAGGATTCATTTAGGATTCATTTTCTTAGCCAGACTTGTATTTACATGTAAATGATGATACAGAATCGCAGAAACCACAGAAAGCAAACATTTTAATAGTGGTAACATTCCTATATATATTTTCGGCAAAATCAGACAAGTGCATATTTTCTTAAGAGAAGGGGAGAAAAAGGTACATTTCCATCTGCGAGAGTAACGTGACACTAGGAAGCTTATTATAGAACTAGATTTAGAATTCATTGCGGTTACTTGTCCTCCACATCCCTTGTCTATCGTTTATTTAATAAAATATCTATTAAAAGACATTAGTCGTCTATTTATCGTCTATTTGTTGTGTATGTGTTCATTTCTTCACTCTATTTTTCAATCTAAAGAGTGGGGACAGCATACCCGCTATGACCATTTACCATTTTAGCTGCAACTATTTAGCATAATACCACCTTACTATCTATTTTAAATGCATTTTTAGTATTCTCCTATTGTCCATATTAATATCTTACCCACGAGAAAAAGTTGATGACAACCTTCCACCATAACCATTTGATAGCTGCGCGAAAGCGATGTTGGGAGTGAGGCACCTTCCTTTTATTAGGCGTGGACGGTATGTGATATCTGTTTAGTAAAAAGAAACATGTTGATCTTTCAGTTCTTTATTACAAGTTGTTTGTTGGGGCAGAGCTAGTTTCTTTCCCTGACCCGTTCTTTCTACTCGTTGGAGATTTTACCTGAGAAAACAGTATTCACTGCGTACTTCTCACTTCTACCTCCGTCTAATTCTCGCTAGTCTTCAACAGAACATGCGGCCAAAGGTCAATTTCTTTACCCGCCGGTAGGGAATTATGCTTCTTAGTCGTATTTGACGGGTGAATTCCTATGTAGATAGATTGTGAATATACTTAATTATACTTGTTTGACAGTCATTTGGCCATCTTTAGTAATTATTTTTATCATTCTTTTTATCATTATTTACCTCATGTAATGAAAAGGGTTTAACCAAGATCAGACGGTAAATGATGAAGAGCCGGGATCTGTGAGGAATCGGGGTCTGTGAGGACGTTTTCGATCTTATTATCACCAGCGTTTTACGATTAGGATGATGATGCACAGAGTCGCTGGTATATTAAAAACACGCAAATACTCCTAAAATATAAAGAACATCAAGTATTCAGCGTATCCTCCTATGGTTGGTTTAATGGTTAGTTGGTTGCTTAGTTGCTTAGACTCATGACACACGAGTTCCTTAATGGTTATTTACCTTTAGGACGCAATTGTTTGGGAGACCGGAGACGGCGGCGTTTTCGCGCCTTCTTGTTTTTCAAAGGCTTATCTTAGTGCGGTACCTCCATATGGGCGTGGTTTCCGTTATGCGAGGTGTCCGTTAGGCGCTGTATTGCCAAACAGTCTGGGGAAAATACAAAAAACAAACCAATCTTAGTGAGGAATCTAAAGTAGATAATTACTAAGTTCCTAAACCGGAACTTCGCCGATACGGCTTTCAGCAGACTTCTGACAGTCTTGTCTGTAGGGATTTAAGCGGAGCACAGCGCAGAGTTTGTTGAACTCTTACCGTTTTTTTCAATCAGCAATGTGTGGCGCGTCTCCTTCCGTCAGGGCTTCAGGTAAAAAATAGAAGATCACGTAAAGTCCTTCTTCCATTACTTTATATACTCAAAGAAGGAGGCGGAGCTAAAAATTAAGAAGGTATTACCTGTTCAAGGATGTTACCTATTCCAGGAAGGGGGCGGAGCTAAAATTAAAAAGGTATTCCTTATTTTCGTGATCAGTGATTTAGATTTTCAGAGTCACACCATAAGGAGTGTATTCAGTGTATATCGACTGTATACTTATATTATTGCATTCTCCCAGGGTAGATCTTGATTCAAACCCTGATTGAATGTTCCAAGGGTGAAGATCCAGAAGACCTCACGTTTCTTACGTATTTCATTCCCACCTTGGTTTTCTTGTACATGAATTTTCTCTAGAATACGCCACCTTATGTCTTCCGGTGTATGTTTATATTCCAGAAAGTGATTTACAAGTGGGGCTGTTAATCGTTTTGTTTTAATCGCTGACCTGTGTTCTGTCAGTCTAGTTTTGACCATACGTGATGTCTCTCCGACATATCCCAAGTTACAGGGGCATATGATCAAATACACCGCGTTCTTTGTATTGCAATTCCATAACTCCTTCGCTTGAATAGTTATCTTTTTGAATTGCATACTTTCGCCAGTCAAAATACTGTCACATGAGCGACATGACCCACAACGTGAGGTGCCTCTGACCGCGTTTGGTCCAGTGATCGATTTTTGGATAAACGGGATACTTTCTGTGTTGGTTTTGTGGCGGGAGTGAACTATCTGATCCTTCAAATTTCTGTTTCGTCTATGAGCGAACATGGGTTTCTGTAATTTTTCTTGGTTATCAGGAATATTCAGCAAATGCCAATTCGAATTAATTATTTGTCTTATTGTTGAGTCCATTGTTGAGTGTTTCGTTATGCATACTAGTTTGGGGTCAGCTTTCTGTTTTTGGGAGTTTAACAGCGTGTCTCGATCATAAAAGCGGGCTCTTTTGTAAGCTGTTCTTACCAGACGATGTGGGTACCCTCTTTGGATGAACTTTTGTTTCATCATTACCGCTTGGGCATCAAAATCCTTGATATTTGTGCAGTTCCGTCTTACTCTCAAAAATTGAGAGAACGGTATACTGTCTTTCTGACAACGCGGATGGTAACTGGTGAAGTGTAAAAGTGTATTGGGGGCAGTTGGCTTCGAATACAGGTCCACTTCAAGGGAACCCTCATTATTTTGTATGTTGATATCTAAGAATTCAACTTTTGATTTATTAATGTGCGCGGTGAAACGCAGGTTGTTGTCAGTAAGATTTAGCCAAAGCAAGAATTCCTCCAGAGTCTGTTCCCCATCGGTCCATACAAAAAAGATGTCGTCTATGTAACGGTACCAATGGGAAACAGACTCGAAGAACGGTGCCATTTCGTTATATATAAACTTGCTTTCAAAGAAGATCATATATATATTGGCTATCGAGGGCGCCATGGAAGCACCCATGCTTACGCCCTTGATTTGCAAAAATAGATCACTGCCAAATTCGAAATTTTTTTCCTTTAAGACCATAGTCAGACAGTCTTTAATGATCCCTCACTGGAGTTCCATTACATCGGACAAGTGGGTCTTGCATATCATTCCGAAAGGCTATTCTCTTCCTTTCCTTTCCTCCTCTGATTCTGCCAAGTCAGGAATGGCTGATGGAGGATCATTTCAAGTTGCTCCAGGAGGAAGTTACAGTTCTCTTGTCCAAAGGAGCTATAGAAAGGGTCCCAGTTTCAGAAGTTGTGAGTGGCTGTTATTCCCGCTACTTTCTGATTCCGAGGCAGAACACGGGGCTAGGGCCCATTTTAGATCTTCGGACTGTCGATCTCTTCAGACTGTCGATCTCTTCCTCAAGAAGGAGAAATTCAAAATGCTCACTCTGGTTCAGGTCTTGTCTGCCATAGACCAAGGAGACTGGATGGTAGCGTTGGACCTGCAGGATGCGTATTTTCACAGCCCAGTTCTGCCGGACCATAGGCATTAACTACGGTTCAAGGTAGGCTACAAGCATTTTCAGTTTACCGTGCTCCTCTTTGGCCTAACCAGCACCCCTGGGATGTTCACCAAGTGATGGCGGTGGTTGCAGCTCATCTGTGCAGGTTAGGGGTGTCCGTATTCCTCCTACCTCGATGACTGGCTGTTGAAGGGGTCCTTGCTCCAGGCAGTCGTCTCCCAATTTAGGACTACGGCGAACCTCCTGCATTCGTTGGGTTTCTCTATAAATGTACCAAGGTTACACCTGACTCCTCCTCAAATGCTCCTTTTCATCAGAGCTGTTCTGGACACAGTACAGTTTCAACGCAATCCTCCCGAGCAGCGAGTCCAGGAAATTCAGGCTATGATACTGATATTTTAGCCTCTATCCTGGATTTCGTTGAGACTGATATTGAGGCTGTTGGGCCTCTTGGCCGCCTTCATTCTATTAGTAAAGCATGCCAGGTGGCGGATGCGGTCTCTGCAGTGGAACTTGAAGTTCCAGGGGGCTTAGCATCAGGGAAATCTCACTGATGTGGTTCAGATCTCAGAATGGACTGCAAAATATATGCATTGGTGGTTGGCAAGCCATGATTGGGTCAACGGCAGACCCTTCTCCATTCCCCACCCAGATCTCACAGTTGTTACAGATGTGTCACTTATGGGATGGGGCTGCCATCTGGGAAATGTGGAGATTAGGGGACACTGGTCTCTGGCGGAGTAGGGCTCCACATAAATTTGTTGGAGCTCCAAGCGATTCAGTTTTCATTGAAGGCATGTCTTCCCTCTGTCAAGGGGAAGTTAGTACAGGTGTTCACGGACAACACCACCGCCATGTGGTACTGCAACAAGCAGGGCGGCGTGGAGTCGTGGACCCCTTGGTCGAGAGGCTCTGCATGTCTGGACCTGGCTGGAACAGCAGCAGGGCATAACCCTTGTGGTTCAACACCTGGCAGGTGCTTTGAATGCAAGGGCTGATGAACTTAGCCATTGATTCCTAGCAGATCATGAATAGCGCCTCCAGTTGGAGGTGGAGCAAGGTTCCTTTCAGCAGTGGGGAGAACCTTGGTTAGATTTGTTTGCCTCCGAAGAGAACGCGCAGTGTTAGCAGTACTGCGCTCTGGAGTTTCAAAGAAGGCTATGGCTCAGCGTCTATTTTCATTACAAGTGGAGCTCAAGCCTGCTGTGCGCCTTTCCACCCATACCACTCCTGCCCAGGGTTCTGAAGAAGATCCAGAGCGACCGAGCCCAAGTCATTCTTGTGGCTACAGACTGGGCGAGGAGAGTCAGGTATCCAGAGCTTCTGAAAATGATCATCGATCCTCCAATCTGGCTGCCCCTTCGGGAGGATCTTCTGTTGCAGCAGCAGGGAAGGGTCCTCCACCCAAACCTGTCAACCCTGCACCTCCATGCGTGGAGATTGAGCGGCGGCAGTTGATGGCTTTTGACCATCCTCCCAAAGTATGCAATGTTATTTTGGCGGCCAGGCGTTCCTCTACTAAGACGGTATACGCCTGCCATTGGCAGACATTTGTATTATACTGTACAGAAAGATCTATTGACCCTCTTTCTGCTTCTCTTTCTACTGTTGTTTTATTCATTCTGACCCTTGACCAGCAGGGCTCGGCTTTGGGAACTCTCAGGGGTTACCTTCCTGCTCTGTCTGCTTTTTGTGGCTGCCTGACCAGCCCTCCCTCTTTAAGTCTCCTATTGTACATGAGTTTCTAAAAGGACTGGCTCACTTATTTCCACCCATGCCCTTTGTTATGCCACAATGGGACCTAAATTTGGTCCTCACCTACCTGATGAGTGCTCCCTTTGAGCCTTTACACAATTGTCCCCCCGGCTGTTGACCATCAAAACAGCCGTCTTAATGGTGATTACATCTACCCGGCGGGTGAGTGAGTTGCAGGCGTTATCTTGCTCGCCTCCCTTTCTGATGTCTTTTCCAGACAAAGTGGTGCTTCGCACCCAGGCTTCCTTTTTACCAAAAGTTATTATTCCATTCCATCTGGGTCAGTCCATCACATTGCCCACCTTCTTTGCTCTCCTGCATCCCTCTAAGGAAGAGGAGGGTCTCTACCAACTGGACCCAAAAAGAGCGCTGTCATTCTACCTTGACCGCACAAAAGAGGTTTGGGTGGACAGCCAACTCTTTGTGAGGTATGTGGGAGCTAAGACGGGAGGGGTAGTGCAGAAAAGTACCATCTCTCGCTGGGTTGTTCTCTGCATTAATATCTGCTATGCCCTGACAAAAAAGCAGCCCCCTGAGGGATTAAGAGCCCATTCCACCAATGGAAATGCTGTGACTATGTCCTTGACTCGGGGTGTCTCAGTTCTAGACTTCTGGCAGGCAGCAACATGGGCATCATTACACACGTTTGCCAAGCATTACTGCCTGGACAATCAAGTCTGCAGAGAAGGATATTTTGCATGTTCAGTCCTGCTGGACTCCTTAGTTTGAGGTGTTGGTCCGCAACCCTCTGCCGGGATGGTATGGCTTGGGTTTTCTAATTTAAAGGTAAGGAATATGCAGCTAGAAGTCTCCATCAGATAAACAAGTTACATACCTTCGGTAACGCATTAGCAGGTAGAGACTTTATCAAGCTACAGATTCCTTACAGCCCCACCCATGCCTCCCCGCTTTGCGGACTTATGTGTAGAGCGAGGGTTACTCCCCTTTTCAGGACCCTAGTATTGCACACGACTGCATCAGTTACTTTGTGGATCTGCCCTTCTGGCGTGGAAAAAATTAAAAGTACTGGGCTGCACCTATATAGATACCGCAACATCATAACCGACGCTAACGACGCCAACGACATCGCGCAGAGATGAATGGAGCCACCCGATGGCGCACACAAGGGGTATTGCTCAGTAAAAGTTTCCAGATCCAGCCTGACACCTGGGAAATTGAAAGGTAAGGAATCTTCAGCTAGATAGAGTCGCTACCAGATAATCCCTTACCTAAGGTAAGTAACTTGTTCATCACAACTGAACCAGCTAAATTGCTTGTGTTTTTCTGTCCCTACTATGAAACACTGTATGCCGTCTCAACTAACTACACTGTGGCGGATACTTCCTGTTAACTTGATTGTGCAGCCTCAGCTTGGTTTTAGTTCCCTATGAGTGAAATACTTGATTCTCCGAACTCTCTCGCCGATGTTAAGGCGACTATGATGGGCATACCCAGTGGAAAGGAAGCGGGAGGTGACAACCTCCTGACAGACTTTTAGAAAGCATATATTGATTTTCTGGCACCCAGCCTTTCGATATGTATAATGCTGCTATTGGCGTGGGCAAGCTTCCCCCCCCCCCCCCATACAGGTGGCCATTACGGCTCTGTTGAAGCCCAATAGTGACTTTGTGTCCTGCTCATCATATAAACATTTGTCCTCACTGAATACAGATAACACGATTCTGGCGAAGATCTCGGCACAGCACTTGCAACCTTTAATTAAGTTCCTAGTGTTGCCGAATCAATCTGGCTTCATACCTCAAAGATCCTCTGCTTCTAACCTCCGTACTCTAATGGCCATCCTGCGCAGAGCAGACCTAAAGCTCTCTTTTTCGTGGTCCTAATAGACGTGAAAAAAGCCTTTGATACATTGGAACAGCTATACATGTTGGAGGTGCTACGCTATTTTGGCTTCCGGTGCTACTTCATCTCGCTGATCACTCTGCTCTATACTTCCTTCTCGGCATGTGTCAGAATGCATGGCTTGAATTCAGAGGCGTTTCCTATGACTCAAGGTACTCTGCAGGGACACCCATTATCCCCCTTGATTTTTGCCTTGGCGGTAGAACCACTTGTATGCTATATACGGGAATTTTATGCACAATAAGGCCTGAGGCTTAGAACTGGATCCCACCTCATCTCACTGTATGTGGATGATGTAATCCTCTACGTCCAGAGGCCGGAGGAGAATCTATCACCTGTCATCCTGTAAATTGTTCCGTTCAGGGGTCCTTCTAGGCTTTGTATTAATTGGGCTAAATATGAAATGTTTCCCCTCAGTGAGTTCCCTTCGGTACTTATCACAGAATACCCGCTGCTGTGGAGTCTGCAGGGGGTCATATATCTGGGTATCTCAGTCACGCAACCATGCTGAATTAATTAGGGCAAATTTCGGGGCTGCGCTAGATAAATTGTAAGCACAAGTTGACAGAGGGCTCCGCTTGCCTCTCTCTATGATGGGTCGTATTTGGCTGGTAAAAATTGTGATATTACTAAAGTTTCTTCAATTGTTTGCTAATGTTCCGGTAGGACTCCAGCAGTGTTTTTTTGGCAATTGTGGCAACTCCTTCCCCGATTGATATGGGGCACGCGTCATCCTAGAATCCGGTCGAAGGTTCTTTCTTATAAGACCTTTACAGCGGGGCGGTCATGCGGTCTCATACTTTTACACATACTACATGGTTGCACATGGACGCCACTCACTCGCTCTGAAGCAATTGTTAGGGTTGAAAGGACAATACCCAGAAGATGAGACTTCTTGCCTAAATTGTCCGTTAAACATTGTGCCGTGAGAGAAGATGTGGAAATCATCTGGTCTACATGCTGAGCTTGGTGACTCCTGGCGTGGTGGGGTGGTTGTGATGCCCCATACCCCTATTTATTCCTTTACCGAACAACCTGCTACTTCCCTCAATGTGTGAGGGCTCTATAAAATCTCTATTGCAGAAGGCTAATTTGAATGTGCTAGGTGATAATGGCAGTGTTTTATGCTGACAAGTTTTTTTTACACAGGAGTGTACATTCCCCCTTTCCAATCGTTGCCTTTCACAGACTTCGCTCTTATGCTAAAGTTGCCTTCCCACCCTATCCAGCAGAGCCTGTTCAGATGAAGCTCCTTACTACATACTTACCATGGGCCGTTAGATTTCTTTTCTGGACTCCCCTATTATGGAAGCTAAGGATGAGCCTCTCGTGGAGGCCCGACAGCGGTGGGCAGCCACTCTGAGGTACACACTTTCCTCAAAAACATGGGTGTATTTCTGTGCACAGGTGAAGGACACACCAATCTATTATAGACATAAACTGATACATTTTAGTTTTTTTGTCCCCAATAGTATGATATTGGGGACGACGCTTGCACAGATCACCAAATCTGGGGAGACAGACTATGTTAGTGTGGGAGATGTGGGCTGGATGAGGCAGAGTTTCTGCATCTACTCAGGTCTGCTTGAAGGTCTTACAATATTGGCACGAGGTATTTCGAGTATTGTGTGACATGGTTGAAATTGTGATGGAGCATTCCCTCAGGTTGCACTATTGAGAGACACACATGGCATTCCTCCTGCAATGAGGCACCTTGCATCTATATTTCTGATCATACCTAAGAGAGGCGTGGCAATGGTCTGGAAGCAGAATGGATGTCCCACTGTTGCTCAATGGCTCCGGGATGTCGCTTACTGTTGAGACCTGGTGGAGCAGTATAAAGATGAATTTCCCCTCACGGCACACCGAAGGGACACCTGGGAGCCTTACAAAACATATCTTATACACTCCGGCTCTAACCTTCCTGCAACCAGTGCTCCAACCCCCAGAAGCAGAGTAGATAGTCATGGACTGCACCTTCGCACCCCTACCAAGGTTTGTTTCTCTTATGCGTCCAATGTCACATGATTGTATATTGGTTTCTGTTGTTTCCCATCAAATATATTGCTCAATACTTTACGTACTGTATATCTGTGGAAATTGATTTCTGTTTGTAAACAGTAAAAATGAGCAAATAAAAATATTAAAAAAAGAGCAAATAAAAATATTAAAAAGAGGAGTTGTAGAGACCATGTATATACAACTAGAAGAGGCTTGGTACTTAGTCTTCAGGATTAAACGACACTGCTAAACTTGTAAGTTTTCTATTATTACTCCTCCAGACATTTTATACTTCCTTTGCATTGGTTTTCCTGCCCCTATTTTCAAACATACAAGAAAAAAGAGTGTGATCTGACAGTGTGACAAACTGGAGTGTAATGTTTATACAAATTCCACTTAATCTCCCATCAAAATGAAAACAAATATAAGGAAGAAAGGTATGAATGTCAACCCCTAAGGCTAGATCGGGATGGTGAGCAGTGACAGCAGATCATGAATGAATGAATGAATGAAAAAGATATTTGTACAGCGCACGTACACCAGCGGCTTCATGGCGCTTTGAGACTTAACTGACACTAACAACGGAGCAGGAGGAATTTAATCAAATGCCTGTGCAAACAGCCACGTCTTCAGGGCTCTCCTGAACACCTGGTAGGAGGGAATGTGGCGTAGATCGGAGGAAAGGAGTTCCACAGGCGGGGGGCTTGTGAGGCAAATCTTAGGCCCCCAAGCCTTTTACGCTTGAACGTGCAGGTGGAGAGGAGATTGAGTCCAGACGACCGAAGTGTTCGGGTGGGGGTATATCGATCGAGCAAAGAACCAATGAAGGAGGGACCTTGATTGGTGAGGGCTAAGTACGTGGTGCAGCCAACTTTGAAGAGACTGCGCTGGACTACTGGGAGCCAGTGTAGGCTTTTCAGGAGCGGTTTCAAAGAACAAGACTTAGGCTGCCGAAAGATCAATCTGGCAGCCTGGTTTTGGACAAGTAGGAGTTGGTGGGACTGGTAGAGGGGGATCCCGATGTAGAGGGAATTCGCATAATCAATGCGGGAAACTACCTAGCCCAGTACGATGTAAACCAGGGCATCATGGGTAAGAGATCTGCTAATCTTCCTGATGCGTAAGAATAACAGGAGGGAACCCATAAACCACGTTGGGTTGGGTGTATAATGTAAACAAGAACAATTCCCAACAGGTATCATTTAAAAGACAGTTTCAAAAATGCGCCTCTGCTTGGGTGACTATGTAAGTTTTCTCCTTGCGTTCAACCCCTTATCACCACCCCTCTTATATTTCCCTCACAGCCCTCCTCGCCTCGCGCTGCCTCCCACTTCCCGCACACCCCTGTAAATTTAAAACCCAGCCACCTGTCACACGACCCTGCCTTAACTAATATCGCACACCCCCCCTTGATAACATCTCTAACCAGCGCCCTAATTAAACTTAGTTGCGTCTTCACCCGCACGCCCCTGTCAACCTGATCAGTTGCGAACCCCCCTGCCTCCTCTCATCGCGCTTCCCTTCTTGCCCGCCCATTTACTCTCCCTTCTCTCTCCCCCCACAGCACTGGTTTCATCGACAACCCTGTCCTGATGACGATCCCGACTTACGGGGATCGAAACGCCGTCGACCTCACAGCCTAATTTTATGGCTCATATTACGTTTTGTACTCCTTTAAAAAATCATCTATTCATGTTCTAAGTGATTACAACTTGATCCTCTGGAGCCATTACTGTTATATTTTGTCACTATGCGCCGACCACGCTGTTCACCTTAGCACTTGCACTATCACTATCTCTCACTGTATATATCACTTTTCACCAAGTGCCACCGGGTTGTCACATGATTTGTTCTGTACAGTGCTGTTCAACTGTATTACCATGTGAAAGACCCCTCCTCTCTTTATTGGTGAATAACACCCCTTCTCAAAAAACCTTAGAGACTCCTTGTTGTTTGTTCTTGTAATGCGTATTGCATACATTTTTGAAACTGTCTTTTAAATGATACCTGTTGGGAATTATTCTTGTTTACAATCTTCCTGATGCGGCGCAGATGGAAAAAGCAAGCCGACATCACAGATTTGATTTGATGTTTCATAGACAGATCATTACTGATGGTAACTCGAAGACTCTTGACCGAACTCGTTGGACGGGGGGCTCCGCCCAGCGTGAGTGGCCAGAAGCTGGGATTCCAAGGATTGTTGGGGGGGCCAGTGAGCACCAACTCAGTCTTGTCTGGATTGAGTTTAAGCTGATTAGCATTCATCCAGCTACTGATGAATACCATTGTGCTCTGAAAGTTCTCTAATGAGGAAGGGGAGGAGTCAATATTGAAGATGAGCTGCATGTCATCTGCATAATTGAAAATGACCACTGGTTTCTCCCTAAGTTTAGCAATCAGTGGGAGGATATAAAGGTTAAATAATAAGGGGGAAAGGGAGGAGCCCTGGGGGACCCCACAAGTCAGGTCGTCGCCTCGGACATAAAAGAACCAAGACAAACTGCTTGCTTGCGGTCATGTAAAAATGAGGTAAGCCACCTGAGCGGGGTGACCCTGATGTCGGCGTTCTCGATCCGCTGAATAAGAATGGAATGATCAACGGTATCGAATGCCGCCGACAAATCAAGGAGCACCAAGACCTGGGAGATGTTCCGGTCTGCTCCCTTCCTGAGTTCATCATGGACTGCTACCATGACTGACTCAGTAGAGTGCTGAGGTCTGAATCCTGCCTGGTGCTGGTCCAAACACCCGGAATTTTCGATGAATGAGCCAAGGCAGCTGGAGACATGGGCCTCTAGCAGTTTGCCCAGAAACGGAAGCAGGGATATCGGCCGAAAGTTACTGAGGGTGGCCGGGTCCGACCCTGGTTTTTTCAAAATAGGTGTGACAATGGCCGATTTGAAGGGGCTGGGAACCATACCCTGGCTGAAGGAATTATTAAGCAAGGCAAGGGGGACCTCAGGGAGGTCAAGAAAGATCTTCCGAGCAACATGAGCTGGGCAGCTGTCGGAGGGAGAGCCAGAACGAACTCTGCAAAGGAGCAAGGGAAACATATCAGTGGTAACAGGGGGAAAATTCAACAGTGAAAGAGGGTTAATTGGGGGGCTTCCTATGTCGAGTCCGGGATCAGGGCTAGGAATGCTCGCTTTGATAAGATCTATCTTCTCAAAAAAATATTTGTTGAGAGAGTCACAGAGAGTCTGAGGGGGCATCGTGACCCGGTCAGGTTTTGCGAGCTCGTCGGCTATCGTGAAAATCTCCCTCGATTTATTTGAGGAGTTGAGAATTTTCTGTGAGAAATATTCTGTTTTTGCAACGAGAATGGCGGCTTTGTATTCCTTCAGTGCCGTCAAGATCAGCTTCTTGTCAGGACAGTAGTGAGCTCTCCACTTGCGCTCGGTTTGGCGTAGTGCAACTTTCATGTTGGAGAGGTCAGTAGTGAACCAACGCTGAGCGTCATGGGGGCGCTTAGTCCTGAGTTTCCTTAATGGGGCAAAGGTGTCCGAGCAATTACCAGCCAGTTATGAATGTTCTCAGCCTGAACATTGACGGGCAGGGGACGACCAGCCTCCCCAGTCAAGGGAGGAGTTGTAGTGGCAAGCGAGAGACAGAGCAAAGGGAGGTCGACTCGGCCCCAACTACGAATTAGTGAAGGGTTGCCGGGGCGAGTTGTCGTAATAGAGAATTTGGGGATCATGAAGGAGATGGAAAAATGGTCCGACCAAGCACATGGGGAAATCTGCACATTAGAGATGTCCTGATTCAATGACCAGACTTGGTCAAGGATATGTCCCTTAACATGCGTAGGTGCATGAATGAACTGAGAAAAATTAAGACCAACTAACAGGTCAGTGAACTCCCTGGAATGGGCACTTTTGTGCAGGGCATTGGGCCAGAAATTAAAGTCCCGAATTACGAGGATGCTGGCGTGGCTTATTGCTAGCTCAGCTATCATGCTGCCAAAGTGGTGCAGGAAGTTGAGCGACTGACCAGGGGGACGGTAAAATAGGGCAAAAGTAAGGGGGAGGGTTTCCAACTCTAATTTGAACAGAACATAGTCAACTGAGGGTATAGGGAGCATAACAAACGACTTGGATTTAAAGGAGTGAGAAATGATGGCAGCCACGCCCCCTCCAATTTTACCTTGGGGGCGGTTTGCCAAAAGGACACAATTGCCGCCAGGGACAGCTGCCAAAATATCCGTTTTTTGTTAAGCAAATCTGTCACTCCCTCTGAGCCTGGGTATGAATGCCTGCGAGTGGTATATAACATGAGGTAGAAGCAAGACTTGAAGCTATGGTAAAGATGTCAAGAAAGCATCAGCTTCAAGGGTGTTAACATGGTGTGGAGGAGTATGGTTTACCAACATCTCACTTGTCAACCAGAAAGTAAAGCAGCAAGAATAGTGTCCGTTCTATCAAGAATAGAGTATATTTTTTAAAGAGCGACTGAAGTCCTTCGTCTATGTCACTATGGAATAGAGAAAACGCTAAATTGTCCCACATTAACAACCAAAATGGAGGATATTGTGTAGATGGTGGGGAAGAAGATTGACTAAAACAAAGACGAAAATGTCGGATGCCCTTTGGACCCAACCATAATGACGCAGAAGGAAACTGGGGGTGGGGCGAGTGCTGGTTCTGCAGAGCTTTCCTCGCCCTTCCTATTTGCTGGGAAAGAGAGTCCCTCTCCCGAGAGTGGGACGGCTGCTGGGACTCGATAGAGGAAACTGAGGATGGAGGCCTCTAACTCCGCACTTACTAATACAATGTTCCTTAGTGGGTTTACATAACTGGCCTTCCTATACTAAGGCTTAAGACCGATTTACATACTTTGTATTCCTATGCACTTAATTGAATCGTCACATTTCATAACTTAGTGAATCGAGTTTCGACAACAAAATAAAAAAAAAAAGGGAGGGGGGTGAAACGTACTTTAGTATCACGGGACTTTAGGGTAGGTCTTGTGGACTGCACTACTAAATTGTTTAGGCATGCTTGTGTATTTGTCGGCTTTCGTTAAGTCTTTATGAAAGAGTTATGACGCTATTGAAATCAGAGCGACCATCCTCAACTGTAAAATAACTTATACTGTTTTGTTCGCTGGAGGCTTCGAACTCATTCAATCATTGGCCTCTTTGCCAGGGTAGTGAGTAAAAATGCCATTTAGTGGTAATTTGTATTACAGTATGGATTACAAGGCCACATAGAAGGGGTCTGTAACTATACTAGCTAAGCTGTCAAATAAGTAGCCATTCTGGAATGCGAACACCCGGAGTCTGGACTGCTTAACCCTCGTCACACCCACTGTTTGTACTAGAAAAGATGATGGTTGCATTTCTCTGTGCAGCAGGAAAACAAATGATCAAAAATGGATAATCACACGGCACTTATTCACACTAGTCAACTACATATAAGTTTCTATGGGATTCTCACTGAAATTAACATTAAATAAAAAAATGACAGAAGGAGCCCTAAGTGTAAGAGGGGCCTGCTCATCTACAATGTCACGTCAAAAGTTGATATTACGTAACTGTAATTGAGCTATTAACTTGGTACAGAGTTCATGTCAATTTTGTGTGTGGACCTCCACAATACCGGCCCAGCCAACCTCAACAGAGGCTCTCCTTCTACACCCCCAACCACCAGCTACGCTCCGCCGACCTCTCACTCGCCACTGTCCCGCGCATCCAAGAACAACCACCGGTGGGAGATCCTTCTCCCACCTCGCCGCCAAGACATGGAACACCCTCCCACTGAGCCTACGACAGACCCAAGACCCGCTGACCTTCAGGAGGATACTAAAGACCTAGCTGTTCGATCAGTAACCTACAAACCTGTCATTAGGTACTCAGGGCCTTATTCAGAGTTTGGCAGAGCAGGGGAAGTGCTCTATATCAGTGGTGCTCCTGTCCCTTAAAACTTGCAGTTCCCCAGCTCTACTTAGGGCCGATTATGAGTTTGGTTGTGCGGCGCCCCCCTGCATGCACCCCAGGGCCAGAGGCACCTTTGCTTCCTCTCTGCTACAGTTTTCATAAAGAAGGAACCGCCATGAAACCTGTGGCGGAAAGGAAACTTCTTATATGCTTGGCAGGACTACGGCAGTCCCACCAAGCATATTGCTGCATCTACACCACCACACCACCACCAGGTAACGGCGGTTTCCTTTCGACTGCGGTGGGGCAATGGCAGTCCGACTGCTCTAATTCTAATAGGGCAGTTAGAAGACCTCCAGGCCACCTTCCCGCCCCCACGAGTCTTGCGGTCCGTCGACCGCCAGACTCGTAATCGAGCCCTTAGAGTCATCAGAGGAAGTGTAGTGTGTATACTGGCAAAGCCTTTGATGGTTCTGCCGGTGTAAACCTACAGACCTGTCCTTCTATCTGCCAAGGGCCACCTGCTCACAATAACGTAAACCATCACTCAATTTGTCCCATGGCTCGTACCCAATTTCGCAATTCTAGCGGGCTTATAATATAACAAAAAATAGGTCTAATAAAACTGCATTTGTAGATTAGCAGACATTAAAACAGTATGGGAGATACTAAGAGCTTTTGAGAGATTGGCTTCTGATATTACAATCTTCTCTTGCCACTTTCAGGAGATTTTATCAAGGTCGTCCTTCATTTCATTATGTAATATTTTATATAATGTTCCGATACATATATGATTCTGTGCCCGTAAAATTTCCAACTCTTTCTTGTCAAAGCCAATAGGCCCGCCCCCTTTGCGCATTAAACAGTCCCTTATTTGTAGGTACTTAATTCCTTGTTGTCAATGGTGAAAAATGCCTTCAGCTCATCAAATGCAACCAAACCATGGGGAGAAAAAACAGACGCCCAATACATCTATACCGGCAGACACCCAATTTTGTATATAACCATCCCTAAAAATATTGGTTAGAGTCGAATTGTTCTGAATCAGGGTTTAATAGTTAAATCTCCCCAGGCCTAGCAGCTTCCGCAAAGCTGACCATAGCTTAAATGCTCCCAGGAGGCACTTAAACCATACTTTTTTGTAGTAACTCTGTTCTAATTGCCTCCAAAGGCATCCCCACACTTCATTTCCTATTAGCAGTTCATAAATAGTAGGAGTGGTTTGTGGGGAATTATTAGATGGAGTTACCATCAGTAAGATACGGCTATATTGCAACATCATGGCCCAGTAAGATAGTTTAAGATGTGGGAGCGCCCACCCTCCTCGATCTTTTGGAAGCGATAAATATCTAAAAACTCTCCTACTTTTGGAGTAGGCCCATAAAAATCTTGACATTTTTGGACAAAACATCATTTTGAAAATATTGCATTGGCCAATCATAGCATGATGTAAATTGTTTCTTTCATAGTTTTAGCTAACAAAGGCTCTAGGTTTAAATGTATAATTTTCTCAACTTTAGAGGATAAGCAGACACCTAAGTATATTGTTTTGTTAATTACTGGTTTATCTTCCCAAACAATTTTATCGTTGATAACAATTTGACTTTTCTCTTTATTCAGATGGAAGCCAGAGATGCCCCCAAAGAGGGCAGCTTCCATGACACATCTGATATGGTTGGTTGTATCCCTCTCGCAATAAACCTGCGTAGTTGATTTGGCACCAATTTTACTATGACCTAGGCTAATCTCATGGCCAACGCTTTAGAATATGTTTTCACTGTTCATTAAAATTATCGGGCAATATGACCCTAACTCTACCACTGCTTTGTTCTTTTTCAGAAAGACTACAATTTTAACAACAGCCCACGGGGCCGGGGTAGTAGCGCCTCCGTATACTTGATTAAATAGTGCAGTCAGGTGATTTTTAAGTTGGGGGCAAATATTCTATAAAATTCAGAGGGGATGGAATCCACTCCTGTCGCTTTACCGAAGGGTAGGCTGGAAAGAGCTAGAAAAAACTCTCCTCCCCTATTGTTCTCCTTCTAGGGACTCCCCTTGGCGATGGACAATTTATTGGCTACCATCGTTTGAAGAAATTCCTCAGCATGTGCTGATCTGCTCCCGATATCTTCAGTATATAGGGCTTGATTAAAAGTTTGAAAAGCGCTTCTAATTTTATTTGAATCTGAGACTTACCCGAGATTAGGATCACAAATTTCTTGTATCTTGCTATTTACGTTTTTTGCCTTGCTCTGACTGCCAAATTGTGCCCAACATGCTTGTGGCATTCAAATGTTTTCTCCTTCCGGCGTGTATATTTCTCTGCTGCTCTATTTGCAAAGATTGCATCTATCGCAGCCCTGGCTGTTATTACCCCGACTTGGGCTTCTTTCACATCCCCTCCTGGCTGTAAAACTCTAATCAGATTCTCCTCCGCGGCGGCTAAGCTGTCTTGTTTGGTCTGCACGTTTTGCCTCTCTATCTTTGCCCTGTTTAATGAAAACCTAAGGGTCTCACCCCTTAGGCAGGCCTTGACAGTATCCCAGACTATGCTCAATAGGGCACTATCAACATTCTCTTTAAAGTAACTTGGGATTCACTCGCTAATATGTGTGCAGGGCGCACTCAAAGCTCCATGCATTTCTAGTTTTACCCCCAATTCCTTGGTTTTCAAATACCAGTGGAATATTATCCTAAAAGGAACCGCGGGTATCGCTCGATTTTGCAAGCAGCAAGGAACAGATTTGAGACAAGGAAGTATTCCAGACGGGCATGTGAAGAATGTGGAGCAGAAAAATACATGTTACCATGCTCTGCTGGTTTTCATTTTATCCCAGACTTCAAAAAGGCCATGTTCTTTAGACAGCCTTTCTAGAGCTTTAAATACTTCGGGTTTCCGACTGGTGTATAGAAATTGAGCCACTATATTCCAATCACTCAGGAGGTTGATATTCAGGTCCCCGCATAAGACTATGGGTAGGGGCTGAAGTATCAATTCCTGGGATATCTGGTCAATAACAGAGGGATTATCCAGGATACTACCGTAGACTGTGCAGAGTGTAAATTTATGTCCGCTAGCAGTATTAGAGAATATCATCACCCATCGACCCTGAGTATCTACAGCCACATGTGTTGTGGAGCTGCAATGTGAGGTCCTGCGTCGATGTCCAGGATACCTTCGAGGATGCATCATGCAATCGTGGTAAAGCGTTGGTTCCTAAGAACTGTTAGGGTACGATGCGTGAACTTGCCTCATCGCCAAGGCTGCCGTTGATGAGAGATTTGCGATGCAAGGGTCTGCTTTGGGGAAGCTTTGCACTGCGGCGGTTCTGATGCGAGCTGCGAGGTCGAAACAGAGTCCTTGTACTGGAAGAATCCTTGCAGGAGAGGCAATGTGTTGGTTCTGCTTGGGATTGCACCATGCAGCAGAGTGCTGTGTCGGTTCTGGCTTGGTCCACAGATAGACTGGCAGAGCACCTTCAGGCCCACTTCCAAGGGTCCAGGACTCGGGTGGCACCACTTGTTAGGGTAGAACTCACAGATCGCAGAGTGCAGATGCTAGATTCAAGGTGGGTGGAGACTTTTGTCCTGAGGCTCAAGTCAGGAAGCCAGCTAAGTAGCCCTAGGAGTCACTCTGGGGTCCTGGGTTTAACAGATGCAGGTCCAGTCAGTTTCACCCAGGCAAGGGGCTGCAGGCAGCAAGTCTGCACAGCAGGTAGCAGTCCTTCAGGGCAGCAGTCCAGCAGAGTGGCAGTCTTTTCAGCAGCACAGCAGTCCTTCTTCCAAGCAGAGTATCAACAAGTCCAGAAGTGTACTGAGGAGTTCGTGTCTGGAGTCCAATATTTATACCTGGACCTTCCTTTGAAGTGGGAGCAGCTTTTAGAGGTTTCCCTTTGACATCCCCAGGCATCTTCCCATCCCTGTCCTGGCGCCAGGCTAGCCACCCTGGTTATGCATCCCTTCATGTGGAGGCAGGACACAGCCTATGCAAGTGTAAGTAGAGCTGTGTCCAGCTTGAGTGAAGTAATATGTGAGGTCATAAGCAGTGCATGACTGGGGCGCAGGTTATAGTTAGTTTGGATGACTATAACTGGTGAATTTCTGTGTTTTTTTTTAGTTCACAACGTTAATACTGTCACTGACATATTTACCGAACTATAATGTTAATTTAATCTTTGTTTTTTCAGTGAATTTCTAGGTTTTATTTTTTACGTAACGTAATGTTTTTTACCATACATAAACCCAACCCCCATCTACAACTAGGCTCTGCGGCAAACTCCACCACCCACAGGCAGCCAACCCCATGCTGTGCAAGGTCTTTGGCTGTGCACAGCAGGGGGTTGACAAGAGGGCCTGGCCTGTGGCCAATCCACCAGAGCCAGCACCGTTGCTTACTACTAACATGGAAGGAGCGGGGCCAAACGGACGGAGCTTGTAGGTGATTTGGTGCCTTTGCATACTCATACACCTGTCTTGGACAGTCACTAAAGAAGAGATAGCACTCCAACAAATCAACTACGCATTCGCCTTCCTCAAACATTTCAGTTCATTTTTCAATCTGCAATTGTAGAGAAAACACACTGTTCATAAGCCTTGAAAATGGTGGGAATGCCTTGATTTTGCACATTTTGTTTTTTAAAGATAGGGGGACCATGCAGCCCTCCGCCCCAACCCTTAAAAGGCTCTGGGGACTCCATCCACTAGGGCTGTGTTTTTTTTAAGGGGGGCACATGGTCCACCGTCTCAAGCTTATTCTGTCTCTGGGGACCCCATCCCCCAGGACCTGCGTTTAATACCCACATTATACAACTTTGGGTGCCACTAGCCCTAACCAGCTCCCTGCATGCTATTTATGTTGCTCCCTTTGGGAGGGAGCAATCTGTCAATCTGTTTCCTTGCCCACATCATGGCGGGTGGGATACAGATCAAAAGTCTGCACACACCTGGAGGGAGCATTTTTAAAGCACCCACTCATTGGGAAGAGACTTCGTGTTTGCTCGTTTAGCTGGAGTTTAAAGAATGCTCGCGCCAGACCGGAACAAACACATTGTCCGTGCTGTTCGGGCAGGGAAACTGCTGTATCCCAGAAGTGGGCTCCCCGTGACACAGAAAGTGAGCTGGCCCATGGTGATGGGCCAATAAATGCTCAAAGAGGCCATCCATGCAGCCCCCCTCCCTTTTTGTTTAAACTAGTGGCCCTGGGGGATGGGGTCCCTTGAGCTTTTTAAAGGCTCAGGGAGGGGGCCATGTGCCCCCTCTCTTTTTTTGTAAGTTTCTACACCAAAGGAGCCCCACCTAGTTTCAACACTGAGTGTGGGCCCTCCTCCGCTTTAATTAAATTAATTAGCCCTGGGCTGTGCTTCCCAGGGTCTTTGAAGGCTCGGGGAGGGAGGCCACACACCTCTCTCCTCATATGAAATGCAGCCCTGTGGGTGGGATCCCCAGGGCCTATGATTGGACAAGCAGCCCTGGTCGCCATTTTTTTTTTGGTTGCAATCCTGCTGGAGTCCTGTGGGATAACAGCAAATATTACAAATTATTTTTTGCATTTTGGCTCCCGGAGGGTTTCTCTGGGTCTCCTCCGTGGGAACTAGGGGGCAGGGTATCCCTGCCCTGCCCCTTTCTGCTATATAATTCTCTTTATACTTCAGGACAGGGGACTAAGTCCCTGAGTCCTGTAAAGGCTGCCAGCAACATTTTTCTCATGTTGCTTTCGGCCAATCAGAGCACTCACTCATGCGGGAGTCTGACTTCCGCTGGAGAAAGATGACCCAAAGGGAAAAAAGCCCCATGGGCCAATCAGTGCACACTAATTTTAAATTGGCACTCATGCGAGACTCTCTAAAACCTCTTGTGGACCCAACTGTATATACAGTTATTTTTAAACCTCAAAATACTGAACAGGTCTACACCAAATTTAAACAAGCATTGGCATAGCCAATAGGTCTCGCTTTTGGGACCTTATAAGTATTTAGTTATGCAGCACAATATCCTTGGTGCAACAACATTAACACTTATAAGGTCCCAAAGGCGAGACCTATTGGCTATGCCAATGCTTGTTGGAGTAGCTATTGGTAGTGGAAATGTCCAGTGCTGTCCTCTCCGCCTCTGAAAGCTGTGTGTTGTGGACACTGTGGGCTCCTCGGGGAGTAGTGCTTTCCCTCAGTGACGAAGGCTTCAAGCAGCAGGAGTTTGGTTTCTGTCACAGCATCAAGGCGGGAGAGGGACGGGGCCAGCACAGACAAAACAGAGTCTTGCAAGGGTTGGTGGCCGAAGCCAAACGGATGGGCTGGGACACATTTAATAATGCAATGTGTGTTTCTACCAACCCCCAGGCTTGGGGAGGACTGGGGAGTACCAAACCAGAGCTCTAGAAAATTATCAATTAATTATCAAACAAACACAGCTGCAACAGGTTAAAAACCGGCACTTTACCTATCAGGCCGCTGGGATTACCTTCTGTGAGGTCTTTTAGGCGCTGCAGGGTGCCTCCGGTACCCGGCTCAGGTGCTATCGACCCAGTCACCTGTGACAGTAGTGCCTACACCAGGGTCCCTCTTACAGTCGTCAAAAACAAGGTTGGTGGAGGGTCTAAGGGGAAAATTATTTAAAGACCAAAAGACAGACAAACCCCTTATTCACAGTATAACAACACAAAAGGACTGTCAATGGTCTGTACAACTTATGGGGGCAAAGAAAAATGTGACAGACTCTGTGTCTACCTGTAAAGTGTGTACAACAAAAAGGAAATTAATCCCATCAGCCCACCCATATGGCAGAGCTTCATCCTCTGGGATAGAACCAAAGATGGTCCTGTTAGGGAGCCACACACCTGTTGGAATTATGTGCTTCTTCAAACCCAAGGAACCACCAGTGATGGATCATACCAAAAATCTAATCAGTTTGGAATGGTGTGGGATGTTAATTTGCAGTGAGAAAAAATGTGTGCAAAAAGAATCAAAAAGTGAGATGTAAAATTGGCTACCATGATTTAAGGAAAACTTTATTAGGGAAAATCATGGTGTCAAAATTAAAATGAGTGTGAGACAGTTTGACAAAATAACTGTCTATTAAGGATGGTATTTGGTCAACATGTTTCAGCCCTTGTAGGAAAGTTAAGCCTACCGGGCTTTCGTCAGGACCTCTTGAACACTACTGTAAATAAGCTTAAACTAAGCTTAGTGAAAAAAGCAAAAGTTAACACAAATAAATGATACCAAACATCCTACCGTACATTGGATTTTCAGACGGGGATGTCTGTTTCATAAAGTATTTAGGATTCTTTCCTAAAAAGGAGGATACACAACAAGGGACAACAAATAGGTAGAACCCAGACACACTTTTTTTTATGTTTTTGCGCCAAATGTTTCTTTATGCCAATCGGTCATTCTCAAAAACGATAGAGATATGTTTTTTTATTTATTATTACTCACCCAAAAATTCTTGGGAGAAAGCCTCACCTCTTCCTGGCCACTGCTCAGGGTTGGAGGCCCCGCTCTAATTCGTGAAATAAGATAGTGGGTGTCTGGTTAGATCACATCCATACTAATGATTCACTGGCACAAAGTGCTAAAAACCTAGGCATTGTTTCTGAGTACATGACAGACAGCAACTACAAGGGCTGCCGTGAGATGAGACACAGTTAGTCAAAGATCTCTGATTCTAACAATATATCAATGTAAGAGCAGTGAAAAAGGCTCTTCAAGGCTGGCTGATAGCGAACCTAGTTCATTTAGTAACAATAATACATAAGGAGCTCATCAAGCTCCGCTTTGTAATTGTAATCCAACAGCCTGTATGCTGATATCCAGAGCGCTGTCCTAAGAATGAAAAATAGAGAAACGCTTCGCTGTGTAAAGCTGGAAAATGAACACTCTCCTAAGTATGAAGTAGGAAACCGCTTCGCTTTAGAGAGCTGCATGAGCTTGGCTGGCGTCGCTTCCTCACCTGTCCGTCGGTACCCCTGGACTGATCCTGAGCCGAGGGGGAGGTACCTACTGGATCAGGGAGGAAGTTAATATATGTTGCATGGGCCAATGGGGATGCTCCATAGCTGTAGGACCAGGTGAGGAAGCGACGCCAGCCAAGCTCATGCAGCTCTCTAAAGCGAAGCGGTTTCCTACTTCATACTTAGGAGAGCGTTCATTTTCCAGCTTTACACAGCGAAGCGTTTCTCTATTTTTCATTCTTAGGACAGCGCTCTGGATATCAGCATACAGGCTGTTGGATTATAATTACAAAGCGGAGCTTGATGAGCTCCTTATGTATTATTGTTACTAAATGAACTAGGTTCGCTATCAGCCAGCCTTGAAGAGCCTTTTTCACTGCTCTTACATTGATATATTGTTAGAATCAGAGATCTTTGACTAACTGTGTCTCATCTCACGACAGCCCTTGTAGTTGCTGTCTGTCATGTACTCAGAAACAATGCCTAGGTTTTTAGCACTTTGTGCCAGTGAATCATTAGTATGGATGTGATCTAACCAGACACCCACTATCTTATTTGACGAATTAGAGCGCGGCCTCCAACCCTGAGCAGTGGCCAGGAAGAGGTGAGGCTTTCTCCCAAGAATTTTTGGGTGAGTAATAATAAATAAAAAAACATATCTCTATCGTTTTTGAGAATGACCGATTGACATAAAGAAACATTTGACGCAAAAACATAACAAAATGTGTGTCTGTGTTCTACCTATTTGTTGTCCCTTGTTGTATATCCTCCTTTTTAGGAAAGAATCCTAAATACTTTATGAAACAGACAGCCCGTCTGAAAATCCAATGTACGGTAGGATGTTTGGTATCATTTATTTGTGTTAACTTTAGCTTTTTTCACTAAGCTTAGTTTAAGCTTAATTGCAGTAGTGTTCAAGAGGTCCTGACGAAAGCCCGGTAGGCTTAACTTTCCTACAATGGCTGAAACATGTTGACCAAATACCATCCTTAATAGACAGTTATTTTGTCAAACTGTCTCACACTCATTTTAATTTTGACACCATGATTTTCCCTAATAAAGTTTTCCTTAAATCATGGTAGCCAATTTTACATCTCACTTTTTGATTCTTTTTGCACACATTTTTTCTCACTGCAATTTAACATCCCACACCATTCCAAACTGATTTGATTTTTGGTATGATCCATCACTGGTGGTTCCTTGGGTTTGGAGAAGCACATAATTCCAACAGGTGTGTGGCTTCCTAACCGGACCATCTTTGGTTCTAGCCCAGATGATGAAGCTCTGCCATATGGGTGGGCTGATGGGATTCATTTCCTTTTTGTTGTACACACTTTACAGGTAGACACAGAGTCTGTCACATTTTTCTTTGCCCCCATAAGTTGTACAGACCATTGACAGTCCTTTTGTGTTGTTTCCCTCCTACAGTCCCCATGGGCCTCCCCCAGCCACAGACCAATGAGAGGAAGGGTGAACACCTCACCTGAAGCCGTAACATGGGCAAGGGGGTGGGGCCTCTCCAGACTCATGCCGGAGCAAACAGGTGGTACCAGTTAAACACGTTCTGCCGCTGGCCTACCACCTGTGACGTCAGCACTCCCACCCTGGGATGGAATGCTTGAGTCTGGAATGAGGATTCAGCCACTGGGATAGGTGGCACTGGATATCAATTACACGACAGGTACTGGTAGAGATAGATCTCCAGTTCTGGACCCACCGGCACTCGTACTGCCTCGTCACAAGGGCTGGCGACCGGGAAGCAAGGGTCTCGTCAGGTGACACTCGGAGAGAGATTCAAGAAACCAGCAGGTACTGGGAATTTCCCCTGTGTGGTAAATAAATAATTAATTACCGGTACTATTTTTCTATACATTAAATAAAACAGATAGCTCAATAAATAAGAGGCAGGATCCGAGGTATCTGAGTTGAACAGGCTTTAATCAGGCACAAGGGAAGGGACAGGATCGGAATAGCCTGGCATGAAATGGAATGGCAGCTGCAACGTTTCATCAACAGTACATGATATATATAGTAAAACAGTACAATTACATTGCATACAGTGGGCGTAACAAGTGACAAACGTAAGATAAGGACACATGGGCGTACAAAGAAGGCGTGCACAGGGCGTGCACGTAGACATGTGATGAAAACGTCACAGAAGTGTCATAAATGGGTGGATACATGGAGGGGGCTACCTGGGCAGCTGGAACCTTTAACCTAGTGGTGCGCGCAAACGGACCATGACGTGTAACTGGGGAGAGCTGGGGGCTCTGACCTCTGCACTAGAAGAGGAGACTAAAGTCTGCGATGTCAGGACAACATGTACCTATAGCATATCTGGTATCTGGTGTTTGGAGTACATGTTGATAGAATCTAAAAGTTATCAGGGCAAAGGCTACTTGACACTAAGACTGGTGCATGCATATATTCTTCATGTATTGCGTGTGCTATGAATCTTCTATGGATATTAATTCAGTAATTCTCTTGCATGGAGACAGGAAGACTAGACTATAGCTGAAGATGTTTATGCGGTTCGTTAGCTTAGGAATGTGAAGACGGAGAGCTGAACTGATAACTGGAGGCATAACATATTCTTGGCAGACAGGCAGGCAGAGCCAGGCTGGGCACCGCGCTGCGCGGCAGGAAGTAAGCGAAGGGTCAGGGATGCAGGTGGGGGCTGCATCGCTCCTCGGAGTGGTTTCAGGAGACTGGAGCTCGAATCTGGTGTTCGGGCCCTTTGAGGCCCAGTAACGGGGACAATTCGATGAATTAACGTGCACAGGGTAAATGGGTGGCAACATAGGCCCAGAAGCCTAATTCACGTTGCTTTCACGGGGACTGGATAACTGACATACTAACGTTGGACACAACTATAATGCGTCATTTATTCGGTCATAGGGGGATATATGCATATTAATCATGCACATATTACATAGGATGGGGAACACGTAGGCACACATGACAAGGCAAAATTCAATTTTCCTCATTCCCTCCTTGTTCCCTACGTTTCCATCAGGAAACATCAATATTCATGATACCATCTATCTGTTCATAGAGCATCATTTGCTCGTCTCGAATCTTCTTGGAACGGGACTTTGGACTTGGAATACAGGATGTAGCGCACAAGCCGCAAATCGCAGGGCCACATTGTAAACAGAGACAGCAACTGAATATGATCATTACTGCTATACCCAGGAATGACAATACTTTCCATCCCCAGGCAGATATTATACTCCAGAGCCAACCGGACCATGTCCAGGTGCCTGGATTCTGGTGTAACTGATGGGCAATTTTATGAAGTCTGGTTATAGCTGAATAAATAGACGGTGCGTTATTAGGAATGAAAGTGCAGCAACTAGATCCGATGACTCTACAAGCTCCGCCCCTATCGGCCAGTATGACGTCAAGGACAAGGCGGTTTTGAAGCACGACAAATCTCATAGCAGATTGTTCTTCAGTTAAGTTACCTAGAGCGGAAGTAGTCTCATTCACTACTGCTTCAAGGGTTCTGGTTAGCCTACGTATTAACTTACTTTTCTGGACAGGTCCTATGAAGAAAAAGAAACCTTTATTGAAGTCTTGATACTGTTCTAATGCAGTTTCAGTCTGATCGACAATTGGGGACTCGATCTCCCTTCTATGTCTAACGTGTACTAGATGTGTGTTTCTGTGATAATCGGATGGGGCTAGGAAAACTGGTGGCAGTAGGAAGGCAATGTAACATGTTCCGTCCCAATCGAGGGGCAGACGAACATATGCGGTCTGACCACACACAAAATAAGAATGACGTGAGGCTTTGAAATTAGATTTCCCACTGTCACTATACTCGACCACAGTAGTACAATCACTATGTCCTAGATGTATTGAACCATTCTTTCTGACACATAGTTCGCCCTTTACTGGTAGAACTGTAATAGCAGGCAAATCTGGAGTAGTCTCGGACTGAACATTCAAAACCATGAAATTCGAGGAATAATTACCTAGATCATATACTTCATTTTCTAGATCTAACCCTGTTCTATGGGAAAGACCTTCCTTGTCTGGGAAACATGTTCTATTCAGAAGGGACATATCGTTTGAGGATGACGTTAACGTGGACCATGCTCCACACGAACCATTGTGTGAAAACGGATAGGGAAAGAGTGGCAGAACTCCCTTCGGGGTCTGGAAAGGGGGGAGTCGACCACACACCCAACAATTAGTGGCATTGCTTGTCTGGTGTGAATAGTGTAACATTCGGATAAAAGTATTATTGCGCATGGCAAGACGATAGGATAACTCGTGAGGAGGCAGTTCACTAAATGTGTGCTCTACTGTAACATTAGAAAACATATGTACATGTGAAACGATAGGAGGAAAATATACATATAAAACATAACTTATGCCTGTAATCGAAAAACTCAGAAATAATAAAATTAAAAGAGTAACAATGCATCGACTTCGAAGATTTTTCCGATAACGTATTCTCTTAGAGTTTCGACTAACTCTCTCACTATGTGGGTCTATCTCATACATGTCAGGAACCTGTCTAACCGTTTCACCCGAGAGGGACTTAGACAATTAAACTGGCTGACTTACTAGACCTTAATTTTTCTTTATATTCCTGCTGTGGAGTTTTCTCTAACAGGGGAAGTTTAGAGTCAGTATCTGGGCAGTCCTTGAGAACGGGGCAGTCCTTGACAAAAGTCTTTGGACGGAGTCCATGGAATCGTTTCACGTGACTGGAATGCAACCAGCCTTTTCTTCCTTCGATCTTGACGGCGGTCTTTGTGGTCATCAGGACAAGTTTTGGTTCTTTCCAGCGGGGCTCCAGCGGACTTGAACGATCAAAATTTCTAATCAGGACGAGGTCGCCTGGTATGACCTCGTGCGGTTTCACTTGAGTGTTGTCTGGAAAAGCGGCGGCAACCTGTGAACGACAAGAGAGTAGTGCAGACATCAAGGAAGCCAGGTAATCTGTCAGCATATTACTGTCAACATCAGTTATTTTACGGGGCCTAGGGGTACCCCACATGTTTGGGGGACGACCGAAAACTACCTCATAAGGGGACAGACCTGAACGGGAGTGAGCGACCATTCTCATGTAAAAAAGGGCGACTGGCAGTGCTACCATCCAATCTACGCCTTTCTCTGCGCATACCTTGGCAATGCGGATTTTCAGGGTCTGGTTATGTCTCTCGACAAGACCAGCTGCTTCGAGATGTCGTACACAGTGGAACTTCCACTGGTACCCTAACAGAAGGGATACTTGTTTCATGAGTTCAGATGAGAATGGCTGGCCGTTATCTGAATACACGACCCTCGGTAATCCATAGCGGGGGAAGTACTCACGAACCAACTGCCTGGCAGTGGTCGCGGCAGTGTAATCTGGGACTGGATATGCTTCTGTCCATCTGGACAAAGCGCATACAACTACGAGGACATACTTGAAACCTCGACATCGCTCCATCTGAATATAATCCATCTGGAGGACTTCAAAAGGGTGGTCAGGAGGATGGAATCCACCTTGTTCCACCGGGACACCTTTACCTGGATTGAACTGACAACAGATCATGCAGGTACGCACTTTCTGCTTGGCTGCTGCTCGTAAATGCTTGTTAAACCAGAGGTTCTGAATACTGTCTAACATGGCTTTTTCTCCTAAGTGTGCTGGGCTATGTGCGGTGTTAATAATGACTTGAACCATAGAGTCGGGGAGAAACCATGTGGCTTTTCCCTTCGTCAACCATCCCTGATCTGTCTGGACCCCTCCTTGTTCAGACCATTTCTTGATTTCGTCGGGGGTAGCATGTGACTGTATATCTAGTACGTCTTGTGTAGGGTCCTTAACTGTCATACAAGTCGTCTGAACTGGAACGTCTGTCTGTGTCGTGTTAACTGGAATGTCTGGAGTCTGAGCTGTAAGCTTGGCTGTTCAATCTGCTAGATCGTTACCTTGGGAAATGGTGTCAGTGGCTTTCGTATGTGCCCTGCACTTCATGATAGCGATAGCTGTCGGTAAATGTATTACATCTAACAGAGCTTGGATGAGAGGGCCATGCTGAATCTTGGTTCCATGAGAGGTCATGAAACCTCTTTCTTGCCAGAGTACTCCAAAGTCGTGAACGACTCCGAATGCATAACGTGAATCTGTGTATATGTTTACTTTCAGGTTCTTGGCTCGTATGCAGGCTTGGGTCAGAGCAATGAGCTCTGCTGCTTGAGCAGACAGGGTGTCAATACGATGTGTTTCTATAACTTCAGTTTCAGTAGTCACTGCATACGCGGCTACTAGTTCTCCTGTACTTGTTCTCATACATGAACCATCCACATAAAGTGTCAGGTCGGGATCAGGTAATGCAATGTCTGTCAAATCTTGTCTTGGCTTCGTCATGATGTTAACGACTTCCACACAGTCATGTGTGGCAGGGCCTGAAGTAACTGAGGGTAACAGTGTAGCAGGATTTAAAATGTTGCAGCGTCTGATTTCTATGTGTGGCTGAAACAATGTCAGTTCATACCCTGTTAAACGTGCAATTGCCAAGTGTTGAGTCTGTGTTCGGTTTAAAAGAACTTCCACGGAGTGTGGAACTTGTACTGTCAGGGAATGTCCTAACACTATGGAATCACTTTGTCTGATAGCTAGGGCTGTGGCTGCAACTGACTTGAGGCACGCAGGCAGAGCCTGGGCTACTGGATCTAATGTGCTAGAAAAATAAGCACAGGGTTTGTATTGTCCTGCTTGATCTTGTGTGAGAACAGATAATGCAGTACCATCACGTTCAGTAACAAAAAGTGTAAAAGGCTTACTGTAGTTCGGTGTTGCTAGAACAGGTGCTTGGCATAAGGCTTTCTTTAACTCATTAAAAACAAGTGTATGTTCTTGGGTCCAAGGGAGGACAGTCAATGTGGCTGCCTCCTGTGTCGTTAACTGTATCAGTGGCTTGGCTAAATATGCATACTGAGGAATCCATTGTCTGCAGTAAGAAGTTAGGCCGATAAAAGCTCGTACCTCCTTCTGAGTCTTGGGCTGTGGAAGATGTGCTATTAACTGGATACGGTCTGGTGTCAACTGCCTACCCCTCTTGGACAGTAAGTGTCCAAGGTACACCACTTGCTGGACACAAAATTGCAGTTTCGAAGGGGACACCTTGTGCCCCATCTCGGCCAGGAAATACAAGACTGTAAGTGACGCACGTTCGCAGTCACGTTCAGAACGAGCTGTGATCAATAGATCATCGACATACTGGAGCAGGGCAGTGTCAGTTGGCATGTGTATATTGTCTAGTTGTCTTTTAAGTGCTTGACTGTAAATGCTAGGACTTTCTGTGAAACCTTGAGGAGCTCGTGTGAATTTATAGCTTCTTCCATTTAAACAGAAACCGAAAAGAAACTGGCTGTCTGGATGAATGGGGACACTAAAGAATGCGTTCTTGAGATCAATAACAGTAAAGAACGTAGCTTCGGAATCAATGGCAGTCAATAGGGAAGAAATATCTGGAACCACTGGGTACTGGGGTATGATACATTTATTAAGCTCTCGAAGGTCAATCACTAATCGATAAACTGGAGGTGCATTGGGATCAGTACGTTTTAGAATCGGAATGATAGGAGAATTACATACATTGGAGTCAGTTTCTACAACCACTCCTTGAGCGATGAGCTCGTCAATAATTTTGGATAAGGCTGCTACAGCCTCAGGTGGCAATTTATACTGTCGGATTCGTGGTAATACAACACCTTGCTTCAGAGTGACACGATATGGTGTAATGTGCATACAACCTACATCAGTTGGACCTTGCGCCCATAAATGCTGAGGTACATTCAATAATCTTGGATCAAAATCACGTAATACATAATGACCTTTAAAATCACGTAAAAACAATCTCACTCCTTCTGGGGAGCAACATATGACAGCTCCTAATTCTTTCAATGTCTTGATACCTAGTAAGTTTTCTGGACATGATTTCGTAAGTAACAAGTCTGTAGTTCGGGACAATGGACCGACTTCTAGGGAAACTGGTTTCGATATTTCATTAACAATAGGCTTTCCTGAAAATCCAAGGGAAACATTTCTTGAGCCTGAGAGTGGAGCCCCTGGAACCTCGTCATGACTGATGGTAGTCCTACTTGCCCCTGTATCAATCAGAAACTTTCTGTCTTTCCCTAATACTTGACTGTGTACATAGGGACCCTCTTGATCTACAGGAATCTCGATGAGAGGCAAGCCAACCTCCCTCTCTAGGCTGTTTCATGAATACTGCTGATATTCTGGATAATCTGACTGTGCATACTGGTACATCTGCTGTGTAACGTGTTGTGTGGCAGCTATAGGCTGCGGTACTGTAACTGTCTGTTGTGCATTCTGCGGTGGTTGCGTATTCTGTGGAACATGTTCTTGTCTAGGCGGGCGTGGTCTCTCTTTCGTTTTACCAGTAGCTATGTTGTGTTTCAGAACTGCACATTCGTTTATATAATGACCTGGCTGTTTACAATAATTGCATGTCCCTTTAACGGGAGCTGTAGAATGACTAGTTTGATTCGGACCCCTCTTCTGACTGTCTTGTGGAACAGACTGTGCAACCAGTACTTTCATTTTCGTGTCTTTCATACGTCTCCTTTCATGTTCCTGCTCCTCCCTGATTCTGTTCTGGTGATACTGTAGCATCTGGAGCATTTGTGACGGGGTATTAGCTTGCCAAGTACTCTCGACTTTCAATACTCTATTTTTAACTTGCGGTAGAGAATTCTCAACTAGTTTGGTAACAAAAAGATGTGGATACGATTCACTACTTGTTTTCAGGCCGCTATTAATAATGAAACATTTCTCAAATCTAGAGTAAAAATCACTAGTGTCTTCGTCTTGTTTCTGTTTACAGGCTGAGATGGCATCCCAGTCTTCCTTTTTCGTGGCTAGTAATCTTGGCAAGACTTGTATTAACAACTCGGGCAATGCTTTAGCTTTTTCCCCAAGACCGGTACCTGGAACTCGTGTATTATCTTCAGTCTCTAATGCGGTCCAATCTATCTTTTTCTCTCCCACCTCCCATTCTTTTTCTTTAAGTTTTTCATATATGCCCGCAGGCAACAGGACCTTTAACATTTTAATGATATCAGGATACGTGTATTCTCCCATACGGAGCATGTCCTTTAATTCACGGTGGAACCCTGCTGGATCTTTATCGTGACAGGGTATTAACTTTTTCATTTCTAGTAGTTCTATTTTCGTGATAGGGGTGTAAACAAATACTCGCTCTAAATCACCCCCCGCTCCCTTAACTGGATGTACTTCTCGTAACGGATTCTGTCTGTCTATGTAAAATGATTTTCTTACTGGGGGTGGAACAGGAACAAAATGTGGATTCAGGAACGTTCTGTATTTGTGGCGCTGTTCTAAAACAACACTAATTAAATCGGTACCTAGACCTTTCCATCTGTTTAGGAGTAACTCGTTCAGTACATCATACAAAGGACCTGGATCAGAATGCTGGTTCTCATACAGTGTAATGAGGTGCTGGATCATGTACATACCCACCAGACGCTGCTTGGCTGGGGGCAGTTTCAGAAACGTTTGGGCCACTATTTCATCTGAAAACGTGGTAGAATCACTAGTCCATCGGACTGCTGATCGGGCTAGTTCTTGTTCATGCATGGTACTAAGCTCACTATAACCTATTCGTAGTTTCAGAATTTTATCGGTAGCCTGGAATACTTGTTCAAGAGAACACTGTTCTGGTACGGGAGGAGGAAAAACTTTCTTGTAATCTAGGCGTGTGTGTCTATCGGAAAGTCTCGTTCTACCTACATACGCTATTCTACTGGGATTCTCGGTGTCTATGTCTTCACTTGAAGAGTCATTCTCTTTCTCGGTTGCTCTTATTGCTTTCTCCTTCTCGTGTATACTTAGAATTTCTTTACGAATTTTCCTGTACATACTTTCTATACTGTTCTGTGTCTTATGTTTTCCCTCGGCTATATTGTCACTTCACCTTGTCAGGGCTTTCATCTCGTCTTTGTCTTTATCAGGATAGTCCTGCTCTCTTATTAAACAGTTAATCAAGAACTGTAAAATCATACTTTGAATCTCGACCTTTCGGTGTGCCATAGCTTGGTGAATACTTTCTGAATTCTCCCCTGTTCGGATAAAATGATATATTCTGTCTAGATGTTCCTTCATCTCGGGCAGGGTGGCCAAAAAATTGGCAACTCGTCTTAGACGTACGGAATATAATATCATGTGATCTTCGCCTGGCACTGAATGATATATGCAGTCTGTAAGGTATTGCTTGAGGGCTGCGTATGTAGACACCTTTGGCGTGCGCTGTAACGCTGCGTCTCTCAGCGTCAGTCGTTTTACTTGAGGCGGGGTGGTAGGAGCACCTCCCCCCGCTCCTCCTGAACTAGAATCGTCAGTTAATACTGAATGTGCTGGTAAAGTGACTGGCAAAACACGTGGTGTGGACTGGTCCGGGGGTACTGGCACATGGACAGGGTTCCCGGGACCGGTGACTGGAGGAACAGGAATTACATTATTAACAGGCTGCTGAAGTTGAGCAGGCGGAATAGGATTTGCATATTCTGGGACTGTATCGTCCAAATAGGACGAAAGAAAAATTTCAGCTGCAGTCGGTTTATAACGTAGCTTAATCGGGACCAGTGGTGGCGGTAAATTACAGGGTACCTCCGGGGTTGCCTTCGGCAAGTCCTCGGCAAGAAGAGGGTACATACCTTTAATAAGGGCATTTCTCTGTCTGTCTGACTGTTCTGCTCTAACTCGTTCACCTTCTTCTAGAAGTTCCCTTTCTTGGGCTTTTTCTGAGGATTCCCTACTTAATTCTGCTTTTCTTAATTCTTTCTCGGTTCTTCTATGAGATTCTTTGCGCCATAACTCGATGGCATCTTTCTGAGACTGTCTGGCTTTCTTTTTCCATAATGCTTCTTCTACTCGCATGATGCACTCGGCATCCCATGTACCTGATACAGGCCATCTATATTTCTCTTCAAGATGTTTGGTGTAATCCACCCATAAGTCTAGATACAGTATGGCATCTAAGCCATGCTTGTGATACATGAAATGTCCAGGACTGTCCCTAGGAGGGACAGGAACTGATTCTTCGAGTAACCCTTTTCCTGGTTTTTATCTGACGTAACTTTGAAAACAGAGGCATATTTGAACACAATATACAATGAACACAATAATGAGTAGCAAAACAATCATTCATACCACGACATCAAGAACACATTAATAACAGTTCGAACAAAATACTACCTGATACATTGATACATTGAAAACCACAATACTTGAATTTTTCGAGAACGTGCTTACTAGAATTACTGGATGCACTGCTAAAACAGTACAGAACATACCGGTCTCATAAAGAGACACGTCATACCGTATCCACCTAGGTGAATACTTCGGACTGGATCTGTGTACCCAAACCCATCGGACCAGGGACAAACTAATGAACCTGTCTAGATACTTCCCCCGCAACGGTACTCACCGGGAAGCAGAAACTGAAGGCCTCGGACTGGACTGGACTGCTACGACGTCTGGTTACTACGCATGCGCTTCGAGCTTCGGGCTTCGGTTACAGGTGGGCCTCCGGATACCTCGGACCTTGCTCTCTCGGCTTGGGCTCTGGTCGGGACGAACCGCATTCCTTACCGCCTCGTCTGGATGCCGGACCGCAGTCTCCGTCTCCTCCGTGGGCCTGAGGGAGACTTGATGAAGCAGAAATATCTGCACGTGCACGGTAGAGTTCCGTCACGGCTGTAGAAGGGTCAGGGGGCCTGCGTTACATCGCCGGCGCGTGGGGAAGGGGCTCGTCCCTATTCGGGCGCCATTATGTGGTAAATAAATAATTAATTACCGGTACTATTTTTCTATACATTAAATAAAACAGATAGCTCAATAAATAAGAGGCAGGATCCGAGGTATCTGAGTTGAACAGGCTTTAATCAGGCACAAGGGAAGGGACAGGATCGGAATAGCCTGGCATGAAATGGAATGGCAGCTGCAACGTTTCATCAACAGTACATGATATATATAGTAAAACAGTACAATTACATTGCATACAGTGGGCGTAACAAGTGACAAACGTAAGATAAGGACACATGGGCGTACAAAGAAGGCGTGCACAGGGCGTGCACGTAGACATGTGATGAAAACGTCACAGAAGTGTCATAAATGGGTGGATACATGGAGGGGGCTACCTGGGCAGCTGGAACCTTTAACCTAGTGGTGCGCGCATACGGACCATGACGTGTAACTGGGGAGAGCTGGGGGCTCTGACCTCTGCACTAGAAGAGGAGACTAAAGTCTGCGATGTCAGGACGACATGTACCTATAGCATATCTGGTATCTGGTGTTTGGAGTACATGTTGATAGAATCTAAAAGTTATCAGGGCAAAGGCTACTTGACACTAAGACTGGTGCATGCATATATTCTTCATGTATTGCGTGTGCTATGAATCTTCTATGGATATTAATTCAGTAATTCTCTTGCATGGAGACAGGAAGACTAGACTATAGCTGAAGATGTTTATGCGGTTCGTTAGCTTAGGAATGTGAAGACGGAGAGCTGAACTGATAACTGGAGGCATAACATATTCTTGGCAGACAGGCAGGCAGAGCCAGGCTGGGCACCGCGCTGCGCGGCAGGAAGTAAGCGAAGGGTCAGGGATGCAGGTGGGGGCTGCATCGCTCCTCGGAGTGGTTTCAGGAGACTGGAGCTTGAATCTGGTGTTCGGGCCCTTTGAGGCCTAGTAACGGGGACAATTCGATGAATTAACGTGCACAATGTAAAAGGGTGGCAACATAGGCCCAGAAGCCTAATTCACGTTGCTTTCACGGGGACTGGATAACTGACATACTAACGTTGGACACAACTATAATGCGTCATTTATTCGGTCATAGGGGGATATATGCATATTAATCATGCACATATTACATAGGATGGGGAACACGTAGGCACACATGACAAGGCAAAATTCAATTTTCCTCACCTGGGAGGTTCTAGTATGATAGATACTGGTTATGCTGAACAGATCTCCAGTACTAACTCCTTAAATGTGCTGGTGATGAGACAGATCTCTGCTACCTGACACAGAGAAGTACTGGTGATGTCAGATACGTGTAGATATTGGTAGTGTGGGACGCATCTCCGGTGTTGGATACTAATAGGCACAGAACAGTGTGCCGTCCGCTCCTGAAAAGAGCCAGTGCTCGCCCATTAAATGTGTTGAAGCAGTGCCGGTAAGTGTAGGTACTCCACTTCAAATTAAAGTGCCGGTATTTATTACCGGAGGAGAGTACCTGCCCATTTAAAGTACTGCTATGTAGAATAATTACAATGCTGTGTGCATGATCATAAAGCAGTTCATGCTTGAGGGCAGGGCCGGCCCTAAATCGGATTGACCAGGACAGAGAGACCTGGGCTGAAAGAACATTTGTTGTTTGTTGTGGGGGCGGTGTGAGGAAGATTGGAACAGTAACCATGAAGTACATTATTGGAGAAGCAACCACTGGGGGATCATTGGAAGTGGAATGGAATGTAATCACAGTAGCACAGTGATTTTAAAACTCGTGTCTTGCTTTGCACTGGAATTGGTTAAGTCTCTTGATAAAAGAGCGAAGTTACTGAAGCATTGACGTCAGCCGGTGAAACAAGTAAGCACAAGTTAAGTGTTTGCGTAATAAACCCCTTGAATCCGAGACTTTTTCGTGAAAACCTTGATGACACGCGATTGATTCTTCGTCACCTTAGGTTATCTGTGCATAAACGAGGAGGGACATAACCCTTGTGCATGCCGGCAGGTTCCACGGGCATCCGAGCTGTGCAGGATAGAAGGGCGCGTCTTTGCCACGAGGGCTGGGCATACTCACATGTCGGGATATGGTACAAGGGGAATAAAGCCGGCAGAGTCAGCTGTCTCGAGTACAGAGAGTGAAACGAAGTTAAACGAGTCCTAAGAAGTCCTGCTAAATTAATTTACCCCATCCGCTTTCAGACGCCAACAGGACAGCACACTCATAAACAGAAGTCACAGCCAGTTTACCAACTCATAAACCTGTTGCACATACCAATCTTCTCCTTCCAAAACACACCTGTAACAACTGAGATGGCAGCACTCAGCGGGAGGCGTCACCTTCGTGAATACTGCATTCCTGAGCCTGCAAGTGCACAATTGCAAAAACAGTTGCTAAGGAAAAAAGCAAGCGCGCGCCTCGCGTTGAAGGGGAAAAAAAGATGAGGAGAGGAGGATGCAGCAGGGGAAGGGGAGAGAGTAGGGGGCCTGCGCCTGTTTCCCTTGCTGGAGTGAGCAGGGACCATATGTTTGCAATTAGCACATGGTCTGAAAGCTCGCTCCCGCAAGGGAATCGCCAAACGTGCATGCGTTGCATTCAAAGCAATGCAATGCGTGCACGTTTTTGGCAGCAAAGCTGAAGTGATTGCTAAAGGTCTTTTCCTAAGCAGCGCATGCAAGCTGCGTAGGCGAGACCCAAAAAAGGACAATCTGTGGACCAAGATCTAGCCTACCAAATGTGGCGTCATTCCGTACAGCAGTTTCCCATGTAGCTCTTCTTAAAGAAGTACATGGTAAATTAAGGGGAATTTTGTGTTTTAGGACCCCCCCTTTTTTCTCATCCCCTGCTGGAAGGATCACCCTGAAACTTTAAATGCTCAAATTAGTCAAAACGTAGCACCTTTTTAGAAGGTTTCATGGAGATTCATAAAACAGGGTCAAAGTTAGCAACACAAAAGATTTTTTCATATGGAACAGCGGACCTAACCATAACTACACAGTGGCGACCATCACTGGCTTATATATATAAAGAACTACAAAATTGGAAATTTAAAGGGCTTATAACAACAGAGGAATATAACTTTATGCTTAACAACCATCCTGAGATGCCCATGTTGTACCTTTTACCAAAAATACATAAAGGAACAGTTCTAATTCCTGGTCGTCCAATCATATCAGCGATTAACAGCATGACAGAACACATGGGGCAGTTTATTGATTTCTACCTTCAGGAGTTGGTTAAATCGATGCCCTCTTACTTGAAGGACACGGGATTTTTTGAAAAAACTTGACAATATTAAATGGACTAATGATTTAATCTTGATTACTCTGGATATAGAGCCGCTGTATACCAGCATAGAACATAAATGTGGTTTACAAGCAACTGAACATTTTTTGAACATAAGACCTCCTGAGTACGTGCTGCACAACAAAATGTTATTATCATTAATTACATGGTGTTTGAATAACAACTTTTTCTCATTTGGCAGCAATATATTCAGACAAATACAAGGAGTGGCCATGGGGGCCTGCTTTTCCCCGAGCTACGCGTGTTTGCACGTTGGGTTCTGGGAGAAGCGGGTGCACATGGAACACTATAAAGAACTTTTCGACAACAAGATTGAGCACTGGCTAAGATTTATTGATGACGTTTTCATTATTTGGAGAGGGGATGTTTTAAGTGCAGAACAATTCATTGAAAGTATTAACATCAATAGCTTTAACTTGCACTTTACCTCGAAAATCAGCCTCACTAAAATTGAATTCTTGGATGTTAGCGTATTTGTACATAATGGTACTTTATCCAGTATTAGGGTATCTTTCATAGATTCACATGCCTGAATCATTCCCCGTCGTCGAGGCGGGAGTCCCATGGTAAATTATATACAATAGCAGTGCCTAAAAATTTCTTGTAGTAGGCTGGAAAAGCCCAAAGGCCTAAGGAAGAGGTGTGGCGCCGCGGCCAGGGCGACTGACGCTGGAATCTGGGGACCACGGTTCGATCCCCGGCTCCGGCGGCAGGTTAGCCCAGCACCATGTGACTCTGGGCAATAGCTCGCTTAATCTTCCCGACGGCCCCCCAGCGCCTAGAGACCCTTACGGGTGATTGTGCGCTTTACAAATGTGGACTTTACTTTACTTTACTTTACTTTAACTAGGCCTCAAAACTTAGCAGCCTATCTACATCATTATGTAAAAAGACCTGAAATAGTAGCCTTAGCCAATCAGCTGTCCTCACCCTCTAGAACCTTCCCAGCTCAGGCAGTTCTTCTCAGATTTTCACCGCACTTCGTGTGTAAGGGAGTCTCCCTGAGTGCCTACTCAGTTTTTTGATCTTTATTCCTTAAAATGTCTGAAAAGAAGGCTCTTTTCAAAGCTTGTGGGACCTGCTTCAAGAAGAGAGTCCATGTGGATGACCAGCACTCTGACTGCATTTATTGCCTGCACCCATCACATGTTGTGAAGGACTGTCGAATTTGCCGTACCTTCCCACAGAAAACTATCAGGGATAGGGAGGCAAGGGTTCTTTTGTGGTTGAAGTCTTCTTCCACTGATGATGAGGACAAAGCCTCTACCTCCAGCAAGAGAGCTAGATCTAAAGAAAGTGTTTCTCCTGAGAGAAAGAAAAAACTAAAATCCTCTCAGAAAGCTTCAGAACCCTCTAAGAGTGCATCGCCTTCTTCAACTGTAAGTACAACCCAGGCTAAGACTATTTCTCTGGTGTCTGTACCTACTACTACTTGGACTTCTACCTCCTCGTCTACTTCTATGGTTACCACTTCAGCTATTACGTCACCTTTGATGTCTGTTCAACCATTGCTGACTAAATCCAAGTTACCATCGTCAAAGTCCTTCTCGACGACGGTTCCGTCGACTAAATCTCCTGCTCCGTCGACGACAACAAAGCCGTCGTCGACGAAGACATCGTCACCAAAGGAATCGTCGTCGAAGTCACCATCGACGGCCTCGTCGACTAAAGACTCGTCGACGAAGACATCATCGACGGTCTCGTCGACGAAGAAATCGTCGACGAAGACACCAACGGCGGACCCGTCGACGAAGGCCTCGTCGACGAAGACACCATCGACGGTCCAGACGACGAAGACCTCGTCGACGAAGACACCATCGACGGTCCCGACGACGAAGGACTCGTCGGCTAACATACCATCGACGGTCCCGACGACGAAGGACCCGTCGACGAAGACATCACCGACGACGAGGGACCCGTCGACGAAGACACCATCGACGGTCCCGACGACGAGGGGTTCGTCGATGAAGATACCATTCACGACCTCGTCGACGACAAGATCTTTTTCATTGACAGGACCGTCGACGGAGATCCCGGAAACCGGGGCTTCCGCTCTGACATCTGCTCATCGGATGCACGGTTCCCCTCCAGCAAAGATACAATTCACTCATTTTCAGATGAAAACTTATCAACGGCAGGATTATTCACATATTTCTCCACTCTTGCCATCGCACATTTTGGAGACATACATGGAAGAGGAGTCAGATGAAGGGGAAGAGGATGATGGTCCTTTTGGGATTGCCCGTCACCCTTCTCAATTAAATATTAAATATCAGGAGGATGACGAAGAGGAAGTTCATAATCATTACACACATGATGTTTATTCCACGCCATATCAGTCACCTCATACTAGACCTTCTCAGTCTGAGGACACTACGCATTTACCAACCTCCTTAATACATGATTTGCAGGCTATGTTGGCAGATTATCGCCAGAGATTTCCATCCAATCAGGGTGCTCCTGCTGGGTCACCTGTTCCAGTTCCTGTGCCAAGACCTCCGTCACCAAGAGCTTCCTTGTCGCCACAGCAAAATACTGCACCAGTTCCTCAAATTGACGACAGTTCTTCCAATGATGATGAAGAAAGCAGGGAAGAGGGAGAGTTACCGGATAAAACACCTGTGGATCCTTGGGAGGATTATGTCATCCCTATGCCTTCTCCACCTCCTCCCCACCCTTCAGATTCTCCACCTGAAGATATTGGTAGTTTCCACAATATTATGCAGAGAGCTGCTAATCGATTTGAGTTAGCTGTCACAGTAGAACAGTCGGACTGTTTTTTACATGACTTTAAAGAGGGATTTCGGAGAGTGGTCAGGGCCATTCCTATTATTGATTATATCTGGAAGGAAGGCCTCAACATAATGAAAACTCCCGCTTCGATTCCTGCAGTCCTGCCAAGGATAGACAAAAAGTATCGAGCACCATCTGATACTCCTGCTTGTTTAATAGGTCACCCTCGACCTCATTCTGTAATATCTCAGGCTGCGCAGCAAAAATCCAAAAATCCTTCTGCTCCCATTTCAACGCCACCTGACAAGGAGGGAAGAAGGCTTGATGCAATTGGAAAGAAGTTTTCAGCAAATGCAGCAGCCTCCATTAAGGCTGCTAATTCATTAGCTATTCTAGCTCGTTATGATAGACAAATGTGGTCTGAGCTCACGGAATATCTGGAATTGATCCCTGAAGATCATCAGATGGAGGTGCGCAGAATTGTACAAGAGGGTGAAAGGGCGGCCTCAGAAATTATTGATTGCGCCCTGGACATTTCTAACACCAATTTTAGACAATTGGCTGGAGCAGCTGTGCTTCGGCGTCAAGGTTGGCTCAAGGCTACCACTTTCAGGCCTGAGGTCCAAATCAAAATCTTGGACATGGCATTCGATGGTGAGTCATTGTTTGGGAAGCACATTGATGACGCTTTACTGGCTATTAAAACTGATACCGATACAGCTAAATCTCTTGGAACCCTGCAATACAAGAGGGGATCCTTTAGAGGAGCAAGAGGCCGTGGTTACTCATCCAGAGGCAATTATTCCAACCAACAAAATCGCCAGTATCAATCTAACTACAACAAGCCCTACTACCAATCTTCTTACAGGCAGCCTGCTTCTGGTTCTTTCTCTCGGCAAGGAGGGAAACGACGCTCAGGCAATCAAGGGCGAGATTCCAACAAGCGCCAATGAGCTTTGCCGGATGTCAGCCACTCACCTTTCCCTTCCCGTGGGCGCCAAAATTTCCGCCTTTTACCACCAATGGCGGAAGATAACTTCAGATCAGTGGGTCCTGGATTTGGTCAGCAAGGGACACACTTTGGAGTTTTTGCAGAAGCCTCCGACAACGCCGCCCAGGGGTCCCCCTCCCCCTCGTCTTCACTTACTCTTCAAAGAAGCCTTAAAGATGCAACACAAGAATGCGACAGAACGAGTCCCTCCTTCTCAAAAAGGGAGGGGGTTTTATTCTCGCTTCTTCCTCGTGGAGAAAAATTCGGAAGAGTGGCGTCCAATATTAGATCTGCGCAAACTCAACAAATATCTAAAGAAACAGAGTTTCCGCATGGTAACGTTGAAGGACGTTCTGAATTGTCTCAACGAAGGGGACTTTATGGCTTCTCTGGATCTACAAGACGCCTATTTCCACATCCCTATTCACCCGAACCACCGCAAATTCCTAAGGTTCCAAGTGGCTGGTGTCCATTTCCAGTTCAAAGTGCTTCCATTCGGCCTCAAATCGGCCCCCAGAATCTTTACAAAATGCCTTGCTCCAGTGGCAGCAATGTTGAGGTCCCAGGGAATGCAAGTTTTCCCATACCTCGACGACTGGCTGTTAAAAGGTCCAACCAAAATCTCGGCAATGGAAGCGGTCAGCAGTACGCTTTCTCTCTTCTCGAATCTAGGACTGACCCTCAATTCAAAGAAATCTCAGCTCCAACCTCGTCAACAATTGACATTTCTGGGTGCAATCTTGGACACATGCCAGTGCAAAGCATACCTGACACAGGAGCGACAAAACAAACTCGTAAAACTAGCAAAACAGATATCCGCAAGAAGGTCACTTTCAGTTCGGATATATGCTTCCCTTCTAGGGATGTGCTCATCTGCGATCAACCTCATTCCTATGGCGAGACTCAGAATGAGACCGTTGCAAGAAGAGTTACTTCGTCAGTGGAAGCAAGTCGAGGGATCATTCGACGACCGCATCAAGGTCACTGCCAAAATGAAACATGCTCTTCTTTGGTGGTCAAAGGCACACAACTTGTCGCCGGGCCTCACCTTTCTCCAGGAAATTCCGGAGTTCACCCTGACTACGGATGCATCCATGGAAGGTTGGGGAGGTCACCTTCAGGACCTTCAGATCCAGGGCAGATGGTCTCGTCAGTACCAACAGATGAACATCAACAGCTTGGAACTAAGGGCCATTTTTCTTTCCCTACAAGCCTTTCTGCCAAGGATTGTGAATTCGTCCGTGCTGGTGCGTACGGACAATACCACCAGCATGTTCTACATAAACAAACAGGGAGGAACAAAATCTCGTACCCTATCACTGCAAGCTCAGGAGATATGGGATTGGGCCCTGACTCACGGCATATCCCTCACAGCAGAGCATGTACAAGGAGTTCGCAACTCTCTAGCAGACAGTCTCAGCAGAACGTTCGTGGGCTGTCACGAATGGGAACTCGAGCAACATCAACTAGAGAGGATCTTTCGGTTCTGGGGGAAGCCGACGCTGGATTTGTTTGCCACGCAGCAAAACAGCAAATGCCTATTCTATGCCACCAGGTTCCCAGAACGGGGGTCAAGAGGAAATGCCCTCCTGATGAGATGGACCGGAATGTTTGCGTACGCCTTTCCTCCAATTCCGCTCATTCCGAAGGTGCTGCAAAAGATGAAGAGGGAACACTGCACTCTCATCCTCATTGCTCCACGTTGGCCAAGGCAAGTTTGGTTTCAGGAGCTCCTTCTGTTATCTCAACAACCACCGTTTCGTCTCAAACCGACAGTGTCGATGTTGACAAGGGAGGGAGGTCAAATCCATCATCCGGATCCTCAATCGCTGCACTTGCACGCTTGGCTCCTGACTTCCTAGAGTTCAAGGACCTGAATATCTCCTCGGACTGCAGGGAGATATTGTCGCAAGCACGTGCGCACAGTACCATCAAAACATATAGTTTCAAGTGGAAGAGATTCTGTTCATGGTGTGGAGATAATGAGGTTCATCCACTTCAGGCTCCTCCTGAAGCCATCCTTCCATACCTACTGTCGTTGGCTAAGGCAGGTCTAGCTTTTTCTTCTATTAAAGTGCATCTGGCAGCAATATCCAGATTCAGGAAGAGTTCCAACAAGCCATCCTTATGTTCATCCTCTTTGATCAAGCAATTCCTTAAAGGGCTATTCCGAGCTTTTCCGCCAGTTCGTCCTCCTCCTCCGGAATGGGATCTTAATGTTGTTCTTTCCCAACTTCTAAAAAGGCCTTTTGAACCGATTCATAGAGCAGAACTAAAGTTTCTGACTTGGAAAGTGGCAATCTTGTTGGCTCTTACTTCAGCTCGCAGAGTTAGTGAAATACAGGCCTTCACTATTACTCACCCCTTTCTGCAATTCTCTAAGGACTTTGTTACGCTTAGGACCAATCCAAAATTCATTCCTAAAGTACCAACTCAATTCCACATTAATCAACCGGTCAAACTCAGAACCTTTTTCCCGGATCCAAAAACTCCTGCAGAGAGGGTTTTACATTCTCTGGATGTGAAAAGGTGTCTGAAGTTTTATCTTCAGAAGACAAAGGACATCCGTAAATCTAAACAACTTTTTGTTGCTTATGGCAAAGCCACCTTGGGTCAAGCTGTCACAAAAGCAACTATTGCCAGGTGGTTGTCTTCTACAATTACTTTCTGTCATGACAAGGCCAACAGACCTTTATCAAGGAAGGTCAAAGCACATTCCACAAGAACAATGTCGGCGTCTACGGCCCTTTTCGCTGGAGTGACGCTGGAGAACATTTGCCGAGCTGCTACTTGGAAAAGTGTACACACTTTTACCGAACATTACTGTCTGCAGTCGGCGGTTCATGATGACACAGCTGTTGGTGATGCGGTGCTGCAGCATCTTCTTCACTAAGGTTGGATAGCTTATGGTCTTTTTTATTCTTCTTTTAAAGTTTAAATATTTATAATGCTGTCCTATCAGTGATGTTTTATGAAGGTTTTGATGCATGTGTTGTGTTAACAAGTTTGTACTCTATTACCTTCCTGGTTGAGTGGGGATAGATATATGTTTTTCTTTGTCTCCCACCTTCCTCTACCGACAGACATGATGTTACTGCTTGCTATTCTGATTCAGGCATGTGAATCTATGAAAGATACCCTAATACTGGATAAGAAAACGAGTTACTTACCTGTAACTACGGTTATCCAGTATTGGTATCTTTCATAGATTCACATGCACCCACCCTCCTCCCCGGTAGGGCAGTTCTTTCTATGGATACTCATTCTCACTTGTGCTGGGAAAATCTGAGGAGAACTGCCTGAGCTGGGAAGGTTCTAGAGGGTGAGGACAGCTGATTGGCTAAGGCTACTATTTCAGGTCTTTTTACATAATGATGTAGATAGGCTGCTAAGTTTTGAGGCCTAGTTAGGCCTTTGGGCTTTTCCAGCCTACTACAAGAAATTTTTAGGCACTGCTATTGTATATAATTTACCGTGGGACTCCCGCCTCGATGACGGGGAATGATTCAGGCATGTGAATCTATGAAAGATACCAATACTGGATAACCGTAGTTACAGGTAAGTAACTAGTTTTCTTACAAACTAGTGCATTTAGAAAACCCACTGCAGGCAATGCAATACTGCATGCGACTAGCGCACATCCGCAACATTTGATAGCCAGTATCCCCTATGGGGAGATTCTCAGGCTCAAACGAATATGTAGCACAGCAGAAGATTTTGAAAGATATCAGGCTGAGGCTTTGGAGCGGATGAGAAGGAGAGGCTACACAGAAAAGATTTTAACAGAGGCTGTAACTAAAGTCAGTTCTAGACCTAGAATGTCCTTGTTGCCTTTAGAGATGCCAGAAAATTATGATATGGTGGAAATTGAAGAGGCACCTATATTAATTACAACATATAGTGCTCAAGAACAAAAAATTAGAGCCATTATGAATAAGAACATGGCCTATTGTCCTAACAGATGGCATTCTGAATGAGAAACTACCAGATAAACCTACTATCACATTCAGAAAGCCTGCATCTAATGGGAACTCATCTATCCAAATCCAAGGTAGAGATTGCGTCCAATAAAACTTGGTTGCCCTCTAAACAAGGCTTTTTTAAGTGCACCACTTGCCGTGCTTGTAAAATTGGCAAAAATACCACTAAGTATAGCACTCCCTTCGAAGACAAGGAATGTGACATCATTGGCAAATGTGACTGTCGTACTGATTTTGTAGTGTATGTTCTCACATGCACCTGTGGGCTTAGATATGTGGGAAGCACAAAGCTCCAGGTGCATGTGAGAATACTGCAACACATCAGAGCTATCATTAATTGCGACCCGGCATATCCGGTCGCGAGACACTTTAAAGCATGTCATAATAAGAACATTGAAGATTTATCCTACTTTGTGATTGACTCCGTTCCCGTGCCACGTAGAGGTGGGAATAGGGAGAAGTTGTTGAGACAGCTGGAAACAAGATACATTTTAAATTTGGACAGTAAATGTCCAAATGGTCTCAACACAATGGATGATATGCATACCTTTCTATGATATTGCTGTTTCGTCTTTTGATTTTTTATCTATATAGTGTGGAACCTTATAAGTTATTTATAACTATACTCTTGCAGGCCTGCAATGAGTGAATGTTGCTATCTGCTCCTGGTTAATAACCATTTTTCATACCCAGACTTGGGTATTATTAGTGTCTCTTCTGGTGATTCACCGAAGAACTTTTGGCGTTCAAGATAATTAAATGGTTTTATTTAGGATTTTTCACTCCTTTTTCACGCCCTTATTTTGCACCAATGATTTCATCACTTAGTATGGCCAATCCACTAGGAATTTAATTTTATCATTCATTCTAATTTGTTATCTTCATCATTAGCAGTACTACATTATTCCACTTCTTTTTGTGGTCATATGGGATCAATAACATCTTTTATAAGATTCCTGCCCGGCATTCTAGCATTTATGCAGATATACAATAATGAAGCTAACTACTTTCATTAACATATTCTTTTATGTCGAGATATATTTACTAATCATGTATATATATGATTTTAAATAGTATTTATTCATATTTATTACTATTTATTGCTGATCTTTGCACAACTATATTATGTATTTTTGCTGCTATATGAGGATCCTGTTGGCCTTAATTGACTGGCCACAATTATGCACTTTACTCAAAATGCATTTATGTTGCTATGTGAGTTATTTCATAAATTAATGATTGTTTAATACTGACATTATGAAGTATTATGAATTCCGTGGATTTGCGTGTTAAACACATTAAGTATCTTTTCACTATTTATGGTCACTTGGTGATTGGAGAAAAAAACGGAGAAAGAAAAAAATGTATTTAAAAACCTGCTTTGCACTGCTGACTTGTCATGTGATCAAGGGTACTAGCTACCCGAAACGCGTCATGCTGAGCTTAAGGAAAAAGGGATAATAAATCTCTCTGCTTACATTCCATGCTGTTTGGTGGTTCGTTGTTTCTGGTTTGCCTTCGAGGAGAGAACAGAAAGTTTCTGCATATATATATATATATATATATATATATATATATATATGTGTGTATATATATATATATATATGTGTGTGTATATATATATATATATGTGTGTATATATATATTCACTGAAAAAACCATAGATTATAGACCATATATAGTTAGGAATTTGCATTTACAAAACCTTGAAAATTCACTGAAAAAAACATAGGTTAGAGACCATATATAGTTAGCTGGACATTTTATTGACATAAAACCAATGAAATTCCATATATTGTTAGTTGCACTAACTATATATCGCGCACCCGCAATCCACTGCTGATGATGTCACATATTACATCATTCATGACATGGTCAGTGACATCACTGATGACATCACTGATGACATCTCAAATGACATCACTGATGACATCACTGATGACATCTCAAATGACATCACTGATGACATCATCTAGTGTCTGTGTGTTTTTGTAAAGTTTAAATATGTTTTACATATTGAAGAATGAGTGGATGTATGGAAGACTGAGTGTGTGTGTGGCTGGCTGGGAGGTGTGTGACTCTGTGCATATCAATGTGTACTTGTATCAGTGATTGTATAAGAGAGTAAGTATGTGTTAGTATATGTGTGAAAAGTATGGTGTTCTGTGTTTAACTGTATAGATGAGGAAATCGAAGTGTGATTGATTCTTCACAGGACTGACTAGGTGTATGAGTGCATATGATAGTGTTGTAATAATGAGTGACTGTATGTATGAGTGATTGTATGGGTGAATGAGTGAATGTGTGTGTAGACGTAGGAATCAGTGAGTGCGTATGTAGTAACTGGTATTGGTGTGTCATGATGTCATCAGTATGTCATCAGTGATGTCATTTGAGATGTCATCAGTGATGTCATCAGTGATGTCACTGAAGTATGGTGTTCTGTGTTTAACTGTATAGATGAGGAAATGGAAGTGTGATTGATTCTTTACAGGACTGACTAGGTGTGTGAGTAACTCCATGGATGAGTGGCAGTGTGTGAGTGTCTGCATAGGTGTATGAGTGCATATGATAGTGTTGTAATAATGAGTGACTGTATGTATGAGTGATTGTATGGGTGAATGAGTGAATGTGTGTAGACGTAGGAATCAGTGAGTGCGTATGTAGTAACTGGTATTGGTGTGTCATGATGTCATCAGTGATGTCATTTGAGATGTCATCAGTGATGTCATCAGTGATGTCATTTGAGATGTCATCAGTGATGTCATCAGTGATGTCACTGACCATGTCATGAATGATGTAATATGTGACATCATCAGCAGTGGATTGCGGGTGCGCGATATATAGTTAGTGCAACTAACAATATATGGAATTTCATTGGTTTTATGTCAATAAAATGTCCAGCTAACTATATATGGTCTCTAACCTATGTTTTTTTCAGTGAATTTTCAAGGTTTTGTAAATGCAAATTCCTAACTATATATGGTCTATAATCTATGGTTTTTTCAGTGAATTTCATTGGTTTTTTAAAAGCTAATATCTATAGCTGTAAAATATATTCTTTATTACGTGACGTATCACGTAGCCACGTGAGACGCCTCATGACGCGTCGCATAACCGTGACGTATCGGCTCTGCAGCGCAAACAAAACCCGTAACGTAAGCGTGCCGGAGCACGCTTACAGATATATATATATTTTTTAACCTTAATTAGACAAAATCCACACGTGCACATATCTTGAGGCCTTGCAAAGGCACATCAAACAAACAGTCCCTACAATTTTGCCAAGTTTGCTGGAAATCTATTCCCTTAATTTTTTTTTACTGTTTCTCTTGGTTTTCCCCTTGTTACGCTTACCGGGACGCTACCCGGTACGCGAACCGGACGCTCCAAAAACACAAGATGGCGGACTCCCGTTACGCTGCCGGTTAGCTGCCCGGTTCGCGTACAGGGAAGCGCCTCTACCGCGAAAAATCGCGGGGGACTTTAATATCCCCCTCATCAATCCTAGGGGGTCAGGAGGGGTTTACCTTGCCCCCTTTCCTTCATTTCCCCTTTCTTTTTTCACCACATCTTGTCTCTCGAACCTACCGAGAGACAAGATGGTGGCCGCTCCGGACTGTTTACAATGTTGACAGCTACGCTGCCGGTTAGCTGCCCGGTTAGCTGCCCGGTGAGCTGCCCGGTGAGCTGCCCGGTTCGCGTACCGGGACGCGCCTCTACGGCGTAAAATCGCAAAAAAAAATTATTTTTATTTTTTGCCCCGCGGGGCACTTTAATATCCCCCTCATCAATCCTAGGGGGTCAGGAGTGGTCTACCTTGCCCCCTTTCCTTCATTTCCCCCTTTGTTTTTCACCACATCTTGTCTCTCGATCGTACCGAGAGACAAGATGGCGGCCGCTCCGGACTGTTTAGAATGTTGACAGACACCGGAGAGCCAATCAGCTTCGCTTCGCGAAGTTCCGTTACGCGTCAGGTACGCGAACCGGGGCGCTAACCGGAGCGCTGTCACAGATATATATATTTTTTTTAACGTTAATTTCTCAAAATCCACTGGAGCACATATATTGAGACATAGCAAAGGCACGTCGGGCAAACCATATCTACAATTTTGCCAAGTTTCATGTAAATCTATTCAGCCGTTCGAGCTAAAAGTGAGTCCAACCGCCCTATGGAAAAATGAATGGGAAAAACGCGTTTTGGGACCCCCCTTTTTTCTCGGCCCCCCCTTGACGAAACCCCCCCAAAGTTTCAGGGGCTGCTCAGAAACAAAATGTGCCATTTTCCTGAAAATT